>NC_025994.2:88072939-88706841 GCF_000442705.2 Elaeis guineensis
TTAAATGCTTATCTACTGTTGTCAGTAAGTGATTCCACACCAAATGGGTGAAGCTCAAATCAGCTAACAATAGAATTATAAAACCTTTAGAAATTTGGATGCAGAACTACTAGGAGAGATTGGAAATAGAGTAGCAGATGTAGTCTAGGTACCAACAACGACAGCCCATTAAGAAGAAATCCAAATGAGACCCTTTTCTCTTTTTTTTTTGCCTGCCCTTTTTTTTTTTTATTTTTCTTTGGGGTAGAGGGTGGAGTTTTTTTTTTTTTTGGGTGGAGTTTTAAGTGATGATGATGTTTACTATTTCTAAAAGTTGAATTGATGCTCAGGGAATCTAAATTTGTTCTCTGAACTACATCACTGTAATGAGCTACCATTTTCACCGATTTTATTCACTTACATACAAATGTGACCACAAATTGGAGGTCCACACATAAAGTTGTAACAACTCTTTAGAATTAAACAAAAGTATGAAGTACACATTATACTATCGAAAATTTTTATCTGATTCACCCTTTTCAATATTTTATAGCTGACTTATTCTTCCTCAATATTTTGTTTGCCAGCGAACAACCGAGAAGTAAATTTACTTTAGATACATGAACAGAAGAAAATGTGAGAGTTTCAATAAAATATAAACATCATGAAAGTTTCATGCATCAGACAGGGTACGTGCACAAGAATCCAAATCAAACGAATGTTAGTAGCACCTTTACGTTGAAACCAAGACTGTCAACATCCAGCATATGAGCAGAGTCCACCTGAAAAATGTTCTTCCTTTATTTAGTCTGTCAGTGAGCCATAATGAACCAAAATCTTTGTGGTTGATGTGATTGTAAAAATAAAAAACAAAAGTGTAACACTGAGGGAGAAAGAAAGAGTAATGCACATAAAAATTTCTTAAGGCAGCTGTCCATATTCAATATGAAAATTATTACCTTAACTGAGGTCGAATATTGCACTATAGCTTTCGTATCATCAGCATGATCCCTATTCATGTGGGACTAAAAAGAAAAAGAAAAAATAAAGTTAAAAGTGAAAAAAGCATAAATAAGAATCATAATAACAGCACTGGAAAAGGTAAGAATACCGTGATAGGCTTTGAAAACTGAGATATTGGATCCACTTTTGCAGATTTATACTCCTCCGCATCAAATTCTAGTACGTGTAGAATCATTAGCAACAACCATCACTTATAATTTCAATGTCTTCAAGTAATAAACATGCAACATTTGAATTTACTATGATTAGTAGCATTATTAATGTAGCAAGAAAACCCTCAAACCAATTTAGACAATAAAAAATGCAAGAGATGCATAGAAAGATTAAAAGGACAGGATAAGGTTGTGAGTCATCAATTTACAGCTGCCACAATCCAACCAACAACTATCTTCTTTTTAGTAGTAATCCAATCAAACACTCTCGAAAGGACTACAGAATCAAATTAGTTAGTTTGCTGCTAAGCATGATTCCATCCTAATGAATATCACACAGTATCTTAGGTCCAAAGATTTTGAAGGTAACTACGGCTTCCAATTTCTATTAGACGTATGCTACTCCAGACCAGATTATACGAAGTGCTAAGATGATATGCCGACATACCACATACCTCCTGATCCTAACAGAGCAGTAGCAACTCCAGATACGTACTGCACAAATTTTGGTTGGATTTGGATGTAACGGAAGTCACCAAAGTCAACCTTTGATTGAAGAGTTTACATTCAGCAATCTAATAAACGCATAGAATAGTAGCACAGCAAGAAGGGGGGAAATGAGAAGGGAAAAGAAAAGCCAGAAATATGGTCCGTAAAAATTACCCAGAATGCATCAGGATGTCTTCTGAGGTATGCAGTACGTATGGCCTCTCTATCATTTTCAGAGACCTAAAACAGTTTATGTTACAGAAAACTTGAATCCAAACGTATAGATAAAACAAATCATAATGTTCAGAAAATGAAGTAAACTAAGGCAGGATAGCAAGAAGAATGGACATATAACAACACAATTTACAAAGAGTAGAATCAGTAGATATTAATTTCAAGGAAAGAATAACCACAACCAACAAATATCATATAGTAACTTTGACTTATCAAAATATGTAAGAAAATGGAAATTTATAACAGCGGGCACTTAGATTGCAGTGCAAAAAAACTCATTTCTGAATCCTTGAAGGTGAGAAATACTTTAAATCAAATGAATATATGACTACAGGAGACCACCATCAAAGAGAATTGAAATCATAATGTTCATGTGCAATTCTTATAATTCTCTTGGTACCAAGTATCTAATTGTAACGTCCTATGCCAATATAATGGCTCAAATGCCCTAAGCAACAGTTTAGATGATGTTAGGATTTCACGATACAAATTTACCATTGAGTCCGCAGAAGATCTATGAAGAAGGACACAAACATCCTCCAACCAAAACATTCAATGATAATTAGGACATCACTAGTCAGGTCTGAACATTCTCGTTTTAGCACATGTTGCAACTGAACTGCATTTTTTTATTTTCCTTGTACTAATTACATAGATCAGGTTCCTTAATATCCTTCTCATAGTAACCTCGTGCTTGCAGATGTTTGACCACTCCTGGAACCTTATGCTTAAAAAATTTTCAAGCAAAGACCATCAAGAGAAGAAAGAGACTGTACATACTGGAGTAGCACCTCCAAATAGGGTGATTACTGTATCAGTCCTATCTTCAGGATCCTTAGCAACAGGCAAAGAGCATTTAGCAAAGAGCATCAAGAGAAGAAAGAGACTGTACATACTGGAGTAGCATCTCCGTATAGGGTGATTACTGTATCAGTCCTATCTTCAGGATCCTTGGCAACAAGCAAAGAGCATTTAGGATTTGCCATGAGATTCTGTAAATGCAGTGAGTTTTTAATTAGTTGTCGTGTAATTCAAAGCATAAAGAAAAATGTTAGGAAGGAAAGGTTAAAATTATGGAAAACACAAGTTTATTGGAAACACATCAATTTGATAATCTGAAATAAATGTCAAGATCAAACATGCAAGGAATGACACTGCATTACCAATCACACCTTTGAATGAACTGCTAAACTACTAAGTGCTAGTATTGGAGAGCCATCATGATCACAGGCAAAGTCAACCATTGACCCAGCTGGATAACCTTCATGCTCCCTGTCACAGTTGAATCCAAAAATTTATTAGGTGAAAAAAGAAAGCCACCAAGTTGACATGCTTCAGAATTATAGTTGCTGATAATTATATTTTCACAACAAGTAAATTCACCAATGTTCTTAAGATCATGATGAATCGTAAATCATAGAGTGGGCTGGGTCAAATAGGATCATGGATTTGATCACAGATCATAAGATTTTTCTGATTTCTTTCAAATTTTTAAAATATACAATAATGTAAAGACTAAATATGAGGCAAATACAGAATAGATGAATGAAGGCAAAAAAGTCATATGCATGGTTTGCTGTACTGCCCCTGTATCAGACGGTATGGGGATACTGTATCATACCAGTATGCCATACTATCCCGTACCAAAACTACTGTACCATACCGAACCGGCATACCGGTACTATAATAGAATTTTACCGATATGGGATCTGATACCGAGACGCCGAACTTTGTCATACGTACAAGATGTCTTCTTTCCACCAACATAAGCCCATGTACAACCATGTCTAATAAAATAAAGATTGTGTTTGGTTATTCAAGATATTTATGTACTATTATCAATTTAATTATCATTTTAGTTAGAATTTTTTAGGAAAAGAGAAGGATAAAATTTTAATACACAGCAGGAAAAATATGAAATATGTCTCTTATTTTTAACCCCATAAACTTCAAAGCAAAACCTGCCAACTATACTACTCAAAGGCTTATTATTAATAAGTAAATAATAGCAAATGGAACACATATATTTAATATCTAAATAGAATAATCAAGTCATATCTTATGATCCAGGTAAATGTACATTTCAGAATATGGAACTAGATCCTAATTTCCTAACAAATTCTTATTCAAAGATGAGCTCTGGATTGTTTAGTCCATTTTGATCTGGATTGTAAGATATGGTTTGTGAATTGTAAGATTTTAATAACAATGAATGTTGACAGTTAGCACAATAAAGATAAAAACTACAAGAACAAGTGCACAGCTAGAATCATAAAGAAATACTTATTGATTGTATAACACAAACTAGACTGGAAGAAGACTAAGATTTAGGAAGAGAATTGGGTATTTAGCAAGTAAATCATCACATAATGCAAATTGGTACTGTAAACTTATGCACAACACAACAAGATACCACAAGACAATACAACTCTAAGAAACAAACTGACAGCATCCTTTTATGCCTTCAAAAGTTTACAGACCTTTGAGAATGTAGAGAGCATTCCCCTAACACTGTGATCAAGTATAGTTCGTATTTCCTCAACTGGGGAAAGTCGAGCAGCTGCCTCCTGTAATAAGAGAAAAACTTGTTTGCATAATAGATATATGACCAACATAAGATGAGTGCAACTGAAACAACTCACAGATTACTGCAAGTAAAATAACTTATAAGTATCAAATGCATGTTAACACTAGAAAATCACTATCAGCAAATATTATGCTAGAATAGTTTATAAACTATGTATCTCAGTTTACCCATTTTTAATTGCTTATGATATGCATAAGATAACTTTTTAACCAAACTAAGTATGTTGAATGTGAGTCAACAAGCAACTAAATTTGTGAAACATTCATGTTCATTTTTCATTTTTTCCATTTCCCATTTATGGATCATTCATGATTCAATACACTGAACCTCACTGCCCTCATCTCCTATTCCTCCGACTGTTTGCCAACCTTGCCTCTTAGTCTAGTACCTTTGGCATCAAGCAAGAACAACAATCATCCCAATTTACATTGTGTCTTATAAGCTTAATTTTTCAAGAAGGAATGTAATACTCAGTATTACGTACAAGGTTTTAAATCCCGTGGGATGGAAGTATCTCGGTATCTTCATGGAATGGGATGCCCTGCTATTCCATCCTGTCCCATCCTGACAGCTATCCCGATCATGCATCCCGATAAATATCCTTTTTTTCTCTCCCCTTCTTCTTTCATTTCTTTCCTTTTTTTTTCTTTTCTTTCTTCTATTCTTTCTTTTTCTTCTATCTTTCTTTCTTTTCTTTTCTTTTTGTTTCATTTTCTTATCCCTTCCTTTCTTTTTTTCCTTGTTCTTATTCTTTCTCTTTCCTTTCTTCTTTCTTTCCTTTCTTTTTCTTCTTTTTCTTTCCTTTCACTTTTTTTCTTTCTTCATCTTCCTTTCTTGCTTCTATCTTTCTTCTTCTCTCCCTGCATGGATGGTTTTCAGAGTTCCAACCCCATCCTGATCTCATTTTCTCATAGCAACAGGATGGGATAGCCGGGATGCCCTTCATCCCGCCGGGACTTAAAACTTTGATGACGTATAATTAATATATTTAAGTTAGATGCTAAGGGGAATGCTACAAGATATCCATATATAAATATGTATCAGTCAAAAAATTGTCAAAGAGAAATAAGTGGAGGGTGGAAGAAACATGCAATGCTCTCTGACAATGTAGTAGTGGCCTAATTAATGTAAAAGATAGAAGTATTATGCTAAAGAATACAAACATACAATCATCTCATATTGTTTAACACATTAATCTATTTTTAAAAAAAATCCCCTATTTGCCTCCCCTTCATTACAAGGGGGGACAACTCATGATGGACAACACATTAAAAGCTTCTCATATTATTAGCAATCGTGATTCTTGGCTTTCCAAGGGACTAGAGCATTCCCAACAAATATACCAGCTAACTTACGAGAATCAGATTGTAACATCACCAAGCCAAAAATACAGTACTATACTTCGATGAGGAAATACAAAAGAAAGACAGGAAAGCCAAAAGGTTATGGTTTCATCAAAGGTTGAGGCATTAAGAGTGGCATGTAAGATACAAATAAACGACAAACAACTTCCATGACACAAATAATGCTAGTCTTGGATACTGAAGAAGAAGAAGAAGAAGAAGATGAAGAAGAAGAAGAAGAAGATGAAGAAGAAGAAGAAGAAGCTAACACATGCATGTGTAACTTCCCTGGATACGTAATCCATTCATATAATCTTCTGAATGGGAAAAGTTTTGAAAATTCTTGAAAAAGAAGTGGCTTGGTAAAAGAGAAATTTCCACCAACCTCAGGAGGCTACCAATCACTTAATCCTAAAAATCTAAATAGCAAAAATGGATGAAAAGGTACTTTGTCTTGTCAGTAAAAATTGGCATAATGAAATCTAAAACTCGTCTAACTCTTCAATCTCCTCAACAATGTAACTTTTTTTGAAAAGTCCTTCAAACAGGATATTGTATCAGCGAATTACACATTCAGGCATCCAAACAGCCCCTACTGTTATTGAAGGTCTGGATATCTTACCCTTCCTGCCTTGTTTAACTAGAAGATTTCAAAGAATATATGAAGATCGAGCTACAAATGCTTGAATATGTCACACTCAAACACAGATTACCCAGATTGTGAAAATGAGATCTAAGACTTTGAATTCTTTATTCTAGAGCATGATATGGCTAGGCTAATAAGTGGAAGAGAAGAATTCATTTAAAACCCATATATATATATATAAAGAAAAAAATCTCTACAAAAATTGAAAGCAGGAAAAAAAAAATGAATTCAGTCTTATACAAGTCAGGGTTTCTGTATACATTCCAAATTTGAGGGTTTAAGTATGTTAATCATGTTCTCGTCCTACATTGTACATGGGACCATTTTTAGTGTTCTGTTCTTTTGAAAATTTATGTTGTCAATGTGGATTACTGTTTTTGACACATGTAGGACAACATTGTGTCCTAGTTACTATTCACTCCATCCATATTAACATCATAGTATGCGTAGGTTATGTGCAAGTTACACTATAGATAGTTCATATAATCATTATAAACACTAGTAAATGATGACAGAATATGGTTATAAGAGTAAAAAACAATCTCCAAGCACATCTCAAAGCCTTTAGCGGCCCATCAATCATTTAGTTCTCTGGAACTTCAGATGTTAAAGAAGATTGCCTTCTCAGCCATCAACCATGCATTGGACATCGATATTCTTCTCAGAAAATCTCCTAGGATGAAAGGGATATTATCATGCTTAACAAAGAAGGTTTTCTAAAGGGGCCATTTAACTACTACATCGAGTCATCCTAACACTATATAAAAGTGAGAATATTTCACAACTTGCCAATTTCCATAAAATGCACCCTGATTTGATTTTTTTCCCCTCCAACTAGTGTCCTTGTTCTTAACATCGGCACACTTTTTCTAATTCTAAACATCTTGTTGCTTGAATTCATTGCCAATCATCCTATCCAATGATTCTAATCCATTTATCTACCCCAGCCAAATTCTAATCCTAAAAATTCTTTAGTTTTATCAATTTGGCAACCTGCAATCCTTCACTTATGATAACTATTGTTTTCCAAAATTAGTAGTTAATTAAGCATAAATATTTTAAAGTTTAAACTTCAGTTAAATTGCCCTATATCCAAAATCTTTATCCACAATGGCATCTGCACTACAAATTATAACTAATTCATGAAAAATATAAAGAATGTGTCAGACATGGTACTCTTGGAACTTGAGAGTATCAAATTCCTTCATAGTGTTCCTAAATACTGGACATGGGATTTAATCAGGTCTGCCTGAATTCTGGTCAACCTGAGTATAATCGAACTATGCCACCCAGATTGTAAGCTTTGGACTTTTTTAGGATTGGTTGGTTTTACATGAGTAATGAATACTTTTGTTGGATATGTTCCCTACTGACAAACAAGGTCATGTGTTTTTATAAATACTATCTATTCTTCCCACAAGATGAATATTGCTGCTTCCAGACTTAGTCTTGATAATTTAGAGCTTTACAAATGGGAAACACCAGCATAATTAAGGGTTTTGCCCATCACCATCCCTAGACTTGTGACTTCCAACAGACCTCAAGCTGAAAATTCTTAGAGAACTCCACTCTAGGGCTCTACATGATTATATGTGACTCCCAAAATCAGTAACATCAAAGTGGATATCTAGGTGATCCCTACCCCATGGATGTATGAATATTAAGATGCATGTTTTAATGGTATACTTGGCCTGTGATTTTAAATGGGGCCATGTGATAAGCTTTCTTTTTTCCTGATGAAGAATCTAGGAGATAAAAGGCCACAGTGGATGCCACTGCTCTAGCATGACAGTCAATATCAGACAGAAGCACCAACGGAATGAGATATTGTTGAAGGGAAGAAAACCTAACCAATGCCATGTCAACAACACGTTACTTGCACTGCACATGCGCATTCCTAACTCCTGACTGACTTTCATCAGTTACAATATTCTAATAAAGAAAGTTCAAACCCCACAACGATGTTATTGGTAGACTAAATAATCATATTTAAAGTTTTTTATTCCCACGAAGCAACCTAATCCACAGAACATCAAAAAAATAAAATCATTCGTAAAGCAAAACTCGACTCCATCACATGAAACTTAATTCCATCTTTGGTCCTCACAAATATGTCTCTATATACGTACCGATTCAGGACTAATAAACTACTACCACTACCATAATAATCCATCCTTGCCCAAATGTTTGATTTCAGCTTCAAGATCAGTCAAATAAGACAGAAGAAGGTTCTTTTCTTCATCTAACTATTAAAAAGCAAAAAAAAATCTCACCTGGTGAGCCTGAATTCGCTGAAAAGCATCGGAACCGTCATTCACATCATCGGGCGCTGTCACCTGAAATATTAATTAAGAAAAAAATCGTCCATGATACCTTGACAGGGTTCGAACCTCTAGGACCAAACAACGTATTCGAATCAATAAAATTCATAAATAAACATCAACAAAAAAGTAAATAAAGAAAACATACATCGTTCTCAAGAACGAGATCAAAATTAATCTTTAAAAAAAAAAATTCCCTATCAGCTCACAGAAATTGATACATGGAATCAAATAACTGCATCGACATGATCGATTAAAATGACTGAATACAAATCAGAAGCACGAGATTCTTGGGGCCAAAAAGAAACCCAAGTTATTGATACCTGAGAGGACTGAGGCGTGGAGGAGGCCATGGCGAGAGGGGGAAGGACGACGAAGCGGCGGCTTCTCGGAGGACGAAAGAAGCGAGGTTTTGTGGAGTGGGAGACCTTGGGAAGGGTACTGGGAAACGTCGTCAAGCCATGGATGAAGCGAGAGAAGGGAAGCGGGGGAGAGCGGACGGGTGGCGTCAGGAGCAGCGAAGTCTTCATGTCGCTCAACGGCTTCCTATCCCCACTTTTTTTTATTTTTCCACACCACGCCGGAAACGCGCTCGAAGATTGCTTCCTGCTCACGTTACTTCTTTCTCTCTCGCTTTCTTGCTTGCAATCTTGTATTTAAAGCTTCCTCCAGGGTCCACATATGCGCCAATCCTGACACCACCAAGTGACCCAGATGATTCCCGAAGCTGGCCTTTACACCAGTATTTTTTTTAGAAAAATTTAAATCAGCAACATTGTTTTTTTTTTAAATTATTTTAAAGTAAAAGGAGGGTCTAGATCCTCTCCGATTTTGTTCAGTTGGTGAAATCGTTGCTTTTTTTTTTCTTTTTTTATAGTAAAAAATCGTTGCAAGATTATTTCGTTGACATCCACTACATCAATATTACAAGTATGATGTAATTTATTTTAATATTGTCAGCAGTTCTGGATGAAGTTTTTTTTTTCCTCTTGGAGACCTGGAAAAGCACCATTTAGGTCTAGCCCAGCCCACTTACAAACCAAGGAAAAACCCAAGAAGCTAATCCCTTGCCAATTGGAAGGGCTAACATCACTCAGAATTGAACCCAACCCCCCAATCTCTCGCATCCAACCTCCAATCTCTCTCACTCAAAAGGTGAGAGGTAATACCATTCGTGCAAATATTCAATTGTTTTTGGGTGACGATGTCATTGGTAACCCTGATTGCATGAAAGAAAAATATATCTTTTTCACGCATAAAATGGAAGGGGACCGTCAGTCTTTTTTTTTTTTTTTTTTTTGGCTTTATTGAAGGGTTATCTGAAAACTTTTAGCAGTCCACAAAAATCAAGCATGTACGCTTAATAAGCTGACATCAGAAGCGCAAGAGCCCGCAACAATTTGTTTGCTCCACGCAAAGCGAATGATCATACGCTTCCAAGCAACACTAGGCTCTAAAATGTACCTGTCTCCTGTGATCATTTTTTATGGAGCCCTCCATGGATAGCATCGTTCATATTAAAGCATCTTTTTTCTACCATATATATATATATATATATATATATATATATATATATGAGGGCATCTTTCAAAAATAATCAATCTTAAAAACCTCAAAATACATAAAAGAGGCTTAATTATTCCTTCTTATTTTCAAAAGTAACCTACTCAGATAGTTCTATTAAATATTTTAAATATTTCTGTATCAATTTCAATCTGATTTCTTTTTAAAGGTTAAAATATTTCTAGACTTCCCGTTCAAAAAAGGGCTCCGAAATCGATGGACTTTAACAGAGAACAAGATTTAGCCCAAAAGAAAGATGAAAAACAACTAAAATTGATATTTTTAACAATCTTGGCTCTACAAACTTTGCAGGAAGAGAGAGAAAAATACCTCTAAATCTACATTCTACTTTAAAAAAAAAAAAAAAAAGATATCAGTCCTTAATTGCTTCTTATAGACCTAAGACTTTAGTTACGTTATCCCAAATTTATAATCTTTAGCACTACTTGCATATACATGTATATCATAACTAGTTTCAATAAAAGATGTTGTTTTCTCTTTAACACAATAAAAGTCAGTGAAAACATTCAATCATCATGCCACCTTTATCACACATGCCCCTAACAAACATGCCACCTTTATTATACAGTAGCTTTCGATCAATCAATGTTAATGCCCTTTTTTTGGGTAGAAACAATTTTAATACCCTTATATTTGTCAAGGCAACATTTCAAAACCTGCAAGAAGAGATCTCCTCCAATATAATGTAGATGATGGACTATTGTGTTATGTTATTTGTTTGATCAAGGGATACCACTTCTTTAGCTACAAATTTATTTCAACCATGCACAAATACCTCATGCAAGCTGATAATGAATGGATCAATGTTCACATAATGACAAATCAAGCTTTATTTGATCTACAATTTTTCACATGAAATCACTGCTCAAATTCCAGAGCACATTGGAATCCCTATATCCATAACTTGGTGGATGCAACCACTTCCACACGAACATAAGCATAGTTAGCTACAATCATGTTCCAGGATGCATGGTTGCGTAATATCCGATACCATGATAAACGCAACTATACTTTAATCCAGTGCACTCCTCTTGTTTCTCACCTTTAAGCAAGAGTTCAATTGATCTACATGGTCTCATAGACTATGAAGGCTAAAATGTGGCAGACAAATAAATGCTGATGGTGAATAACACCTGTGCTTGCTGTGCATCCATTCACTAGAGCTTTCCAATACATGTCCCCCACATACATCTCAATAGTCATGCAAGAATTATCCTAGTTTTTCCCCTCTAGTGAGAGAGAAAACTTCCTTTCAATTAAGAGAGAAACATATAAATCCTCTCCTCACACTCATCACAACAATTTTTTTTTTTTTTTAAAAAAGAGTAAAACTCGAATCTAATCCAAATCATCCATGCAACATCACGTGTACAGTGTTCACCTCATCCTACTTAAAAATTAGGATTCGGCATCAGGACCACAAAGAAACTACCTCAGGTCTGAGTGTGACCGTGCGAGAGAGTACTAAAAAATAAGAAAAATGGAGACCAGGGAAGGAGGAGAAAAAAGAACAGCATATCCGTGATAAGAATTTTTAACTTGCCAGAGAAAAGAAAAAATATAGACGTGATGAGAGATTTCTAATCTCTTTTAAAACCTAGTACAGCCAATCCCCCCTTATCCTCTTTGAATCATTCAGAATCACTCTCCATACACATAGCCTTCAATCCTCTCCTTCTCTGCAAAACATTAAAAAGAAATGAAAAACCAAAGCATTTAGAAATAACAAGTTACGTATGGATAACCCAGTACAAGAGAAGGGGAAAAAAAGGGATAAAATTTCTGATAAGCTTGCTTATATGATTCTAAATCCAGTTATAAGCAAGAGATAAACAAAACTTTGGAGCTAATGCTACTAGCACTTGATTAAGAGAAAAATTAAAGGAAAGCAAAACCAAGTAGAAGGAAAACAAGAAAACTACACCTTTCTTGAACTCTTCTTCTCCCTGACCTCATACCTCTCCTGAGAGAGATCCGATAGCCATGCCCCCGGGCTGACCAACTACACCCATCCGACAAGTAAATCAGACAAGGGTCCAGTGTTAGTGAACTCAAAAAATCAACAAAAGCATGTCTTTTATCTACAACCAAAATAAAAAAATAAAAAAACTCTCCTTGGAAAGGAAGAAGGAAAGGCTTACAAGCAAGCATTTTTGGATCAATTTAGACCTCTTCTTGGGTCTCTGTGGAAGCTTGCACCCCTTCATGGCCATGAAGTCCTCCTCCTTCTCTTTGTTGGACAAGGACACGAAGAACCTTGGCAAAACCATCGCCTTTCTCTCCTCGCCTCCAGCCCCGCCGTTCTCCTCGCACCCCGCTGCCGAGCCCCTAGTCGTGTAGAACCGGTCCTCCTTCTCCGGCGAGGAGGACGGCGACCGCGACTTCCCGTTCTCGCTCCCTGCCGATTCCGACTTCCTGCCGAGAAATCGAGGCATAAGAGGCACGGATTTCGAGCCAGAGACCCCAAGATAAGGTCAAAATCGCCCCCTTTTGGCTTTTTCTTCGTTTCGTTTACCTCTGGTGGAGAGGAGTGGGGTGACGGACGGGCGGCGGCGACGGGAAGTCTTTCTCCCCTCCGATGACGCGGCGGCTGACGCGAGTGGTGGTCCTCTTCTGGCCGCCGGATTTGGCCAGGGAGCCCTCGTCTCTAACCTTGACGCAGCGAAGGCGCTTCCGATTCCCCCACTGCAACAGGAAATCGGGCTCCGAAGGTCCCCTTGGCGCCCTCTGGCTCTTCGTCTCCTTCTCCATCTGAATCAATGGCAAGACATCCATTAGACCCCCTTCTCCATATAACCCCCAAGCCTCCAGAAGAAACTGAAGGAAGCAAAAAGAAAAAGAAAACCATAAAAATCTCTCCTTTTACCTCAAGATCTAATCTTTGTGATGAAAAAAGAGGGAAAACGCGGAAACGATGCCACTGTACTCCGATTCCCCTGCGGTTTGAGAAAAAGCCATTAGAGATCGATGGAAAAGATGAGATTTTTAGAGCAGAGATATGGAGAACAGGGGAGAGAGAAAGGGGGGAGGTGTAGAACAGAACACTTACGATGAATCCAGCTAAAGAGAAGAGAAGAAGAGGGTTTTCTCTTGAGATTGGATTTGGAGCAAAGAAACGGCGAGGCCTCTCTCCTTCTCTCACCGTGGTTCTCTCCCACCCACTCTTCTCACCCGTTTGCTTCCCTGCCCAAAAACCAACCACCGTCTTCACTGATATATCTTTACTCTTTCCCCGTCTGAAATTTCCCTATTATCCTGATAACCGTTGGATTTCCTGTGGGCGGCCGGATTCAAGACCTTGGCATCGAAGTGCTTGGCCTCCTGTCCTCCCGTGGGATGGCGCCCTCCTGGCTAATAAGAAAGGGTTTCGGCCTTTAAGCTTTATTCTATTTTATTCGCTGGCCTGTGCCTCTGGGTGAGCCCTGAGAGCGTTGAACCGCATGGCACGGTCAGGTGGTCCTTGAGATTCACAAAGGACTCATGACTATTTTTTAGGCTAGATCTGGATATACTCATGATGTGTTCCAATAGTCATTTATTCAAAGTAAATGCGTGTGTACATATTTGTTGGTCAATAGCGCAATTGTATCGGCTCGATGGACTTTTACGATCTTTGTCTCCGCCTTCGATTTTTTTTAAGTTTAACTTTGATGATTGTATGATTAATAATAATGATAGTGTTAAGTTTATAATCCAAGATCCACACTTGAAGTTCATAGCAGTAGATGGGAACTATCTATTTGATACTACTATCCTGGAAGTTGAGTTATGGACGGTCTGGATGGGTATCATGCGTGTAGAGCTGACTCTATAGGCTATCCTTCTAATCGTCGAGGGGGACTCAATCATCATGGTGGGTTGGTTGTAAAATCAGATGAGAGCATTTATCATGCATTCGCTCTTACATGATATTTGGAGATTAAATGGAGAGTATATCTATGTAGATATCTCGCATTTCTATAGTAAGACTAATAATGCTATAGGCTGGATAGTCAGTTTTGTAATTAAGTACTTAAATTGTATTTAGGCCTACAAATAGGTAGGATCGGATCGAGTCCTGAGTGATCTCAATTCGATTCGATTTCTTGATTGGATCTTGGTATTGATCCATATCCATTCTGATAAAAAATCAAATTGAGTCGGATCGGATCTATGGCAGAATATATTGATTCATTGGATCATTCGAGTCGGATCCGTATATAATCTGATCCCAATCCATAAAATGCAGGTTCGGATTAGATCCGGTTCGAATCAGATCGAATCATGCCTAGGCAATAGATCCAAGTTACACGCCCCTTCAAATCAAATATGAAATATAATTATCCCGCATCCAAAAGTTAATCCTACCATGTTTAAGTGAAGTATTGATGATACCGAACTGAAAAATGCAATAGTAAACCACTGTAATTTATAGTTCTCAATAGACCTGCTAACCTATAATGCATCCCTTGCTGCTGCGCTGAAAATATTCGGTACAATTAAGCAGAAATATTTCATCAAATTAGTCCAGTTAAAGGGATATATGACATCAAGTTCTTTCGATAAACAATGATACAATGATGTCATTGCGTGAGAGAGAAAAAGGTACAGGACCATCCTAAACCACTAGGTCAAGATAGCAACCAGGCATGTCTAGATCAGATATTACACCCTTGATACAGATCAATAAAAGTATGCACCAAGCAGGCCTCACAGAACACTAATGTCCTCCAAACAGTTAGGCAGAGCAAAAGAGAACGGATCTCGATGCATACATATCAGAGCTGTCATAGTTCAAACCCAAACCCAATCCAGCAAGATCCAAGTCCCAAAAAAAAAAAAAAATAAATAAATAAAAAATTGGAAAGAAGACTCCCGATAGGAGTCTTCTTCTCCGGCGAGATCCGGCAAATTGGGAGTCCTAAGACCTCTCGAAGTCCTAGGGCCCTCTATAAGAAGACCCCCCTTTCTCTAGAAACCGAACATCGACCATCTTCCTCTTTCTTTCTCCCTATTTTTCGATTTAGAGCCGCGGACACTCCTCTTGTTCTCGCCGTGATTGCTCGCCAGTGGGGTCACCGAAGGCCGAGGTGAGTTCCCCTTCTCTTCCTCTCTTCCTCTCTTCCTTCCCCTTCCTCCCATGCCCTTGTGCTCGGCTGCCGGCGACGGGAGTCGTCGATTCTTGGTCGGAAAAGAGACCCATGTTTTGACCTCTTTTCCTTGAATTTTCCGGCACCGGTGATCGCAATCGACCGCCGGCCATGCCTCTCCGTGACCGGGAGAGTGGCCCCCCTCTGCCGCCGGCCTCCGTCGTGGTAGCCACGGTCTGAACGGTCCGGCAAAGGAGGGAACTGCCGATCCCCTGTTCGGCCTGGAAGGAGCCCGAGAGAAGAAGAAGAAAAAAAAAAAGAAAAGAAAAGAAAAAAAAAAGAAAAAGAAGAAAAAGAGAAAAAGAAAAGAAAAGAAAAGAAAAGAAAAAGAAGAAAAAGAGAAAAAGAAAAGAAAAGAAAAAAAGAAAAAATAAAAAAATAAAAATAAAAATAATAATAAAATATATATATATATAATAAATAAATAAATAAATGAGAGAGAGAGTTTCTCTCTCTTCTCTCTCTTCTTTCAGTCTGAACCCTTACTTTCTCTCTCTGGAATTGAACTTTCTCTCTCTAAAATTTTCTCTCTCTATGTTGTTTCTCTCTCTTGATGGATTTCTCTCTCTCTAAAGTTATTCCTCCAGGATTAATATAGTGTAAGGCTTCATTTGATGATTTTGATTGAGTTTAGGGAAGAGTCTGATTTTAAGTGAGGTTTTGATTTGGGACTTGTTTAGATTTAATTTTGAATTAAAATTAATGTAAAAATATAATTTTGGATAATAGGCACGGAAGAATCTCCTAGAAGTTAGTCGATCTATTCATTCAGTGCTCCGTGAAAGATAAGTAATGAATCATCTTCTCGAGATATTTCATATTTATTCTGAAAATAAATAATTATTCTCTAAAATTATGCATGATTTGTGAAATTATGTTTTGAAAGAAAAGTGATTTTGAAATATTATGGTATGTCGATTATGCACACGTTCAGTGAAAAATTATGATATATTATGATACAAAGTGTTTGATACAAAATCGGATTTATGCTCTTAGCCTAACTATGTTTCAGTGGACCCCGCCAATGGAGATTATACGTTGGTACTCAGTGGACCCTATCAGTGGGGGTTGTACGCTGGTATTTGTGGATCCCGCCAGTAGGGGTTGTGCGCTGGTATTCTGTGGACCCCGCCAATGGGGGTTAAACGTTGGTCTTAGTCGAGGCTGTTGAGTTACGAGTGTTTTGAATCGAATCGGATTTATGATTATATTATATGTGAATATTTAAAAATATTGGATTTGCATTAAATCAGCATGAAATATATTTTTATATTTAATTACAATATTGTTCTTGAAAATTTGATAATATCTGAATTATCTAGTTGAGATATTTGTTACTTACTGGACTGTCAAGCTCATTACCTTTCTTTCTATTTTTCAGATTCAGATAATTAATTTCGAGCGTGGGAAGAAATATTGGGACAGAACTTTTAGAGGCGAGATTTAGCATTGTCAACTTCATTGAACTTAGATCTATTGTTTTATTTTTAGTAAAATTTTATCAGATGTAAGATATTTATTTTAATTACTTAAATTAAAGTTAAATAATAATTATTTGAATTTATTCTGCTGTGATGCATTGATATCGTGATGAGATGCCTTGTATGCTTATGGAGAGAGTTCTTCATAAGTATGCGGCGGTTGTCGCGACCTCCTGCTCGCGATCTCGAACTGGGAGAGCGACAATTAATATAGTATCAGAGCATAAGTGGATAAATTATGACACATAGAATTTGACATAGTATGAGTGTAGGTGGGTAAACATTAGGAATATTGGGACGTTAAAGTATGAGCATCATAATAAATCTATCCTAACAAATAGATAAATGAATCTAATAAGGTTTTACTACTACAAGGTTACCATGCCTCCCCGTAGAATGACAAGAACTACTCAAAGAATTGCAAGAGAGACATCACAACCACGGGATGGTAGCACCCCCCATCTGATCAGTGGCACCCCTCAGGAGGAGGGAGTCATAGATCCTAATGGGAGTACTTCGAGAGCACGTCAAGAACCAGATATGGCTCAATTAATGCAGACCCTAATCAGAATGGTACAAGCACAACAACAAATACAACAGCAAATGCTTGAACAACAACAGATACAACGAGATACACAACAATATCAGCATCCACCACCACAACATGGAGAGCAACCAGTACAACGAAACAATATTTCAGAATTTACAAAGCTTGCTCCTCCAGCTTTCAAGGGGACTACTGAACCTCTGGAGGCTGATAACTGGATAATGGAGATGGAGAAGGTCTTCGCTGTCCAAGAGTATCTTGATGAAGAAAAGATTCGATATACAACTTATTTACTACAAAAAGAAGCATACAACTGGTGTCAACGACTACAGCGCAAGTATGAACAAGACGGCGAAATACTTACCTGGGAAAGATTTCGGATTGCATTCTATGATCAGTATTTTCCTCGGAGTACAAGGATCCAGAAAGAACAAGAGTTTATTTATTTAAAGCAAAAGGGTATGAGTGTGACTGAATATGAAGTAAAATTTATAGAGTTAGCAAAATTTGCTCCGAGATTAGTGGATGGTGAGCAAGAACGTGTTCACAAGTTTGAGATGGGACTGAGAACTGAGATTCGAAAATAAGTGGTTCCATATGAATTGACAACTTATGCAGATGTGGTAAACAAAGCACTGATAATTGAAAGAGAAGTCAATGAAGAACGCATGGAAAGGGAAAGAAAGTAAAGAAAGAGAGCAAAATCAAATGATACACAAGGGTAGAATAATAAAAACATCAAAAGATCAGCTAAGGGAGCAATAGATAATAAGACGCAACAGATTGATGGTGAGCAGTGCTCCAGATGTGGCAAAAATCATGCAGACAAGGATTGCTATTGGAATACAGGTGCTTGTTTCAAATATGGTCAGATGGATCATAAAATTGCTAGCTGTCTGTTAAATACAGAAAATTAAGTTGGCCAAAGAACTTATGAAGGACAACATAGGGGTGGTGGACAGATTTCTAAAATCCAGGAAAGAGTTTATACGCTTACTCAACAGAATGCACATGCTTCCAATACAATGGTGACAGGTATAAAAAATTTCGAGGACGAAATTTTTTTTTAGGGGTGAAGAATGTCATAGTCCAAACCCAAGCCCAATCCAGCAAGACCCAAGCCCAAAAAAAAAAAATAGAGAAAAAATCAAGAAGAAGACTCCCGATAGGAGTCTTCTTCTCCGGCGAGACCCGGGCAAATTGGGAGTCCTAGGACATCTCGAAGTCCTAGGGCCCTCTATAAGAAGACCCCCATTTCCCTAGAAACCGAACATCGGCCCTCTTCCTCTCTCTTTCTTCCTATTTTCTGATTTGGAGCCGCGGACACTCCTCTTGTTCTCGCCGTGATTGCTCGCCGGTGGGGTCACCGAAGGCCGAGGTGAGTTCCCCTTCTCTTCCTCTCTTCCTTCCCCTTCCTCCCATGCCCTTGTGCTCGGCTGCCGGCGACGGGAGTCGTCGATTCTTGGTCGGAAAAGAGACCCCTGTTTTGGCCTCTTTTCCTTGGATTTTTTGGTGCCGGCGATCGCAATCGACCGCCGGCCATGCCTCTCCGTGATCGGGGGAGTGGCCCCCCTCTGCCGCCGGCCTCCGCCGTGGCGGCCGCGGCCTGAACGGCCCGGCAAAGGAGGGGACTGCCGGTCCCCTGTTCGGCTTGGAAAGAGCCCGAGAGAAGAAGAAGAAAAAAAAAGAAAAGAAAAAAAAAGAAAAGAAAAAGAAGAAAAAGAGAAAAAGAAAAGAAAAGAAAAGAAAAAAAAGAAAAAAAAATAAGAAAAAGATAAAAAATAAATAATAATAATATATATATATATATACAATAAATAAATAAATAAATAATGAGAGAGAGAGAGTTTCTCTCTCTTCTTTCAGTCTGGACCCTTACTTTCTCTCTCTGGAATTAAACTTTCTCTCTCTACTTTCTCTCTCTAGAATTTTTTTTCTCTAGATTGTTTCTCTCTCTTGATGGATTTCTCTCTCTCTAAAGTTATTCCTCTAGGATTAGCATAGTGTAAGGCTTCATTTGATGATTTTGATCGAGTTTAGGGAAGAGTCTGATTTTAAGTGAGGTTTTGATTTGGGACTTGTTTAGATTTAATTTTGAATTAAAATTAATGTAAAAATATAATTTTGGATAATAGGCACGGAAGAATCTCCTAGAAGTTAGTCGATCTGTTCATTCAGTGCTCCGTGAAAGATAAGTAATGAATCATCTTCTCGAGATATTTCATATTTATTCTGAAAATAAATAATTATTCTTTGAAATTATGTATGATTTGTGAAATTATGTTTTGAAAGAAAAGTAATTTTGAAATATTATGGTATGTCGATTATGCACACGTTTAGTGAAAAATTATGATATATTATGATACAAAGTGTTTGATACAAAATCGGATTTATGCTCTTAGCCTAACTATGTTTCAGTGGGCCCCGCCAATGGGGATATACGTTGGTACTCAGTGGACCCTATCAGTGGAGGTTGTACGCTGGTGTTTGTGGACCCCGCCAGTGGAGGTTGTGCACTGGTATTCTGTTGACCCCGCCAACGGGGGTTAAACGTTGGTCTTAGTCGAGGCTGTTGAGTTACGAGTGTTTGGAATCGAATCGGATTTATAATTATATTATATGTGAATATTTGAAAATATTGGATTTGTATTAAATCAGCATGAAATATATTTTTATGTTTAATTACAATATTGTTCTTGAAAATTTGATAATATCTGAATTATCTAGTTGAGATATTTGTTACTTACTGGACTGTCTAGCTCATTACCTTTCTTTCTATTTTTCAGATTCAGATAATTAATTTCGAACGTGGGAAGAAATATTAGGACAGAGCTTTTAGAGGCAAAATTTAGCATTGTCAACTTCATTGAACTTAGATCTATTATTTTATTTTTAGTAAAATTTTATCGGATGTAAGATATTTATTTTAATTACTTGAATTAAAGTTGAATAATAATTATTTGAATTTATTCTGCTATGATGCATTGATATTGTGATGAGATGCCTTGCATGCTTATGGAGAGAGTTCTTCATAAGTATGCGGCGGTTGCCGTGACCTCCTACTCGCGATCTCGGGCTGGGGGCGTGACAAGAGCAAAACAGCTAACAACCAAGAGGTAGATATAATCCAGGTTGGAAAACAGAGCACCTGAAACTAAAAGGAGACCATGCTTTTCTTGATCATTGCTGACGGCATTGGTCTGGGAGGGGTGTTGATCGCTGGCGCGTGGATCGGGCGATAGGTCGGCGGCGGGGATGTATCGGCCCATGACGATAGGGAGGCCACGGAGGTGATGGGGCCACTGCAGGCACAGCAGATCGATTGTGGCAAACCGACTGTACGGCTCGACGGCGAAATCGGAAGAGAAGGATGGTGGGGAGGAGGATGGCTCCACGATGGAGTCAGAGGAGGAGGATGCTGGGGAGGAGGAGTTTATACCTGAGATGGCGAGGAGGATCAATTGGGAGTCGAGACGAAAGCCTGTGAGAGAGATAGAGATTTTTAGTTTTGGAAATCGGATGGGAAAGATCGGAAGAGTCGAGAAGAAGTGAAGAAAATTTTTAGTTTTGGAGACTTTTAGTTTGGGAATCGGATAGAGAAGATCGAAGGATTTGAAAATTTTTGACCCAAACCCAAACTTCTATTTGGATGAGTTACTCTAACTGGGTTCAGGTCCTATATTTGGGTCTAGATTGGGTCGGATCGGGTCGGATCATATATCTTAAAATCTAAATTAACTCAAAAGTCTCCATGGGTCGAGTCAGATCAGGTCCAAATTTCGAATCGAAAAAAAGAACGGATCCAATTTTTGAATCTGACCCAGCTCTATTGGTCTTTTAAATAGATTTGGATCGGGTCTAACTAGGTGAGATCAGGTCGGATCATGGATCAACCCGACCCATTTGCAGCCTTAGTTACGTTTGGTGCATTACTAGGCAATCTTGGAAAGAAATGTGGATAGCCTTTAGGATAGATTGCCACTATTAAATTATTAGTAATATTGATTGCTGTATTTGGTACACACAAATAATGTTGCAGTAAAATTACTGAAAATCTTAATTGACATATTTTATACGACAATCAGATTATCGATAATGTGAAATCAAATTCTCAAAATATTTCCAATAATTTTGTTCGAATGCTCTTCTTTGTTTCTGGTTAGAAGTAATGGGAGTGGTAGTAACGTAGAGAAGTGGCAGGTCGAGGTGTATGGGAACTGCAGACACTAGGAGGTGGGAAGAGGGTGGGCGCATGTAGAGCTGTGGGAGTGGTGGGGACGGGTGTGGAGGAGCCACGAGAGAGACAAGGGTGAAGGAGCTGCGGGCAGGCAAAGGGAGATGGAGGAGTTGCGGACCGAGGGCACACATGGAGGGGAGTAAGGGGGAGGGAGGAGGGTTAGGCAATGGATTTTATGTGATTTTTTTGAGAGATAATTTTGTCTAAAATTTTTATTACAATATAGCCAAAGAAGTTGTAATTTGGATAGCCATCCCTCCCTAAGACAATCCAGATTAACTCTTATAGGGCAATCTGTATTGCCAAGGTAATCTGGATTATCATCCAAAAAGCATACCAAATGCAGTAATCTACATTACCATATTAAATTGCCAGCTACCAAACGCAACTTTATAAGAGATTTTTTGGACTGATGCAGTGATTTTGCCTGTGCCCTTCCAAGATATCTTTTTTTTTTCTGACTCTTTTGTTTGTATTCATACTAGATTTGTGTGAATTCTCCGTCTTATAAAAAAAAAAAAGTGTAACTGTAACTATGATATATTTGCCTTTTTATAGACAAAAATCTGTTAAAGTTTGATTTAAGAGATGAATTTCCTTCGCAATGGAGAACTAAGGACTTGTTTGGTTGATGTGAATAATAGAAAAAAAATATAGTCAATTGAAAAATGAAGAAATTCTTTTTATTTGATTGCAGTTTTTAAAGGAGAGAGCTTAAAAAGTGACATTCCTGTGGAAAAAAATTTCTCATGTTTCATGAGAAAAAGATCCATATGGGATATGGGTTTTAGCTTTCCTTCGAATAGGAAATTAAAATTTTTTTTCCAAAAATACCTTTAAAGCTATGATTAGAAAAAGATTAGATTTTTTTTAATTAAAGATATAATAAATATTTTATATAGCTTTTTAAAGAAGGTAGATACTCAATCAAATATAAAGTTGTAATATACCACATTTCTATAGTTAAACAAACATGTCAAAACTACTTTCTTCGACATCATATTTTCAAGAATCAACTTTCTAGGAGAAACATTGGAGTAAAAAAAAATTTCTTCCTCGAATCAAATGTGTCCTAAAAGAGTTTGCATTATAATAGTACTAGTACTTAGTATCTTAGAAAAATATGGATAGAAAAATTAGAAAAAAACATGGCAAAGGAGGAGGGCCCGTACGATGCATGCGTATGTAATTCTAGTGCTGATCTTGAAACTCAAATATGTATTTCACTTATATATGACTAGATGGTCCAATATTTGTGTCCAAGCATCATCATGCACTAACTCAATAAAGATAAACTGCATATCGACTTTTGTTAGCAAAATACTCTGAAGTTTAGAAATAATTTAGACATAGGTTATAAAATCTAATTTAGGTTGCGGAACAAATAGCAAGCCAAAGACAATTTTTTTAAAAAAAAATGTTAGATTCAATCGAATTAAACTAATCAAGTATAAGTACATTCATAAAAATCAGCAAACAAAATGTTCAAAAATTAAGCTAAAATATCTGATGTAGAGTCCTACAATATAGTCCTAGTATGGTTGGCTATATAATAAGCCATCGACGACTCCACTTTTAGCTTCTGCACAGATATATGACAATGCAGGTAAGGCAATACTTTGGTGGTCCCAGCTCTTTTCAAGATTGGTCACAACACTTCTTATTTTTTTCCTAATTTGCACTTGGTATTGCTATTGGTCGGGAGGATTTTGAAGATTCCGGCTTCCGCAGGTGGGTTTGGGCTGGGGTACATGGCTGATGCTAAGGTGGCCAAATCAATTCACTCCCTTTCTACTTCCTCTCATTTGGATGCTGATTAGTCATCACATGGAAAAGTGGGGTGGAAGATGATTTGGAAATCATGTGTGGGCCCCCTGGAGGTAAAACCTTTTTTTTTTTTTGGGGGGGGTGGGGGGGTGGAAACTACTTTTTTACAGAACATACGTCTCAATCCGGATCTTCTTTGTCAGGTTTGCTACTTATTCTTGGTTGGGTTAACCATATATTCCTTGGCTACAGGAGAGCCCTCCGGGCTTGGGACTTGGTCTGGACCAAACTTGGACCCCAGCCTGCTTGAATGACGCAATTTTTTTTTTTTTTTGGGTAAGTCTTGAAGAGAAACTCTTTGTGCACAATGCGAAGCGCAGTGCGCTGCATCTTATTCAAATATATAGTCATTATTTTTTAATATATATTTAATATTTATAATTTTATTTTTTTGTTTAAAATTTTGAATGATAAAAATATTTTTTTTAAAAATTATAATATTTTTTCTTAAAAATTATGGCACCCTTTCACAAAAATTATGACATCCTTCCTCTCCGAAAAAATTATGACATCTCTTCACAAGAATTATGATACCCCTTCATAAAAATTATAACACCTCTCCTTCACAAAATTATGACACTTCTTCACAATAATTATGACATCTTTTTATAAAAATTATGACACCCCTCCTTCACTTAAATGTCATAATTTTTGTGAAAGGATGTCATAATTTTTGTGAAAGAGTGTCATAATTTTTAAAAAGATGTGTCATAATTTTTAAAAAGGGATGTCATTATTTTTTTCTAAAAGGCAGAGGTGTCATAATTTTTATAAAGGATTGTCATAACCAAATGATAGAGATATTTTCATCGTATAAAATTTTTAAATGAAAAGGATGATCTACAGATATTAAATGCACATTGAAAAGTAGTGACTATGTGACCAATAAGACAAGATGGTGCGCTCCATGTCAAATTTTTTATACTGCTGGTGGTGCACAAAAAAATTTCCAAGTCTTGAATGATGCAATTGATGGTAGCTATCAAAATAGTGGGCTCTATCTATTTTTGCAGGAAATTCTTTGTGCATCACGGGTGGTGTAGAAAATTCGATGTGAAGTGCACCATCTTATCCGATTGATCTACGTAGCCATTACTTTTCAATGTGCATTTAATATTTGCAGTTCTGTTTTTTTGTTTAAAATTTTGAATGACGAAAATGTCCATTCTCTTTGAAAAAAATTATGACATCCTGTGGCATATTATGATATTCTACATTAAATTATGACATTCTACACGTAGGATGTCATAATATGGCTCAAAAATTTATGATGTCCTATGTCAAATTATGACTTTCTACATGCAGAATGTCATAATATAGCATAAGATGTCATAAAATATGAGGGATATTTTTGTCCAACCATTGTTCAACGCGTATTTAATGGCTGTAGTTTCATTTTTTCGTTTGAAAATATTGAATGATGAAAATACCCCTGCTCTTTGAAAAAAATTTTGACATCTTGTGGCATATTATGATATCTTGCGTCAAATTATGATATTTTACTTATCCAATTATGACTTCCTGCATGTAGGATGTCATAATATGGATATAAGATGTCATAATTTTTTTTAAAGAGCAAAGATGTTTTCGTCATCCAAAATTTTAAATAAAATAAAATTATAAATATTAAATACATATTAGAAAGTAGTAGCTACATGGACTAATGAAATAAGACGATGCACTCCATATCGAATTTTCTACACCACCGGCGATGCACAAATAATTTCTTCTATTTTTGCCAATATCCTTTGGACTTCATCCGTGGAAGGATAAAAATAAAGGGCATATTAGATTAGGAGTTAAACTCTGAAATAGGAACGAAAACTAGTGGTTTTCACTTTAGCCATTTGGTTTGGTTTGGTTTGGTTTGGGGGAATCTCAAGCCCATTCCAATTTCAGGAAGAAATAAGAATGCCCCAATCTCCCAAGTTCAATTCCTATTCTTCCTTAATATTTAAATGCAATTCTAATTTTGATCACGAATCAAATATTTTGAAAGACGTAGCTATTTTGATTTCTATTCCAATTTATTTCCATTCTTATCGTAAATCAAATGCACTCAAAATTTTCTTTGAAGGGAATCAAAATTTTTTTTTAATGAATAAATCTAAGCACCAGGCTCTTGATTTAATGCTCTCAAACCTATTGGAAATTCAAGACATTGGGGCATATTTGGCTCACGAGAGATGGACTATGGAATGGGAATGGAGGATGTAGCTATTTCGATTTTTGTTTCAATTTATTTCGATTCTGATCTTAGACTAAATGCACTCAAAAATTTTTTTGAAAGGAATCAAGATTTTTTTTAATGAATACATTTGAGCATCGAGTCCCCGCTTTAGTGCTCTCAAATCTATTAGAAATTCAAGATATTAGGGTATGTTTGGTTCGAGAGTGATGGATTATGGAATGAGAATAGAAACGAGTGACTTCCATCTCAACCATTTGATTAAAGGAAGTTATATTCTTATTTTGATTTCGTGAGAAATATGAATGCTCCAATCCCCAAAATCTATTTTTTTATTCTTTTTTAGTATTTAAATATCATTCTGATTTCGATTTGACTTTCAATTTGGGGGATATTGCATTCCAATTCCTATTCAAATTCATTTTGATTTCGATTTCGATTTTAATTTTGATCAGGAATGAAAAAGTATATTTTCTAGCTCTTATCTACACGTGTTCTTTCATTCCTTGTATTCATAAGCGAAGGTTCTATCCATCTTGCAGAAAGCGCTTGCTTTAACGACAGTGGCTTCTTAAGCTATTTTTGTAGAATTGTTCAACAAGAGAGTAGGAGCATTTTTTTCTTTTCCTCAGATATACCATTTTTTGACACAATTCACCAGGATAGCTGCAGGCGTTATTAGACATGGCATCTAGGACGGCTGCAATTTCGTGACAAATGATTGGATCATCAGGTACGCAAGGTTGGCATCGATAGATTGAGGGTGAATTTGATATTTAAAAAAAAAATTATATTAAATTATTGATCAAAATTATTCTGTCGCGTGTATTATCCAATAAGAAGTCTTCGTATTATTCATTGTTGGAAAATGGTATATTATTATCCAAGTTTGATTAAAAATTTTGAATGAAAAAAGTTTCACCATTGGGCAGCCGACAACTTTAGTTGTTTTGAATAAAAAAAAAAAATATTTTTTTAAGATGATATGATAGTTTTTTATCGGATGATATAAGATACACGTGGTAGAATGGTTCTAATCAATAATTTTTTATAAAATTGATATATTAGTGGTTAGGTTTGGTCGGTGTTTGTTTTGTATCAAGTTGGGTAGGACCTGATTTGGATGCCTTTGGGCTATGCTGTTCAATCCCTTGCATTCGACCCCGATAGCAGCAACCATGAAAGTCCAAAAAAATTTCTAGGATGAACTTTTATGACGAACGAAGAATGGAAGAAAACCTTCCATGCTCCGGGATATTCTTTTAATGCTTCGTATATACACGCAGAGTGTTCACTTCACATCGTATCGATGAAAAACTTTGTCAAAATCCCGCGTCGCTAACAATGCCGCACGACTATCAACGTGGGGTTTGACGAGGGCTAAGTGTGGATATTGGACTATGCTTGTCAAGCCTATCCCATCTGTCCTTTACCTGAACAGAAGTATGTACTCATGCCCGCCCCATTGATATTATCTAATGTTCGATGGGTGATTGGGGATGGCTGTCGGGTTGATGTTCTACATGATGCTTGGATTTTCTCTACTTCTCTCATGTTCAATCATGAAACTATGATGAATTTGAGGGTCAGAGATTTGCTTAGTACAGATGGGAAAGGGTTGGAATGATGTTACACATCTTCGGGGAGGATTTGTCGGAAAGAATTTTAAGCAGTAATATATCAGATAGATAGATATGGGGTATGATCAGGCCCAACGATCTTTATAAATTATTTAAGATTGCTCTCTCTTTAACAAGAAGGATAGCGCGTGCGTATGGAAGCTAGGAGCGCGCCCTAATTTTTGGAAGTTACCGTGCCATGAAGCGTGGAGTGACAAATGGTTGAATATTGCCTCTAATTATAATTTTTGTTTGATTGTGGATTCATGCTCCCTTTCAGTGCCCAAAGATGCTATAGGTATAGTGATTATCTAATATTTAGATGGTCTTATGTGCATCACCACCCCTACTTGAGACCTTTTTACAGTATCTGAAATTGCATGGCAATAGACTAGAAAGTAAGAAAGATCATATCTATTCTGCATATATAGTATATCAGATTTGGCACGACAGGAATACTCGTATTTTTTAATACACACATTGTTCGACTAAATACAATTTGGAGAAAACAAGTTTGTAAGCCAAATGATCCAAAATGGTGGGCAATATTTGTTATCTATGAGCTCCCACCTCCAAGGTTCACGAGGATTAACTTTGATGACAATATTAATGATAGAGCTAGCAGGCAAGCGAGTTTTGTCATTAAAAGCCCAAATTCTTAGTTACTTGCAGCAGGTGGGAGGCAGCTTTTTGACCCTTCAATTTTGGAGGCAGAGTTACGAGCTGTTTCGGAAGAATTGCAACATGCTATTATATCCTTGAAAGCGAATCATGTTCTTTTGAAAGATGACTTTGCTACTAAGACTATATGGATTTCAAAAATTTTGGATTTTCTAATGAACACCCCTTATTGATGGATAATTAGAGACTATCAGAGAATTTTACCTCATTTGTCGCTACTCATGTCTACAAGAAGGTGAACAGAGCCACAAACTAGTGGTTGCTTTTGTTGTTGACCACTTTCGTAGAATCTTATAGATATTCTACTCTGGTATACGTATTCAATTTAAAGATATACTATTTTTTAAATTATGTAGGATGTATTCATACTAGGTACGTATGAGCCATGCAATTTTTTTTAAAAAAAATATACAATATGCTTGAAATATGAGAGTGTTTATCTGAGCCAATGGCGGATTTATGTGAAGAAAGGTAGCGTAATAATTTAAGATCTCATCTAAAAAGATTAGTCAAAAATTATTATTTGAGTTCGTCGATTGCATTCTCACCAAGTTAAGGATCTCAATCCATTAAAATCTAATCATGAACACCACGGTTGACCTGTGATCGGGTCTTCACAATCCCATGCTACAATGTTCTTAATCCATATGGACTATAGTTCCGATCCACTTTGATACCATTTTGTAACGATCTATGATACTATTAAAAAAAACCAGCTAAAAATTATTATTTGAGTTATCATCAAAAAAAAATTATTATTTGAGTTTCTTATTATCCTATATAAATATCTAAAATCTATCCAGTAGTATATAGTTCATGCAAGGCTAAATACATATTCATGTGGTCCTCGCAAGCAAGCCCTTCTTTCGTGCCATGGATGCAACCCCCGAATTGCATTGCAAGGTAGAACATGCTGTCCATAATTGTTCTTTTGAGGCAAAGTTGAAGCCAAGTATGCTACGCATATGCATCAATAGTTTCCGTTCGGATAGAACATGCATCTCAGGACCTATATTTTAAAGGGCTGCAAATAGGCCGTGGGCGGCGTGCTTAATCCAAAATCTAGATCCTACCCACTAGCTTATCAAGTTGGATTGGGTGGAGCTCACGAAACATAAATTGCAACTCATAAAAAGAATTTTAATCTGGTTTGAGGACAAATATAGTCATGTTCACAATTTGAATGGACCATCCAATCAATCATTTTATTAAAATGTGATAATTAGAAATTAAATGATACTTATTAATTTCAATTAAAAGTAAAGAGATGATAATTTAAATTTGATTTTTTTATTCCAATAAAACTTTTAATGCGATCTCCAAAAATGAATATTATTAACATACAAGTTTGCAAAAAAGGATATCAAAAAATAAATAAATGAGATGCTCAAAAAATATCGCAAATAAGAATTTATTGAAGTAAATAGTGAATGATTAGACAGTAATCAAGTGAGAGGAGATGGTAGGGGTTGTAATTCTTAACAGTTTAACCTATTTAGCCTGTTTCAATCTACTGTAGATCGAGTTAGATTACTAGTTTAATAAAATTGTCCGGTTTGATCTGAATTTTCAACTTGTTTGATAAACAAATCGAATTAAAATTGTTGGATTTTGATCTATCATATGTTTGATCCAACCCGTATATTGTTCAACCCAATCCAACCCGATTGCCCCCTTAGGAGGCAGGTTGCTAGAATGAAATGAGAAGGGTTAATCTAGATTAGGTTTATTCAACAAATCGAGAAAGGCATTCGAAAATAAGGAGAGTGGTTTTTCTATATATTCGAGTTTTTATCCGAACAGATTCGATACATTTCAATTGATCCAAATAGACTAGATTACTAAATCAGGGCGGCTCAGGCCAAGTTGGAAATACAAAACCCATACTCGATCTTGTTTTCAAAGCAAACGTAGTATTTTAACTCTAGCTTGATCCACATGTCTTAAAAGTTAAAAACCGGATCAGATCAGTTTTAATCAGGTTGAGACTGTATCAGGTTAAGGGACAACCCTCCTATTAATTTGCTGCCCTAATCTTATCAGGTGACTTCTGTTATAAGCTGTCTTCTATAACAAGTTCTACATGATGTTATGCCCCTTCTGGTTATCATAAGGAAGGGTCTTTATATCAAAGGATGTCACATCAGAGTGAAAGCATCCTTCTATCCTGTAAAATGGCTTGCTACCTTGTCACCAAACTGTGAGGCTTATCGCAAGTAAGATTTGAAGTAACACATGGCTTTTTATCAAAATAATAATAATAATAATATAAGGTAACACAGGGCTCTGTCCAAAAATAATTCCCATATGATTCAAAAATCCTCTGTGTTATTTTTGTGAACAAGTCTTTGGATGTTTCCTGGCTAGTAGCGACCTCTCAGAGGGAAGTTCAGAATGGCTGTTGAACAATTAGCACCTATTAGTGTTGTGCCATATGCTGGACCTGTGGAAGCAGGTTTATTAATCAAAGTTGGTGAACAATTATAGTTAGAAACCAAATTTGGCATGATTAGGGCTCTTAGTGGCCCCAGAAGAGTCCAGCTGTCCAGCTTGTTAGTGGTTGTTTCAATTTGGGCACTGGGATTGTTAGTTTGCATGGCAAGCAGGCCTAAAATGACTCAAGCTTGGTTGCTTCCTCTTAGTTAGGCATGTCTTGTTGACAACTTTCAGTTGGGCATGTCTTGCTGACCACTATAAAGAAAATATGTGGATCTGTTCTGCTATATAACACAAACTCCCTAAACTTGCTCCTGAAGCATGTCCAAAAGCATTCTTATTTCCCTACCCCATGTCTCCATGTTTTTTAGGCCAAAGTGCATATAGAATTTGGAGTGAACACCTACCATATTTCAGGTTTTTACATTATGTGGAGATGTGTTTTGGGTGTGAAAATCTATTTATAAGCCAATTTTAGGCTTAACCTGGATATGTTAATTTAATCTGAAAATCTATATTTTATAATGAATAATAAAACAAGCAAAACAGCAACTAAATAATACATATTATTGGGATAGTCATCTTCTAGGTAAACAATTTAAAGATAGCGAGGACAGCTTGAGATTACTGGAACTTGTAGTTCAAATTAAGAATATCAACCAGCTCAAATGATAGTTTTCCATTGCAAAAAAGACGCATGTTTAGTATGTTTGTTTGATTTCCGGCTATAATCCCATGTATGCTAATCCTAGGAATACCGGCACCAAAAAGTAAGCTGGGCTTGTTTGGCATTATTATTATTTTCATGTTTTTGTTTCTCTACAAATCAGTGGAATATTAAATAAAGATTAATATTGAGGATAGTGATATGCTTCTAAACCGATACAACTGATATATTATACCGATCGATAGGAGCTCATCACATAGCCACAAGCTGAAAAATAAGAGCCCATCGCATGGCCAATCTTAGAAGTGTACAGAGAATTTTTCAAATTTCAAGCTCTCTTCTTGGTTGGCACTAGTTTGGCCATGATCACGAACAACTCTTTTAACTATGCAATATGTGAGCGATTTGCATAAGCAAAATATATTGGTTGATCCTTGGACAAGACATAAAATTTGTTACCAAAACTATTAGTACACGCGCCTAATTTGCCCGATGAAAGGCATTAACCCTTGCCAATATAAATCACTCTCAAGGACCCTTCACATAAGTGCCCTAAGTACTTTTTCGACCCATTACACTTCTATTCTACTGCTCCTATAACGTCTTCATTATTTCTTTGGAGTTGAATTTGACTTAAGCATCAGAGAATTTCTCATTGTATATTTTTTAAAAAATAAACTTTTTTATCTGTGTTATTTTATGTCAATTCTAGCATTGAAGCCACCATCTTATCATTGCCTTCTTGATCCTTTTCACCTAGAAGATGTGTAGCAACTTTCAAACCAACTTTTCTAATTGGAATAATAGGTATGTCGATCTCTCCAGTGGTTTAATCAGCTTAACGTTTGAAGTAGACTAGATCTCCATGACAATGGATAGTATTGGCACAACATTTCTATCATTTTTTAATTTTATTTTTTTGAAGCCATTGTCTTATCACAGCTTTCTTGATTGATTCCTTTTACTTTGGATATATGTAGCGACTTTCAAGCCAACTTCTTTAATTAGGACAACAAGCAAGTCGATCTCTCCAATGATTGATCAGCTCGTTGTGTAGAGCGAATCAGATCTTAGCATCAATGATAGTATTGGCACAAAATATCTATTATTTTTTAATTTTATTTTTTTCGAAGCCACTGTCTTATTATAGTTTTTTTGATTGATCTTTTTTATCTTGGACATACGTAACGACTTTCAAGCCATCTTCTCTAATCGGAACAACAAGTAAGTCGATCTTTCTAATGATTTGATCAGCTTGATGTGTAGAATGAATCAAATCTTAGCGGCAATGATAGTATTGGCACAAAATTTTTATTATGTTTAATTTTATTTTTTTTGAAAACAATAAATCCTTGCTCCCTTTTTTTTTTTTTTTGGTAACAAAAATCCTTGCTTTCAAAAACTCTAAAGATATCTTACCCAAAAAAAACTCTAAAGATTTTATAAATATATATATGTATTTAAATTTATATCTAGTGTTTGGGTTCACTTTTTTAATTTTTTAAAAAAAAAAATTTTTGAAAAAACAAAGATAATACGAAGGCGGGCTTTGAACGGCAAGAAACAGCAATTTGTAACGGAAGTAACAGCTGGCGAGAAAGAGGAAACAAAACTGAGGCTCTCGGCACCTAAGGTAGAGGAAAGGAGAGGGAAAAAAAAAAGGGGGACAGCTACAAGGGTGGGCCCCATAACGGGCTGAGGCCAGCTGTATGGCACCGCTCGGCGGACAACCTGTCGACAACATGCGCCCACGATTCATCATCAACTCTCCACCTCTTCGTCGCCGTCTCCGCCCTCCATACCAAACCATACGAAACCGACCCCTTTTTTTTTTAGCCCTCAATAAACGCTAAAACCACCAACCACACGCCAAAAGCGAGCGAGGCGCCAGCAGGACTTCTCTCCCCGGGCAGCCCGGTCAGCCTGCCCGAAACACCTCCCCACCTTTCCCTCTATAAATCCCCTCCACTCTCTCGTAGCTCTCTACGGAATTCTTGCAAACATCTAGCGATCCCCATTACTCTCCCTGTTCGCTTTGTCAATTCTTCTTCTCCGATCCCAATGGAGGCTGGTCTGAAGCTGAGGTTCTTCGCCGTGGCCATGCTGGCCGTCGTGATGGCCTCCTCCCTCGTGGAGAAGGCGGCCGCCGCCGACGCCCCAGCCCCCAGCCCCACCTCCGGCGCCTCCGTCGCCGCCCCCGCCGCCGCCCTCGCCTCCCTCGCCACCCTCGCCTTCGGTTACCTCTTCTGTTGAACGAAGAGAGCGTCGTCTTCGGATGCAGATGCCTCTCTTCTGCTGTAATTTGTTCATCTAATTTTGTTTCGTGACGGTTGGTTGGGTTTCATTTCGGGGTGGTGTGGTTGGGTGGAGAAGGACGATTGATCCGGTGAGGGATGTAATGTACGTGTGTGGGTGTTTGTATATGTATATGTATGTATGTGGTGGCTCTGTGCATTGTATCATGGTGTGGATGGTTATGTGATTTATTTCATTCATTTGAGTTAGAGAAATAAAACGGTGTATTTTGCTAGCATTGTTGTTGGCGTGATCAAAAATCTTTTGTGTTTGCAGTGCTTTGCAATTTTTTTTTTTTTTTTAACTATCTTATCTTGATTATATTTTTATTTTATCACGCACATTGTAAGACAAAAGTTGCATTCTTTAGGGCTTCAAAGTTTGAATTGTTGTTTATGGTTGTTTCAAGTTATTCACATCTTGGAAAAAAGTAGCATTTTCTTGTAAAGAAATCACAAAGAATGAATGCCTTAAAACCTTGCAGCCCTAGAGCATTGGTGTCTAATCCAATATTAACACAATCCACAAGCCTTGACGTTGGTCTGTTAGTATCCTTCATGCTTGTATTTCTTTGTCCTCGATTGATAAAAGCCGGGCGGTTGACACCTCCCTTTCAATTTTTTTTTTTTTAAATAACATGGATTGTATTTGAATTGTGCGATCTATACTTTAAATTTGTTTAGGTTAGTCGATCGTTGTTATTAAAATGGCATTAATCTTGACTTTTTTCCATCCAATTGCATCATAAAAGATGTATCCTTTATAATTTATTTATGCTAAAACTTAATTAAGTGAAGTTTTTTCAGAGGATAAAACTCAGGACTCAACGTCTCATACCATCGACCATCCTTTTTTGTTTGATATTAGGTTAATGTACATCATCCAACAAATATTTTTCTAGCAGCTAAGTCATTTACCAGTTAGTTTATTAGATATATAAAAAGGACATGGATACGAGCGTTTTATTCTCAAAGACACAACAAGCGAATCAAGTGGGTGGGAACAAAGTAGCCGGCTGGTCTTAGCTGTTCACATGGGCGATGAGCATGCAAGTGTCCCAATCGCTGGCATTCTTCCTTGCATCGCTGGAAACACGAGTTTTAGCTTGCTTCGGTACCACCCCTTTCTCTCTTTTGGTACACTCCTCCATTATGTGAGGGATGCCTTGGCGCACCATGTGGGAGGGCGAACACAATCATTCTCATGTGAGCTGCCCGATCTGCATGTCCGCTGATTTCACGAGAAATGTGTGATACATAAGTACTTTCTGAAATCAGATTTGTAGGATGTTTCAAGCAAATCATAGGCTATTATACTTTCGAGAAGTATTTGGTTGGGAGGAGTGGAGTCTGAAATTGAAATCGAAATAGATGACTTTCATTCTAACTATTTAGTTGGGAGGAGTCCTATTCTGATTTCGATTTCAGAATGGAATGAGAATGATTCAATCTATATAGAACACAGTTCCTACTCTCCTCTATGGATTCAAATTTTTATTCCAATTCCGATTTCGATTCTGATCACGAACCAAACGCTTCAGAGAATTTGGCTATTCCAATTCCGATTTCAAGCCATTCTGATTTTGGTTGCGAACCAAGCACCTCCCAGTGTAACAAGTATCTGAGGGGGTGTTTGGTTCGCAACCGAAATCGAAATGAGAATGGGAATCGGAATGGCCAAATCTCCCGAAGCGTTTGGTTTGTAACTGGAATCGAAATCGAAATCAGAATTAGAATGAAAATTTGAATCTATAGAAAAGAGTAAGGATTGAGTTCTATATAGATTGAACCATTCCCATTCCATCCGGAATGGGAATAGGATTCCTCCCAACCAAATGGTTAGAATGGGAGTCATCCATTTCGATTCCGATTCCAGATCCCTAATCTCCCCAACCAAATACTCTCTGAAACTCTAAGGGGATATTTAGTCCGTAACCGAAATCAGAATGGGAATCGAAATTACTTGGAATCGAAATCAGATTGGCCAAATCTCCTGAAGCGTTTAGTTCATGATCAGAATCGAAATCGAAATGGAAATGAAAAATTGAATTCATAGAGGAGAGTAGGGATTGAGTTCTATATAAATTGACCCATTCTCATTCCATCTCGAAATCGGAATAGGAATGGGACTCCTTCCAACCAAATGGTTGGAATGGGAGTCACCGATTTCGATTCCGATTCTAGATCTCCACTCCCCCCAATCAAACATCCTGTAAAATTTTATAAAGCCCTTCAATTGTTTGATGTAAAAATTTGGACAATTTTATTAAATATTTTTTAATTTAATTTCAATAAAAATACTGTTGGTAATTATCTATTAAATCATCACCAACTTATTTGTAAGGATCCATGTGGCCTTGTGTTTTGTTTCACACGGGCTATGCATTAGATAGGCATTGGATATTTATATAAAATTAAAAAAATTTAAATAATATTTTTTAGTTAATAATTTTGAATAAGCCTTAGACTACTAATTATTATATGGATATGCAATATTGGTGACGTCCATCCAGCTCCATCTATTCTTCAGCTATTCATAGATTTTTCATATTAGACAAGTAAGCTGAACTTTTAGCATTCTCCTTGCAACAATATAAATATACATAAAAAATTAGAAATTGATAAGCTAGCTTGATAAAGTCCTATCGATTTACCACTTGCAGATTTTTATTTGCTACAGGATCCATTTGATTTGGGGTATATTAGATTACGAAATAATCTAATAATTTCTGAAAATTATTTAGCTTAAAAAATAATTATAAAAAAAATAATTTTTACTATATTTGATTAGTGAAAAAATTATTTTAAAAAATTACACTAAAAAAAATGACTATATTTGGTTGAAGATAAATTTATATAGGACTATGACCAAACTTACAAATATATCTTTGAATATAAAATAATTTTTTAATACTAAAATAGTATTATCATCTCCAATTAATTTTTATATAATGGCTACAAGCGCATAGTCCTTTATATAATATCATTTTCATCTTAATTTTTTTATAAAATATTTTTATTAAATAAATTTGAAAAGATATTATAACAAATTCAATGATTATTAATACAATTTTATTGAAGATATTTTTATCAAGTATGGATTATTATCATTCAAAAAATTATCAAATACCAATCCATCATAATATTTGTTTTATCTTCTTTCTTTGAAAAATAAATATGGAGCCTACTAATTTTTTTATTATCTTTTTTTTATTTTTCATATCAAATATAATAATTTGATATCAAATTTATTTGCTCATACTAGATTACCTTCAATCAAACCGGCCCATAGAGTAATTTGATTTTCTCACCCAGTGAGTGATTAGTAGCTATCACGAAAGATACAAAAGAGGCTAGTGAGGACTTTCTTTCGTCAATAGAATGTGCATCACGATTGAGGGAAAGAAGCTTCCAAACCTAAGCTTGACAATGACATTTTAGCAATGTGCAACAAATATTAAACAAACAAATGAGATGCGGTGTTTTAATGAATCCATTTGGACTCTGTCCAAGCTTCGCTTTTTTTTTTTTTAAGAACAAAGTATGATGCCGAATTTATACGTCATAAATAATAGGTTTATAATGTATGAATATTTTTTAAAGAAAATATGTATACATATATTAGAATGCTTTTTTTAAAAAAAAAAAACTTGTTTAACTATTTTAAGAACCCATCAAGTGCCCAGATGAAACAAGAACGTTGCAAATTTAGGAAAGCTAAAATAGGATTTACTAAGGGTCGAAAGTCAGTTCCGAATCAATCTAAGTGGAATCAACCAGATGCTCTCTATTTTCTGTGATTTTTTATATTTAAAGGGATGTTTGATTAAGGAGAGTGAAGGTCTGAAATCAAAATCGGAATGAATTACTCCTATTCCAATCGTTTGGTTGGGAAGAATTTCATTTCGATTTCGATTCTCATTTCGGAATGGAATGAGAATGGTTCAATCTATATAGAACTCAATCCCTACTTTTTTTCTATGGATTCAAATTTTTATTTCAATTTCGATTAGGATATTTGATTCGTAACCGAAATCAAAATGAGAATGGAAATCGGAATGGCTTGGAATCGAAATCGGAATGACCAAATCCCCCCAAGCATTTGGTTCGTGACCGAAATTAGAATCGAAATCGGAATTGGAATAGAAATTTGAATCCATAGAGGAGAGTAAGGATTGAGTTCTATATATATTGAGCCATTCTCATGCCACTCCGGAATCGGAATCGGAACGAAACTCCTTCCAACCGAATGGTTCGAATAGAAATCATCTATTTTAATTCTGATTTCAGACTCCCACTCTCTCCAACCAAATACCCCTAAATATAATTTGCGCGGACTCAAAGTTTTTACACTGCTTGTATTCTTGCAGACGTTGAATTTCGATCTGAATCGAGGTTGTTCCCGATCTCTTTGTTTTATTGTCACAAACATTCAGTTCATGGTATTTGTTTCTAGTTTCAAGATTATTTTGTTTACTTGCATTTTTTTTTTTCTCAGGAGTTACTGCAATCTTGGTTAATCCTTGAGATAATTTTTGCATACTTTCACAATTACAGAGTTATTAATACATTAGTTTCTCCATATTGAACTCGAGGAGATACCCTTTGATATACTTTGCCTTTAGCCTTTATTAATATCCGGGTTCTCAGCATCCAAACTATTGAACAAATAAAGGATTCAAGCAAGAAGACATACAAAAAGAAAAAAAAAAAAAAAGCAAAAATAAAAAGAGTTGTGGATCAAAATTATGCAAGTAAATGTAAATGTGTCCAAGGTGATCGAATTTGTTTGCGTGGTTCTCCGAAAACTTTGTGCAGTGTAGCCTTCGGCCAATTGCAAAGCTCTAATGAGCGTTTCCGAGTAATGAAGATGCAAAAGAGTAGTGCAACCTCTGCATATAATATATGGTGCTGCTACCTCTCTTTCCTACTTATTAATCACTCTTTGGTCACACTGAATATTTGGTACCAGGTAAAAACCAGGAGCTCCCAGGGAACTTAATGGACAGATCTCATCGTTATCACCAAACAAAGTGCACATTTAACTCAATCTTCAGAATTAATTCGGTTTCATTGGCTTATGTGAATGTAGCAGTGCTTCCGGATCCTCATTTCTTAGTTCTTAACTGCAGGCTATGGCAGCTACAGATACGTTCAGGTTTGAAGAAGATGTGAAGATATGGCTGGTTAACAGAAGATGGGAGATGGAATGCAGAATGATCTCCTCTTGACTGGTTCATGAAGAGCCGATTAAATTTAGTTATGAGGCCAATTTTCTCGAAAGCAAACTTATGAAGCCAAGATTTAGCTGTCTGTTTGCTGGAGAGCTTATTCTATATCATAAATGGAACAAAGCCCTCACTCAATTACTATTATTTGGAAAGCATGGATATACTTATGGAATCACCTTTACATTGAATTGGTGACAAAATGCCCAACCAAGTAAGAGGAGGATTACCAATCAACATCAACTTTATTGTTGATGGATTTTGATTTCTGAACTAGACATCCACTTCGATATCGAGCTAATTATTTCACTACATTGTGGATGGATTTTGAGTTTCTGACCGAGAGCAGGGGAAGTCTTGATGATCAAGAGAAAGTGAGAACAACAATATTGAGAGAGCTTCCATTTGCTTTAAATTTTCCCAATGATGTCTCTAAGATACATTTACGTAGGAGTGTCAGAAGTGCATGCATTATTTTTCATCATCTGTTAGATTCCAGGAATTAATGCATGCCAGGCAAGAATACTTCTTACAAAGAAAAGTTACGAGGAAATGAGTGGAGTGTCACGTTCCGTGCCATATGGAAGCATAAAAAAAACCTTAAATCTCCCCATAATAATTAACTTGCACAACTCAACACGCATGATATCATGATCAAATCGTCCCGATTGCGTTCCCAGGGTACTGATGCCATTAAATCAAAAAGATCAATTTACTTGATGATCTCAAGCAGCGTGCTAGCGTATAACAAATCTTGACTCGTGTGGAACAAAGAGATTTTTTTTTTTTTTTTGGTTCATCCGATAAAGAAGAATATCTAGAAATCCACAATGGCTTGCAGAGCTCCAAACACACCCATCCATTTCCTCCCCAGTAGTCAACATCTTTTTCTTTCTTTTGGTTCCCGTTCTCTGTCCTTTATGCACACTTTCGCATTAGTCTAAAAACTAGCTTCCTTTTCCTCTTGGAATCGTCTCTGTGCCTCTTATACTCTTTTAAGCTTTTTTCAAAGACAGAACCTCTAAACCATCCCGCCAATCTCTTCTACAGTCTCACCATCTCTTCACTCAACCTCTTGTTATAAAGCCCATTGCCATCCCACTGTGCTACTATCAAACTGAATAAGCCCAAATGGCATTGCTCCATTACTTTCTCCTCTCCTTCTTAACCATTTCTTCTGAACTTGGACTAGCTCTCCACAGCCAAGACCTGCTCTCCCTTCTCTCCTTTAAGGCTTCTGTTGATCCCCTAAATAGTTTGTTGGACACTTGGGAGGGTTCCAATCCATGCTCTGGCTTATGGGTTGGGGTTAAATGCTACCAAGGAAGGGTTGTAAGCATCTTTCTCGATGATGCTTCGCTGGTTGGAAGTGCAACTCCACTGTTTGGTCTCAGCCAGATCAGAGTCCTCAGCCTTAGAAGGAATGCTCTCAGTGGCTCTCTACCCCATCTGACCAACCTCACAAACCCAAGACTGAGGCACCTCTTCCTCTCCCACAATCAATTGGATGGAACTCTCAACATTTCACTGCCTTCTTTGCTTTCTCTTCGGATCGAGCACAACGATTTCTCTGGTAGGCTGGAAGGATTGCACCTGCCATCTGTGGCGGACTTCAATGTATCGGTGAACCGCCTAGCTGGAGAGATCTCCGGTGGTCTTTCGAAATTTCCAAGTTCAGCTTTCCATGGGAATCCTACTCTTTGTGGTTCACCTCTTCCAAGCTGCAGCAAGATCTCACATTTGTCTAATGCTACCAATACTAGTAGTCCATCTCCAGCTCCTATAATTGTTAGTACCTGCTCCAGTAGAAGCTCGTCTAAACTTGGTATAACCACACTCCTGTCCATTGGTATAGGTGACATAGTGGTGATAGCAATGGCTCTGGCTATTGTCATAGGAATGTATACATGGTTTCAGAGGAGGTTTTCGATGCCTCCAAATGCTACCACCGGTGCTCGGGGGCTTGAATTGGATCATGGATTTGTTGAAGAGAAGGAGATGGGTAGGAGATTGGTTTGCTTTGAAGGAGGGGAGGATCTTAGGCTGGATTCCCTTTTAAAAGCTTCAGCTGAGGTGCTGGGGAAAGGAATGTCAGGGAGCACATACAAAGCAGTGCTTGAAGATGGAATAATGGTTGCAGTCAAGAGGCTTAGCGCAGTGCAGTTTCCTTCCCACAGCAAGGCTTTCAATCAGCGCATGCATCTGATCGGAAGGCTGAGGCATTCCCATGTGGTGAGCTTGCGGGCATATTGCAATGCCCATGAGGAGAAGCTTCTTGTCTATGACTACATGCCCAATGGAAGCCTATACTCCCTCTTGCAAAGCAACAGTAACTCTTCTAAACACTTACTTTCTAAAAGTAATCTTCACTGACTAAACTTGATCCAGATTTCATCTATGAAGGAAGCAATGACATTATAATATCAAGCATTAACAGATTAGTTTTTTGAAGGGCAGCATTAACAACTTAGTGCAACAAAGGAGCTGGTAAGTTCAAATTTGAATATGATCTAAATTTTATTTGGTTCTATTTCAGGAGGAAGAAACTTGGACTGGAGGAGTAGGAAACAGATACTAATGGGAGTAGCCCATGGCCTCAACTTCATCCACACCTTCCCTGCACGGCCACCACTGGTCCATGCTAACATCAAACCATCGAACATCCTCATCGACGAACAGGGCAATGCATGCATCACAGAATGCAGTATAATGTGCTTTGCTGCCAACTTTCACCAATCTTTGCTGCTTCCTCATGCTTCCACCCTTTTCCCTGAAAGAAGGAATTCTGCAGCCACATCAACTTGGCATGGTTATAGAGCTCCTGAGCTCACTGTGGGCAAGGGGAAGGTTACCCAGGAATCGGATGTCTATAGTTTTGGGATGGTGCTTCTGGAAGTGGTGACAGATAAAGAGATTGATGATGGGGAATGTGAAGGGGAGATGATGGGGATGGTGAAGATTGGAATGATGTGCACTGCAGAATGCCCTGATGAACGGCCGAAGATGAGTCGGGTTTTGAGCATGATGGGTGAATTTTTGTAGGGAGTAGTAATTGTCTATCATGTTCTCTGAATTCCAACTCTGGAGCCGAAATTTCTTATTGCATGGAGGAGTGCTTGCCAAACAATGTCATCAATGAGCCCTCAGATTCTGTTTGGATATATGCAATTTTTAATCCAAAACTACTAGTTCCTGGCAGTTCAGACCAGAGCGGCTTTAAATCAAAATTTTGCCAAGAGAACTTAGGAGAAATTCTTTGTGCACCGCAGGCGGCGCAGAAAATTCGAAGTAGAATGTACCATTTCATTTGGAGAAAATATTCATTGCAACAGTGATACCACATCACCGTTGTAACAAAATAATGAAAAATTAGGAATGGATGAAATACATGGGAATAGTATGGGGTATTATCTACGAAAATTAATGTAATATACGATAATCGATGAAATATAAAAATTTTCATTAGTTTGTTATAAATTTGACATGGTATCATCATTGCAACGAATATTTTTTCATCTTATCCGATTGACCCATGTAGTCATCACTTTCCAACATTCCTTTAATGCCTGTAGATCGATTTTTTCGTTTAAAAATTTTATATAATGAAAATATCTTTATTTTTTGAAAAAAATTATGACATCCTCTGGCATAATATAATTCAGAATGTCATAAGATGGTTTAAGATATCATAATATGAGACGTGTATTTTTGTCCACCTATTTTCCAACGCACATTTAATGTTTGCACACCAGCTTTTTCGTTTAAACATTATGAATAACTAAAATATTTCTGTTCTTTAGAAAAAATTATGACATCCTGTGCGGATGCAGGATGTCATAATATGGGCATAGAATATCATAATTTTTTCAAAAAATAGAAGTATTTTCGTCACACAAAATTTTTAAGCGAAAAAGCTGACCTGCAGATATTAGATGCGCATTGAAAAATGATGTCTATGTGCACTAATCGGATGAGACGGTGCACTCTATATCGGATTTTCTACACCGCCTACGGCACACAAAAAATTTCACGAGAACTTAGAGATGTTTTGCAGACCAATGGGCCCAAATAAGAATTAAAAAAGTTGATAATGCCTCGTAGCCTTCGAAATGTCTGGAAAAGAAATGTCAAGAAAAATTTTATGCTGCAAGGGCAATAGAATAGGCCTAGTAATTTTTGAAACAGAGAAATGAATTAGAAGGGAAACTTTAAAAACTCCTATTTTGAGGGGAAATTTCATGGGAAAAGGTCTTTTTCCCCTAAGATACAGGAACATATCACATTATTTCGTGCAAAGAATCTCACTAAAGCACCATCCGTTATTCTCACATGCATACACAATTGATACATACGATCATAAAAATCGACAACAAATGCTCTCAACTCTCCTTGGAGTAGCCTTATGGTGATCTCCAGGACCTGTTTGGCATCTCAAGAATCGTATCATATGGCTTAGTTAGGAGGCTCGTGATAATAGGATTACAATCATTCATTTCAGGCCTCTTGGAGGGGACTCCATTTCCATTCCCATATGGTGTGCTCCAAAGCAGCCTTAGACGTCATCTTTCATTTTTCTTGCAAAAAATTCCTCGTTTCATTTAATTCTATTTTTGTTTTAGATCTAAGATTCTAACTCTATTTAAAAAAAAAAAAAATTGGGACAGTTTGCTTTGTTTTAATTTTGTTTTATGCCTAAATTTTCTTTTGTAAGAAAGGAGGAGAATCTCTACAACACTGGTCTGTTTCCAGCTCGAGAAAGACTTGTAGTGACCTAAGGGAGTGCTTGGTTCACGGCCGGAATGGAAATCGAAATTAGAATGGTCAAATCTTCTGAAGTGCTTGATTCATGATCGAAATCAGAATTGGAATGAAAATTTGAATCCATAAAGGAGAGTAGGGATTGAGTTCTATATAAATTGGATCATCTCCATTCCACTTCCAAATCAGAAACGGAATGAAAATGGGACTCCTTTCAACTAAATGGTTGGAATGAGAGTCATCTATTTCGATTCCGATTCCAAAATCCCACTCCCCCAACCAAGCATCCTCTAAATCTTTTTGAGAGTCTATATGGATATTCCTAAAGCATTAGGCAGAAAATTCTATAGAAATTGAGCCTGTTGATCCATCTAACTTGCATTTTCTGGGAGTCTGCCTAAATCCAGTCTAAATTTTCACCTTTAGATGGTTGGAAGAAAATAGATCTATAGAGATTTTTTTTCCTCCCTATGGAATTTAGACCGAATCATATTTAGTTTATATGGGCTGTCCTTAAATCAATAGCCCAATTTATGAATCTTACAGGAGTTTCCGTCCAGTTCTATGCAAATATCCTAACAAGCCCTAAGTTTTGAGGGAAGGATATCTTTATATAATTTAATAGATTTATTTAATAATGAAACTTTTTGCTTAGGACCTTCCATATCCGATTTGACCAATTGACTTTCAGGTCAAGTACAACAATATGAAATTGGAAAGCAACAATCAAAACGGATAGTTTGAATCATCAAATTTAGTACTTTTGAACTACTTACAATCCCAAAGATTTGTTAATTGAAGACCTCCTATACTATGCATCAAGTGATCAATACAAGTATTACATTGTGTTATTTATATTATATATTTTAACTCCTTGATATATATATATATATATATATGTATATATTAGAGGGATCTTCCAATCATGTAATTTTTCGACATCGAATAGTCCAGAAGTAATAGATGATATTCAATAACTTAAATCATTAATTTAAAACTCCTATCTTTCAATATCATATGATTGGATCCAATCTGAAATTAGATAGATAAAATCAGATCCATGGACAAATAAATAAATTTATTCTAGACAATTTGTTGGAGAGACCGCATTTAGGAAACTTTTAAATAAGAGACTATAGATTGCATTTTGACATTCAGCTATGTAGAATAATCTATATCATCATATAGAATATGAAATACCATACTGTCCGTACCATATCGTATCGGTCTCATACCGATATGTCGTTTCAGAATATACCGATATTAACGTACTGTATCGAACCATGTATCAACATTAAATAAAATTTTATCGATATGAGATTTGATACCAAGATGATGAATTTTGATATAGAATTTAAGATACTCTAATGAATGCCTCCAGGAATTGCAAGCCATCAAATTTGTAGGTGTAAGGAAGCTAAACAACTATAATTGATTAAAGGAGATTGAACGAGACTATGTTAGCATCAACCAATCTGTCATACGAAATTAGGTAATTTATCCCAATTAGCCATCCAATGAAATGACCATCTCATGTCAGAGCAGTCAGCCAATTTCAAATAAAAAAAGGGGAGAAGATATTGCTGGCCATCCCATCCATGTACCTGCAAAATTCCAAGGGCAGCAGGAAATAACAAATTATTTCAGCGGCCTTTGCCCTTCCTCTAGAACACAGATAATTAGATGATTTGTTCTATGGAGCCATCAAATAGAAGGAGATAGCTAAACTAATGCTAGTCATGCAAATGTGCAGTTCATTTCCAAGACTTCAAACCCAAGTAAGGTTACAAGAACGCAGTGGGACTTTATAGAGCAGAGAGGTCCCTATGTTTTCAGTCATCACCTTACAAGATTCGCAAAAGGATGTAAAGGAATTGTAACAAAATATATCAAATTAGCAGAAATATGATAGAACAACAAAGAAAAAGAGAGAGAGAGAGAAGCGAAGATTATATTATTAGTTTGTTGTCCAACCATCAGGTTGACCAAGTTGCATCTCTATTGAAGCAACTACTAAATGCCAATCAACAATTTATTGAATCAGTTACAAGTAATTGGACTCTGAAATCAGATGTCGAACCACTGAAAATTAAGATTATCAAGTATACAGACAGCTACAACTACATTTAGCAAAGTTATCGGACAGATGATAGAAACTAATCTCTCTCTAAAAAATATAATTGCAATGCCATCACCTGGATTTAAACCCAAGGCTCCCATACGGACCAGGCTGAAATAGGTCTAATTTAGAATTACAAAAGCAGGAGTCCTTTATTTAACTGGATACTAATAAATTAAAACAAAGAGAACAGAAATAACCTATACAAATACTATAGCTAACGGAGGAGCATAGAGATAGCCTGTGATACAGTAGAAAAAATAAGCACCAATATCCTATATTATGAGAAGAAAAAAAAATCTAGCATCAGAATTATGCACCGGAGACTGAAATCGAACCAAATTAACCTAAGCGAACCGAAGCAGAACAAACTCTACTCAGTGTGACCAAATAAACAAATGAACCACACATAGATAAGTTCTATACTTTCATGGAACTTAACACAACGTGCGAAAACACATTAACATCGACGGACATGATTATGGGTATATATGTTACAACTACTGCATTTAAACTCAACGACTTTTCTTACCGAAAAAAACAAAAAAACTCATGGTGGAAAGCAACAATAAAAGCAGTACTACATTGAGTAGACTAGAGACATCTGCATATAAAGATAACAAAAATTTAAAAAAAAAATCCCAAAACACTAATAACCAATGATAAACACCGGAACGAAAGAAGAATAAAAAAGTAAAAATCAAATATTACATGAAATCCCAGATCTTAACCTTTTCTGCTGGAGAATCCAGCGGTGCGCCCCCCTCCCTCTATATAATCAAACCGATTAAATTTAAATTTAAATTCAATCAAATCAAAACACTATAAATTGATTGGGTTTAAATTTAAGACCAACCAAATCAAAATACTATAATAAAAATTTTACGCCAATGATCCAAAATGTTGGGTTTGATTTACCATCTCAAAACTGCTTACATACAAAAACTCATATAGTTAGAAACCGTAAATCTATTATATAATCAAAAATTAAATAATTTAAATAAATTTAAATTAGATGTATTTTTTAAATACTTGACATATAGATTATGGATCTTCAAATCATATGATTTTTTATGTATAATTATTTTGAGATAGTAAATCACATTCAACGATTTGATTCATCAATATAGAATTTTCATTATCTAATTTTGATCTAATTAAATTGGACACAAATCTGATCTACTTCATAAAATTTATCTAATATAAATATATATATATATATAATTAATAATTTATTTTTTTTTAATAAAATAATATAAATAGCAATGGAAAGAAAATCAGAGGATAACATAAAAAAAAAAAAAAAAAATGGTCTGACGAGGTTTGACTGCTGAGGCACATGGAAACACAAGGAAGGGACTAGCAAACTAATAATAATAATAAGAAGAATAATGAGAATTTTTTTTTTAAAATTTAAACTTAAAACAAACTCTACGATTACCAATCCACTATCCACATGGCCAATTGCTCATTGGTTGCATCGTATCAACTCTCCATCATAATAAAATTTTTATTCAAGAAGTTAAAAAAACAGCTGGCAATCCTATCCGACTGATTTCCAAATAAGGACAGCACGAAAAGAACAAATGTCACAACACCTATTTACTTTCTGTGCGCGACACCCACGGAATTAACCAATTTATTCCACTCGGCCACAGGCAATCACGTAAACAACTGCGTTGGCCGAGCATCTCGGGCCCTCCTTGGACATTCATGTGCACCGCCCTAAAGAAAAGGATGTTGTTCTTAAACATCCTTGATCATTTTAATAAATCATGAACTCAAGTTAGAGGACAGCACCTTGTTTAAATCATTTCAAAAATTTTAAAAACATATCTATCAAATTAAAGATCTAAATCTATTCAAATCCGATCATAAATACTATAACAATCAATAATTAAATTAAATAAATCTGTGGATCCATGTTATAGTATCTTCTAATTCACAAAACTATCGGCAAGATATCATTTACAAAAAAAAAATAATCAAAAGATATTATTTAAATTTTTTAATTTTATATAAATATTTAAAATTTATTTAGTATATAGCCGATACATGCCTCTATAAATCTTTCAAAATGACATATAAAAAGATTGAAAAGATACAAAATAATGTGCGATCATGTTCCTAATCAAATAAATAGTTCTGAAGCTTCGTGCATTTACCGACAAACAAGCAATAGTTTAACGATAAAGCATTGCTTGCGTTTGAAGGACACGAGTAGGAAAGCGAGGGTGAAAAGGACATGCAAACCAATCCCACACCGAATGGTGGATAAAGAAGCACTCACAGTGCCGTCCCCGCACTCCGATTCCAAGCCTCCCTCATGGTCAGAATCAACGCACTGCTACCTCATGGGGGCATGCGACAAGCAACGAACCATCCATCTCTTTGTTGCCTTCTCGAAGGCCACATCAAAATTCAAAGTTTGATGCTACTTATTTCTAACATGGTGACCGGGGAAAATATTTTTATGCAAGGACATTATAAATTCATTCCCAATATGTGATAATCTTCTCCCTTCATTGCCAATAATTATTCAAGTTGTTCTCAAGTGAAGCTTTGATTCATTCAGGGGAGTAGACTAATAGGAAGGAGAGTGATAATAGAAGACTGTAGATATTTTATTTGCATAGAGTTGACCATTCTTTTGTTAATTGTTTTTTGAATAATGAGAAAGAAAGCAACTTGTAGGATGGAACCAAATTTAAACCAAATATGAAGCTCCGTGATTTGCATCTAAACCTTTTTTTATATAAATTTAATAGGATTTGAATATGATCATACGATATATCTTGAAATCAACCACCATTGACGTGGCGGACCGGCCAATAAGAACACGCTACGACATCTCTAACTGATCAATCAATAATAATTCAACATTTTGATTGGACTGACTCCAAGCAGTAACATTATGAATTTATTTTACTCTGAACTGGACACAAGATAGATATTTTAAAATTTAAATAATGAAACAAAATTTTATAGTCCAAGATTTTAAATTTCGTGAAACAAAGTTATCTCAATTTTTTTATGAAATAGAACACATCGTCGTCCCATCTCATCCCGATATTTGAGATAGAGGATATTTCTAGACGTTCCAATCAAGATACTAAAACGCTAGCGAGATGATCATATCCCAATACATGAAATGATGCCCCTTTCCGGTATCCCAAGATAACTCGGTTGGAAGCTGAAAATTCCTATTTTATGCTACATATGGTTTTTTTTTTTTAATAGAAAATATAGGGGCCCAAGCCCAGCTACATATTTAAAAGTGACAAAATCCGAATCCAATGAACTGAAAAATGATATTCGTGACAGGACATTTCATAGTTGGATCCAGACCCAAAGATATGGTTTGCATAGCCCCAGGTTTGATTCAGCCTCAAATAGTTTTGCATAGTGACTCAGCCACTATTACTCTGGACTCTACCCTCCCAACATTTTATCACATGGTTCCCAAAACTTGTTTCAGATTCATAATGAATACACCACTTCAGCATCCACTAATTTCTGAGCAGTGCAGTGCGCGCAGGCCATCACAAGTTCATATCACTGCAATCATTCCATCCTATCTCAGCAGGCCAAAATAATTGTGCTACGCACCAAGAATAGCTTTTTTTTTGGGACCAGTGCCCATCAGGACAAACCAATAGAACCCCTCAAATTATTAAAATACTCATAATTAATCATTAAATAACATCTCTTAGAAACTATTCTCCTCCAATATACATCGCAGTATACTATTCCCCCTTCCCACTTACATCCCGGAAGAGTCTGTACAACATATTTCTTCCAAAGCCCACAGCACCCAATTCCATCACAAACATTTCTTCCACGTAAATATTCCATAGGCCTTAGAATCGATCAGAGCCCATTATAGTATCCCCCAAATGATATGTGTGCCACATTTTGCGCCCTCGTCATTGGACCTCCCCTCGCCGCCGAAAGCGCATGGTTCAGCCTCGTAGCCTGCTGCACCATCTGCTTAATCCTCTACAATCCCATAACAAACCAATCAGTGAATCGAAAAAAATAATAGTTCCAAAAAATTTGAAAAAAAAAAAAAAAAATCTACGGGAATTCGGAGAATTTGAATCAATTATAGAAAGAAGGTCAACTCCAAACCTGGTCATCGGCGTAGATCTGGAACTGGATCCTCTGGTTCTGGTGCTGCTGCTTCTGCCGCTGCCGGCCACCCAAAATAAAGATACAGATGGTGGCGGCAGCCACTCCAATGGAGCACAGAGCTCCAATACCAGCCAATCTCCACCTCCAGATATTAAAACCAAAGCTCTCCCAGCAAGGCTTACCTTTGACCTCGGACTCCAGATGGTCCTCATCTTTCTCCATTTCCTCCTCCCCTTGCTCATCGAATCGAATCGGGTCGGGTTCGATATGAGGGATGATCCCCTTGGTGTTGGACTTGGGAGAGTTCATCTTCATGTCGACGAATTCGTTCTCCTTCACTTTGAAGAAGACTTGAGACACAGCAGCAGCGTCATGGCTGGCTACGATCACCGGAGGCACGACGCCGATGTCTTTGAACTCTCTGGCCACCTCATCATCCGGCTTCTTGTTTGCTACCGGTTCCGGGACGATTGGAGGGGGGAGAGCTTTTTTGGTTTCGGTTGCGGTGTTCGACTTCTCCTCCTCTGCGCGGATGCAGGGAGAGGTGGGGGAGGGGCAGATGAAGTAGTTCATGTCGACGATTCCTTTGGTATCGATGCGGATCTCCTTGGGGAATAAGTCCTTGCCACCCTCATGGCCAAATCCCAGGAAACTCTTGCTCTCAGGGAGGAACTCCCACTCCCCCAGATCCATCTCTATGGAAGTTTTCTCCATGGGAAAAAGGAAAGAGGGGGTTATAGTGTTATAAAGTGGAAGACTTGGAAGAGAGAGAGAGAGAGAGAGAGAGAGAGAGAGAGGGGGTATGGAATCAGTGAGGGATCAAAGAAGGCAGCTTTCCATGATGTGTTGGGGGGTTATGCGATATTTGTGGGAAAGCAGTGGCAGCCCCTGGCATGTCTTCTTGCTCCAGGGGAGGGAAACGGTTTGGGGAGGCGTAAGGGAGGTTGATGGGGGCTTATCCTTCCATCTAGCGACAAATGGGATAAGGACCCATTGGGACCCACCAACATTTATCTCTACCTCCTTTTTTTTTTTTTTTAATGAGTGCCCTGTATTTAATAGACATGATAAGATGTAGCTTCTGAAACAATTACTGCATACAAAAATTAGTTTTGGTCCACTTGGAGTGCAGAAATCTCTTTTAAAATCATCCAAGAGCATGTCTTGGATGGGTTCGCGCCACTCATATTATCCCATTATGATGATATTGACATTTGGATTACTTTTTCCTTCTAGATTAAAAGTTTAAGGTGCTTCTGCTCTATGAAATGCCTCCGTTGATGTATCAGGAAATCATGAGATAGATGAATGGAAGGGCCTTCTAGAGATCCTTTCTTTAGGAAACATGGTGCCATCTAAGCCACACGTGTCACCTTTGATGTAGGTTAGCCATCTACCATTCAGATCACAGGTCCTGCATGAGTTTGGGGTAGTTTGTATATTTTAATCTTGCAGGTTTTGTGGAATAGGGAAAGGTTGAGTTGGTTGATTCAATATATAGGCTTGCAACAAATATGCATACATTAATTTGGCTTTCTCCTGCAAAGAGATTCTCTTCTTAGGAGAAGAAGAGTGTGGGGTCGCTTGAGGTTTGGGTTGGAATCAAGTTTGATGGAGATGGGATATGGAAGAAAAGTGGAAAGTGGAAGGACGAATGCTTGTAAAATAAGCAAACCATCTAGTGGTTCACACAGCTTGTGTAAGACGCTTGTAAGTCTGCAAAGGGGAAAAGAAAAGTCTTCAATGAAATGTTCAAGTTATTAAAATCTCCATCTCCTAAAAAAAGTCCTAACATTTCCTCTTTCATCAAGAGATGGTGCAAAGAGGTTGTTATGTTGCAGGTCACTTGATTGCCATCATATGTGTTAAGCCTCATATATCTTGCTAATCCATTCCTTAAAAATTCGAGCTTTGGAATTAAGTGATCAGCTAACACAATAGCTAAGATTGCTACCGGTCATCAATTAAAAGCCTCTCCAGATATATGTTTTACTTAATTAACCCAAAAATTTACTTTTCGAGTGAATAAAAATTTGCCAAAGAAAGCTTCATTTTGGTAATACTGCCATGGGTTCGTCTATAGCGAGGTCACCGAAAAATTATGGTGAAACAATAAATGAAACATTTGGAGGTCTCATTATGGTAGTGTGTTTTGCATCAATCATCCACTTATTTGACACTCATCAAACTTTTGGCACTGAAAGCACCTTCTTTTATTATTTAATTGTAATTTTCCTTCTCCACATGATTCACATTATGAATGACATTACAATCATAATGAAAGTGAAATATCCTACTAGAAGAAAACACAGCTATAAAACTAATTTGACCTTTTTTTTCTATTACTGTTAGGAAAAGTTCAATTCAGAGAGTTATTATAAAACATGAACATTTGTTGCTATTTTGCAAAAAAGATATAAGGAACTCCAAAAACTGCAAATCCACAATTCCCCATTCTTTCTTCCTAGAAGATTCCCCTCGTATTGGATGTGACAAATTATTAGGTATTGTAAGAGATATAAGGCCTTAAAAGTTTCTCTTTTTTGCAAAAACATTAAAAAAATAAAAAAGACGATCCAAATTTCTGACTAAATAAAATTTTGAGCAAGCTGCAAATAAAGAACATTATATAAGTAAAATCTATTTGCATTTTTAATTCTTTCAAATGCTATACAAGAGTTCTGCATTTCATGATCCCATGAAGGCCAGAATTCATGAAAGCCTTTCTTCCCCAAGGAACAAGAGTAGGCTTGCAAATTATAATTTAAAATACCAAACGACAATCAGCAAATCTGCTCGAAAATTTGTTGAAATTGAAGAAGAAAATGACCGGCAAACTAGGTATAGCAAGCAATGAACCTTCATGTTACATTAGGCCTTTTCATTCCACCCATAGTAGCTTGGTGAAGCGTGCGTAATCTCGCCTGAATTGACCTAGCAACTCCTATCCTTCTCTTTTATTTTTCATAATTTGATGATATAAGATGGAAATCGTATTCTTGAGAAGAGAATGTTTATTGTGTTTGCAAGATTTTGACTCATTTGCCGTCCACATAACAAAAAGACCTAATCTCTAATCCATCAAAGTTTATCTTCATCTAGTCCTTTGAGCAGCAATTCCTAGCCAATATTGCATCCAATTTCAGGGCTAGCACTGCTTGCAGGGCAACATCAATTGGTAAACCTCACGCACGTTGTTTAATGAATTGACCTTCAAATGAAGAATGGAGATTCTCCCTGACGTTTTGTGTCATAAAAAGGTTAATTGTCATTCATATCGTATTCAGAAAGTAGCAGTTAACTTGAGTTAGAAGCCTTAGTTCTCTGAGTAGAACCTGCCAGACATCTGACCCACTGACTTGATAAGATATGGAATGAGACATCTTACCGGAAAATCTGACTAGTTGAGTGCAACTGAGTGCATGCCTCCTGCTTTTTTAAGTATAAGGAGGCTTGGCTAATGTTCATAAGACTGACATCTAGAGAAACAGGTGGAAGAATGATATTGGAAGTTGAAAGGTAAGTATGAGGTGCTAAATTAATAGATCATATTGGCCATGAAGCCTAGATTTGTAAGTTAAATTCATGATCTTTTTTTTTTTTTTTTTTGGATGGAAAAGGAGGTTTATGATTGATGGATGGATTATTGTCTCAATGAGGGGCATAAAAGTTAAAGCTTGGTGTTAGAGAAATCAAATCAAGTTTAGTGATAACAAGAAGAATGATTTAAATATGGGGTTTGGAAGAAGACAGTCTACCTACATGATATGAAAATGAAAGACATTCACTATGGAAATGCAACAGGCTAATTATTTGTTAGCACAAAATAGGATGGGATTTATCTAAACTGATTTGGCAAAGGGTGTCATAATCCAATCGAAAAACTAAAGGTTGTAGGTGGATGGGACCATGAGTACATTGAGTACCAATAATACCCTTTCATTATCCAACTTGGGATTATCACCACTCTCTCAACAAAAAGAATAGAAAGGAAAATTGAGGAGATACAATTACAAGTTAGAAGCATGCATGATAGATTATAGAATTTTATATATGATAGCATTGGGAGCATAATGGATTTATAAATAATTATTGTTAAACAAGTAAGATACATGCAAGAAAGATGTGGATATCTATGATCTTCAAATTGATAGCGTTATACTTCTCTCTTTTATGCAACTTTATTGATGATAAATCAAGTATTTTATGTTTACTATATCTTTTTTTTTCAAAAAAATAAAAATTAAATCAAAAAACAAAATTATATATGAACATGTAAGAGTAAAAGTTGCCTGTTTACCACCAAATACTTGTTTGGATAGTTTCATCCTTTTCCATATGAAAAAAAGATAGTGGCTCAATTAAGGATGACAACGGCTCAAATATGGATTAGATCATCCAATATCCATATTTATCTTGTGATTAAAAATTCTATATCGATATTCATTCTGTATTCATTTCGGATTGAATTGGGTTAAGTAGAGCTGTGGGTTAGATCGGATCGAATAAATCAGAGACATTGAATTAAGTTGGATCGAATCAAAAATTTATCATGCAAATATTATAAAATAATTATAATTTTAAAATAAAAATTTAGATTAAAATTATAACTAATTTATCATTATCTATATTCAGTCTGTATTTATTTTAAATATTTTTAAAAAATTTATATTTATTTTAAATTTTAATTGGATCTGATAAAAATAATTTTATTCGGATCGTATCGGTTTGGCTGCCCAATGGGTGGATTGAAATTATTATTTTTAATTTTAATTTTAAATTATATTAATAGAGGTGAGAAAATGGATGATTTTTATTGTTACCATGTAGAGGTTGGTCATTATTTTGGACAAGTGAGCATTTATGCAGATCTTGTCAGCATTTATGCAGATCTTGTCATCTAGTTCCGGACGGAACTTTCAATTGTTAAAGTGATGTAACACCCGCAGTATTTCCCTTATTGCGAGGATGCTTGTGATTTTGAACTCTCGTAATTTGTTCTTCGAAAATTTTTATCATACAGCGATGCTAACATAGAAATCTGCGACACAATACATAAATTGCCAATCTCAAGCTTTGTTTCAGCTAGATCATATGCTTCACCTTCAAAACAGCTCATTAGCTTTTTTTTTTTTCCTTTTTCCCCGAAGGATGTGGGAGGCAGAAGGCCACCCAGCTTTTATCGAGTGGAAGAAGAGGGTATTCACAAACATTAACAGGAAAGAGAAACAGGGCAACGGCAGGTTTTAATAAATTTTGTTTACAGGCTTACAGGTTCTGCACAGAAGGAAACCAGGAAACAGAGCAAGTTTATGGAGGCTGACTCGGCACATACTGATGCTTGAGGACCAAGCGAAGCACTACGAGTTCGGAGCCTGGCAAACAAACCCCCACAAGAAATTAAAGTAAGCTGCAAGATGAGTATAAGAGGTCTTGAAGAAGGGCAGATGGCATGTTGACTTGGTGCCATATTCTTCCGTTCTCCCGCAATGAACTCTCCTCACATAAGTCGGACCAAAGGTCGAACAGGTAGATACCTTCACAAGCCAGAGACCGGAGAGATGCGTGTTTGTTGAGGAAAATTCTAGCATTCCTCTCTTTCCAGCAACTCCATGCGTTCTCTCCGATGAGCATTAGAGTCACTGGTTTGGTAGACTTGGAGAAGTTCCGTCTTGCCCATTCCGACCGTAGAACCCCAACAAATTGCAGATGGATCTCCAAATGGTACTAAAGAATGGGCAATCTGAACACGGATGAGCCAAAGTTTCGATAGGGTTTTGGCGTGACGCACATCCTCCCAAATTGTTCCCTATTTTTTCTACCAATGGCAAATCGAGCGTTGATCTTATCTTTCCAGCATAATTATAGAAAACACTTTATCTTGAGCCGGACATTGACGTAGAATAGCATGCTATACGTGTAGTAGATCGATCGTGTTGCCTGAGATCTCAAATAAATATTAAATAAAAAAATATATAAATTATAAAAAAATAAAATATTAAAAAAATAATTTATTCAAAAAAAATAAAGATCAAAACATAAATTTCTACGCATACAAATAATCTTTTATCTTTTTTTTTTATACATTTTTTTTCAAATCTTTCACATATTTCTTGTTGCGGCCAATCCCCTCGTCGCCTGATCGTCGGGAACGAGCACCTGCAAAAGAAAGTCCACACTGACCGGAGACGGCTCCGACGGAGACCCTCCGACGGTCAAGTCAGAGAGGAGACTAGGCAACAGTGAGAAGAAAGCAAAGAACTCAACGAGAGAGAGGGCAAGCATGTCCGTTTTTCTTTCGGCCCCCAGCACTGTAGCCTTCCCCGATATATATAGTGGAGCGTAGTATGACGCCGTCATTAATGGCGCAGACAATTGAGGAATTGTCAACTCACTGTAGACTGTCAGAGTCGCCGTGAAAGTGTCACGTCGTCGTGGGGCTGTCAAATCACTAGGGTTGACAATGCCCTAGGCGGGATGATGCCCTTAGGCGGCAGTGCCGCATGCTGCTGTCAGGACTGACAGCCTCTGGCAGTAGTACGGCGATCAGAAGAGTCGACCGACCTTAGGTCGGTGGCCGGCTGAGTGGCATCGGATGGAGATTCGGACTCCTCCGACGGTCAGTCGGGCACGTTGCGGGAGTCGGCCATCGGACTCCCTGGTGCAGTCGATCGAGAGAGCAGAAAAGGTCTGCCCGACTGGCATATCCTCGATCGGATAGGGAGCCGTCGATCGGTCGGTCACAGCACCCGACGACCGGTCGGTCGGTCGGATATGTCCGATTATAAGTCAGCATGAGCGGGATCGGTCGGTATTCCCCAATATTTCTGTATCATTCTTTACATGATTTTTCACACATTAAGAAATAATACTGAGAATAGAATCTTAAAGTCGTTAAAACCAATAACCAACAAAAAAACAAAATTCTAATTGGATTGAAACTTGGCAGAGACAAAGCAAAGCTGCACCTCACAACCTTAAGAGTTGATGAACTGATATGTAGATGCCGTCGTGAAGCTTTCCTTGCTACTTCTCTGCTTCGATTCGATCTTATCATCCTCATGGGTCAGGTTTATTGGCGCCAGCAGGACCTCAAGAGATTCATCTGGCTGTGATGAATGAGTAGAGGGTCTAATTTCCAGCTCGTGTGTCGGTGGAAGAAATCAGCCACTGCACTGCTTTTTCTTTTAGCTGAGCAAACAATAATGGGAAGATAATCCTCAGAGGTACTTCAACAATTGGTTGAATTGGTAAAAATCATTGAATGTTGGATATCAGCACATTGGGTTCGATCCGGCCCTTATTGTGCCGAACTTTCGTGCATTCTAGTTCTAGTTCTTAAAAAAAAACAGTAGTAGCAGCGGTAGTATTAGTATACAATAACAAAAAAGTCAAAGAAAAAGAGCAAGGGATGACCATCCTTCCATTCTTGGCGAATGTTTTTCAAACGAAGATATCCAACAGCGAATCCAGCATACAAATCTCAGGTCTAGGGGTTATCCATGCGCATTGTATGGTTGATCATCCAATCGGGGTCCTAACTGCATATAAACATATAACTCATTCTTAGGATGAGCTAGACGTGCAGTACATATCCATAGCCTTGGCTTGGCAGGGTGCATGTATGCACCGTGTTGCATGGATGATCAAATGCATCAAAGCATATGCACAGAACCACCCACCACTTCTCGCAGATCTCGTGCGCAAAATGTCCCACGTTTCCATGGGAGAATTGGACATGGTGACTGCTGCTAACCGGAGATATCCATAAGAGAGACTAGTTTTATTTATCCCCCTGAGATGTGTTCGTCGTCATGAGGGTGCCGTGGCGGCATGCATGTACCGATCTATGCATGTGCCGTTGTGAGTAAATATTCATCGCAATGGTGATACCACATCAATCTTGTAACAAGCCGATCAAAAATCGAAAATCAATGAAATAGTATAGGATATCATCATGAGAATCGGTGAAATACACGACAATCGATGAAATACAAACGTTCTCATTGATTTGTTACAAAATTGACATGGTATCACCGTTGCGATGAATATTTACTCGTTGCGGTAAACATAGCAAATGAGGCACGCGAGATCCCTACCACCAGCCCTTCATTTTCCTCTCCCACTCTACTTGCCGACGGCTGACTGGAAAAGATGCCCGCCGGCCTAATCTTAGCTCGAGTTTATTGAGGTTATGGTGATGGTTGCAACAAGACCGGTCTTACGAGACGATTGATATTGAACACTACACTTTTAGCTTTACATGGCCATTATCAGGTCTGTTTTTCGCCAATACATCCTGGTGCTTAACCAAAAGAAACCTCCCGTCACTTCGTTTCATGGAGCGTCTCGTTTGCAACTACCGTGCTGCAAACTACCGTAAGGACTGTTTGCAACTACCGTGCTGCAAACTACCGGAAGGACCAGACAGAAAGGTAGCATTTCACCAATAATAGCTAAAGCTGACATCACCCACTTGCACAACCTGAATTTAAGCAGCATAGCCAGAGTGTTCTCTGTCAGCCGAATCCTTTCATCTAAGTTGCATCAACCTACTAATTAGATCTGAAGAACACACAGCCAACGAGATTACAGGGCATCGCAATGGTGCGTCAAGCCTGTCATCAACGCATACAACATAAATTTCAAAGAAACATCTGAAGTACATGCAGGTGTAGAGCTTTCTAACGATTGCAAAGGAAGTGATGATAATAATAGTAGGGAAATAATTATGCTCAAGAATCGAACCATGTATCAAAAAGATTCCTTGACTGAAGGGTAATTATAATGAAAACCCATTATGGATTGTGCATTGCACTAGCAATGCAGACTACCATAAAATTAATATACAAAAAGATCAGGTCTCAAAAATTTACATGCTAGATGCTTACCATGTCCCCAATCCCAAAACAGAAAAAAAATACATAGATACATGATGACAACGAAATAGATGAGACGGGTTTACTCCTTGAGCACATGAAGACCCAGACCACCCACTGCTTTCCTCCCCATGGTCAGAAATGGAGTAAACAAGGATCAAATCATGAGTCGAGAGAGGCCACTCTGGAGGCAGATGACTCGCCCAGTGAGACAGAAGCAAGGGAGGAAGCCCAGGCACGAGCATTGTTCGCACCCTTCCGAAAGTTCCCCGTCTTATTGCAGAGCCTAAGCTTGCTCCACAGCTTCTTGATATCCAATACATGCTGTGCACGCTCCAAAAGCTGGCTCCATTCGCCCAAGATCCCCAAGTTCAGTTGCCATGCAAGTGAAAACCAGAAGGCTCTGAGGTAAGCAAAGATCACACAGAAGAAGCGCACAATTGCCTTTAGACAGACAAAAAGTAAACTAATTGCTATGTAAGGTTCGTGGGCTATCAGTTCCTTCAAAGATCCATGCCATGCCCGAAGGGATCTCACATTTCTTGAATTGCTGGGCTGGTCAACAGCAAAATATGAAACTGGATCAAAACCTGCATCACAAAAGCAGGATAGTGTAAGTGTAAATAAGATCTGAGCTATATTTTAACAGCAGTTTCCACAGTATCTGATGACCGCTCTTCCATCAGCTGATGCTTGCAATGCATGTAAGCACAGAATGTTTGTCAGTTTATCGGTATAGTACAAAGAAAAGACAGTTATGTTTCGAATGCTAACAATAATAAGGTAAAATTTAGATATTTAAACTCAAACAATCTCTTGAGAAAAGATGATTGGGTACACAATCAGAAGTGACGATAAAAAAGGGAGGGAATACACAAAGTAGAACATTGGGAAGCAAGGAAGGAAGGTTTTTAATTCTGGATTATATCAGTTATCTTGATAAGTGGTTGAGACCAAGATAAACTGAGCCCATATGGTAAATGGTAAAATTTTGAGGGAACACGAATTTTCCAAGATCTCGACCGATATTTTTGGGAAGCAAGGAAGGAAGGTTTTTAATTCTGGATTATATCAGTTATCTTGATAAGTGGTTGAGACCAAGATAAACTGAGCCCATATGGTAAATGGTAAAATTTTGAGGGAATATAAATTTTCTAAGATCTCGACTGATATTTTTGGACCAAGATATCAAAATCTTGGCCAATATGGTTAAAAAGAACTATATTTGAACATTAATTTCAAGATTTATTAATTAAAAACCTGTTTAAGTAAAAAGTGATTGAAAATATCAGCCTTATGGAAGTATCATATCGAACGACATCTCGGATTTTATCAATATATGTGGCCAAGATAACAGAGCTGAGATTTTTGCATATATGATACCAATAGAAACAAAGATCTCAGCTAAAATAAAAACTTCCAAGGAAGAGAGAAGATGGCTCTAAAACTCTTTATTATTGTTTTTCATAAATGCAATTCCTTTCTTGAAAGATTCAAGAGACCGGCTTTGAATGGAAATTAATTAATGAATGCAGTGTGGCCTGCTTTTGGCAGCAATCCTGCCCTTAGGGCACAGGGAAAAGAAACCTGGGTTTCAATCTACCGATGAATGATTCAGTAGTGTGAAGTTTTGCGATAATTCACGAGCACTTCATGAAGCACTGAAAAAGTTGCAGAATGTTTCAAGCCGGTTTCCTTTTACAAATTATTCACGCATTTTGTAAAGTTTCGCCAAATATTTCAACTATGCGACAACATTTGTGTCGAGCCAATCAAATCACAGTTGAACCCTAAGCCAAACAAGACAACAAAAACCGTCTAGATGCAAGAATTTGCTTCTTTCTATTGCTCTTGCTGCTGCAAGTTTAAGAATTAGGCCATGGTTCGAACCCATGTACCTACACCCAGTGACTTTTCCAACTGAGGCAGTTGGCACCCTCAAGGATTTTACCTTCAAGCAAGCTTTTGAAGACAGAGAGTTGTAGAAACCAATGTGCATTATGTGGATTAAGTAAAAACAATTGGAAGAAAACTAAAAAAGCTCAGGGGACTCACCTGTAGTTTTCTTGTAGAAATTCACAAGGGATTTGATGTCTTTTGAGCCACGGTATCGAACCATCATTGTTCCATTGGTTAGTAGTATAGCTGGAAAACTGTGAATCCCATACCTTGAGAAAACACTGCATGGCATGACAAGATATTAAACAGAAGCCTATTTGATGCTCAGAAAACAGATCATGTGTACCTCAACGCAACGAAGGTTACGGGTACAATAACTTGTCACATACCTTGGCGTCGAAGAAGATTCTTCAACTGCTAAGTGCTTTATTTGAGGAAACATGGAGCTGAGGGCATTAAAAACGGGTCGAGTATTGCTGGAGAACGGACACCACGAGGCAGAAAAGAAAACAGAGTAATATGCACTTTTCTGGCTGCGACTCAACTCTTGCTCAAGTGTCTCACCACTCACCTTCAAAAAAAAAAAAAAAAAAGAATAACATTAGATCTTTCTCTCCACCATAACCAACAAGAGAGTTTTCACATTAAACTTGCAAATAAACTCATAATCATAAATAGAGAAGATGTGGCTTAATGTCAACAAAGAGACCATGGTAATGGTGCCTCACAAAAGCAACACAATAATATCTGAAAGGGAAAAAGAAGAGAAAAAAATATGGATCGTAGGCCAACTACATTTTGTTGGCATCATGGCATCAAGAGAAAGGCAACTCTAAGTGATTCATGAGCATAAAAAGACTATTCAAATAAAGATATTTCATATATTTGAAATATATATATATATATATATATATATATATATATATATATATAACACCCTTAGAGATGAGTACACTAATCATTGATCTGACCCTGGAAAGCAAGCATTTGACATGAACTTGGAGAAACCACTTCAAAAACAACCAAAGTCTCATTTTTAATCAAGTCAAACAAACCATTTCAAAAATAAAGCACATTCTCACAAGATGGGGTGGAGCAGTTCTCTCTGGAAACAATTAAACAAGACAAAAAGCAAAACATTGACCTACAAATATGGATGTAAAAGTATCTCTAAAGTGTCTTTCAGGTGTTTCCTGGACAGTTGAGAAGTCGAAACATTCTCCCAACAGATAACCTGAACTTTCTGAATGCACTGCAACCAACTACATTTTATACCTCCAATCAGGCTACAGTTACAACTTCAGAGATAACTAGCTTTAAGAGTGAGGATCTCTTAAGAAAGAATAAAAAGAACGTTTGCAATGCTACCACAGAGATATCAGAAAATCTGCAAGCCATAACAAATTCACTAGAAATAAATAAAAAAACATCTTGCAAGGACGTTGGATTTCCCAAGAATGTTACTGTGGCTGGATTGGTTGGATTGTCAACATCCTCACACATACTTACTCCATCAGGTGGATGTAGAAAGGACTTTTTACACATCCAACCACAGTAACATGCTTGGGAAATTTCAAGATTCCATTTCCTTTTACTTATGTGAACAATGTCACAAGAAATTTTCTGTGATACCCAGCCCAAAACTTTTCCCCACACGAATTGTGACGCATGAAAAAATGGGGGCAGGGGAGACTCCCGATAGGAGTCTTCTTCTCCGGTGAATCTCGGGAAGAACAGGAGTCCTAGAGCCACCGGAATCCTAGGGCTCTCTATAAATAAACTCCTCCCCCTCCCTCAAGCCCTCCACCGGCAAAGATCGAATCTTTTTCACCCTCTTTTCTCCCATTGAAGCCGCAGCCTCCCTTGCTTGTGCCCACCAGAAAACGAAGCCAAGGCATCGCTAGAGCACGAGGTAAGCCCTGATCCCACCTCTCTCTCTATTCCCCTTCTTCCCATGCCCTTGCGCACGATCATCGGCTGTTAAGTTCGTCGAAAAATCATGAAAACGAAATCCCCGATTTTTGGGCCTTTTTCTATGATATCCCGCCGTTCGGCCCTCCCGCCAGCCATCCTTTGCATCGTCGACCATCGGTCGTCCATTGCCGGACCTCCGACTGCACTGCCACACCTCGTCGGAGCACGAGCCACCAACCCCAACACTCTCCCCTGTTCGACCAAAGAAAAAGGCAGAACAAAAAGAAAGAAAGAAAAAAGAAGAAAAGAAAAGAAAAAAGAAAGAGAGAATTCTCTCTCTCTCTCCTCTTCTCCCTAGGGTTTTTCTCCCTCTACTCCTCTCTCTCCATCTGATCCATGAACCCCAATATGAATCTAAGATAAAAACATGATGACCCAAAGTCGCTTTAATATCCGTGCAAGATGACGGACCCCACCCCCACCATATCAAATACCTTTGAAATCCACTATTAATGAATCCTGTTGATTGATCTTAGCCTTGATTCCAATCTATGCTTCATGATTCTTTGATCAAATCACTTAGATCTGATCCTCGACTCGAAGATCCTGAATTGTCCCGATGTCCGAACAGCCAGTCGAACCAACCACCCAATCTACAGTCCCTTTTTCTTATGATTGAATTTATCAAATAAGAATTAATTATATTTTTAATATGTAAAATAGGTTTGATAAATGCATCGAGTAAAGCTTGAAGGGCTAGGATGGAAGAGGTAAATAACTCCAACACTTCTTATTTATTTTTGAACTATCGATTATTTTATCATAAAAAGGATTATTCTATGTTTTCATAAATAAGGATCGAGCATATGCACTATGAAATTCATGATTTATCGCAACATAGTGATTTTATGAATATTTTAAAACAGATAATTTTTTATGAAATATAAACTCCATATTTATGAAATTTATGTTTTGTCATGAAAAGAAATTTCATAATTGTGTTACTGCTAAAACTTATTTATAAATCATGAACTTTATGAAATTATCTAGTATCTTATTTATGCATGATTTAAGAAAATTGGATTCGATGATGTATGATTTAAGAGTGCTTGCTTTAAGAAAACATGATTTAAAAAGCACGACTATGGGCTCTCAGATACTATGTATGACCCTGCCAATGAATAATAGTAATTGGTATATGACCTTACCAGTGGATAATAATAATTGGCATACGATCCTACCATTGAATAATAATAGTTGGTACACGATCCTACCAATGAATAATAATAGTTGGTATACGATCCTACCAATGGATAATAGTAGTTGGTACATAATCATGACCCTATCACGGATATAATAGTGATCTTAGCATTTAATCTGAGAGAATTATGATATGACAAAATGATAGATGACTTATGACTTCATATACGAAATTAACATGATTTATGAATTTGTTTATTCTATGCATTGAAAGCTATGTTTATATAAATTTCATGATTTATGCATATGCAAAAGCATGATTTATTTATGATATACTGTTATTATAAAGATTTTATGTTCCAATGATAATCTTCTCTAAATAATTTATTGATGCACGTATAAACTTATGCTTAATCCGGATAAAAATGTAAGATTTACTTACTGAACTGGTGTAGCTCCTATCTTTTTCTTTTTTCTTTTTCTATCCAGACGAATAAAGTTAAGAATAAAGGATGATCTAGGCTTGAGGGTCTACGCCAGTAAGCATAGAGATTTTACAGCTGAAACTCAATTTATAGGATAACCATGATCTTTAGTCAACTATTGATGAATTTTGAGACATGGATTTGGTACTATATTTTGGATTTAGTCGCTCTGAACCAATTTTGATTAATGTACTTGATGAATGACATAATTGAATCTTTTATTATATTTTACTTATGATGAGTTTTAGCTGATTATGATTGTCAGACTTCATGTTATCAAGAGCAACATCCCTCAGTAGTATGATCGTGTTATATCCCAAATTTGAGGCATGACATTTTATGGTATCGAAGCAATAGAATTGATCATGGATAGAATTTAAAATTTTAGCAATGGATAATTAGATCTCATTTAGCTAGATCACGTTTAATTGAATAAGAGTAGATAAGTTTTTTTAGACTTCATGTTGCTCATTTAAAGAAGCTAATTAATACTAGTATTTTTGATAGATGACGATGAGCAACGGGAGGGATGAAGTCTTAGCGAACCTGCTATTAAAAGGACAGGAGCAAGAAGGATTATGGAGGAGATGCCAACCAACCAATTGAGCAGGCCCCTAATGCACCAGCCACTCAAACAGATATTGCTGGAGTATGCCAAATGGTGGCTCAGCTTATTCAGTAATAAAAGCAGACTCAAGCCGGTCCTCGATTTACACCATCTTTAGAGTCATATCACGAGAGATTTAAAAGGCTTAACCCACCATCATTTGAGGGTGGATCTGATCTTTTGATTGCAAAGACCTAGATTCAAAAAATGAAAAAGATGTTTGATGTACTACAGTATTCTGAGGATATGAAGGTTAGGCCAGCCATACCTATGCTTAAAGAAAATGTCGAGTTTTGGCAGACTACAATAAATATTGTATATGAAAATAATGATACTCAGCTGATATGAGAGGAGTTCAAAAAGATATTTTATGATCAGTATTTTTCTGAGTCAGATTAGTAAAAGAGAATGAGTTCTTGACTTTAAGGCAAAAAGACGACATCACAATACTGAGGTATGCGAATAAATTTAACAAGCTATACTGCTTTTACCCCCAGCTTATGGAGTTCGAAAAGAGAAAAGCTAACAGATTTGAACAAGATCTAAGATATAGAATTCGGTCTCGTCTGTCTTTTCATATTTTCAATGATTACGAGAATGTATTAGAATGAGCTTTAAAAGTCGAATCAGATATTAAAAAATCGAAACAAGAAAGAGAAAATAGAAAGAGGTCTAGACCAATAGAAACTTAGAGTGACCAGTATGACAACTTAGAGAATAACTCTAATAAGAAAAAAGGAGCAGAGACTTATGAGTATGGTGATAGAAATCATAGTAGGCCTTGCTATAAGAAGCTCGAAATGTGCTTTGAGTGCGGCAAGAAGGGACATTTGGCATGGAATTATCTTAACAAAAAGAATGACGATAAGTCCGATTAACTCACTGATCTGAACCGAAAAGGAAATGCACAAGTATTTACTTTAACTGAATAGGATGCCGATGCAAGTGATCAAGTAGTTACAGATACCATTCTAGTCACCCCATTAGATGCTCATATGCTATTTGATTACAAATTTTTCACATTCCTTTATATCTTCCAAGTTTAACTATATATTTATAGAATTGAATAAGTTATTACATGTTATTTCTTTTCTTAAGAAAAGTTATTCTCACCAATGTCTTGTTTAAGAATTGCATCATTTTAAATGAGAGAGCTAAGGTTGATGAAAATTAGTCAAAGTATGGTAAAGATGATATAAAGATAGTATCCTCACTTATTTGAAAATAAAGATAAGCCAAGTTTCGAGGATGAAACTTTTTTTAAGAGGAATAGAATGTGATACCCAGCCCAAAACTTTTCCCCACACGAATCGTGAGGCATGAAAAAAACAAAAAAGGGGGGAGAAGAAGACTCCCATCGGGAGTCTTCTTCTCTGGTGAATCCGAGAAGAACGGGAGTCCTAGGGCCACCGGGACCCTAAGGCTCTCTATAAATAAACCCCTCCCCCTCCCTAAGGCCCTCCATCGATGAAGATCGAGTCTTTTTCTCCCTCTTTCCTCCCATTGAAGCCGCAGCCTCCCTTGCTTATGCCCACCAGAAAACGAAGCCAAGGCATCGCCAGAGCGCGAGGTAAGCCCCGATCCCACCTCCTCTCTCTATTCCCCTTCTTCCCATGCCCTTGCGCACAATCTCCGACTGTTGAGTTCGTTAAAAAATCATAAAAATGAAATCTCCTATTTTTGGGCCTTTTTCTATGATTTCCCGCCGTTCGGCCCTCCCACTGGCCGTCCGTTGCTTCATCAACCATCGACCGCCCGTCACTGGACCTCCGACCGTGCCGTCGCACTTCGTCGAAGCACGAGCCACCAGCACCAACACTCTCCCCTATTCGGCCAAAAAAAAGGCAGAACAAAAAGAAAGATAGAAAAAGAAATGAAATGAAAAAAAAAGAAAGAAAATTCTCTCTCTAATTTCTCTCTCCTCTTCTCTTTAGGATTTTTCTCCCTCTACTCCTCTCTCTCTGTCTGATCAATGAACCCCAATATGAATCTAAGATGAAAACATGATGATCCAAAGTCGCTTTGATATCCGTGCAAGATGACGAACCCCATCCTGACCATGTCAAATACCTTTGAAATCCATTATTAATAAATCCTGTTGATTGATCTTAATCTTGATTCCAATCTATGCTTGACATATTCTTAATCAAGTCGCTTAGATTTGATCCTTAACTAAAAGATCCTGAATTGCTCCGATGTCCGAACAGTCTGTCGCCTTTTCTTATAATTGAATTTATCGAATAAAAATTAATTATATTTTTAATATATTAAATAGTTTTGATAAATTCATCGAGTGAAGCTTGAAGGGCTAGGACGGAAGAGATAAGTAACTCCGACACTTCTTACTTGTTTTTGAATTATTGATTGTTTTATCATAAAAAAGATTATTCTGTATTTTCATAAAATAAGGATCGAGCATGTGCACTATGAAATTCATGATTTATCGCATCATAGTAATTTTATGAATATTTTAATATAAATAATTTTTTATGAAATATGAACTCCATAGTTATGAAATTTATGTTTTGTCATAAAAAGAATGATTTCACGATTGTGTTACTACTAAAATTTATTTATAGATCATGAACTTTATGAAATTATTTAGTATCTTATTTATGCATGATTTAAAAAAATTGAATTCGATGAATTATGATTTAAGAGTGCTTGCTTTAAGAAAATATGATTTAAGAAGCACAACTATGGGCTCTCAGATAGCTATGTACGACCCTACCAATGGATAATAGTAATTGGCATATGACCTTACCGATGGATAATAATAATTGACATATGACCTTGCCGATAGATAATAATAGTTAGTATACGACCCTACCAATGAATAATAGTAGTTGATATACAATCCTGCCAATGAGTAATAGTTGGTACATGATTATGGCACTGACGCAGGTATAATAGTGATCTTAGCATTTAGTCTAAAAGAATTATTCAGAATTATGATATGGCAAAATGACAGATGACTTATGACTTCATATATGAAGTTAACATGATTTATGAATTTATTTATTCTATACATTGAAATCTATGTTTATATAAATTTCATAATTTATGCATATGCAAGAGCATGATTTATTTATGATATAGTGTTATTATGAAGATTTTATGTTCCAATGATAATCATCTTCCCTAAATGATTTATTGATACATGTATAAACTTATGCTTGATCCAGATAAGATAATGTAAGATTTACTTACTAAGCTGGTGTAGCTCACATCTTTTTCTTTTTTCTTTTTCTGTCCAAATAAATAAAGGTAAGAATAAAGGATGATCTAGGCTTGAGGATCTACGCCAATGAGCATGAAGATTTTGCAGCTGAAACTTAATTTATAGGATAATCATGGTCTTGTAGTCAACTATTGATGAATTTTGAGGCATGGGTTTGGCATTCTATTTCGGATTTAGTTGCTCTAAACCAATTTTGATTTATGTACTTGATGAATAATCGAATTGAATCTTTTATTATATTTTATTTATGATGAATTTTAGCTAATTATATTTGTCAGGCTTCGTGTTATCAAGGGCAGCATTTCCCGATAGCATGACCGTATTATGTCCTGAATTTGGGGCGTGACATTTTCTATGGCTAAGATACCAATGCATGAGGTTTCTTATTTTAGGGTAAATTATCAATGATGCAATCAAATGATGGGCTTCTACAATGATTTAATTAGATCAACACTTCATCCAAATCTCCAGCAAATCATGAATAAAATAGATTGGTAATAAATATGAGCTCATTTTATTAGTCCATACCATTAAAAATGGTAAAATTTGAGGAAAATAGGAAGAAGGAGAGCTGAGTAAAAAGAAGAGAAAAGGTAGAGCATGCTGGCCTCCATGGACTCAAAGAACCAGGAAAACACAAAGCCTTTCCCTTTGATGTAGATAAATGAAATCATCAAGCTTAACTCTTTTAATAACTCTTAAGACTACTGGGACTTGGGCCTGCCATTGGCAATTCTCTCAAATTTCGGGATGCAAATGGGTCAGATCGGATCGGATTGGATCATAAGTGATCCTAATCGGATCTAAATATTAGACCCAAACTCAGCCCAATAGAAGATCGGGTCAAGTCGGATCATATCCATGATCAAATTTCTTGACCCAATGGATCATTTAGATCGGGTCGGATCTATGTATGACCTGAACCCGTATTTCAAACCTGATCCTGATCCATGAAATACGGGTTCAATTCGGATCCGAATCCGGATAGGTTCCGGTCTGGGTTATTAATAACAAGATCAGTAAGTACTAAATAACGGCTATCATGGCACTATTTTGTGCAGCAACACTACCTGAAGATTTGCTTTTCTTCAATGTGTGCTTTTTATTGTTGGCTTATATACCAATTTTCAAACTGTCAAGCAGATGTTGAATCTATTGCCTGTTTTTAACCCATATCTAGTTCTACTTATGTTCTTATTCTTGTTGATGTTTCAACTGAAGTCTATGAAGCTAAAGTACCAAAACCCAACTAATGAGAGCATGTAAAAATAAGTACCAAGATATTTGATGTAATTTGAAAAGCTAGTGATGACAACCAACAACCTTTGATCTATAGAATCTTGGTTCTTTGCCAACCTGCCTGTAAAGTCTGGGCAAATGAAGATAGGAGGAAGTCAAGAAGTTCTATTTTATCTATTTTCCAATCAGTATACTTCTATCACTTCTATAATGTTAGATGAATAAATATTATAATTCTACTTCCATTATGCTTCTTTTGACATATATTTAAAATCTTGAATGAGGTTGATGGAGCAGCAGAAATGAGTCTAAAAGGACCATCTTCCAAAGAATCGAAGGATTGTACTATAAACACAAACGAAGAAATAAAAGAAACAAAAAAGAGTAGAGCTTTGAACTTCAATAAATAGACGAGAATGAAACCAAGGAAGGTAATCATGGCCGGATCTTGTAATAAGTTAATTTGGGTCTTATATTGGATTCGGAGCGGATCGGATCGGGTCATTTATCTCAAGATCCAAATCAACCCAAAAGTCTCTATGAATCAGGTTGGGTCGGATCAAAATTCAATAAATCCAAACCCGATCCCAAAAATAGAACAGATCCAATTTTAGAACCCGACCCAGATCCACGGGTCCTTTAAAATGGTTCAAGTCGGATCTATGTAGGTCGGGTCACGGGTTAATCTGACCCATTTGCAACCTTACTCAAATTTGAATTTAATCTTTAAAGTGATGATTTAAAGCCTCGACAACTTACATTTAATATGTTATCTCTAGCTTATAAAAATGAACCTCGTGTATGGGCATGCAATATGCATGAGTTTGTTATAATACTGGTGCACAAATCTACGATTTAATGCAGGTTTAATCCAGGAGTCGTCAGAGCCAAACTTTCTGCAAAGTTACTATCTTGGCATTTTGGACCACAAAAAGGCCACTTCTCAGCATGATGCAAGACAGAACATGATTGAAACCCTTCATTTTTGGGTTTACCTAAGTTGGTTAAAACCCTCCATTATTAATTGAATGACAGGTGCAATTGCTTGAAATCCAACCCAATAAACAATTCAAGAGAAAGAAAAGCAAGGCATTGCACTTACAAATCACTAGGTTCAAAATGATCTATGCTTGACAATGAACTTCATGGATGCTATTAAATGAACAATTGGACACACACCTAATTACCACCACAATTTGAATCTTCATTTTTCCCTCTTTCCCTAAATCTATTCCATGGCTACAAGATCTTAATGAGTTAGTTGCTCCTTAGTAGCATACGTGTTTAAATTACATACCCTCCTGCCAAACTGCCTTTCTTGTTTCACAGCAAGTACTTCTTTGGTGAGATGTTGCCAGGATGTAAATTCATCATCAAGATAGGCAGACTGCCCTGAAGCTCAGACTCAGTTACGGAAGTTTTTTATCATACCATAATAGGAAAAGCCAATAATGCCAGAACACAGAGATCAAGGTTACGGGTTGATGAAAAGTGTTCTGAAAACAGGGACCAGAGCAATCCATTTTGACAGCTGGCTAATGACAAGTTCAACCATGAACCGTCAGTTGACCCATGATATCAAACCTAAAAACTATAAAATTATAAATTATCAAAAATAAAAAATATTTGAAAAAATATTATAAAAACAGATAAATACTCATGCCATCATCTTTATCGATTTAGTTTCTGCTCAGACATCTCTGTATTACAATTGATATGGATCCCTTAATACTTCAATCTATGCACCATATGGCAAAGTCAAGCCATTGGTGGCTTTAGTCCCCAGATAATAAACAAGAGCATGACACTTTCCACTTCAGGAATCATCAGTAAAAATTTAAAACTGGTAAATTACTGGACCAAATAGTCAGCAACAGAATCACAAGACAACCAGATAACAAGATCACGAATTAAGCATCAATGCAAGTCCACATCTGGTTAAATAGGACCACATTTACTCCTATGTATAAATTAGCACTCATCTTTTTTTGAAAAAAGTTTGAATAGGACTCCAGAACCCCAACCTACTTTCTCATAGAACCTCTGTCAATGAATCTGTACTTATACCAACAAACACAAGTGCCAAGCAGTTTCATGATTATTATCATGTTCACAAGGGGAAAAATTCAATGCAAGAGGAAATTGCTGGAAAACAATGATGGGAAAAATATTTTCCCAAGATGATGCCGGGAAATTGTTGGCCGAGCACGACTGCGGGATCATGAAGATGAAAAGATTGGTGGCTTACAAACTCTTCCTAGTGACTGCTATTTGATGAGATCTTTCTGGTGACTTCCTCCCACTGCCCTTCTCCCATTTTCCTTCTTCCAGAGTCCAGCGATGAACTCAAGGATCAGGCGGCTGCACGAAGGAAAGCTATAGCTTTCCATTTAAGGAAACCTGTGGATTGGGCAAAAAATAGTTTATGCTTTTAGCTTAACTCTAAAACTGATTTGCCTGAAGGCCATCCAACCTTTGACAGATGGATTTTTATGAATAGCAGGTTTAGACTTAACCTAACCCGTACATGCGGCAGGTGGTTGGTCTACCCAAAGATGTCTCAAATCATAAGATTTGTCATCACAAAAACAAACAAGATTACTTATAGAAGGAAAATAAAACCGAAACAAACAAATTACAGGAAGAAAAATGGCATAGGCAAAAGATGATAAGTTCCATGCACAAAAAGCATCTTCCAAATTAAATGAGCAGAAAATTGCAACAAACATCTAAGCACAGGTCAAAGCATCAAAAAGCACTGTCTGATGTTGACGAACTCAAGAAGTACAACAGTTGTGGCTAGCTGTCTACCGTACACTTCAACAAATCAAGACTGAAAATAGCAACAAACAATAGCAACTGTGAAGGGCATTAGCTAGAATAAGCCAAAAATAGTTAAAACTAAGAATTTATGGAAAAAAGTACACCGAATATATAATAATTCAGTAATGGTACTATAAACCTTAACCTATCAAGACCCATCCCATCAACTTGAGCAACTACAACAACAATCTTACACTCCAGTCAAATGGATGTTCACAAGAATTTAGGACTGCAAACATGAGCAGCACGGGATCGGATCGACCCAGGCTCAATTCAGGCTCAGATCAACTAGAAAACAAGTCAACCTCAAAGAGTTTTTGGAGTTTGACTTATAAATGAGTGGAGCTTGAACATAAGCCAGTTGCAAAAATAATGCGTAACTTCAGCTCAGCTCAGTAAAAGCTCAGTTTAACGCTTAAACGAGCTCGGCTTGAATAGCAGAAGTCAAACTCAGCTCAAGCACAAGCCGAGTTTGTGCAGCTCATGTATATAGTGAACCAAGTTCGAGCAGCTCATGTACATGGTGGGCCATGCTCCAGCAGCCTACTACTCGGCTCAGCTCGTCTGAACCCCTATGCATGATAATAGTTAACATTTTCCTAGTTGAAAGAAAACTGCATCAATATAGATACAGACAGACATATAACACCTGAATACTCAAAAGAAAACTGCATCAATATATGTACATACAGACATATAACACCTGAATACTCTATGAGAATGGGCAGGGTGCAAGAATACTATAAGGACATCTTGCAAAAATTTAAAAAAAATGGAAACCCATGTACACACAAAGCAAGAATATCCTTACTGTTTATTAGCTAGAAAAGAATCATTATAAGCTCTACCATGATCCATCCCCAACATGTCACTATGTAACAAAACCAGACTACCGGCAATCATGGTATTTGTGATTTGATTTGATTATGTTTGGATCCTTAGCCTATTAAGGAGGCCAGGGCTTAAGTGGGAAAAGTATGTGAGAGACCATACGAGCATGTGTTTAGTCCCATATCAGTTATGTGCTGATTAGAACTTGGGTACTTATACAAAAATCAGGAAACCAAGTTGTCCTCCATTGTTACATGCCGAGTCATTACAAATGGTATCAGAGCAATATGGCCCAAGGTTTTAGATCTCGTGGAACGTAGATGTCCTGGTTTCTCCATGGAACGCAACATCCTACAGTCCTGTCCCATCCTGTCCCGCCAATGGTTCGGGTCATGCATCCGGATAGATGTCCTCTATCTCTCTCCCCTTCTTCTTTCATTTCTTTCTTTCTTTTCTTTCTTTGCTTATTCCTTCCCTTCATTCCTTTCCTTTTACTTTCTCTTCTTATCCCTTTCTTTCTTTTCTTTTTTCCCTTTTTTCCCTCTTCTCTCTTTCCTTTCTTCCTTCTTTTCTTTTCTTCTCTCTTTCTTTCTTTCTTTTTTTCTTCTTCTTTTTTCTTTCACTTTTTCCTTTTCACCATCTTTCCATCCTTTCTTTCTTTCCTCATTCTTCTTCTTTCCCCAATAGATGGATTTCAGAGTCATAATCCCCTTTCGGTCCTGTTTTCTTACAAGAACGAGATGAGATGGCCAGGATGCCCCTCGTTCCACCGGGATATCAAACCTTCACATGGCCCATGTAGACAAGGGCATTGCAAGTTGAGCCCATCTAAGACTAACCATGGGACAATCATAGTATTTGCGATTGGATTTGATTACATTTAGACCCATAACATGGCAGGGATACCAAACCTTAAACAAGGAGAGTATGTGAGGATTCACGCGGGTATATGCTTAGTATCACATGAAGTATGCGCTAGAGAGATCTTAGTTACTTATACAAGCTAAAAAACTCAAATAATACCTTCTAGATAGCCTTTTGCATAAGATCATGGGCCATTAAACCGACTTCTGACACAATGTCAAAATATGCTGATGATCATGCTTCCAATAAATTTTGGTGGATACCAAGCATCTTTAAGTCAATGTGGCATGAGGCATTTTGACCATTTAGGGATGCTTAGATGTCAGACTTCAAGGAAAGACCTATTACAGCTCCCATTTAGACTTTTTGAGGGGAAAATTTTGGTTGTTTGGGGATGGTAATAACTTATATGGAATTGAATTCCGCAAATTTACATATTAAAGAGGGCAAAGAAAATTCCCCTCCAAAAACTAAAAATAAAGAGGACAAGTAAAATGGCAATATAACATTTATGGGATACCAAATCAAATATACTATTTTTATGTCCAAATCCGCTATCCACCTAGACGAACATATTGCCAATTGTTTCCAATTAAGGACTAAATGTTTTAGCACATTAACCTTATCTAAATTAGGGAATTCATGGAAATCATTTGTATGGCTACTATAGGTGTACATAAACAAATATATATATACACACACATATACATAGAGAGAGACAGTCAGGCCGGAATCAAGTTGACCAGATTTGGACTCAAATTTGGTCAGGTCAAAACTTTATAATTAGAGTTCTACATCAATGATCCAAACCATTGAATATGATCTACTACCTCAAAATTACTTGTACACAAAAAATCATATGATTTGGAGACCCCTAATCTATACATCAAGTAGCCAAAAATTGGACAGCCTAAATAAAATTGAATTAAATGTATTTTTTGATCAGTTGATGTATAGGCTAGGGGTTCTCAAATCATATGATTTTTTATGTTCAAGCAATTTTGAGATAGTAAATCATATCCAACAACTTGGATCATCAATGTAGGACCCCCATTGTCCAATTTTGACCTAACAAAATCTGAGCCTAAATCCGATCGACCTTACCCAAGTCTCTCTCTCTCTATATATATATATATATATCAAGCATAACATAAAATATGCAACAAAAATATATGGTTTTCTCAAAACAATCATTTAAAAAATCTCAATATCTTTCACAACCCTTTCATAGTGTTAAGACTTTTGTAAAGCAAAATGTAAACCTCGTATTTATTTCTGATACACCATTTACCTAACATGGTAGTGTACAGTTTCGCTTAAAAAGCTAAGAAATAATCACTACTAACTAAATTAAGCACTAAAAAAATGAAAAATATGTATTGTTTAAAAATATTGACCAATGAAATTCCTCTCTTTTTTCTCTATGCTCTTACGAGTTTGATGTTTGAATACTTTGACCCTAGCTTGACTCCAGCTAGATAGCCCTCTGCAGAAGCAACTGGTGGTTTGTAGAACCCTCCAATGCTTCTGCCTTAAAATCACATTGGATGAGGCTTAAGCACAGTGCTTCAATCCTCCTCAAGACTTTCATTCACTGAGAGATGTTTCCCAAAAAAACTCAAAAGACTAAAGTCATAAATGTGTGATATCACTATTAATAATGATAAATCTGAATTTGGCCAGGCTAGTGAAACACTACACATGCACGTGGTGCATAAGCAGCTTAATTACAGCAGAAAAAGAATAATTATATATATAATGTGCATATCGGCATACATTTTGGAAAAGATTTAAGAAACTTTCAATCATTTTGTCAACAGCATATGCATGTTGACTATTTGGATGTGTTCCGGTGTTGCAACCTGCAATATAAGGATACTATTATAGCTTACAAAAGAACAGCACGTAAGTATGTTGCCAAGACATCTCTGGTTGTTTGTACCTCAATAACTGTGAGACATGAAATCTAGATTGTTATTTTTATCTCCAGGTCTTCTTACTTTCCTTCCTAGATCTTCATTTATCGATTATACTAGAACATGTTGCCAGTTAATTTCCCACTTTAACATTAAATATTTTAGCATTTATCTTTATATCAAGTACTAGTATCCAAACCCCTTAAATTTTCCTAACTACACATGCTTCAAAGGACAGCGTCAAGCATGAAACTGCATGCAAAATGTTCAATTTTCCCTTGAATGCATGGGAATAACACGTACTACAGAATAAGGATGCGAAAAGACCATCAGAATTCAGTCAGATAATCCAGAAAACAAGGGTTATTGACAGAGTTATTTCCCTGAAAAGAGCAACTCAAGGAGAAATCAAATAAACTCTTTTATAGTGATGAGAATTGAAAAGGCCTTGACGAGTCCACCGGCAACCTCGGCACCTCTCTAACAGCAATACTTAAAAGCAATGCATGCATATCATATTTTTCCGGCAAACAAGTTTGCATGTTGCCCGCTGCAAAATGTGAAGACAACAAAATCACACATGTACGAGCACAAGCCAGTATTAGGATTCTTTCACCGTTTCACTCCAATAAAGTTAGAACATATAGAATCTGGCCGTGAGAAAATCAAAACCTCAATCCAAGAAATCTCATGATGCAAAGTTATTAGAAGCCCCAAAATCATATGGGCAAATCCCAGAGAATCTCCAAAAAGCTCCCACCTTTCAATGGCTACGAACGATGAAACCAAAATAGCATGACCAAGACGCGAGTTTTAAGAGAATTTTCTAATCCCACATAGAGAGAATCGAAAGAGATCCACGAAAAACAAGGACTATGCGCATACAAAGAAGCAAATACCATGGAGGAAAACAAAACCCTACCTCCAGAGGCGACGACGGCTCGATCCAAAGAGGGCATTGCGATTTGACGACGTCGAGGAAGGCGATGTCCGATCGAAGACAGAGAGGCGCCGCCATCGCCGCGGCGGAGGATCGGGAAAAGGAGACGGAGGCGACGGAGAGAACGAGGAGGAGAGGGAGAGGGTAGACGGCCATGGAAGGAAGGGAACAAGGGAGAAGGCGAAGGGATGGAGGTGGAGATGGGAAGCCGAGAGCGGGAAAGGTGGGATCTTTTTCTCTCTCTATCCTCTTGGCTCGCCGCCCCTCTTTTTCGCGGATGGATTGCTCCGGTCTTATTATGGGTCATCACTTCTTCTACCGCCGTTTTATTCTCCCTCTCCTTCGCCAATCCGGACCTCTCGCCAAACGCTCCCTGCGATTTTGTCGAAGGTCAGGCATGTGTACATAGATAAGCCCCTTACTTTCTAATAATTACATATAAGTTCTTGGTAAATATTCTTGCCAAAATTAATTTATACGTATCTTTCGAGCTTTACTTCAAAAAAAAATTAAAAAAAATAAAAAAATGCCTCCCGTGCTGAAAGAGCGTAAAACATTTTATGAAAAATTTCTTCTTGATATCAACCTCCAATGGGCATACCATTTACTATTTTTCTTCTGCAAGTCTTAAATAATTTAGATGTTTCTTCTTCATCATGTATCTTATTTTTATTTGATGTCAAATGATGAGAATTGAAGGGCTAATGAGCAAAGGACATCTATTACCTTATCATTATAAGTGAAACTCATGAATTTCAATCTTTTACCTTGTTTCAACTCCAGTTCTTTAATATTTTTACTAAGCACCAGATGCCCCACCATGCAAACTTAGGAGTCTAGTGTGGCCAAACTTCTAAAGAGTCCCTCAATTGAAAATAGATCGGATACTAACGTATCCATATCTATATTTATTTTATTTAATGAATATAAATACAGATATGGATATTAATCAGATGTAAAAATTTATATTCATATTTATTTTAAATAAATATAGATACAAATTATATATTAAAAATATGATTATAAATATAAATATAAATCGAATGACTAGATTTTATAGTTATAAAATTAAAAATATTACTAAGCGAACGATAGATCAAGTTAATAGCATATTAATGGGGTCATTTAATTTTTCTTATAAAAATTTATGAGTGCTATATAAAATTAAATATAATTATAAATAGAATCAGATATTCACAGATAGATCGGATAGTTGTCTCTCGATATCTATATTTATTTTTCTTTCAGATATTGATATAGATACAAATATCAGTTATACGCTCAGATTTCTATATCTAAATAGATTTGGATATAATAAATCCAGATGGATATCATTTGATCCACTTTCACCCCTACCTCACATACAAAGCACATGTGAGATTGTAGTTAGTAGTATTATTTGTTTAAGTGTATATTTAGTGATCAAAAAGAGAATTTCATTTGTGAAATCTAAATTTTATAAAAGGACTATTGGTGGTTTTAGAAAAATAAAAAAAAAGAAAAGAAAAAACTATGCAATAAAGTTGACCTTTTATAGCAGTAAGAAAGAATATAAGAGGCAAATGTATATCATAGATTTATACTGATGTCACACATGAGTGATGACCAAAAACCATGCTATGGAAAAAAGCAATGTTAAGGAACCCAACAAGGAAACAAAGAGTATGGTGCACGAAAGAAAAAGATGTAGGATGTAATTAGCTGGTTAAGAATTAATGAAAATATGGAGGAGTACTTATTAAAATAATTTTTTTTTAGCAAGATAACATACTTATATAGCTTTAGTATAGATACAATCCTTAGCATCTGAATACAACAAGTCATGCAATTGAGAGGGCATTAACGAGTAAGCATTATGGAGCACAAATCCTTGATAAAATCATTTTTCTAAAAAGGTTACTCTAAATTGTTGGGGCTGGTATTGGTCATTTGTTTTGTAAGGAGAGTAGGATAGGGGCCTTTTGGTTACAGAGAAATTCTTTGTACACTACCTGTGATGTAAAAAATCAGACATGGAGCACACTGTCTTGTTCGATTGGGCTACATAGCCACCACCTTCTAATATGCATTTAATGTTTACAGTTCTACTTTTTTATTTGAAATTTTGAATGACGAAAATATTTCTTTCTTTTTAAAAAAATTATGACATCCTATGCCGATATTATGATTCCTGTATTGAAATTATAACTTTATACACAGGATATCACAATTTTTTTATAGGATATCATGATTTTGGTAGGAATATTTTCATCATTTAAAAATTTTATAAATTTTTTAATGACGAAAATATCCTTCTCTTTTTATGGTATTTTATGAAAAAATTATGACATCCTATAAAAAAATTATGATATCTTGTACAGAAAGTCATAATTTCAACGTAGGATGTCATAATATTGCACAGAATGACATAATTTATTCAGAAAAAAGAGATATTTTCGTCATTTAAAATTTTAAATAAAAAAAATAAAATTATGGATATTAAATGTACATTAGAAAATGATCACTATATGACCCAATCAGATAAAGCAGTGTGCTTCACATTAAATTTTCTACACTGCGGGCAGTGTACAAAGAATTTCGCTTTGGTTAAAATATGGTAATTTCAAATAGATGGGATGGTTCTAACTTAAATTAATTTTTATAGCATACAATTTTTATCAAAAAATATTTGATTCATCGAAAATGTCAACTACTATGGTTGATAAAGTTTTTGAAGTCAGCACCAAGAATATGAATTTACACCTTGCCCCACCTTAGTTCTAGATGGAGTCTTTCCACTCTAAGTTCCAAAATAAATAAATAAATTATATATATATATATATATATATATATATATATATATATATATATATGAATGAAAAAAAAAAGAGAGAGAACAAGTTTTAGTTTGTCAACTCGTAACTATAATTTTTTCCATAGTAAGAATAAATGGGGTGGAGGATTTGACTCACATAAAAATGATATAATTTATAAGAATAATGATAGCATTCTTAATTTATATTAGTCTCAATCATAACATATACCAACATGATTGCTATTTCTAATGTATTTAAAATTTAAATTTAAATTATAGTAAAAATGGTAATCATGTTGGCAAACTTATTATCAATGATATTTAAAATTCAAATTCAAATCTAAAATACACTAAGAATGGTAATCATGTAGATTTTTAAGAATTCAAATTTAGATTTTAAATGAATCAAAAATGACGATCATGTTGGCATATATTGTGATTGAGGCTGGTATGAATTAACTCTGCTATAAAATAAAGCATTAATATAAATCCAAGTAAAAGTGCTAACCAATAATATAGTCTATAATAAGGTTTTATTTTGCAAATTAATATCAAAATATATATGATTTTACTTAGGTTGCAAAGAAATAAGGAAGAAAAATATTCTCTTGTTCATAGATTCATATGCGGATAATAAAATTACCAGCATCTGATTTCACTAATTTCAAAAGTGTATTGACATGAAATAGTAATATTAGATAGATAGATTCAATAAAAAGAGATAAAAGAGTAATTAATCATGTGCTGATGTAGATGGAATGGAATCAAGTAAATACAAACGCTAAATCTCATAAAAAATATCAATTAATCTGTGCAAATCTTTACCTTTGGTTTGCCCACAACCAATCAAAAATAAGAGCAATATTAAAAAGAAAGCAATGCATCAATGACATTTTTTTTTATTCTTGAATTGATTTTCTTTGATAAGACCGTATCAAATTATCAATGACAATAGTCCCAGAACAAAGGTATCCAACTGATAAACATCACGACTCTACGTTACTGAGAGTGGCATGTTTAAATTCACTTTTTAATTTTTTAAAAAAAAAAAATTATTTTTTTATTTTTTTTCTTTCGAAACTCAAACGAAGTTTAAACAAATTTTATTGACATAAAATATTTTATGAACATCAATATAATATATACCTATCAAAAGATGAACAACACCATCAATTGAATCATTTTATATGTACAAAGCATATCGATGATTAGATCTGATATCAGGATCAAATTTATTCATAAATTTTATAAAAAAATTTATTTTTTAATTTTACAAGATTTATCCGTTTTAGATTGGTACGAGCATCCGTTTGTAATAAAAAAAAGTATCAATCAAATGGAAAGATCACAACCGTCAATCCTTCCCCTCAATCATAGTCCGACGCCGCGGTACGCCGCATCCATACCGGGGTTCGCACCAGGGGAGGGCCGGGACAGAGTAGCGGCGAAAGGCGCAAAAGGGAAGGGTCTGGCCGTCTGGGTTCAAATCTTGGGGTGTTGGAGTTCGGACGCCGCCCCCGCTCCGATGCAGACAGCGAGGAGGCGACTGCTGCGGGCTCTCCTCTCCCTCCGCCCTCCTCCTTCCTCCTCTTCGTCGATAAGGACACTCGCTCGCGGAGCCTCGGAGCCTTTAAATCGAGCACTTGATGGGTCTCTTCCCCGCGCTACCTTCGGCGCGCCGTGGGCGGCCATCCAAACTCGAGGCGCCAAAGTACTTGGTTCCGATGTAATGCTTCCGTTCTCTCCCCGTCTTCCTGAAACCCTTTTTTTCTCGTTTCTTGAGTTCTTCATTGGGTTTCTTTTGTTTTCTTGATAATTACTATAGAGACAAGGGCTCTCATTCTTGACGAATTCTTGGTCGGGGTCTCTGTCTCGTATTCTTTTTTAAATTATTGATCGCTCTGTTCTTTTTATTTTCTTGGATTTTTTTCTACCCTCTCCAAAATTCAGAAAAGTTCTCGAAAAATCGCAAAAAAATCGAGCGTGCCATGTCGTGAATCGTAAAACGGACTCTTCAATATATTTTTTCTAGAATTCTATCGAAATAAAAGTTTGGTATACCATCTTTAATTAGATGTATCACTTACCTAAAACTCTTTTTGATTAGATCTAAGTTCTATAATCAAAGACATTCATGGATTAAAAATATGTTAATATATTATTCTTAAAATAAATAAATAAATAAATAAATATTTTATTTTATTTTTTAATTTTTTTGTTTGGTGTGTGGGATGTGTATATTTTAAGATATAAAAATATTTAATGTGTGTGTATATATTTTATGAAAATATTTTAAAGGTCTGTATGTATATATTTTAATTTTCTTTTTTAATGTGTGTATATATATTTTTTGCAAAACTATGTTTTACATGACGGGCAAACACTACTATATTTTTAAATGTGTCTTACTATAGCTGTACTGCTTTGTAACATTAGCTTGTCATGGTGCAGGTGAGACTTGGAAATGTAATACAAAGAAAAGGTCTGCCATGATATTCACATCTTTTATCACGCTTCAAAATTTTCAGTTATGAATCACTAATAAAGTTCACAACTGACTGGTTTGGGTGGACTCCTTTGATAAAGGGCGTATTTATCAGGTATCATCATCAAAGGCTAGGTTTGTGCAATCATAAATTCGTAGGAGCTGTTTCATTTGTTTCTTTTGCAATTGATTGTTGTCTCCATTTTGGTTTATTTTGACTTGTATAGGTACTTAAAGCACAACACACACAGCATGGAAGGGGAGGAGCCACCATACAGGTTAGCCATCATCCATTTACTTCATCATGTTTAAAAGTTGATACCGCTGCAACATGTATTCCATTTATTTGGTATTTGCTGTGCAAACTGTTTAAATGCTGATGTTACTCTTGCAGTGCATGTAGTTTTCACCATTTTCTGAAGTCATTTAATTGTTTTTTTTTTTTTGGCTTAGTGATGCAATAATTTCTTAGCCAATTGCCTTTCTCTATTTAATTTCTGTTCTCTTCATTCTTTAATCTAGTTGATTTGCTTATAATTATATATATTTTTAAATTTCATGTACTTGTTTCTTTTAATTTTTTGTGCTTAAATTGAGCATTTGGTAAATGGTATCAACTATCAAGTCCTAGTTCCTAAATATCCTTCAGGTAGTTCATCCATATTATAGGAACATTATTTATTATATTAATTATATGCTCGTGATGTTGTATCTTTCCATTCTTCAAATCTTACTATCCTTTCTTACATAACACTTATGTGGACTTCATAATGAGCTTTAATGACTTGAGTTGATTATTTGGGCAAATGAAGGTTTTGTGAATAAGTGTAATCGAAGAATTGTTTAAGAGTATGCCACCTAATCTTTATCACCTGGGATGATTTTCTTTGTCATAGTATAAAAAATAATCATATGCCACCGATACTTGTCCAACATACATATTGTAGTTCCACTTGAATTTTTAGTTTGCTTTAAGTGTGAGATTTCCACATTCAACATGCTTTTCAGCATTCACACTGTTGATATTTGATAAGGTTTGGTATCTGGTGACTGTCCAACTGGTTATGAAGATGAATTGTTAGTAATTAATGCAGTAATGTTAATTCATGATGCAAGTAGATCAAACATGATAAGGGATGATGGCGGTAATAAAGTGCTGGGACAGTTATTATTTTGCTTTTATATGGCGAAGCCAAAGGAGCTACTGTTGGTTCATAAGGCAGCAAGACTTCATCCTCAAACTTTGGCACTGGCCTTTGGCTGACAAGGTCGACCTAACCCCGACAGCCCTAGTATATATTGAAGAGAGTTTTGGTTTTTTGTAATAATTGATGATTTGAAGGTCGAGATATGTAGAATCTTGAGAAGTTATTGCATCACACAGTAAAATTGTTGACTAATATTTACTTCTTTAAATTGATATATCATGGAAAGATTGGTGTAACTTATTTCAGCATTTTCAGCATGAAATTCGTTTGAGTTTCTAAACCCAATGGCACATATTTTTTTATGAATTAGTTATTGCTTTTAAATCAACTGGACCTATAACCTCATTTTACTTGCTGTGACAGGTGGAACTTCGGGATGTTGATAATGGAAACAAAGTAATTGAAAGATTTCGTACTGATGAGGCTATTGAGAGTATGTACCAAGGAAACTATAATCTTTTTCTGAATACTAGATCTCCAATTTACCATCTAAATCTAATTACTAGTTAAATGCTCATGTTAATGTTCTATCTACTTGGTGGTGGATGTTGAGGTTACATATTCTTGATGTTCTATGTATTTAATGATACTGACAGAGTTTTGAACTGTTTACTGTATGTTGAATAAATAATTCATAATTCAATTACAATGAGTTCCACTGAATTCACTAGAAGATAATTGGTTTACAATTGCTAACTAAACCATAATTATGAACTCCTCATCTTAGACTAGATGTTTATAGATATTGAACAACACAAGATAAATACCATCCAAACCATAACAAGAAGAAAACTTTGTTTGTCTAATACATTTGCTGTCAAAAAGCTGGTGATTGGATGAAAGGTTACACTTTTGAGCCATGTGATCGTTGCTGATGGTAAATGTTCTTTTCTCAAAGACTATTTCTAGTAAATTGGCAGCTTCTACTTTCTTTTTGTCAACATTACATATAATGAGTTACCATCTGGAGTTTAAGATGTTGAGGTTATTTTATCCACCGGTCTGAACTTATCTTGGATTTCTTGCTTTTTTCTTCATATATGTTAACCACAAATTGTGGCTTTTCAGAGGAGTTGATCTGACTTGTGAATTTATTAAAGGACGTGTAACTATGGCCAAGGACCGAAGTATCCTCCTGCATTGTAATTGTGCTGGTACGGAACATGTATATGACTGTGATGAACCAGAATGGCAAGACAAGGCACTATTAAAAGATATGCTTAAGGATAAGTTATTTTTGACGACTCTTTCTAGTCTTCCTCCTTTTTCGGTAATCTGCTGATCCCAATTCAAGTCACATCTCTGGTTCTTTGTTGTTAAGGGTTTGTAAAATCTAACTTCCCTCCTCGTGAAGTAGGTGAGGTTTGGATGGTTATTAAAGAGATCTTAAATCTTACCTTTATTATGAGCCTGGTTTTAAAATGATTTTCGGAAGGTTTTGTTGAATGCTCTACTACATTGTCTGTTGATTACATTGGAACAGCATAGTAAGCAAATTCATTGTTCAGTCAATTGAGTGCAAAACTGGCTATTATAATGTCCATATTCATGACTTAAAATGTTTAATATGTTTGTTATTAATCTATTGGAAAGCTTAACTATTGTGTGGTATATAACATATAAATCAACTTGAGGTATTCATGATGGGAGCAAGTATAATGTCTTTGTCCGTGAGAACTAACTGATAAAAGGCGTATTGGCATCTTGCTCTGTTATTGATGGGAGAAGCTGAGCAAGGCAGTATAGATCTTTGTTCTTTTAATTATTTTTCTGTGGTCCCTTTTTTTTTTCCAAAAAAAGAAAAAGTTGGTGTGTAATCCTAGCCAACTGTTACAACATGTTGTAGCAATTGGTTTTACGCTTACAGCCTATTATTGAATAGTTAAAACCAAGCTTTAAGCTGTGTCTGGAAGGTCTTTTTTAACTTCTTTGATCGTATATCCAACTCTCAGAAGCCATCTTTTGTATCTCGAAATGACATAAATAGCGATGGAATGGAATCTCCACAGTAACAGCTGTCCTTTTGGAAGTGGCGGTGATTGATTTTGCTCAAATGACTCTGAAGAATGAAACAATGCTATTCTTCTTTAATTAGGTAGTTCTCCCTCCTCTTAGAGACAGTAAGACCTAGGTGGAATCAAAGATTTGCTTACTAATAGGCAACAGGAGACCATTTCTTGACCAGCCGTACCTACTTCAGTTAAACTAGAACTGGGCAAATAACATAAAGTTATCTTGTTAATCATCCAAATGATCCAAAAAGTGGTGGATAAACTTTTTTGGTCAAAGGTAAAAGGTACTTATAACCTGGGTAAGTTTATTTCGAGCACAAGGGTGAAATAACTTTGAGTCTTTGACCATCCAAAGCTTTTTTACTTTCTGCACTACTTTATCCCACTAACCATGGAGGCACCAACCAAAAAATGACTAGAATTATTCACTAGTTAGCTGGTTAGGGGGTGAATACCTATGGTTAAAGCTATTCAAGGGGTGGTTAGCTATTGAGCATCTAAACACAGCCTAAGGACATGGTCACTCTTGGCAGTAATGTACTACCTAGGAGAAAGACTTGTCTCTGGGATGCATCCAAGACCTTGGGTCTCTCTTGATTGGCTTCTCCTGATCCATCCTGGTTAGAATAGGCTGGTGCAGTTCTATCTTGACACTTGTAACAACTTGGCATCTTGGGACACTAATTTCTTCTTTTTTCTTTTGTCTTTTTTTTTTTTTTTCACTTTGTTCTTTTTTCAATGGTCGTTCCTGTCCATCCTGTTGCCGTACCATCCCCATAATATATCTACCTGACCTTACACTGAAATGATTGGATGAGCCTTGGTGCCGGAATTAAATCCTTGGCTAAAGGAGTCATAGATAGCTGTTCATTGAGGGGAAAAATAAGGAAGAAGAACCTCAGAACTGGAACCTACCAATGTTCTAACTGTTATGATGTTTAGGATTGTTCAACTTCAAGAGGTTACCAAATTTTATGGCTGCTGCAGTTGGAGCTCATCCTTTTACTAATTCGTGTAAACTAACATACATGTGCTTATTGTTAGGCTGCACTAGTGATTTTTAGGACTACATTTATTGATATCTGGAAGACTGAATGAATTTAATGTTTGTGTTTTTTTGAAAAAAATATGTAGAGGCTTACCAATTTTTGGCAGAGGTTTAAAAAAATGAAAGAAAAATCCATGATGCCTGATAGAAAGGATGATAGGTTTACTCAATGTTTTTCCATGTCATACAGGGGTTTTTGTTGAGGAGAAGTCATTCACATATCTGTACCAGGAAGGTGATTCTGTAGCATTAATGGAGTGAGTAATCTCAGTAGCATTTCTTTAAACTAATCACAGTTTATTAATATGATTATCCTTAATGTTTTTTATGTACAGAAATGTTAGGCTGAATTTAACCACAATTTCTTGTTTATCAGGCCCAGCACATTTGAACAACTGGAAGTGCCCAGGGAATTGTTTGGCAAGGCTGCAGGTTATCTGATAGGTAATACTCATACTATTATTGCAAATTCTGCTGCACATTGAAACCAGCTTTGATCTTGTCATTCATGTACTGCAGCAGAGGGTTTTTGTTGTATTCCATAATATTGCACTCCTATCATGCGCAGCATAATTGTGTAACATATGTCCAATAAACAACTTTCTGTGGTTCATATATCATACAGATATATAACAAATATGGTCCAATTTGCTACAAGTAATAATATATGATCCAGTGAAAGCTTGCCTAAACTCTGGTAAGGGAAAATGGTTCTACAATTAACTTCTTGTATCCAAAAAATATTATCAGAAATATTATGTGATATTCTCTGCACATGACATTTTAAAATTGGCAGTTAAGTCCTTCCACTGTAACAATATCTCATTTTGGTCCTTGGAAAGTATACTGCATTGGTTGCCTCGCCCTCACTCATTACCAATATGTATAGTTATCATCGTGTCGAGAAATTCAACCTTAAGGAAAAACTTCCATAAAGAACTCATTTTTTTCTTTCCTTCTGCAATTGTTTTGTGAAAAGTTATTTGACACAATAATTGAAGTATTGCATCATTTGTGGCACTAGCATTGTATGTACCAGGATTTGCCATGTTAATGCTTGGTGGGCATTGGCATGGCAGTATGCCAAGCAGTGGCATCCAACTGATATTGTACCAATGCTGGAGCTAGTAGGGAACTAGCACATACACATGTATCATGCTGTACCATGTATTGCCAACTGGCAGTTGGTCCATGCTCTGATATTACCTGTAGTGCTGAAGTTCGTAATCTAACCAATTCTTTAAGTTTAATCTAGATGTTCGCTTGTAATTGATAGTTGATATGCTTAGTGAAAATCATGAAAATCCGATGATCACTGAGATAATATCTTTTCTTGGAAACACAGCCTGGCTATCAAAATTGTTCATGACTTAAGTTAGTATATGTTGTCCTTTAGTTTTGGGGATATACAGTTGTCATATATGAGAACATGCTATCTTCATATTGTTGTTTTAGTCTAATCCTTTTTCAAGCCAGCCAGCTAACATGTAACAATATACCTCTGTGTCCATGTGGAGTCTCTGAATTTGGAACAATCGTCATTATTTTATGGTCATTTATACTATGAGCAGCCATTTGAGTGCCTTTCTCAAACTTACCCTTAGCTGTCAGATTTTATAGAGGAGCTGGAGCTTTTGCTCTCCTATATTTGCACTTAACAATCTTTATTTTTGGAAAACATGTCCTATGGATCTTAGGTACGTTATACCACATCAAGCATCTCATGCTAATATCTAGACAAACCCAAAACACATGGATAAAGAAATAAACTATCTCATACAGTATACTTTTATTTTTATATCAAGGTTTTAAGTTCCCATGGAACAGCTGGGCGTCGTACTGTCCTGTGTGTCGGGACAGAATGAGCGAAGAGATGGAGTAGTACGGGATGGGACATTCACCATCCCAAGTGTTGGGACATGGGGCATCCCATTCTATGTTGGGTTGGCCCTGGATGGCCGTCCCATGGTATTTGAAACCTTATTTTATATAATAAACGAAAAGTGCTAGAAATAAACTATCTGAGACCGTATACTTTTGTAATGTACAACAGAAAATCTCTCGCATACAAAGCCATTTTCATTAGGGCATCAACTCTAGCACTATGACTGGAGCCTGATAAACATAATATTGATACTGGATAACATATTTTCACAATAGGCTGATGAAGTGACGCAACGAGACCGCTTTTTATTTATTTGTAAAGCAAGGAAGATGCACTGGAAACAAACAGAACAATTTACCTCCTTTGATCAGAATGAAATTTGCTACCACATGGCTGCTGTTATGAACCTGTTTTTTGAATTCCATGGTTTGTGAGATGTGTAGGAACAACATAATACAATTCCTGCCTGTAGATGACATAATCAATCAGGAAGTATGAATGTACAGTTCACATATTTGCACAGTTTAAACGTTATTTCAAATGACATTATCTTTTCATATGAGTTAAAAGCATTTAGTAATTCTGTGGTGTAAGCACATGCAGCTAGATATTTTGTCAATAAGCTTGAAATGATAGCCCGCAAACTTAAAGTTAAAACTTTGGACAACAATTGAGATATCTGGTACTGGTTTATATAAACTATTATAAAGATTTAAAAGATCCATTTAAAGTTATAAAAGATCTTGAGATAAGATAAAAATGATATAAAACATGGTACTGGTTTATATACACTATTATATGATAAATAAATCTGACTTGGATATTACATTGAATCTGACAAAATCTGAACCTTACCAGTTAGTTTTCTGATTTGATCTCTGTGTTTTGATTATTGAAAAATAATAAGTTCATGTTATTGAGCACAATTGGCAATCCATCATCTTGCTATATGGTTGTCATAACACTGTCAATCTTTTCTCACAACAATTCAGTAAGCTCATGTATACCTTAGTCGCACTACTCCAACATCCAGTTATGAGGATGCAACACTCCTTTAACATCCAGCTATGAGGATTTGGTGGTAAGTATAATGTAAAGAGCTGGAGGGTGCTCTTTAAACCCATTCCCTTTTTCATAGTTTCTCCCATTGTTCAGTCAATATATCCCATAAAGAAAGATTTACCTTTGGAATCAGCTGTAAATTTTGAGATGGCTAGTTTCATTATATCTTTGTCTATGATTTATTTCTTGCAAACACAGAAGCTCTAGACTATGACTTTGTTCTTTACCTTTTCTTCTTATGAAACTCATAATTTTCTATAATTTAAAAGAACTGTTTCGACAAGTTTACTTCTAGTAGTTCAGAGATATAGGTTTTTATTATTTATTGAATTTTTTGGTAGCAAATAACCAAGCTGTTTATATTAAGAAGTATTTACAATCTTTACCACATGATATAAGTTCCATTCAATGGCATAATTCTTTGGAACTTTTGAGGCTAAAGCTCTGTTCATCATGGCAAACAGATGACATGACAGTGACATTACAGTATTATGATGGTAAACCAATGTCTGCATCAGTTCCTCAACGCGTAACGTGTACTGTGGTTGAAGCACAGCCTTATACCAAAGGGCTAACAGCTGCTCCTCAGTAAGTTATGAGTCTTGTTGTTGAAGTATTTCAACTGTACTTTCCCTTTTCCATCATGTGCACCAATTAGTGGAAGCTTGTTTCTTAAAGATGCCTTGTAGATTTCTTAGTATCCCGAATCCTTCATCTATTGCGGCTATATATTCTGCTAGCATGAACTTCGGTTTATTTTCTCCACTACAGATATATATTGGTATTTGATGATGTGCTAGTAACTGCCTAACATTCGCAAGGCAACTGAGTGTTTCTTGCTGTCATGGTTGATCAAGCATCTTTCTCGAATGTTTATCGAAGTTGACTGATCGACTAAAAGCATTTTTATGGAAGTGAAGTAGAATGTATTCTTCCAAGGTGTATGCATTTTAGAAATTTCTAGACTGCATTACCTTGCACCACTGAGATTTTCTCAAGCAACATGCTTGATCAGTTTTCTTCCAATATCAAGTAAAGATCTCTCATCATGCTTCTAGAACAATGATGCATAAGTTCATTAGGTAGTCATTGTTTTTGCCCTGTAATTATTGATTTGTTGAAGGCACTTGCACAGAATAAGCTAATGGCACTTTTTATTGCGCATTGTCTGTGGTCTCGATGATCTATCACTTACTGACCGATAGATGTTGTAGTAAGTCATATTTCCAACATAGGGAACCTGTCTCCATCAGTTCTTTATCAGGACTCTTTATATTGTTTTCGGTAAATAACCTTTTCTATCAAATATCTGTTTGTTTTTTGGTTCCTCATCTTCAACAAGAAATGAATCAAACTGCACAATTCTGTGACCAATTCTAGTTATATGTTATGTTTAGGATATCTGGCTAATCATCTGTCATCTTGGCCAAAAATATCCATATTACCTCTCTAATTCTATTTATCAGATTATTATTTGGCATTTTTCTGTCTTAGACATGCTTATGCCAGTTTTAAAATTTTAGTAACTACTACTTATCCATAAGACTGCAAACCATAGTAAAGCTTTATGGTACTATATTTGTTCTGGTTGTCAATTGGGACAAGCTCAACCTCCTTTTCCACTCGCTAAGGAGACAAGTTTAGTTCCTGAAGCTTTACAGACTGATTTTGTTCAATGTCTTGCTTCATGTTCTGTCCATTTCAGCACTTGTCTTTGCATTCTTTCATCAATGGTCTTAACTATCAATTTCAATTTATTCTAAGAAACATACCTTTACTAAGCATTATTCGACACAGTTCAAGTTTTGTTGCAACTCTAGTTTTGGAGACCTTACTTCTATGTTTCCAAAGCCTATTGTGTAGAACAGGTCATTCAACAACTGTTCTTTTGTCCCTACATCTTAGAGTAGAATTACAATGCAGAAACACGTTGCGTCACAGAGATTGAATTTTGAATTCTGTTCAATTTGCAGATTTTCTTCCTTTCTGGATCAACTTAACTCATATAGCATGTACATTATCTGCATTTTTTTTATTTGCACCTATCCTTGGGAAGTTCTCGACCTTATGTAACCTTTTTATATCTAGACATGCTTGTAACTACATAAGCTACATTTACTTAGGTGAAGCCTTTTTGAGTTAGTGGCAGTGATAAAGGCATGCTTGTTTTCATGAGAGTTACAAATATGGCCCGACATTATTCAGTGTTTGTCCTTAGACCTCAGTAGGAACCATAATATACAGAATCAGGAAAGAGCAAGTAAACCAAGATTTTTGTTCTCATCAAAGTGAAAGTTCCAAAACACTCTTATCATGTGCCTTTCCAAAGTTTAACTTCCAGACTGTTATGGTGGTTCTTTTGACAAATGTCATAAATAGACACATTAGTCTGCTGCGAAGATGCTATTACGTCCTTTTGCTAAAGCTTTGCATGGTTATGAGGTCATCAAGAATGTCCTATTGTTGTCGAGGAAAGCATTGTAACTGACTAGGATTCCTATTGGCGAACTCTTGTCAATTTTTCAGTATGGGAACCCTATAAGCACTTGAATAAGGGGTCATCCATTACAATTCAATGGCAAATGCTTGCATTAACCAAGTTATGATTCCTAGTATGTGCATGTCCGTATGTTGACTTTGACTAAGATATTTATCTTCTGCAGCTTTTTCTGGTGGTTCTATTGGCATATTTTTGCTGTTTTACTGAACTCTCATTTTATTTAATAAATCATAGTATGTGAATTTTGACACATTTCTTTCAGTTGGTTGAAGTTTTTGTGACCGTTGAGGAATTTCTTGACTGCACCTTTCTTGCAATGCAGGTATAAAAGAGTTGTACTAGATAATGGGCTCACTGTGCATGTAAGTGGATCATTTTATGTTTCACTTTTACTTGAGCTACCATTCCTTCAGGCATATGTTTCTATGTTGATATGGTTCTCTTATTTATATGTATAAAAAGAATAGCTGGGAAGGTATTGGGACTACAATCAAGATTTCTCTATATGGAGGATCCTCCAATTCACTAATGCTGCACAGCAACTTATATCACTGGAATTAATTTAACTTACAATAATATGGGAGCTGAAGATCCATCACTGCAGATTGACAAGGAACTTCAAATGAACTGGCTTTGTTAGTTTATTTTAAGAATTGGTTGGCTTTGTTAGTTTATATAAGCTTAAGAATTGGTTGAATTTTAACTCCCTCCACCTGCCAAAAAAAGCTTGAATTCTAGTCCAAGCTTCATGCTAGAGCAGTATGACTAAACCAAACAACTTTATGATTTTTAATCAACAAAGACAAAAATCATAAGAACTGGAAGCCTGCAACCAAGGTTCCCTTTCTGGATATCGGACTTTGTACTGGTCCCTTTCTATTACACTCCGTATGTGGTATGGTAAGGTTCGGCATACGGACTGTCGGTATGGTATGTCTAGTATTCCAAACCTTGCAACTTTCATAATGGATCTGATTTACACAACCATATAGGTGATGGTAGGCCATAAGTGAGACATATTGCTAGTTATAGATATGGAGTAGACATCATTTTATACATATTATTTGATGAATATTTAGACACCAGATATATGCATTCATTTTGATATGATAGAACATTTTTACTAAGGTTTTGCAAATTTGGCATTGTGATACTGGTCAGCTATTAGGTGGGTATGGCATCGTACTGTATCGATCATATGCTGGTTCACTCAATCTAGGTTTTTGACCTAGATTTAGAGAGAGGGAGGGAGGAAAGGGGGTTTAGCTTCTTACCAGAGACAGCTAGTCTTGCAGATGATGGTGGTGGTAGCTTTGGTGGAGCCCATGGCCACAATGGGCATCAGCGAGGTTTTGCATGATGACAAGTTGTGGGGGGGGGGGGAGTCTTAGAGATAGCAGATGGTGATGATGCCCCACATGGTGGTGAGGGCAAGTGGGTGAGCAAGAGAGAGAAGTTAGGAATCGAGGATTTCAATGGAGAACTAGAAGGGTTTTATAAATCCTAATTAGTTCACCTAGTGCTAGTCAAACAAAGCGGAGTCGAGCGGTTCTACTTTGTTTGGAGTGGTTTGGGCCAGTTCACATTGAGTCTCAGCCTAAACATGCAAACAAACTGAGTTCCACACTGGTTCATACCAAGTGGTTTGAGTTGGTTTGGCAATCATTGTTTACTTTATATACAAACATATATATCCTCATTGGTAAATTTTCATATATCTTGTAAGGTTGTATACGATGCAAGTAAGGTATACAAGATCTAGCTTAGAATTTAAATATTGTTGGGGTTTAAACTTTTTGTGAGTTAATGCTACATGTCTCATTTGCTTATAAAATGGAATTTAGTCTTCAAAATTTTTTTTGTAGATGTACTAGCTGAAGTTAAAATAGAAAAAAAAAACCCAAAATAAGACTTTTAGCCTTTTATTGTCCACTGTGGTTGTTGAAATTGCTGAAACTGGATTGAAATAAGAGATCTTTGGTTGAAATTGACTAAAGTTGTCAAAATTTTGATAGTTTTAAGAAGCAATGATTCCATACACCCATCATGTATCCTATTGACACATATAGCTAGGCATCGCTTGGAGTTGCAACCAATGCTCACCATACCTATATAGAGACCTGTACTAGTCAATCACTGGTATGGTACTGGTTCGGTCCCGTACCAACACACGATACTGGCTGGCATGTTGGTCAGCTGATTGATACACCGTTTTCTTAATCTTTTCAATTTTTAATTTTCTCATTTTTTTTGTTTCCACTTATAATTTTGATAATTATGGTTATCTAATTTGTAACTTTATCCTTATTTTGATGTCATGTTCACCATGAAATGGAATTGAAGTGGACCAATTACTGTACCTATAAGTACATATATATACAATACAACAAATGGAGTTGCTTTACTATATTTAAAGTACAAAAATATATATATATATATATATATATATATATATATATATATATATATCTAAAATCTTGTGGAGTGTCCATGTCCCCCATAGATGTTGGGATCACGATCGTAATCTAGGCTTGATACAACGGATGAAGACTCCACGAGCATTATGGCATAGTCCTGCATCTATATTCTTTCATAATTTATCTTTGTTGGATAGTTATCTTAAGAGGAGTCATTTGTCTGATACTGGATTGGCCATTCGAAGATCTCAATAGTGAAATCCAACCATGCTTGAGTTTGTGTAGGATAATTCTTGCTCGAATGTGATGCCTTAGACGAACCATATCCATATGGGTCATAGCTTGTTTGTGTGGAATAGGATTCGATGTGTTGCTTGGATTCAGATATGTCCAACAGTCCAAGGACCTTACTGATGGGAATGTCTGGTCAGGATACTACCTTCACAGAATCTTTTCGATACCACGCACCGCAACAGAAAGAAAGAAAGAAAAAACAAAACAGAAAATAATCAAATACGTGGATCAGCCAAAAAGCTTGTCTTCACGAGGCATGCAAGCTTCACTATAAGAAAAAAAAATTACAAAGAGGAGATCACACCTTTAATCCTTGTACACCCAATCTCTCTCTCACAAGAAGCTCTCCCTTACAAAACCTCTCTCTCTAAGAAGATCTTCTGAACCCCTGAAGCAATTGCTGTCTGCTGCCTGACAGTCTGTCTGAAGCACCCCTGCCTTTGCTCTCTAATGGCTCCTCTCGGTCTACTACTGCTCTGGATCCTCAGCCGAATACACCATGTTGTGCCCTATGTTCGCTGCCACAGGCTTTTTAAAAACCTCAGATCATCTGCACAGGAGTTTCAAAATGAGTCCAACACGAATTCCATCTCCTATCAGAACTTCAAGACCCTCTGAGCCATCTGATCACTACCGCAAACTCCCATAGCCATTGGATTGCGCACCTGCATGAAAATCAGAGCGAAACAGGGCGTGGACCATGGTAGATCGCAAGAAATGGGTCAGGAAATGACCCTAGTCCACGATAGATCGCATGAAACGTGCGGGAAACTAGGTAGCGGTCCACGCCTCCTCGTGCGGACTGACGGTCCACAATGGATCATATGAAGAGTTGCGGGCCACGCTTTGTGCGCGTGCCTATGCTGGGCTTGCCTGTGCACGTTCGTGCTGGGCCGCGCGCCCACGACAGGCCCAGCTCGCACGTCCGTTGGGCCCGATTGTGCCGTCGCCGGCCTTCGTCACTTCGTGGGCCGTGCTAGCTTCTCTCGTGCGTAACTTCATCGTCTAGATTTCATTTAGGCTGATCTTGGGCTCGTTGGACTCCGTTTGTCATTGTGGATCTCATTATGGGCTCAGTATGGATCGAATCTCGAGATTTCAAATTCTAACAATCTCCATCTCGACTCGATATTCGACCTCCTCCTAACTCTAAGAGCTTTTAGATCTCCTCATCCACATATCATGGGGCAATCGTCTGCGGATCATGGATGGGCAAACATGGGAGTCGAGCCAGACTGCTCGATCCCATTTCTGTCGTATGTTGTGCTCCTTTTGACTTGAGACCTGCTCGGGGTATCCTCATACGGCAATAGAAATCTCACTCTAAGATATCGCCTCTCATCTTTTCGAGTCTCGCGTCTCATGCCCGATCTACCTCCACCTGGAGCTCCACCTCGCTCTGAACTCTTCCTGACTCCTGAAGCTTCACCTCGCATTGGACTCCCCATCAGATACTAATATCCTCTCGTCCTCTTCTTTTCATCCAGAATAATTCTATAGCTGCGCAACACCTTCAAGATTTCTCTACTAGCTACAGTCCTGTAGCCTCTTGAATCCAGTCTGCACAGTGAGATAAGATTTCGCTTGAAATCGGATATGTATCGGACCTCCTCCAAACTCTTCACTGCATCATCATGTGTCCTCCAGCTGACCATCCTGATGTCTCTGTTTGCACAGCTCGATCTATCCGACAGATAAACAGTGCCCTTATTGCTCTCTAGGGAGTCAAACTGTTCCTCTTTGTAACATACATGATAGGTGCATGCAGAATCTAAAATCTACTACTAAAAAGAAGTAGATAGCTCATCAGATATCTTCAGGACATCATCTTCTGACTCGCTACTGGCCGTTGTTGCAGTAGCCCTCGTCCGATCCTTGAGTTGAGGGCAATCTCTGGCTAGATGCTTCAACTCGATACACCGATAATATCTGATCTTATTCAAATTCCTCGTCCTGGACTTAAATCGTCCTCATCGCGATCTCCTCTCACTCCGTCTGCCGCCTCCTGCTCCTTCAGAAACCGTCAAAGCTGAGTTGCCGTTTGAGCTTGAAGCTGGATTCTCTCATCTGAGAACCTCATTCTAGAGAATCGCTACGGTGACTTCGTCCATCTTGATGGTGCTCTTCTCCACTAGAAGACTAGTCATCAAGGACTTATATGAAGGAAAAAACGATGCTAGCAAGACCAGCATCCTGGTCTTCTCCTCAACTTTCTCGTCAATATTGAGGAGGTCGGTGAGAATCTTCTGGAGGTAGTTGAGATGCTCCTGCACGCTTTTTTCTTCAGTCATCTGCAGCTAGTAGAACTCAGAGGAAGAGTATTGGTGAGAGACTTCGCCATGTATAACTCTTCAAACTTCGACCATAGCACCGTTGGGGAAGACTCGCCAAGCACATGGATCACTACCTTATCCACTAGGTACAAGTGGATCGTACTCACTGTCTGTATCTGGAGCCGCCTTTAATTCAGCACCTCCATGGTAGTCGGCTTTTTCTCACACAAGAGAGCATCGATTAATCCTTGCTGGATGAGCATGTTCTTCACCCTCGCTTGCCACAAGGAGAAATTGCTCTTTCCATCAAATCTGTTGATCTCCACTTTGATTGAGCCTGTCTTCTCCATCTTCAATCTTGATCACCATCGCTGCAACTCGCATTCTGGTATCGTCTCGCTCTGATACCACTTGTTGGGAATGTCTGGTCAGGACACCACCTTCACAGGACCTTTTCGATACCACGTATCGCAGCAGGAAGAAAAAAAAATAATCAAATACGTGGATCAGCCAAAAAGCTCGTCTCCATGGGGCATGCAAGCTTCACTATGAAAAAGAGAATTACAAGAGGAGATCACACCCTCAACCCTTGTACATCCAATCTCTCTCTCACAAGAAGCTCTTCTTCACAAAAGCTCTCTCTCTAAGAGGATCTCCTGAATTCCTGAAGTGACCGCTGTCTGCTGCCTGGTAGTCTGTCTGAAGCATCCATGCCTCTACTCTCTGATGGCTCCTCTTGGTCTGCTGCTGCTCTGCGTTCTCGGTCGAACACACCATGCCGTACCCTCTGTTCACTGCCACAGGCTTTTTAAAGACCTCAGATTGTTTGCACAGGAGTTTCAAAACGAGTCCAATGCAAATTCCATCTCCTATCAGAACTCCAGGACGCTCTGAGCCATCTGATCACTACCGCAAACTCCCACAGCCACTGGATCGTGCACCCACTCAACAATCAGAGCGAAACAATGCGTAGACCGCGAGAAACAGTTCAGGAAATGGCTCCGATCCACGGTAGACCGCACGAAACGCATGGGAAACCAGGTAGCGGTCCACGTCTCCTCACGTGGACCAGCGGTCCATGATGGACTGTGTGAAGAGCTGCGGGCCGCACCCTGCGCATGCGCATGTGCCCGCGTTGGGCCCGCCTGCACGCGTCCACACGTGTTCGTGCTGGGTCGGTGCCCGCGGCTGGCCCAACCCGCGCGTCCGTCGGGCTTGCCGCAGGCCTCCACCGCTCTGTGACCTGTGCTAGCTTTTTTTGCACGTAACTTCACCATCTGGACTCCGTTTTGGCTGATCTTAGGCTCATTAGACTTTGTTCGTCGTCGCAGACCTCATTGTAGGCTCAGTGTGGATTGAATCTCGAGACGTCAAATCCTAACACTTCATGTGCGACGTCATCTGTAGTAGCAGCATCATGTCTCGAATCATCTTGAGAGGTCTATCTCTTGTATGCAATAGGATCCTCATAGGCTTTACGAGGTCATGCACCGTGGTCCCTGTAATGTGTGGCATGAGGAACTGAAACTCACCGATGAGTCGAAGACAATCATGAGACTATGGGTCATAAACTATTGTATCATCCTGACCGCTAGATGTATCAATCCTTGAGTTGTCATCACATTGCTATCGTAGGATAACTTGGTCTCAGAATTTGACCTTGACTCTCTTACAATGAATGTGCAGCTGCTTTTCCTTTCCCTTTCTTGCTAAGCTAATTGTTTTCTTTCCTTGGATGCCCCTCGATTTCTAGCTTTGTTGGGAGGATTAACTGTAACGTCCATCCTGCCTAGAGTGGGTGCTGTCATAGTCTTTTCTCAGCATTCTTTAGATCAAATAATTTGGAGGATGTCTCGAACATGGAGTCTTCTAATGATTGATTCCCCCTTAACTCATGTGGCTGGTTGGCTGGATGTAAGTGCGTCATGTGTTACTATACCCACTATTTTGCATCCAACCTAGCCTCCCTTGCTATAAAATTGGCCGGTCGAGGAGGCGATCCTAATTCATTTAGCTCTCACGCTGCTACTAACCGTTAAGCTAACCAATCATTGGACCCTCGCCATCATACACAAAGTTGTTGTGAAGTGCATCACTGTACTTTAACTCCACTTCATCTTCATTGCACTCTAATCTTAGGGGCTTCTGCGTGAGATGGTTTCTCTATTTGTTATGGATTAGAGCAAAGGTAGACTAGTTACGCTCACAGCCATTACAGAAAACCATCTGCGACAAAATCTGAATCACCAGCTTTTGCTTACCACAGCTGGCTTGTCGCCAGAGGCGTAGGAGCCCTCCCTAAACATTTTTGTCTATGGAGAGGACACAGAATATGATGTCAATTTGATATTTTCAATTATTTACGCGAGTTGACAAACTAGATCGTCCATATATTTTTCAGTTAATGAAAAATTATGACTTCAGCTATGTCATGTAGATCATCTGTAGAATCTACAATATATCATAAAATTATATTAAAATCCAAAATTTTTGGCATGATCTTTCTTACTTGCTTAATTTTTTGTTGATTTTCAGCGTTAAGAAGAAAAAGAGGAAGGAAGAATGATGGGGAGAGTGCGCTTCCCAATTTCTAGCATTAATGTGGCTGAGATCCATAAAAATGAGCCTTCTTCTTCTTTTCCTGCAAGTTAACAAAAAAAAGGGAGATAGAGATGTTGAGAAGGCGTGGGAGGCCTTCTTAGCTTCCCCTCAATTATTAAAGCCCTGAACCGGCTCCAAATGGGCTCAGAATGTCCAAACTGAGATGAACCACTTGATTTACCTCAGTTCAGTCATGAGCCACTTGGTTCGGGATCAAACCGAGTGGTTCAGCCTATTTTCCAAGCTGGTGGAGCAAACCATCTCTGTACTGTCAGTTTGATTTCTATGTCCCAAACTGGATGGTTCGGGATGGTACAGCCGACCATGGTTGCAGGATTTGTGGCAGACAATCACAAGGGCGACAGGATCCTTTGCCAATGGCTTATAAATGGGAAGACTCTCTATCATGGGTTAAAATGTTGCCTTTGCTGGTTGGCACAGACGGGCAGATGACAATAGCATGGTGCTAGCTGCATGCCAGTGCTTGTTGGAACAATATAGTGCCAATGCATGCCAAGCATTGGTGAAGCACAGCATCCTTTGCGACCTGACTAGCGGCATCAACATACATTGTCACTTTGCCAAGTTGTTTGACTAGCTATGAGCTACTACTTTGCATTCTTACCTTTAGTTTGTCAAGTATCTAAAATCTTTCCTCTCTCTTTTTTTAGTATGCATATTGTGGGTTGAGGGTTTACAATTAGTTACACTCCTTATATGAAATATTTAGAAGTGCTATAGTCCTACATATGATGCATGGTCAGGGTTGTAGCTGTTAGCATGTACACTAAGTTAATTGGTGGATTATGACATATTTATACTGATTCAACACTTGCTCCTTGAGTTTCAAAATTCCATGTCTGCAGATTTCTTATGTACATTAGGGGTATGGTGGCAGGGCTAACATTTAGGTTTCCACATTTTGTCATCACTTGATCTTCATTTACTGAGTACTAAATAAACAGTATCATGTATTATATGGTTGCTTGCAGTTTAAATTAAGTTTGTTTTTGTGTTGAATTTTTGACAGTAGGTGTAGAGCAGCAAATATTTTTATTCATGTGTTTGTGAAAAGGTTGTTGAAGTTATCTTGTTGTAGTTCTCTTATGTGCTATTGAAATTCCTAGGTACCTCCATTTGTTGAAGCTGGTGATAAGGTCGTGATCAATACTACAGATGACTCGTACATGACTAGGTTGGTAATTCTGCATCACTGAGTCCTCTCTTTTGTTACTGTTAATGTTGCACTAATCTTTTACTCTTTCTCAAGTTTTTACTTATTGTATTTTGATTTATAGTGCAATAGTGACATTTTATGCATGCCATTACCATTGATATAGAGGCCAACTGCTATTTTCTTCTGCATAGAGTAGCCACCATGCTCGGCTGTGGACATTACAACTTTATTGCAGTATAATATTATAGTTTTATGTGCAGACATGATTTAACATGATGTGTTTTCCTTAAATTGTGGTTTTCCTTAGTTGTTAGCACATTCCATGTCTCATGCGTATCATACCTTGATAATCTTTCTGCGAACAAGAAGAGATGCTAGAAAGTAGAGGAGCAAACCTAGAGAAGGATACAGTTTTTCAGATTAAAAAGGATCTCAAATGATTTATAGTCATCACCATGTGATGAATCTAGAATGTTTTGTGCAAATAAGAGGAAAGAAAGCCTTGAAGGAACATGCACTATATACATGCATGCAGTGCATACGTCGACATGAATTCGTACACACACATACCTATATACATACACACATATGTATGTGTGTGGGTGTGTATATGTGTGTCATGATAAACTAGGATGTTTGTGGGAATTAAGATGAAACAAACTCTAGATGGGGTATGCCCTAGACCCATAACAACAGATGATCTTGAACTCTACATATGTAGAATGGCAGAAAAGCATTTGAAAACAGCTAATAATACAAAATTCCACTCAAGCTTGATTCAAACTTTCCAGGCACTACTATATATAACAGATGATATATACAATAATACAGAATCAGTTGCTATTCCATGTTGAGAAAGCAGGAGTAGAGTGGATTACTAGTATGGGACCTGCGCTACGCAGTGGGCTTTAATAAAACACAGCATGATTTTAAAATTTTTTTTTTTTGATCTTCAGTGTCTCTTGTATGTTCGACCAAATTGTATAAATATTATAGAACATTATTAAAAGTATGATCAAATTATAAAGATTTTATTATGAAAGAAATGAAAAATATAATGTTAAAATATCTTGATTAGTCGGTAAAAAAATGACAATGAGATTCACAGTCTTATCTGCTAAGTGCAGTCGATAACTTCATTACATTGTATCGAACCTCAAGTTTGTATATTAAACCTCAACTTCGTTATGCTGTATTGAACTCCCCTCTCAGAATCTAAAAGCTGTCAGATTCGCATCGACATCATTTTATTAAGCTAATGAAGGAATACAAAGCATAATGAATGATCAAACAAACTAACGAAAAAGAAAGAGATATGCAACTCACCTTTCATGGCTCAATTCTCTAAGTTTCTTCTCGAGCAAACTGATGAAATGATAAAAAAATAATAATTAGAAAAAAGAAAAGCACAATCAGTAAGAAATAATACCACTAACCATACCTTGATTTGAGTGAGAGAGTCTGTAGCCAAAGCAGGATCAGGTAAATTTTTTTGTTCCCCATCAGTATCATGTAGTTTTTAGTATCATATGAGAAATCTAATTCGATTTTTCATCAGCTATATAAGAGAATTGCTGTTTTAGTAACAACAGCCTTCCGCTCCTTGTTTTATAACATCATTTGGGGGGAGGGGTGGTCAGAGGATCCGAACACAGTTGGTGGCGCGATGCAGTAGCCTTACTGTCCCGAAAAGAAATTTTGAAGCACAGTTGTCGCTGTAGTGCAGCAGCCTTCCAGTGCCCATGAACTTGGATAGAGGTTGCTGCTAGAATTTAGCAGCCATCCATCATGTCCATGAAAATAAAAAAATCTCAAACAAAAATTAATATTAATATGATTCTTATCAGTCTGTATGAAACGTCTTAAATCTTGCTTATCAAAAAATTTATAATTAAATACCAACAACATGGAATAAATAACAAAATAAGTGTAGCTATAAAATATAAAAGATAATTACAATAATAATCAATATAAAATAAGATGATATTATTAGTTAAATTTAGAAAAAATCTTAATAAAAATACCAACAATAAGACAATGAAATTATTCATTATACTATAAAATATAAAAAGATAATTACAATAACAATCAATATAAAATAAGACAATACTGTTTGATCTGATCCAATGAATTGATTCAGATCTCGAAACATATTATTTTTAAAAAAATAATAAAAATAATCTTTAAAAAAATAAATTAGTATGTTATTACTTTTAAGATTAGAAAATAATACATTATTATTTTTAAATAATAATAAATTAATATTTTTAAAAATATTATTATTCTTTTTATAATATTTTATTTTTAAAAAAATAATATTTTTTTTAAAAATATTGTTTTCGTCTCTTATTCTTCCCCACTTTTATTTTTTAAAATATTATTTTTTCTAATTTTTTAAAATACTACTTTATTATTATTTAAAAATAGTATTTTAAATTATTATTTATAATAAAATAATCATATTTTTTAAAATATTTTTTAAAATATTTTGTTTTCATCTCTTATCCCTCCCCTACTTTTATTTTTTAAAATATTATTTTTTTATTTTTTTAAAATACTACTTTATTATTATTTAAAAATAATATTTTAAATTATTATTAATAATAAAATAATAATATATATATATATATATATTTTTTTTTTTTTCTGCCCCCTCTCCAAATATTTTTTTTTTCTTTCCCTTTTCCCCTTTCCCTTTTCCTCGCGATGCCTCCCCCCTCCCCCTGCCCCCACCGCATGAGGCCCAGGTTGTGGCCGTCCACGCCACCCCCGCCGCGTCCCTGATGTCGCACCTGCCATCCGCGCCGCATCAGGCTCCGCATGACCACCAAACCCCCTCTCCTCCCCTCCCCTCCCCTCCTCCAGCTCCGGCACCACGAACCCCCCTCACCTCCCCTTCTCGGCCCCGGGCGCCTCCCACACCTCCCCCACCCCCTCCAATCTTTTTTAGATGAAAAAAAAAGAAAAAAAAATAGAGATCTTGGGGAAGGAAAGCACCTGCGGGAGATTTGGGGACCCAACGTCGGTGAGGATCGGATCGGATCGATGGAGGTGATGATGGTGAGAAAGTCGACGGAGGTAACGTCGCATCTGCTGCTTGATCCACTGTCCCCAACCCTAGAACCCCACCTTCCCTTTAAATCGGTAAATCCCTTGTTCTCCTCGCCCCTCTCCTTCGTCGCTGCCAGTGGCCGCCCTCTGCCATCATCTCCATCTCCTCCAACTCCCCTCATCACCTCCGTCGCACGCACCCTCGGAAGTCTCGAGAGGGCTTGGGAAGGGATCCATAGCGCAACCCTGGGAAAAGAGAGCCAGGACCCCTCTCATTAACATTACAACAAAAAATTGGTCAAATTTTTTGATTTTCTAACAATGAAAGCTTTTGTGGCATCAATTTCAAGCTGTTTAAGTTAATAAAAGAAGAAACAAACACAAAGTCATGGAACAAAAAAACCCATCCCAAAAATCTAAACAAACTCTAACAGCAACACCAACATTAACACTACATCAAAAATCGATCAAGATATCTAATTTCCAGCAACAAAAACCTCTCCACACAAATTGCAAGTCGTTTCAAGTCAATCAAAGAATCAACAACCACAAACCCATCAAAGAAAACACAATGTACACCAAAACCCACCCTAAAATCCAAGAAAAAACTCAAGAAGAAAAACAAAACCCTTAAACCCACAGCAATCTACAATAATAATAGAGCGAGGGGGGGGGGGACGGTAGGGACCTGGATGCAGATGGCGTCGGGGTCAAGGGACTGGATGAATTTATGGAACCCGACTTGGTGACAATGGGGAGGAGGACCAGCGAGCCGCATCCACCACAAACTCCATTCGATGGGGGCCGAAAACTGGCGAAGTCGGTGGGCCGCCGTCGCCTCCCTGATGCCAGCTGCCGGTAGCCCTCGGGAAGCAAGGGAAAACCGCCGGTCAAGGCGGGATCCGACGACCCCTCTTCCCCCTTTCCTTTTTTTTTTGTTTGGTTAACCGGGCCGCCGGCGAGCCGCATCCAGCGCCTCTTCCACCACAAACTCCAATCGATGGGGGCTGAAAACTGGCCAAGTCGGCGGGCTGTTGCCGTCTTCTTGACGCCAGCCGCTAGTAGCCCCTGGGAAGCAAGGGGAAACCATCGGTTAAGGCGGGATCCGATGATCCCTCTTCCCCCCTTTTTTTTTGTTTGGTTGATTGGGCCGCCGGTGAGCCACATCCAGCACCGCCAACTGCCCAAATCGCGGTGCTCCCTATCTGGACAGCTGCCAGCGGTGGCAGCATGGGAGGAGGAGAAGGGCACGGCGGTGGGAACCGTTGGCTTTTTTTTTGATGGGAGGAAGGGGAAGACCGGCGAGCCCAGCGAGGTCGGAGGGGAGGTGGCTGCTAGGGAGGGGAGGTGATGGGGGTTAGTGGCGGCAGAGCCGGGGGAGGGGAACGGAGGGGAGGGGAGGGAGGTTGGTGAGGACAGCGGAGAGGGAAAAAAAGAGCCTTCTTGCGCGCCGAGCAAAAAAAAAAAAAAAAAAAAACACGGAAGAAGGCCTGGTCGCCTGCCATGCGTCGTGCTCTCATGCTGGGAGAGGCCAGGGCTCTCTTTTCATGTATTGTATAGATTTTGCCATCATATTGTGTCAAGCATTAACTTCTTTTCTAATATAGGTTAGAGAAAATTCAATTTAAGGAATGATCTAAGTGGCTAAAGCATAGTCAATACTATAGAAATTTTTTTCTAATATGGGCTATTATAGACTAGTTTAGAATCAGAAAATGACAAGTTCACCTAAGATTAAGATCCTACATCTACTTGTGAGTTGCAAACCTATGAAGTGATTTGATGATTAACATCCTAGAGAATTGAAGATCTGTTAGTTGATGAGAGGTCCTTGATGCATTATGCCCAAATTCTGGACTGTGCAATTTCTTTTTACTGAGAAAATAAACAAAAAACCTGCATAACAGCTAAAATGATTGATTTTTTTTATAAAACAAGCTAAGCTATTTATTTGCAATTTTGATGCTACTTTTTTTAATCAAATCATTGCATAACTATTTTTTTTATAAACATAGTTTTCTTATTTTCATTTTCAGGGCTTAAGATTAGTATCTATGAGGTAATCCATCTGCACTTCAAATTTACTTTGTTGCAACTCCACGGCAGGGGGACACAAGTTTCCGAGAAAGTTTCATTCTTACATAGATGGAAGGAGATTGTGCAATTTTAATGCCGAATCATTGCACAGGGAATGGACTTTTAGTTGTGGAAAAACCGTATACGGTATTGTATCAGTATTCATAATTAGGCTCGCTTTCCATATAACTGATTTCTATGGAAAGAGCTAGAAGGTTAATATTTTGGAATTGCATTTCAATTGGTCGTGTATTGATGTTATATTAATATATTTATTTTTTAATTTTTTTAAAGGGTATGATCTTAAGATTATGCTTTTTAGGATGTGATGGCATTAGTTAATTGGGTTCTGATAACCGGTCTAGTGTCCAATTCAAACTTTTAGGTGAGGCAAACTATTAAGGGGCTTTATTTTTGATTTCCTTGGGTGATGGTTCTAGATGATAACTAGGGTTGGTCTTAAACTATAGATTGAGTTTGGATTAGTACAGCTACTAGGCTGTTTAGGCTTTCACTGTCAATTATTCCTGAGCTAAAATTTTGTCTGAAATTTGTGACAGAAGGCATAACTTCATTGTCCTGAAATTTGTCATAAAGTTGACGTCGTCTTTTAATTGGATCCCTATATAATAAGCTATTTATGCACAAAACTTTGATTAAGGTGAGAGGTACTGTATCCATATAATGGTTGAGCATCTGGACACATCTGAAATTTGGGTAGTTGATCATGATTCTTCCGAAGTCTAATATCAAAGGGGTTGCCAAAAGTTTTGGCTGGCTAATGCGTGCTCATTTGTGCCGGATGCTCTGTAAGATTATATATCTTTACAATTTCTCAAACAGCAGAAAAATTAATTGGCCCCATCTTGCACCAGAGTAATTGACACAGCATATGATGCCAAGAATTCTTCTTTAGCTACAAAGTGCAGAGGATTCAGCATCCAACAATTTCTTAGTTGGATATCCCTTGGAAATGGGTATTGGGATAGCACGTGATGGCCCCTTCAGTTCATCATCTTCTAGAGCTGGAATTGGAGGCATAGATTGAGCGGAAACAGGCAAAGCATTGTTTCCATGTTCAGAAGCAATTATGGAAAAGATGTATTGGCAGGTGAAGCTACACCTGTACATCGAGCTTGACAAATTGCGCAGGAAAAGTTGGGTAGTTGCAGATTGAATTGAACTGTGTTTCACTCAAATTTTGTGGATTGATCTATACCACCGTGATAAGATATTAAGCATTTGCAAGACCAATTTGTGGAGACATCATTTGTTGTATAAGAGGAATGTTCTCAACAAGCCTGCAGATTGACCAACTAATGCAGCTAAGAGAACAGTCATTGCTGTATTCAGCATATGTATTTGTGTCTTCCATTTGATCTTTAGTCCCTCTTAAGCGAAGACTATCTGGTAAAAGTTTTTGATATGATGGTGTTTGTATTCGGAGTTCTTGTTAAGAAGGAAAGGGAAACAAGAAAAGAGAAAGAAGAGTATAAAGGTATTTTCTTTCCATAATGCTATTGTAATAAGGAAACCTTAATTGATTTGGCACTTTTCAACTCATTCAAATTGAACTATGTAGGTGCTTTTGTCGAGCTAGCCATATGGGTAATCATTAAATGGAAGCTCATAAGCAATATTGATTGCTAAAATGTTTGCAAGTTCCAAAATAATAAGTGGCTCCTGTTTTGTAAGTATGATAATTACTGCGGTATCCTTGATCCACAGGAATTGGTGTGATATATAGAGGATAATTGAATCCATGATTTATCATACCATCCATGCCGTTCAATACGGAATGTATTATATTGTATCAGTATGGTGTATCATATCATATTCATAGTATCGTATCATATTGAATCTTATATTAATACTGTAATAGAATGGTATTGATATGAGATTCAATACCAAAATAATGAGCCTTGATTTTGTCTAAGATATTTTTTATGTGTACTAATCAAGTGCTTTAGGGTACTACACTATATTTTTGTTCACTTTGAAAATTAACTGTACTGTTGATCAAGATGTGGTAGGAAACGTATGGGGTAGAATAGTAATTGACACACTCTTAAACACCATCGCCATCCATTAAGGGCAAATACTTGCGGCGAAGTTCGAGTTCATGCAAGCTTTATCTTTCATTCATATAATTTCCTTTCAAAGCACTTCTACTGAAGGACATTTACCTTTGTATTTTTATATTTTCATCTGACTTAAGAAACCAAATGGAACAAAGATGTTATTCTATACCTTAAACACATTTTATATATCATTTTTGAAATCATCCCACCTTTATTGAAAATTTGAAACCCTTTTTATTGACGTTGGAAAAACTAATTTGATAATCAATATTTGTTAATCAACAACAAAAACTAATTCGGCATATCATGCACCCAATTATTGCTAGCATGCAAGTTAAGGTCATCGCTAAGTGAACAACTTCAAATAAGTGTGACTTGTGATGCCCGCCGAATGAACAATATTAAATGGGTGATCATTAAATCAAAAAGAGACGAACCGAGTGATTCAGGTCCAATTGATGCCACCTCTCCCTTTTGCGAATCAATTATAGCTTGAGGGAGAAAATAGCTTTTATGCACCTTGTATGGCAGTAAATTCTCCCTCTCTCTCTCTCTCTCTCTCTCTCAAAAGTGATTGTTTAATTTATAGAGTCATTGGGTTAACATTGGCAAAAACTCCCATACCATAGTGCCACTGTGCCCCCGATTATATAGGATGCTACCCAATCAACCACACTATTGTCATCCCTATAAATATATCTAACCACACATAAGATGAAGTTGGATATAAGCCTCTGAACATCAACCAGCAAAAGGAGATTAATGCTCATGGTGCTCCATTCTGCAGTCAATCCATTGTCTTGGAATCTTCTTCCAAAATTATAGTGTTCACTCAAAATACGAAGATGGCATAAACCAGTCCCTCCCACACAGCTCTCAACTCAGCGTACCATACGGCCATGTCATATAATGAGGATCCACCAACTATCACCAGGGATGTTCTGGGGTCACAAATAACAGAGTTAACTCCACCACATTGATCTCTGCTCTTCTACCATCCAAGTTGATCCCAAAAGAATTAGGGATGGATATTCTCAGGTGAAATGGACCTATACTGGCAGAAAAGATACGCATATGGAAGATTTCAATCTCCGTGACCTTATTCAAGCAGAATACAAATATGGCATAAGCTAGTCAGTCCCTTTCATGTAGCTTTCAACTTAGGGAACTGTACAGTGATATCATAATACAGAGATGACTTGAATCTCTGCGACCTGATGCATGGGTGCACTAAACCTCATCGCACCCACGAAAGGAACAAATTTTAAAACCCGAACAGGCGAAATGGCCAAGCCCATGTGGGTCCTCCTTGCCATGAAGGCCTGTCTCCTCTCCCTCACGGAGGCCAAATGCGGTGCACTCACAACAGGAAACGCCCATTCCCCTCTCGCCCCTTCTGTGGCCAAATAAGCCTCCACGTATGCGTGTGGGCTAATGCGGTTTACCATTTGCCGTCGCCTAAATCCCACTGCGCCGACCGGAAGAAGAGCCGCGGGGTGGAGCGAAGTCCATGGCGGCCAGCGGCAGCGGCGGCAGAGGAGGAGGAATCCGGCCGGAGCTTGGTGGCCGGATCGCCGCGAGGGAGTGCGAGTCGTGCCGATCCGCCCCCGGCATCCCTTTCTGCCGCGTGGAATGGTCCTTCCTCTGCACCGGCTGCGCCGCCGTCGTCCACGGCCACAACTGGATCGTCGCCGTCCCCCCGAACCCTAACCCTAACCCTAACCCTAACGCTAGCCCGTATCCCTACCCCTACGCCTACCCGTACCCCGTCCCCAACCCTAACCTGAACCCTAACCCTAACGCCGGCGGAGACCCCAACCAGATCGTGCAGCTGTCGTCCGACGAGGAGGCCCCTTCTGCTGTGGATCCTGATGACGGCACCGGTGGCGGGGGGAAGCGGAGGCGGCGGTCGGCGGGTGGAGCTGCTCCCGGCGGGCGGGTGGCGAGCGTGATGAGGTACAAGGAGAAGCGGAAGAGCCGTAAGTTCGATAAGACGGTCAGGTACGAGACCCGGAAGATGTACGCGGACCTGAGGCCCCGGGTCGACGGGAAGTTCGCCAGGCCGGACGCTGGCGGCGAGGAGGCGAGGGCGGATGCCGGTGAGGCGGCGGAGAGGCGGGATGCTGACGAGCGGTTGAGGTCGGACGCGAGCGAGGAGGCGAGGGCAAATTCGAGCGACGAGGTCGGGCAGCCGGAGGGTGGAGAGGAGGAACTGAGACAATTGGATGCTGCTGATGAAGGGAGGTTGGAGTGATACTGATGGCTGGGTTTTGGTTGATCGGTAGGATTTGGGTTTTGGTTTGTTCAAGAGAGAATTTTTCCAAGATAGGTAAAGACAGAATTTTCTTCTCTCTCTCTCTCTCTCTCTTTTTCTGTTGGTATTTGTAGAGTTGTCAATAATTGGTTGTGGATAGTTTGAGTTCAATTTAATGTTTGAGATAATAGGCTGTGTCTGCATGCATTTGTTATGATTTGAGCATTGCATGGGAGCTCGAGAAAAAGAAAATATTTGTTCACATAAAAGTTGTGCTTACTGAATTTGGTGGGTTTGCTCATGGTCAAGAGGAAGGAATCCATCATTTAAAATGATTTATTTGAGGCACACCTTGCCTTGTTGTGAGGTGAGGCTTTCCAAAAGCATCTTAAAGCTCGTTATGTGCTACATAAAGCGTGGCATCACATTGCACAGAAAGATTGGTGTGCGGTGCTGCCTTGTGTTTTATTTTTAATCCTTCTAAGCTTTGTGATTTCCACCCTTTAATGGAGTGGAAGAAATTTTCTTGTATATATTTTTCATAATGCTTTTTGTACACAAAATTGCCAAATTTAGATATGGTTGTTTGTCGTCATTCACTTAAAGATTGACAAAAACATTGTGATAATATGGAATTAAATTGGCTAACTTATTCCTATGCTTGAACTTCATTTGCAATTGGACTGTTGTACCAGAGTTAGACAATGTAACCCAATTGGACTGTTTTATATCTTTTTCAATGTACTGTTTATTGTATATTGCTTTTGCTTTACTCCATGAGGTTTATGCTTTGATGCATTAAGAGCCCAAGTGCCTCAAGATTTTGAAGCTTATTTTTCCCACTTCATCAAAGTAGTTGACTGTGATTGAGTGCATAATTTTACTCAACTTCCTTACCCATATATCTAGACAAATTTGTTTCTAATGAATAATATTTGGTAATTTTTCTTTTGTTTCCTTCACATTCCATGTGAATAAAAGAAGTTTATTGTCACCTTTTCTCTAATAAAAGAAATTTCACCTTGAAAACTGCTGTATCAGCTTCAGAGAATGGCCATTTTTCAAATAGTTCATGACTGAATGATTTTCTGAACAAATTCCTAACAGATCATTCATCCATTTTCCTAGTTTCAGTAATTTTTCATATACAGATACTTCATGTACTTATAAAATTAATGATGTTGTTTGCTGTCAATGTTATTGCTGTTGTTGTTAATGCTATTATACGTTGTTGTCGTCCCTCCCGTGCTGCTGCTTCTTCTTCTTCTTCTTTTGCTACATTGATTTATTCCTGCAATCTAACTTTTTTCGGTTATACTTTTTGTTAGTTTTTAACATTTTAAGTTCTTTCTGAATTTTCTGGATAATTCTCCAGGTAGCGAATTTATTGCGGGCTGAATTTTTCTTGCATTCTAAACTTGTAAAGTATTATTTAAAGTGGCATGTAAGAAACCTAGAACTCAACAAAGAGATTCCCTTACTAGGAAGTTGTAGTACTTGGTAAGATGGTTCTAGTTATTACATGCACAAGGAAGATGGAAAACCCTTAAGGGGAAGTTGCAGTCGCTGTAATGTTCGATGTTGCAGACTGGTAGCGTTTAGGAATTTTTGCTTATATTTTATCAAGTAATTTTGGCTTATGAATGGAATGCATGGACTAGTTCTGTCCTCTGCCCATAGTGAATGAATTTGCATTGGATCTTAGCTATGTAAAAATTATGATTCAAGCAATAGTAGTAGCTGCTGGAGTAGGAGTGGCGGCAGTAGCATTAGCAATAGGAGCATCAATGGTTGTAGTAGGAACAATAGGTAGATGCAGTAGGGGCACTGATAGCTGTTAGTTGAATCCAATACAAGGTTTATTATCACCAAGATCTCAACTGTCTTATAGGGTTTCCTATATTAAGATGGGCTGAGATTTTAGTTTAACTTGGCTAGGACAGGAACTTCAGCAAGATAAGGGAAATGACAATAATTCTGGATCCCAGTTAATATTATGGGAATTGAGATTTTCAAGCTCTTGGTTAGTGTAGTAAACCCTGATTAGCTTATATTCTAAGACAATGATTGAATAACTGATAGCTCAAAAATATTAATTTACAATTCCAAAAAGGCATATTAGGAAATTGTGACAGATATTTAGATATTATTTCTGCTTATACATTGAAATATTTTGTTGATTGGTCTATATCAGTCAATATAGTACAGGCTGAAATGTTGGTTTGATTATACCTGAGACTGTCTGATGCTGATACGAATTGATATCTCAGCTGAGATACCAGTTGAGATGAAAACCTTGACCAAATATCATGAGTAGCAACAGAAACAGCGGGATTGAAGAGTAAGAGTAGTAGGAATAGCAATATTAATGGTAGCTAAGGTTTTAAATGCTGGCACCAAAACCTGTACCATTTTCTCTTAGCATATCAAAGGTGCGTACTGAAACTAAAAACATCAACAAGAATTTAAGAAAAAATAAACCGTGGGTACCGACCAGTACACACCGGTATTTTACCATTGGTGTGACTGATATGGTAGGTACAGTCAGTATGTACCAGTACAGCCTATTGGGACATCCTGACACCCATAGCAGTAGTGGTTGCATATTAAAACAATGCAGTACTGATGATACCATCCCATTCTGACAGTAGTTGAAACCATGATGGCAGCAGTAGCCACATGAGTGGTAGTAGTAGGAGCAAGAATACTAGGGACATCAGAAATGACATTAGCAGCAGCAACAGTTTTGGTAGGAGGTAGTTCTATCGCTTAGACCTAATCCAGACACAGTCCAAACTCCTAGGCTTTGGGATCTTAAATGGCTCCAAAGGAAGACAGGCCACATACATTTTGGATCCATGTTTGATCTAGTAGAAACATATTTGATCCAACCTAGACCTGATCCTGGTCCACTAATTTACCTGATTTTTTTTTAATGCAATATAAATTGTATATTTTTATTCTTTTTTTTTAGATTTTCTTGTAAAATATATCTATGACTTTGAAATTTGCCTCCCACCGCTATCACCTTGGCCCCTTGTGTCACCTCCCACTTAAAGCCTCTATCACTTTCCTCGAGCCTCCTGCCATGGGGCGTTATCATCTCTTTGTTATTTCCTTTTCCTTGTTGTACTTGGTCCTGTTTGGCATGTGGTTCTGGATCTGACCTGGGCTTGATCCTTAATTGACCCATGGTCTTGATTCGTTTACAATTTGGCTATCCAGACTTAGCTCCGGCATTAGAACCTACAGTTAAACCCCCCAATGGATCTGGGTCTGGGTTAGATGGTACTTACACCCAAGCTGACCTGATAGCATCCTTAGCAGGAGCAGCAATCATAGTAGTGACAATAGTATGAACAGTAACGCTCGTAATACAATAGAAGTAGTGCAAAATCTGCTGGGCAATTTCTTCAAAATCTTGCACTTGCACCTTTAACCTATGTGCTTCCTATCTTTTTGAAGGCAACCTGATTACTGGTTTGCAGCCAACTGTTTCTTCCAAAACAAAATATTAGGGCCTTCTAGAGGGGAGGGTGATAAAGATATTTTTAATGATTGGAGGTTTCGTCTTGTTGCATCATGTAACATCATATATTATAGTCTATTTGGCTCTTTGAACTGACTGTAAACTTGTGGTGCCCACATGGTTGAATGCAAAGCTAGAAATATGGATTGTGCTTTTGGAGGATATGGGTCTGCAAAAACATGTATTTATCTAAAGGGCTTGGAGGAGTTCAGGGGGTGGCACAAATAAAGGATAAGAGGAGTAACCTCGATTGGAATGAAGGGCAAATTCGAAAAAAAATCCCTACCAGTGGCAACCCTAATCCAGAGTATAAATAGATAACATTGGGCATCCAAAGACGGCTATGCTGTGTAGAAGAGAGGGCAAGAGAGAGAGTTTCTTCCTATTTCTTTTACTCTATAAACTTTCTGAGATTATAAAAGAAATACATATTTCTGTGCGGCCGTGGACGTAGAAGCAAGAGACTTCGAATTACATAAATTCCTGTGTATTCTTGTATGCGTGCAATTTGCTCTCTTCCTTCTTTCTTCCGCTATTTTTTGCATCTCGCTATGCGTAGGACCAAGCCCTAGTTCCTAACACTTAATGTCTACAAATTTACCTTCTCATGTTCATTGGACTGTATCATTGGCTTAAAAATTCCCCAAGCTGCAGTTTTGCTTTTCATGAGAGAATAAACAGTAACATGTATATGTCAAAATTAAGATCTATCTCTAAACACATGCATGAATCAAAGAAAACATGCCAAACCTTTTCAGAGAGTCAAAGAGTTTACCAGCCAATGCATATCGAATAATATTCGAGAATATTATCCTTTCCTAAAGGATATCCAAGTCGTGCTGATGTGTAAGTAGCTTTGTCCCAGTAAACCAGCTGATACTCCCTGCATCAGAAAATTACTTCATAAAGAGAAATATGAAACTTCTAGCAGGAAATGAAGGAAAATCTTACAAAGCCAGTAAATTCATTATGAATAGAAAATGTTTTTTCAGTTCGAGTAATACAATTATAACAAAGACAATTTGTGCAAAGAAAGTTTACATAGATCACATAAAATAAAGAATTGCCCAACTTCAAGGTTTTTAACTGTCTAACTGTACTACTTAGTGCAGCATAAAAATTATAACAGTCGGATGGAAAATCTTCATTGAAAGAATGATATTTTATTTACACTACATATATAGAAGGTTTTGAGGTTTCCAGTGCACCATAGTTTTTATTTGCCAAAAAATAAGTATGCAAAAATTCTATCTCTTGCTAACACTAAAGAGTTCTCGGTATCCCATGTTCTTGTAAACTAATGTTCAAAATTTCTTAACCAAGTCTTCTTTGAGGTATCTACAGTTACAATTACTTAATATTTGAATTATTGCAAACTTTCTTTGTGGTATCTACAGTTAAACTAGTTTAATAATTTGAACTCATGTTTATTTTTTTATATAACTCAAAGCATGTGTATATAAGTTCTATTTAGATCAATGTGACATCAATTTTTCAATCGCAAATCAAGGTGGCTCGCCGCAAGGATATTGGATCCAAGTTAGAAGATTTAGAATTAGTTAACATGGGCAGAAGTTGCAAGAAAGGACTTGTAAAAGCTTGCAATAAAAGCGGAAGATTAATCATCCAACTAGTGACGAAACCCATATGGAGAAACAATAACCCTAGAAAGCATTTTGCAAGAAATAAGAAAAGAAAGGAATAAGAGCAAATTTTCGGTGACACAAGGATCGAAATATATGAAAGGATCCCTGGCCCAGCTGAATCCTCACCTGGTAAACCAGAAAAATGAACCACCAACCAATCACAATCCTATATCTCCTAACTTGTAAAACAAAAATCAGATAAGACTAACCCTGAAAACAGATACAGATCGTCAAACGATTAAAATCCAACAGGCACTGCAGGCTCTTGTTGTTGTTGTTTAGGGAACAGAAAGAAGTCCTTTTCTTGGAATGGAGATATTAAAAAAAAAAGGAAAGCGAGAGAACCCACTGGTGAAGAATTGCCAGATCCCAAGCAAGAAAACGGCTTTTTTTTTTCTTTTGTTAACCTGAAGCAGTAAATATTGGAGAACATATTCTGTTTTGAACCACAAATGAAGGTAAACTAAGGAAAAGAAAGGAAGTAGAGAAGAGACATCAGTGATCTACAAGACAAAACCCAAGAAACAAAATCTCACAAAAAGTAAGAAGAGAAAGATCCGAATGCAACAAAAAGAAGAAGAAAAAGATGGAAAGATTCTTACCTTGACCATATCAATAGGCTGGATGGCACAAAATGCCGAGCATCCATGAAGCCCCCGCCGTTGACGAACGGCTTCACGGTGCTCCAAAACCCCGATTGGCCCTTCGCCTTTGCCTCCGCCTCCGCCTCCGCCTCCGCCTCCGCCGTCGAGCCCAAGAAAACAGAAGAACCTCGGCAGTGAAGTGGAGAGAAACGAAGGTAAAGAAACGAGGAATCATCGAGCCAATGGTTGGTTCGCTCTCGGCCGTTAGATAGTCGGCGAGTCAGTTGCCGAGTCCTTTAGGATTGGGATTGGGAGGCACGCCGGATGTACGGGAGGGGACTGCGCGCAGCGGGCGCCGGCACTTGCGGACGAAACCAAGCACGCGGCCTACGACTACCGGCAGCGAGCGAACTCCCGTCACGTGGTTGCCGGTTGCCGGTTGCCGGTTGCCGGTAGACTCATTTTTCGTTCCAAACGGGCTCCGCCTGCTGACGAGCCCAGTTAGCTACCGACCTGTACTGAGAATCTCATGTAATTAATTAAGGGTTAGTTTGGAGGGTTTGTTAGACTGGAATATACTTTGGAATCTAATACGTCTGATGCACGTGCTGTATAAGAATACTCAATTTTTTTTTTTTTTGGATTGGACGGAGCACTTATATATGTCTAGTATAAATACAACTAAAAAGATCAAAAAGAATAATATCATGAAATATCGGTGGTAGATCCATCGTCTCAGTCCAAACGATCCCTCTGATATGATCTATCATAAATGAGACCATTCAGTCAGCAGCAATATTGGTCTCACGATACATATGTCTGATATCAATCGAGAAGTAGCTTCAAATTAATCGTTAAATATCATAAAAATGTGGGTGCATTGTTGCATCCATTGACTACCCCCATGACTAGTCGATTACAGTGGTTGAGTCCCTCTCAATCACACATCTCCACTCTCAACCTCAACCTCACGAAGAAGACACCCACCAGGTTGTCTGCAACTCCACTACCAAAATAGTGTTGTTAACGAGGTGGCTCCCGTCGTGAATTATGAATCTCGTATCACCTCTAGCGCCACTCATACTGCCATCGAAATTGATCTTGAGATAACTCAGAAATGAGAATTCCTAGATAATAAATACCACGTGAGTCACTGTACAAGCAACTAAGGAGTCCTGGGTGTCCCAAGTGATCAAGATCAAACTAGTCAACAACCATCGCATGACCTCTCTAGCCTACATCATCACCCTCTTTAGGATAAATCTTGTCAGTTGCCAAAATACTTAAAAAAAAATCCTTATTCCTAGCCATCCAGATATGATATACAACATAAGTTGATCTAATGCAGATAGTCCTAGATGAATCAGACTCCATACACCTCCGAAGAGCCTCTAAGAAGACCTGAGCTAGCTCCATGGAGGTGGTGGCTATCGAGGGGAGTCCTCCCATCCTCCAAACCTGTCGAGCTCTAAGATAGAGAAATATGATGTGATCCACAGTTTCCTCATCTCAACCATAGTAGGGGCAACTCAATGAGAGGTCCATGCCCCTAGCATGTAGCAGAACTCTGATCGAAAAATGGCGCCAAACCACCTACAAGAATAGACTAACTTTCAGGTGGACACGAAACCTCCAAATCCAAGTCTCATCTAATCTCCTGAATTTCTCCTCTCTGTACACCTTATAGAGGTCTCTTATCACCAACCTCGATGTACATGCCGACCCCATATTCTCATATTCTGGCTACCATATATAGGAAAACAATAGCAAGTACCCTCACTGCCAAGACAGCTCCAAATAGGTGGGACACCAGATCAACACTCCAAACTCCTCCCTTAGATTAGAATATGTCACAAACTTGCATCAAGTTCACAATCTCCATGCCGACGAAGGTTGCCCATCTTCCCAAAGGTAGCTTAGTGATCCACGGGTCTCAAGTGAGGTTAATAGTCTGCTCGTCACCCACAATCCATTTGACCCGAGCCAAGGCCACCTAGGCACAGGAGTAGATTTCCTTCCACACGAAGGAACTCCTCCAATAGGGTTGGGTGCCAGTGCCAACTATCCATGAGCCATACTTGGTCCTCATCGTCGCACTCCAGATACAATTTGTCTAAAGTAGGAATCATGTTGCATGTCAGACAATTAGAGCCTCATACCTCACCACGAGGGGTTGAATGCCTAATCCTCTATCGCTAATCGACTAACAGATTGCATCCCAACCAAAAGATGAACTTTGCTACTATCTTGATGAGATCTTCATAAGAAAATCCCGAAGTACTGCTCAAGTTTTATCAGCATGATTTTTGGCAATATGGTATTGGACATCATGTAGATAAGAATCGAGCTTAACACTGATCTCACCAAAATGACTTTGCCCATCATGAAAAGGCATTTGGCTTGCTAACCCTCTAGTCGCCCTCGGATTGACTCCTCCATTGCAAAGCACTCACCTAGGGGTTCCCATCATGGGCAGAGACTTGGTCAGAAGGAAGAGGGGGAGCATAGAACTCACCACTACCCAATCTGTCAGCCCTATATTCTCTGAAAGAAGTGAAGAATCTCTTATTTAATCTCCTCCTCGCCCTCAATCCAGAGTCTCTCCGCATGTCACAGCATCTGAATCTGATTCCTCTACCTCTTGATGATGGTAGACTAGTGGAAGAATCCAGTATTTCAAACCCCTCCTCTTTGATCTACTGGATCTTGAATTTCTACCTCTATAAGACCTCTTGCCGATGCAATAGGGAATGATGCATGGTGAGCTTAATTGCCTCAGAGCTCTGCGAGATCTACATTTGCCAAACCTCCTCCTAATCCTCTCTTCATTGGAGCTCAATAATAGCTGTCTCAGTGTCCTCCAATCTTTTGAAAATATCTCCAACTTTCACTCGATTCCACATCAGAGTCTGTGCCTCATCAACTCCAACCTATGAGTGATCCGATATTTCGCATCGTTATGGACTGGCATCCTCCAAACCTCCCGTATAATATCCCAGGATCGTGGATTGGAGAGCCAAAACTTCTCAAATTAGAAGGGGTTCCAATACGAGATGTCAGCATTGATAGAGATCAGAACCAAATAGTGATCCAATGTGATCCTAGGGAGGTGGCGCACTTGATAGCTTGGAAACATTTGAATGCAGCTAGTCATGGAGAAAGCTCTATCAATCCACTCCCAAACTCTCACACCATCTTGCTAGTTGTTACACAAGATAAACCAGCCCACTCACCCAAATAAAGTCTTAGAACTCTCTGGTCTTAATGCTGTTGGTGACGAATCTTCCTTCTCTTCTCTTGAGCACTGTCGATACAATTAAAGTCTCCGACCATTAAGGAGGATACATCTTGCCCAACCAACCTCATCATCTGGCTTCACACCACTCGTCTCTCTTGGTACTTTGTGCCTGCATAAATGCCAGATAAAAGTTAAGGAGATCAATTGCTCTCCCAGATTACAATGACTTTATGCTAGTTACAATTATGAAAGACATCCACATTAACTACTCTGTCCCTCCAGATTACAAAAATAATCCCCAGCAAGCCCATGGGATTCAATTAGATAAAATGCTCATGTCGCCGGAATCTGCGCCTGGCACGAGTTAGACTATCTCCTAATAGACAGATCTCAAGAAGAACACAACTCCAAGTTATACATCAGTCTTCTGAACATCGACATAAAAGAAGGCTTGCCCACACCTCCCCCCCTCCGCGTCAAAATCTTCAAGGAAAAATAAGTCAATGGTGGGGAGTCCATTCTCCGTTACCCCCGGCACACTCATCCCCAGCTAGATCAGCATCCCTTTGAGTGGGGTCTCAAATTCGGATCCTCCCTCCTCCAAGACAGCTTTCAATTCGGCCACCATACCATTATGGCCCACAGCATCCTCACGGCCCAGCCCACTGGCCCCCATCTTCATTTCCTCTCTTCTTCCCAAAGGCAACGTAATAGTTGAAAAATCTTCTATCCACCGTAAGAATGGTTATCTTTCTTTTCTTTTTTCTAAGTCTCGAAATACACAACAAGATATAAGAGCGCCATAACAGTCAAAGGATCTTTATAATATGAACTTTAATAATGCCCTTTCTTTAGATTATCAAGCAAGAAAGAAATGGTAATGCAGGATATAATAACAGGCCCATCCAATAGAGTTTATATTATTTCACCAAGCTATCAAAACAAGTTACGTTCATTAGTATATGCTTTTTCAACTACTTGGAGTCGATTTTATGGATTCTCATTTTCCAAGTCTTTCAATTTAGGAACGCATCAAATATTATTCCAAGTTTCTCTATAAATAAATTCTATAAATTCAAGCATTTATTCCGTAATTCCAAATGAAAGGACGAGTGATACATAAGATTGTTTTGGCAAACGTGGACGGTGTAGTTTATATTAATATATGAAGATTTATTGAGGAGGCCAGTCTAAGATTACGTGATGGATGCACAAAGATGGACGAGATTTGTTCGCTATAACGTATGCATTCGAGGCTCCAATATCTTCTAGTACCATAAAGCTTCTGCCTCTCCTTAATTTTAAAGATGGTGATTCTAGATGTAGAGGCTATATATAACAAGAGAAGCACTTTTCTCTGGATTTGAATATGAGTCTCAATGACAACCTTTTAGAATGAGATTTCACAAGTTCGATTATCTTCTACACGAGATACTTTAAATGCAAATATGAAAACAGAGAATGCTAAGACGCTAAGCAACATCATTGTTGGCAGATAGCTATTACTGTATGAATGCCATATAATTACAAACGTAAACATGTTTCATATGGACTGCAAGCATCAACAAAATGGACGTGAGATGGATACGCTGCACAAGATGATTACGACGTCCTACCTGCATGGGATTCCCAGGAAAGAATTCACGAGCCCATCTAAATCTTTTATTATTAGACACTGTTCTGAGGCATACGACGGCCAGCCAACTCCAGAATATCTAGTTGAACTACACTGTACTTTCAGTGATTCCATGCATGCTCTAAACGAAGTACAGCTGATCAACAGTCTCCAGAAGGGACACATCATTCCAGAGCAAGCACATAAAGATGCAGTCATGAGAGATGATGAGCTCTCCTGGACCAAGCAGCTCGCTTCATGATCATGTGAGCAGATTCCCTGCCACCGAGTTATGATTGTCGTTCATGTCACCAGACCTTCAACTTTGCTTTCCAGTGCGAATAAAAGATTAATTACTTCCATTTCAAGTTAGAAAAGATTAATGGATCTTCACGCAACTCCTAAGGAATCCAGTGATGAGAGCTTGCACACATGTAGGGTTTGCGTTGGCATGGAAGTTTCAAGGGTAGCAATGAGAAAAAGGTGCATCCAAATCATAGTCAAAGTTCCTAATATAAAGCTGACAAGGTACGAGATTTAATAGAAAGGCCAGTTCTATTTCATGCCAGTTGTAAAAGAGATAAGTGAAGGTAAGATCAGGTGGATCATGATGGCTGATACAATGCAACGAACCAGAGGGTACAATGCCCACGTTCGAGAGCCCCACTAAGGTGCCTCATATATCCACTATTTCCTGCCAACCAGGTGCTACTTTGAACTTGGTAATCCGTTGAGACATGAGCATATAATGGTTACGTGTTGTAACGATACAGAGCCGTTACAAGTGTTACAAGATTTCATTTTTTGGGCACCTAATTACAATGTTACTGAGATAATGTTACTTGTGTCAAAAAAAAAAAAAAAAAAAAGGTTACTGAGATAATTAGTTCTCTAGGCCATGGATGTATCACATGCCTTCATTGCATTGTATGTTACATAATCCATATAAAAAAGATAGTATGCTTCTGCCAAAAAAAGACAGTATGTGACTCAAAATATATTGGACATTTTTGAATGTGGATATACAACATCTGCAGCCAAGAGGGAATTAATGCTATTCCCACTGGTGGACGTCAAATCCACTTCCCTGTTTCTAATTTGACGAGTTGGTCCGTGTTAACTAAAGTCATATTGGTAATATGAATGTGATTATTTTGTACTGATAAAAGAATCCTCCAATAAGCTTCCTTTGAAAAAGAAAGTGCAATTAATTTATGTAGACGATCTTCTTTTGAGCCTTGATGTGCACAAAGAAACCTCCTCACAACTTCCCCAGGGTAAAGTTACTTGAGATACTGCAGAATTTTTCATGTAATCATATATGATAAATATCAAAAGCATGCTTGAGTTAGAAGTTTCTTAATTACTTGTGTTGTTAATTTAAGCCCTATAACTCGGCTAAAAGATCAATATTATACAACACAATCATTGCAATTTTTGAATATAAATAATCACTTTGTACATATAAACTAACACTATTATTACATATATAAGAGATATATCTAAGAAATATTACTGTAAGAAAATAAATTATACATTGACAATGATGTTAATGTCATCATGATTACTAGAGATTGTCATTATTATAATACTATTGCATATGTACCGACCATTAGTCCTAGTTTAGCTTTAAAGATCACTTTGAAAAGTTGCAAGATCATATAATAGATTTTTTAATTTTAGAAAAATATGGTGGATGCTGTTTGAAGCATAGAGTTGCTGATGAATATGAGAAAGAATTTTTTTTTTTTTTTATATATTTTTAGAGGATATACAAGAGGCCTATAAATATAGATATGTAGACTCAAATATAGACAAGAAATAACAAGAATATGCTAAGAAATAATATTCAAGAATCCTTAATTAGACATCTTTCTAATTAGGTCCTAATCCTTCCAACACTCCCCTCAAGATGACGCGAAGATATCTTGAAGCTCCATTTTGTCAATCAATCCAGAAAAAAATGATGAGCTAAGTCCTTTGATCAGAATATCCACCACCTGATCAGAAGACCGAATGAAGGTAATGCAGATCTGTCTCTAATCAATCTTTTTCTTGATAAAATGACGGTCAATCTCGATGTGTTTGGTACGATCATGCTGTACCGGATTACTTACAATTTCAATTGCCACCTTGCTGTCATAATACAATCAAAGAGAAAATTTGTTCAGAAGTTGTAACTCTTGAAGCAGCTTTTGAAGCCAAAAAAGTTCACATATGCCTAAGGCCATTGCTTTATATTCAGCTTCTGCCGATGATCTAGCCACCACTGATTGTTTCTTGCTTCTCCAGGTAACTAAATTATCCCCTACATATGTACAATACCCAAAGGTAGATCGCTTATCATCCAGTGATCCAGTCCAATCTGCATCAGTAAATCTCTCTACCTAGAAGGTGTTGTATCGTGAGAACAACAAACTACGACCAGGATATCCTTTCAAGTAGCGCAATACTCTGAAAGCTCCCTCCATATAAGATTTTCGTAGACCATGTAGTACTACTATTCTTATGGGCCATAGGTGGTTTGTTACTTTTATTGATTGTTTTAGTCGAGTAATTTGGATCTATTTGTTAAAGGAAAAGACTGAAGTTTTAAACTATTTTAAAGAGTTTCATAAACTTATGGGTACTCAGTTCGGTGTCCAAATTAAAATTCTGTGATCTGATAATGGCACCGAATATATTAATCGAGAGTTCCGTACGTATCTTCATACTCACAGAATTCTTCATCAAACCACTTGTGTTAATACTCCTGCTTAAAATGGAGTTGCCGAACGAAAAAATAGACACTTATTGGAAGTAGCCCGGTCCTTACTCTTTACCATACAAGTTCCTAAGTTTTTGTGGGGTGAGGTTGTCTTGACCACTGCATACTTGATCAATCGTATGCCTCCAAGGATACTTGGATTTAAATCTCCAATACAGTGCTTGAAGGGGTCTACTGATTATGTGGGCCTCCTAGGGTTTTTGGGTGTGTTTGTTTTGCTCGAGATCATAGACCCTCAGTAGAAAAACTAGATCCACGAGCATTAAAATGTGTCTTTGTCAATTATCCTGCTACTCAGAAGGGATACAAGTGTTATTACCCCCTGAGAGGCGAATGCTTGTTACTATAGATGTTATTTTTTGAGAAACTGAAGCCTACTATGAAAATCGTCCATCTGATAATAGAACACCAGAATTACTTCTTTTGGGTGACTCTCTATATACGCCTGGATATTCTGGTGCCCAAGGAGAGAATCATAGTAATGATGTCCAGGGGGAGCCTGGTATAGCTGAAGAGTCCAGTGTGTATCCACGAGAAGAGTCTAGTGTGCATCCACCAACTATCCAGGTACCTCCACCACTTGAAGCTTCTTCTCCAGAATCTTCTTTTCCAGAGTCCTCTAACTGTAACGGTAACATTATTTCTGCTACTCCTTCCAATTCTGATCTTGATATTCCTATTGCAAAATGGAAGGGTACTCACCCAATTATTCCTCCTGCTCGTTACCATTACGATATAGCTAACTATGTTTCATATAAGTATGTGTCTCTATCTTATCAAAGTTTTGTAGCTGCATTAGACTCCATCTGTATTTCTAGTACCTGACAAAAGGCTATGGCAGAACCTAAGTGGAAGGAAGCAATGTTAGAAGAGATGACTGCTTTATCCAAAAATCATACGTGGGATCTGGTCACACTGCCAGCTGGTAAGCATCCTGTGAAGTCTAAGGGGGTGTACACCGTAAAGCAGACTCCAGAAGGCAAGGTGGAAAGATATAAAGCACGGCTAGTAGCAAAGGGCTACACTCAAATATATGAGATAGACTATGATGAAACCTTTGCTCCAGTGGCCAAGATGAACTCTATTTGAACATTGATATCGTGTGCTGCTAACTTTGGCTGGAATTTACATCAATTAGATGTGAAGAATAAATTTTTTCATGGGGACCTTCAGGAGGAGGTATACATACAGATACCATCAGAATTTGAGACCAGAGCAACTACTGAAAAAGTCTGCAAGCTAAAATGCTCACTCTATGGCCTTAAACAGTCTCCTCAGATTTGGTTTGATCGATTCAGTCGAACTGTGAAAGGAATGGGATATAGACAGAGTAATGCAGATGATACTCTGTTCTATAGGCATTTCAAAGGAAAAAAACTATACTCTTAGTTTATATTGATGATATTGTAATAACAGGAGATGACCATCATGAGATTAAGCAACTCAAAGAAAAACTGAAGCAAGCATTTGAGATGAAAGACCTGGGTCCATTAAGATATTTTTTGGGCATAGAAGTTGGGCGATCATCCAGAGGAATTTTTCTGTCACAACGAAAGTATATACTAGATTTGCTTTCTGAAACTGAAATGTCGGGATGTAAGCCTGCTGCTATCCCGATAAACCAGAATTATCGGACAGTGACAGATGGTGGAGCTCCTGTTGATCGAGAAAGGTACCAGCGATTGGTTGGAAGGTTGATATATCTTTCACATACGAGACCCGACATAGCCTATGCTGTCAGTGTCATCAGTCGGTACATGTATGATCCATAAGAATCTCACATACAGGGAGTTTTCAGAATATTGCGCGACTTGAAAGGATGTTCTGATCGTGGTTTGTTGTTCTCACGACACAACACCTTCTAGGTAGAGGAATTTACTGATGCAGATTGGACTAGGTCACTGGATGATAGACGATCTACCTCTGAGTATTATACATATGTAGGGGGTAATTTAGTTATTTGGAGAAGCAAGAAACAGTCGGTGGTAGCTAGATCATCGACAGAAGCTAAATATAGAGCAATGGCCCTGGCATATGTGCACTTTTTTGGCTTCAGAAGCTACTTCAGGAGTTACAACTTCTGAACAAGTTTTCTCTTCGGTTGTATTGTGACAGCAAGACGGCAATTGAAATTGTAAGCAATCCGATACAGCATGATCGTACCTTTTGAAATCCATCAACATCAATAGAGCATTGTGGAATAAAAGTTCTATAATGATCAGCCTCAGACTAGAGACGCTTCAACTTGATGGCATATTCAGTGACAGATAAATTTTCCTGGCGAAGCTGACGTAATTGAGAACGGATCTCAAATGCTTAAGCAGAATTCTGCTTCTGTGAGAACATTTAGGCCACCGTCTCTTAGACTTCCTGTGCAGTCTCCAGCAGCTGCACACTTCTGGCCACACTCTGTATCATAGTATTGAGAAGAAACGTCAGAACAACAGAGTTCTCCATTCTCCATTGAGGTATATCCTGCTCACTATTAGCAAGTTTCCTCTTTGTGCCGGTGAGATATCTTTCCAAACCTCGTCATTGAATAAGCAGACGAGTGCTCCTCTCCCATTGCAAATATGTCACTGGGCCATCAAATTTTATAGCCACTTGAAGAGCATTCAGCGATCCACTATCTCTTGACGAACTATCTGATTGAGTGGCAACTGTAATAAACCGATCCAGTAGACTTTCAAGATCTTGCATAGTAAGTAGATTGGCCATTTTCAAAAATAGAGTACGATAATCTCACCGACACATTATCAATCAATTACTGGATACTCCTTAACTACAGACTTTCAAGCATCTAGCCATAAAATTTCTCCATTTTTTTTTTAATCTTTTTTTTGTCTCTTTTTTTGAAAAAGAAAAGAAAATAAATTAAAGAAAGAAAAATAAGTTAAAGGAAGGGGCTTACGTTTCCTTTCTTACCGACCATAGTCACCCGTGAACCACGGGATTATCGGAGGATGCGGAGAAGCGGCAGCTGGTGGTGGGTGGGCATCGTGGTCGGGATAGGAGAGGGCGTCGTGGTCGCAGGAGAGGGCGACGGTCGAGGAGGGCGAATGCGAGGAGGAAGAAGGCGAGATCGACGATGACGGAGAGGAGGTTCAGCAGGGGTTCAAGGAGGGAAAAGAGAGGAGGAGAAGGGTGGAGGGGATACTCAGCATGATGCGGAGGGCGGATGTGAGGAGGAAGAAGCCAAGATCGGCGGCGACGGAGAGGAGGTCCGGCAGGGGTTCAAAGAGGGAAACGAGAGGAGGAGAAGGGTGGAGGGGATGCTCAGCATGATGTGGAGGGGATGCTCAGCGTGATGACAGGCGAAGGCGGCGTCGGCGTCGGAGGGGCACGGAAAGAGAAAAAATGCATAGAAAAAAAAACTGGAAGAGAAACGGAAAAAAATACGATCAGGAGGAATGAAAAAATGGATCAGAACCTGAGTGCTCTGATACTATGGTGAATATGAGAAAGAAAAGATTTTTTTTTATTTTTTTATATTTTAAGAGGGTATACAAAATACTTATAAATACAGATATGTAGGTCCAAATATAGGTAAGAAATAATAAAAATATATCTAAAAATAATATTCAAAAATTTTTAATTAAATATTTTTTTAATTAGGTCCCGATCCTCTCAACAGGTGGTGCTACTTTTGCAAATCTTGTACGCCTAACTTTATTAGTACATATACCTATCATACGAGGGAATTGTGTAATGCCGCGAGGGACAGGACGTGCAATGGTGTACGCCTAATCCCTTAATTACGTCCATAGTACTAATGTTGCAACTTATGTACTTCTAGTATAAATGTCTTCAGGACAACTTTAGGTAATTTGGACTCTACTCTTCATTCAAATTCTAGCTTGTGGGCATGATTGTTCTAACTAATTAAATTTTGCAAGTTTGAAACCTAGATTCAATAGCATTAGTTTAAACCACTTTGACATGTCAAGGAAATTAATAATGCAATTACTGATGTCTAGTAATCAAAGTTCCATCTCTTGTATGGAAATTGAGACTAACATCTAAGCAAATGTGCAAATAGTTCTTTCCTTGATGTTTCAAAATCTCATGGTATTTGAAGACTTTAGAAAAAGACAATCAAAACCCATGGAATCATAAACCAATAATGCTAATGATATGAAATATATATTCTTCTTTAATAATATAAATTTATAAGCTTTCTCCTTCATAATAAAATCACCGGTCACCGTTGGAGAGCTTATGTTCTCCTTCTTCACCACCTTCTCTTCTTGTTGCTTGGCGTCGCCAAGACAATATGATGTTCTGAAGGTAAATTTTGATAGAAGGTTAACGTAAGATAAAATTAGAGCTCGGCGTTCGACCAGAGATCACGCAGACAAAGTCCTCTAGTTGCTGGTTTTGTTTTCCATACGTGTACCATGCGATTGGCAGAATTAAGGGGTCTTGGCAAGGTTTAAAGGCTACTATTTTAGAGCTTCAGTTCAGGATGGAACATAGTGAGGCCACAAAAAAAATTTTATGCACCGTAGAAAATCTGACGTGCATCGTCTTATTCGATTGATCTACATAGTTATCACTTTCCAACGCATATTTAATGCTTGTAGATTATTTTTTTTATTTAAAAATTTTATATGACAAAAATACTCCTACTCTTTGATTATGACATCTCTTCACAAAAATTATAACACCCATTCAAAAAAATTATGACACTCCCTGCCTTTTGAAAAAAAATTATAACATCCTTTCTTAAAAATTATAACACTCCTTCAAAAAATTATGACTCTTCTTAAAAATTATGACATCTCTTTAAAAAAATTATGACATATGTCTTCGATTTTTTGTTTAGTACCAGGATATCATAATTTTTGTGAAGGGGTATCATAATTTTTAAGAAAGGATATTATAATTCTGTGAAGAGATATCATAATTTTTCTAAAAGGTAAGAGTGCCATAATTTTTATGGAGTGTTATAATTTTTGAGAAGGAATGTCATAATTTTTAAAAAAAATATTTTCATCATTCAAAATTTCAAACGAAAAAAATAGAACTGTGGACATTAAATGTGCGTTGGAAAGTGAAGGCTACATAGTCCAATAAGACAAAACGGTGCGTTCCATGTCAGATTTTATAAATTGCGGGCGGTGCACCAAGAATTTTTAATGAGGCCACTTGCCAGCTCAAGTGTGATTGGATTTTTTTTTTTTTAATGCTTTGAGTTGGGTTTAGATTTGAAATTCCTTGCAAATTCAGATATAAGCTCATGCTCGGACTTGGCTCAAAACCATTTGGGCCCAATCCAAACATGATATTTGGATTGGAGGGCTGGGATCAACCCAAATTGGTTCAAAATTCTTGATCAGATTGGTCTAAAATGTTTGGCCCGATGCACAGATTCATGATTGAAAATCTTAATAATGAATTTGAAAGGATCAAATTGAGCTTGGGCTTCAAGCTAGGGTCAAGTTAGGCCGAGCTGACTTTGAAGCACCACATATCTATAGAGAAAGGAAAGAGTGATAGATTGGATTGTTGGTAGAGTTATTGATATAAAATCAAAATTTACATTAGGAGAATAAATATCAAAAGATTTCGAAGTCCTATATTTGTATCCCTATCGGGGATATTCTAATTCTCCTTCTCTATACTATTTATAGATAGTTACTTTTACGTAGATCTTCACTCAAATCTAATCATATCTTAATTGAAAGATGGAGGTCCCATATCAGCGATACAAGCATACTTTAATTACTTATATATAAAAAAATTATATGATTTCGAGATTTATAGTCTATCTATCAAATATTAAAAAATTTACTAGTTTAAATAATATGAAAAGTATATATTTTAAAAACTAGATACATTGGTTAGGAATTTCCACACTACTTGATTGTTGATATATAAGCAATTTAGATGTAATAGGTTACATCCAATGATACGGATGGTTGATATAGGACCTCCATCATATGATCTACATTTAACCGGATATGAATAGAGATCCATTTGAATGTATCAAGTTATTTACTACATATGCATATAATTATTTATACACACATATATTATATAAATTTAAAAAATTATTTTGAATAATATGCATGCACATGCATGATTAAAGAAGTATTTATCTTTTTTCCTGCAATGACCAAAAAGAATCTGAAAACCAGATTTATCAGCATGAAATTTAACCACCTAAAACTTTATTTCTTAAATATTTAAGGTCAGAAGGAAACAAAATCTAACAATTTTTTTTTTGATTTAGTAAGTAATAACCGATGGACGTGCTAGGCTTGCGGGCTGTCGAGTGTTGACGGGCCACCTTCCACCATCATTAGGTGGATGAGCCGTGGATCATCTTGTAACATAACCTCTTTATCACGCGGGGGCTCACATCAAACGGCGTTGGGTCCCCACCTTGATGGCGTCCCCCTAATATAATATCCTAACAAATGGTCCAGATCGATCCATCATGATGGACCCGCGACCTAACATCCAGCTGCGGTATAGTCCAATAGTCATTCATTATATCACCCCCTTAGTAATTCTTTGTGCACCGCATCGCCCAATAATATTGGGGCATGTTGCGATTATGGGTCAAAAGAACGGATAACTCAGATGGTTAGCTTATGATTCTACATCCGCATGCGTGAGGTATTGTCCACTTTAATCTTTGGTGCTGTCGCACGGAGCCTCACGGACTAAAGAGGCCCTCTCTACACCACAACATAGATGCTCCAGTCAAGAGAGAGTATATATGAGCAGGAGGTATTCCCACAAACGATGCCACAATAATATTGGGGCATGTTGCGGTTATGGATCAAGAGGTCGGATAACTCAGATGGTTGATTTATGCCTCCGTATCCGCATGCGTGAGGTATTATCTGTTTTGACCTTAGGCACTGTCGCACGAAGCCTCACAAACTAAAGAGGCCCTCTTTACACCACAACATAGACATCCCAGTCAAGAGAGAGTATATGTGAGCAGGTGGTGTTCCCATAGACGATGCCAATATTGCGGTCATAGGTCAAAGGGTTGGATAGCTCGGATGATTGACTTATAACTCCACGCTCGCATGCATGAAGTATTATTTGCTTTGGCCTCTGACGTTGTCGTATGAGGCCTTACGATTTTACCCTTTAAAAGATATCTCACGGAGGAGAGAATGTTCTAATCCATATAAGTCATACTGATCCCTTTGGACTCATAACCTATGTGGGACTAAAGAGGTTCTCTTTGCACCATAATAGGGCACGTAGCGCATTTAGATGGGTCAGACATTAAATTCCATTTAGCTTTTTTTTTTCCTCTAATTTTTAGTGATGAAAATATTATTTTTTCTATACAACAAAAAAAGAATAGTATTATTACTTCCTAATGCATTGTATGACTTTTCATGAATATATATGGCGTCCTGAACCATATATGACTTTTTATATATTTATGACATTCTAAATAATATATATAGCTTTCTGATGTCTTGTATGACTTCCTACGAATATATATGATATTCTGAACAATATATATAGCTTTCTAACACCATATATATCTTTCTGTGAGAATATATGACATCTTAAATAATATATTTAACATTCTGTGAATATATATGACATTCTGAACAACAATATATGACTTTCTAATGATTTATATGACTTCCTATGAGTATATATGATATCCCGAATAATATATATGACTTTCTATGAATATATATGACATCCTAAACAATATATGTGGCTTCCAACATCTTATATGACTTCTTATGAATATATATGACATTTCGAACAATATATATACTTTCTGTGAATATATATATATATATATATATATATATATATATATATATATATATAACTTCTTAATATTTTATATAATATCAAGAAGTCATATATATATTGTTCAGGACGTCTTATATATATTTACAAGAAATCATATAAGGCATTAGGAAGCTATATATATTATTCAGAACGTCATATATATTCGAAGAAAGTTATATATATTGTTCGGGATATCATATATACTCACAAAAGGTCATATATATTCACATGATGTTATATATATTGTTCGGGATGTTATATATATTTATAAAAAATTATACAAGACATCAGAAAACCATATATATTATTTAAGATGTTATAAATATATATAAAAAATAATATATATAATTTAGAATGTCATATATATTCATAAAAAGCCATACAAGATATTAGAAAGTAATAATACTATTTTTTTTTTATTATATATAAAAAAATAATATTTTTATTATTAAAAATTAAAAAAAATTAAATAATATTAAATATATATTATATCATTAAGTATTATCATATATTTTAAGATAATTAGATGATATATTTTATGTCAAATTTATTATACTGGACGTGTTGCATAAAGATTTTCTCTACCCTTTTATAATTAAATAACTCAAGAGCAAATGAGCCTGTTTTCCACCGTATGTATGCTTTGGCATTTGGATCGGTCCACTGGACATGGTCCATGTATTTTCCGAAGTCTGGAGGTCCACAATCCTACGGCTCTGATCAGATATACGGGCGACATCCCCACAGGAGTGGCATTCTCATAATTCTCCGTCAAGCTCCGGGCGGATGCCTAGAAAGATGGCTGGTGACAGCTCAGCAATCAACGCTGTTCACGTGCTCTGATCCATTCCCCGCCAGCACGGCAACGCCTCAAAAAAAAAACTATGGTCCTATAATACTCTCAAACAACAGAATAATTATTCAAATTTTACTCAAAACAAACTGAGGTATAAAGGGTATTTTAGTCTTTTAAGAATCAACGGTGGGCCGGCCCAGTGGAGAAGGACAGCTGTCCGAACTCGGCAGGGCCCACGATAAAGGATGGGCCAAGTTGCGGACTCGAAAGCAATAATGGAATGGGGTTGGTAAAGTCGGCTGGGTTCTTCTCCTCATCGCTGTATCCTTCTTTAAAAATCCTGCCTGCGACCGAAACAAAATTTACGTCGGTCCACTCTGTCCTTCATCTTCTTCTTTTTCATCTCTATTGCGTGGAAAGGGGGAGAGAGCAAGAGGAAAGAGCTCTAGAGAGAGACAGGAATTTAGGGTTAGGGTTTTTGAGATCTCGAGAGAAGGAGGGGAGAGATGAGGGAGATTATAAGCATCCATATAGGGCAGGCAGGGATTCAGGTGGGGAATTCTTGCTGGGAGCTCTACTGTCTCGAGCATGGCATCCACCCTGATGGCATGATGCCCAGGTTCGTCGAAATTTTGTATATTTTAAATAATCTTCTTTATGGTGCTTTTGGTTGTGTTGAATTTGCTTTAATCTCGGTCTTCTCTGTTGGATCTATTGAAGAGTTGGGAAGCGGCGATTGTCCAATTTCGGATGGTTTTGAGGCCAAAAAGTTGCTTCTTTTGTTAATTTTTTTTTTTATCCTTTACCATCAATTTCAGGCCTTTTTCTTTTTTTTTATTTAGCAGTTGGATTACGAGGGATCCTTAAAGTGCTTGAAGGTAACCTAGAAATTATGTTTTCCCTTGATTTGCTGTTGATTCATCTACGTTAGCATATGGACAATCTTTTTCATTTTCTGAATGGATTAAGATGCCATTCTGCCTTTTTTTAGCGGTTATTATTGATTTACTCTACTGGGGGCTAATGAGAATTTGGTTCTGGATGGGATATTTAAAGATTATTATGATTTAATGTCCAAAGGTGGGTGTTTTTAGATTAATTAGTCGCACTTATAGGTACAAAAATTTCGCCATCATTGGAGGGGGGGAAAAAAAAGCTAAATACTTTAGCAGAGCTTGGTAGATGAATTGAAGATACTTTCAGTGTCTTCCGTATTCCTTCTTAGTTCTTAATTATTTCAAAATTTAGCAGAGAGTTTTAGAATCTTCTTCTGTTTTCTTTGTGTACTGCATGGTTTGGCTGATGCCCTGATATCTGATATTTTCTGTAGTGATACTTCGGTAGGTGTTGCCCATGATGCCTTCAACACCTTCTTCAGTGAGACTGGTGCTGGCAAGCATGTGCCCAGGGCCATATTTGTGGATCTGGAGCCCACTGTGATCGATGAGGTTAGAACCGGGCCTTATCGTCAACTCTTCCATCCAGAGCAGCTCATTTCTGGAAAGGAGGATGCTGCTAATAACTTTGCTCGAGGGCACTACACAGGTAGAATACCTTACTATATGTTCTTGGTAGTCTTTTTATTACTACTAGAAGAAAGTTGGTTATGTCCTTAATTCTGGCTTTAATTGGTTTGTGTTTTTGAGCTGCAGTGGGGAAGGAAATTGTAGATCTCTGCCTCGATCGTGTGAGGAAGTTGGCAGACAACTGCACGGGCTTGCAAGGTTTTCTGGTTTTCAATGCTGTGGGTGGTGGCACTGGGTCTGGTTTGGGTTCCTTGCTGTTGGAACGTTTGTCTGTAGATTATGGGAAGAAATCAAAGCTTGGTTTCACCATCTATCCATCCCCACAGGTAAGAATAGGTAGTCTGAACTCTCTAACATTTGATTTCTTATCGAATGTTTGAACTGTTATGTGAGCTTCTTTATGACGTGATCAACAAGCATGTGTTGTTGATGGTGATGTTCTTTTTCATTGGTGATTTATTATTCATCCTTTGAGGCTTTACTCTGTAATTCCATAATCCCAAGTCTCTGGCAGTGAAAGACTAGCTTGAGGAGAACTCGTTAACTGACATGTTAGTTAGTCACTTATCATGAGCAGTTAAAGTATGAGCAAATTAGGAAACAGATTTCCCGACACAACAAGATGTCAAATATGTGTAGCATTCTTTGAGATATGTAATTTTTCCTTCTAGAAATGTACTACTTAAAAAAATTTAATCATCAATTCATATTACCAAAACTGAAACATACCGGCCATGATTTTTTTTTTTCATTAATAAACTCTCCAGAGAAGTAAGAGTTTCAATTATAACATATTGTAGATTAAGAGGTACAACAAATAACTTAGAACCATTTCATCAGCTAGTACTGTACCTATATCTTTTCAGAGTTTATCTCTCCGAGCTTTGGTATCTGGAAAAACATGCTGCCAAACTAAATCCTTCAGATTCTGGGTTCATTGGATCCGCTTTGGTATATGCCAGTGGCAGACCTTAAAAATTACTATATTTATTATTTTACTTCATAATTTATGCCTGTGGACATGTGCATATCTGCCACTGGGGGCCCTTCATCAGTGTGCACTTATGCATGAGGACATGCAAGTTTGGTGGGTAGGATGATGATGGCAGTTGATACTGTTTCATTGGCTTGGTGGTTGTTGCTATTATTGTCTTTTTGCCTGTTTTTGTAAAGTGGACTCATCTTACTGGAGTCCGTTTTTTGCTGCAGGTTTCTACAGCAGTTGTCGAGCCATATAACAGTGTCTTTTTGCCTGTTTTTGTAAAGTGGACTCATCTTACTAGAGTCCTTTTTTGCTGCAGGTTTCTACAGCAGTTGTGGAGCCATATAACAGTGTCCTTTCTACTCATTCCTTGCTTGAACACACAGATGTTGCAGTTCTTTTGGACAATGAAGCCATTTATGATATCTGCCGAAGGTCACTGGACATTGAGAGGCCAACTTACACCAACTTGAACCGGTTGATATCACAGATCATATCCTCATTGACAACTTCTCTGAGGTTTGATGGAGCTATTAATGTTGATGTTACCGAGTTCCAGACCAATCTCGTACCCTATCCCCGAATCCATTTCATGCTCTCGTCATATGCCCCTGTTATCTCTGCTGAGAAAGCATACCATGAGCAGCTTTCAGTGCCCGAGATCACAAATGCAGTTTTTGAACCTTCAAGCATGATGGCAAAATGTGACCCAAGGCATGGAAAGTACATGGCTTGTTGCTTGATGTACCGTGGAGATGTCGTTCCCAAGGATGTCAATGCTGCTGTAGCAACTATTAAAACCAAGAGAACAGTCCAATTTGTCGATTGGTGAGTTCCACTATCACAATCCCTTTCCTCTCGTTGATCTGTGTTGCAAGACCGAACTACTAATAGTAGGGAATTGACTGCATTTTTTATGTTGTCCAGGTGCCCAACTGGTTTCAAGTGTGGAATCAACTATCAGCCACCAACAGTGGTCCCAGGAGGTGATTTGGCCAGGGTGCAGCGGGCTGTTTGCATGATCAGCAATAACACTGCTGTGGCTGAAGTGTTTTCACGGATTGATCACAAATTTGACCTCATGTATGCGAAGCGTGCATTTGTTCACTGGTACGTTGGAGAAGGGATGGAAGAAGGGGAGTTTTCTGAAGCCCGAGAGGATTTGGCTGCCCTTGAGAAGGACTATGAGGAAGTTGGAGCAGAGGGTGCAGATGATGATGTGGACGAGGGAGAAGATTATTGAGTTGCTGGAATAATTAATTAGTCAGTGTTGGTTGTGGTTTCTCTCTCCCTCTCCCATTTGCTGTTTGTGCGTTACTCTTGTTATGCGCCATTCATATGGTGTAAGATGGTGTCTTGCTGTTGTATTGCTCTCTCTCTCTCTTGTTATTGTTGAAATTACCCATGGCTATTAATATTGCTCAGTTATTTCATATTCATCTGAGGTATCAGATATTCTATGGTTTGTTTGTCTGGGAATTCATCTAGGTATGTATTTAGTTCAACATTAGTTGTACGTTAAGGAGATCTTGGATATTTATGCGGTTGAAAGAAATTTAAATTAACACTTTGTGGTTAGTCTTTTGGATGTAAATGATATCAAAGCAGATCTGGGCCATATGTGGTCAGGAGATAATGGAGCATAGGTTTTTTTTTTGGGATTTGATCGTGGATTAATTGTAATGTATGTGGTTAAATTTAATTGGATTTAGAATTTTAGCCTGATAAGATTGTCGGTGTTTAAATGGGAGACTATGTAAAGATCTGTATGTGTGTAGTTCCACATCGATTGTAGGGTGGTGGGATCAAGAAGCCAATTATGCTGACACTTCGGTTTTGATCTAGGATTAGAAGGTTGCGAACCAGAGGATTGATAAGTCTAAATCCGATATATGGTTAAGAAAAACATTGAGAAACCACTCTTAATTCAAGCAGTTATGTTTTGACACCTTGATTTTGATGGAGGACTGGTTGGTAAACAACTTTAGTTCAAGTATTTGTAGTTTGAGAGCTTGATTTTGATCACGACCAGACGGATGCGAACCATGGGATATCAGGTCTGTAACGGATATATGGTTTAGAAAAAACGGTGAGCAGACAACTCAGTTCAAACAGCTCTCTGGTTAATTTCTACTTGAAGCGAGATAACTGGAAAACCAGGTGAGTTTGGTCCCATAGCCCATGCAGTCTGGTTATTGAAATATCACTGCATGAGTTTGAATAGTGGCCATTGCGAACCCATTCCATCTGTGCATTGAGATTTGTGCCCATTCCCCTTCCTTTTTGATCGCCAGCAGCCAGCCTCTGATCAGTGGGTGTCGGTGCTGGTGCGGATGGCGAGCAACCCGGGGAATCATCCTGAGACCTCATCGGCAGTAGTTTAGCTGGAAAGCAGTCGGAAGCAGGCGATGCAAAGATGCACTGTCTAGGTTTCACCAGATCCATCGTCGGTGGAGGTGGAGCTTGTTAGACGATTTTCAGAGGTGATCAAGCTCTGCAAGGAGGTCGTAAGGGAAGAATCGAAAGCTTGGACGGCTTCAGCAGTTGTGGTGAGAACCCTGGGTCGAAGGGTGGCATCGAAGATGGTGGCTCGTGATTTCTGATCTTGGGTGGGGGTGAAAGGGGATGTTATAGCCTACGGTCTGGAGTTGGACCATTTACTTCTCTGGTTTAAGGTGGCTGGGGAGAAAGAGCTGGTTCTTGGCCGACTGTGGGTTATGGCCGATCAGGCGTTGGCCATGGAGCCCTGGCAGCTTGACTTTTTTTGATAGAGGGGGCCGTCTGGTCAGCCCTGGTGTGGGTCAAGCTGTCGTGGCTCCCAATGAAGTTCTGGGGGGTGGAGGCACACCAAGAGATCTTCAGCCTTGCAAGGGAGTTGGTGGCAGTGGACGAGTGGATGGTGGAGTGGCAACGACTAGGCTTTGCATGGGCCAGCATCAGAATCGATCTCTCCCAGCCGCTATGATCGAGGGTGTTGATCGAGGGGCTGGAGGGGCCTTTCTGGCAGAGATTCATTTTCAAGAATCTCAGCGAGATGTGCCTTTGTTGTAGGTGTTTCCATGATCCCGCGACATCTTGTTCGGCAGAGGGGAAAGGCGGCGAGTTGGGCCCGGAGAATGTGACCCGGGAAGGAGGGGAGGAGGCGGTAGCTGTGAATGGTGGGCCGGGACTGGGGCCCTGGTTGGTGGCCTTTCACCAGCAGCTACCTGGGCCGGAGATATTGGCCTAGCGGGGGAAGAAGAAGGCTGAGTCGACTTGGCACACTGAGACAGGTCCTGAGCCGGGTCAATGCGGGAAGGCGCCTACTTAGTTGGACTCGGATCGTGTCAACTCGTTGGATGGAACCAACGGCTGGATCAAGCCAGCGAAGATTGCACGGTGGCGATTACCCCTCCGACTTACGTTCGGATCAACGGTAGGTGGCCTTAGTTATCTTGGAGCAGACCAAAGGCCCGTGGCTACTATCTGGCATATGTGCGAGCACCAAGTATAGGAAGCAGAGGGTGCTCTAGTCTGAGATTTTTAGGATGATGTTGCAGGGCTTGCCGTCCCTTATCACTGGAGACTTCAATTACATTATGGGACCTTATGAGAAGATGGATGGCAGACAGCATGTGGACAGCATTGATTCCAGAAAATTTAGATAGTTTATTCGTGATGAGGGCCTGATTGATCTGGATTACTTTGGACCCAGATTTATCTGATGCAACAACTGTTAGAGGGCAGCCAAAGTTTGAAAGAGGATTGATCGTGCCCTTGCCACTGCCAACTGGCTCCAGCATTTTCTTGGGCACTAGGTTCAGCATTTGCTAAGGATTGCCTCCGACCATTGTCCACTTTTGGTCACCATTGATGGCCCACGTATGCCAAAGGCTCCTTTCAGATTCGAAAGGTTCTGAACCTTCTACCCTAGGTCATAAGAGCTGATCAGTGAGGTGTGGAGGATGTCGATTCATGGAGACATGAGATATTGGGTGACTCGAAGGCTGGAGTTGGCGAGACATAGGCTCGTCCGGTGCAACTGTCTCCAGATTGGTGATCTTACTACGGGATCTAGGGGGTGGTGGCTGACATTGCGGCCCTACAGATGAGAGAGGATCAAGAGGGGGGCTTCAGGAGTCTGGTTTGAGGGAGCTTCATCGCAAGCTCTCAATGCACCATTCTTTGCTGAGACAGTAGGAGATGATGTGGAGGCAGAAATTCAAGATCCAATGGATCAAAGAGGATGACCGCAATACTAGATTTTTCCACCAATCGATGATGATCCAGAGATCTGCCAACTAGATCAGGCAGCTGAGGGGAAGTGATGGCGTGGTGGTGGACAACGGGGATGTCAGAGGGTTGATCACCTAGTTCTTCAGATCGCACTGGATGACGACACTTGACAAGGATTCTCCACTTCTGGGGGCCCAGCCTGTGATTTGTGTCTCCGATCAGGAGAATGAGGCCTTGACTCGTCTGGTATTCGTTGAGGAGGTGTGTAGTTCTCTCTGATCCTAGGGGAGGACAAGACCTCAGGGTCAGATGGATTTTCGCTTTTTTCTTCCGTCGTTACTGGCCCATAGTTGGAGGTAAGATGGTGGAGGCAGTGCAAAGGGTCTTCGACTCTAGAGGCATATCGAAGGAGTGGAAGAAGATGTTGGTTATCCTCATCCCAAAGCGGCTTGATGCATCTATCCCGGAGCACTTCAGATCAATCAACCTCTGTACCATCCTCTACAAGGTGTGTGCCAAGATCCTGATCGGATGACTGAAGCCAATTGTACCTCGATTGATCAGTCCTAAGTAGGATGCCTTTATCAGTGACCACAGCATCACCGACAACATCCTCTTTGCTCAGGAGTTCATGCATGATCTGCGGTGGGCATCTGTCTACCGTAGCCTGATGGTGATCAAGCTAGACATGGAGCATGCTTATGATTGGATGAGCTGGCACTTTTTGCGACGGACGATGCAAGAGCTTGACTTTTAGGACAGGTGGACCAATTGGATCATGGATTGCATGGAGATTCTGAGCTTTGTAATTCTGATCCATGACGCACCGACAGATTTTTTTCACTCGACAGTCGGACTTTGCCAATGTTGCCCTCTCTCCTCCTATTTATTTATCTTATGTGCTAATACTTTGTCTCGGGCATTGAGAGCGGCAACCCAGGGGTCGAAGCTGGAGTTTTATAGACTTGCCCTTGAGACTGAGTCACTCTCATACCTTCTTTTTGCTGATGACTATCTTTTGATTGGCTAGGCCTCCATCCAGAATGCGAGGTGTTTTGTTTCCATCATTGAGGCCTATTGCCATGCATCAGGCTAACTTGTGAACTTGCAAAAGTCCACGATCATCTTCAATCCTAAGACGAAGGTCTAGATGAAGCAGACTATCCGAGATAGGCTGGGGATCCAAGAGCAGATTGGAATCCTAGTTTATCTTGGGGTTCCTATCATGGGACGGCATCTTTAGAGGGTTGACTGCAGGCATATGGAGCAGCGGATCCAGAATCGCCTGGACAGTTGGCAAGACAATGCCCTCTTTATGATGGGCAGGCGACCCTCATCAGATTTGTCTTGAACTCCATTCCAATCTATCTTCTGATGAATATAGTAGTTCCTGTTTCTTGTCTTAGGAGGTTGGAGCAGCTTTTTTGCAACTTTTTGTGGAGCTTTAGGCATGATAGTCGGAGAGTTCATCTAGTGTCTTGGGAGGCGGTCTGTCAGCCCATGTGAGATGTGGGACTCAGAATTCAATTGCTACTAGATAGGAGAGAGGCTATGATTGCCAGACATGTTGCTAGATTTCTTCTTCAGCCTGATTGTCTGTGGAGTAGGACGATGAGGGCTAAGTATGGGGTGTAAAGTCAGAGGTCCCAGATCCGAACTGTTCGTGAATGCTCTTTCATATGGAGGAAGATCTGCACCCGTGTCCTTACTGTGCTTGCCCAGGTCAGATGGCTGATTGGGGATGGAGCATCAGTTGAGGTGAGCCAGGATGCCTGGATCTCTAGCTTCCCTCTTTTCAGATGGCCGACATATATCAACATGAAGGTGAAGGACCATCTACGGGTCTACGAGTAACTCATCATCGATAGTAGGACTTGGAGAGTTCAAGACATCATCCGTCTCTTTGGTGGCCTACTTGCTGATCAGATTCTTGCCATCCCAGTGTCTGTCCATCAGACATAAGATCTGAGGGTGTGGGATAGTTCATGCTTTTCCAAGGCCCCTGTGAGGGATATTTTCATAATTAGTGGGACTATGCCATATAGGAGGATCGAGGCTGCTTGGATTTGGAGAGTGACTGCTCATCCCAAAATGAGGCTATTCATTTAGAAGGTTGCTTGGAACCGGCTTCCGACCCACATACTGCTTAGAGACAGGGGTATGGATCTTTCGGCTGCCTGCCCAATTTGCGATCTGGAAGAGTCGACAGAACATGCTATCCTGAGCTGCCCGAGAGTGAGACTGATCTGGAGGAAGGTGCGAGATCACCCTTAGGAGGCGACTGGTGGCTCTTGGATGGGCCTCTTCTTGGATTTGATTCATCAGAATACGATCGGAAGGCAGATCGAGACCTGGGGGGATTATGGCATATGTTGTCTATCAGATATGACTTTTCAGGAATAATTTATTTTTCGATGCTGAGGTGGTGCCTATACATTGGGTGTTAGAGAGAGCTATGGGTCTGGTCGAGGAGTGTTGCTGTTTCGATGCTGCTATGTTATCCTGTGACATTTTCGAGTCCTGGGACCCTCATGCTGCTCTTGCAACGAGCCAGAGGATTATCTTCATTTCCTAAGAGCCTCCACCCTCGGGGTTTGTCAAGATCAATTTTAATGGCAGTGTCAAGGATGGCAGGGGTGGCGCTAGCTTCATTATTTGGAGTTCAAATACCAGATTGTTGACAGTGGGGCATTCATATCTGTTTGAGCCCTCTTTCTCAGGTGTGGAGTTTTGGACTGTGCGCCAGACACGAGCTGAGAGTGGAGAAAATTTGTATTGAGGGCGATTCGACGACCGTCATCAGTTGAATTTGGGATGACACGAGACAATTGGAGGTCTATCCATTACTCCGTGACATCTGGACATCCGTCTGAAAGTTTATCGAGATATCAATTTGTCATGTCCTTCGAGAGCCAAACAGTATGACAAACTAGTTTGCTTCTTTTGTCGTTGAGCATTCCAAAGATTTGATTTGGTGATATAGTCAGAACTACCCACAAGTCTGTAGGATATTTTATATTTTGATATGTTAGAATATACTCGGAGTCACGTGATCATCCATCTGTATCAAAAAAAAAAAAATATCACTGCATGATTTATTTCTATAGTCATAAGTTGCTAATGAAATATCGTGGAGAAAAAATTGGCAGCAAAGAGGCTCGAAGCTTAGAGAAGTCCGACGGAGGGGATGACCGATTGGACCACAATGATAAAGGCCCACTAATCAAAATAAATAAATAGATAAAGGACACTTATTATAAAAGTGAGCTCATGGAGGTACCCTTTGTAGCTCACGGGCTTCTGGAATCCAGTTCGGGGCCCCTAAGGCTTATTTTATTTACTTAGAAGTGGAAGGACATAAATCAGCAGATGGCTATTGAAGACTCAAACAACATAGGCAGTTTAAATGGAAGAGCAGGGGAATCCAGCACGTTATATTGGATGCCGCATGGTAGGCAAGCATTACATGGTAGTGTATCTTGGTGCCAATCCAATTTAGTTAAAGGGCAATGGAACATTGTTTCATGATTTTCTTGTCTTGCACTCATATAAAGAGAGCCAAAAGGAGGACCAGCCTTTTGGGGGAGGCTTACATGCCAAGTATTCAGAGGACTCTAATCAGATTAATTTATTGGATGACAGAACCTTTTTTTTTCCTTATCCATAGTTTATCACAGAACATTTTCACATTATTTTATACCAAATATTTTTTAAAAGGAGCTTGAGTAAATTGACACTTCTTGTATTGTGGATACTAGGGCTTTTTTATTTATCAGATTGCTTGTATTTCGATTGGTTCTGGAATTATGATGAGAGCTGCAAATGGATGCCTAATTTGCACGTCATTCAAAGATTTTTTTTTTTCAAAGAATTTTACAAAGAAAGAACACGTATTCTTGCGTCAAGTCAAGGAAAATCGTTTCCTTGAGGTAAATGATGACTGCTTCAAATATCAAGCTACAATTTGATATTTCATACTTGAAGTTGAGGACTATTGGACTGCTTGATGTTCAAAAACTTTTGCTTTGAAGAGTGGGGGAAAGAAAAACCTAGAAATTTGAGTACTGCTCACTGTTAATTTGTGCTTTGAAGTAATTTGGAGAATTCCTCCTGATTAAGCTTTTATCTAAAACAATGGACAAAGACACATTCTTGGTTTGATCATGTCTTGAGAGAATCCTTAGGTTGACAATTATTTCCTCCTTTCCCACATAAACGCATCATCTTTGGTTAGCAATCAGAATGATGTAGCTCTATAGTCCCCTTGTTGACCGTGAGTAGGATTTCAAGTGCATGCTTCAGCATTTTTATCAGCAACTACACCTTAAGACAATTTAGAACAGATCATCCAGGTCTTTTTGTGGCATGCCTCAACTACTACATCAAATAGAAGCTCTTTGGGATCCATCTTATCCCAGCTGAAGTTCATATGTGGGTTGACACTATGTAACAAGGACCAAAAGCGGAGCACATTCAGCTTATAAACTGAACTGGATCTTATTGAACAAAATCTTAGCCTGGCTGCACCAAAGTCACAGCCAAGTTAATAGACACCATTAGCCAGAATTAATTTGATCTCAATCATTTGAATTTTGAAAAACCAGTTACCTACAATCCATATTGTCAGCTTCACAAGTATGATCTAAGTTCTAAAATGACATTTTATCAGCTCTCAACCTGACATCAACCGCAACAATCACCAATAAACAAATGAATAAAGAGATAGAAAGAACTAATTTGCTGACTCACACTAATACCTAAATTCCTCACTAAATCCATGAGATGTAAGTAAAAAGAAGATCCGTGCACAACAGAAATGCAACACCAAAAAATGAAATTGGATATTCTTTCTTCATTGACAGATGAAAATGAATTCATACATTCCACTACTTTAAAAACTACTCTTCTCTGAATTACAACCCCTACTCATCAAGATATCTCCACACAAGTGAACCACAAAGTGTTTTCAGGGAAGAAAGAAAGAAAAAAGTAGAGAGAGAAGAAGAAGAGGAGTAGAAGACCAAACTACCAAGTCCTGCAGGACAAGTGACATATAGAGGGAAGGTCCCATAAAGAATCAGAGGGATCACGCACTGTCTCCAAGTACTCCTGAACTCCATTCATCGCATAGAGCGACGCCGATATCTGCCTTTCCACCTTCATTCTATCAAACTCTGACAGCTCTGAACTTGCATCAGGCAATTCAAATCCATCAAACCAACGGTCGAATCCAGATTCAAATAACCATGAATTATTATCTGATGGTGAAGACCTCCATTCGAGTTCTTCTGCACCATTGCTGAAACATGGTCTGTAGACTTCATTAGTTATTGGTATGTCTTGTTTCTTATCATGAACAAGAGCAGCAGTACTAGTACTACCGCTGCTTTCAGTTGTGATAGTGCTTGAACTAGTGCTAGTACTAAGACTAGTGGCAGGAGTAGAGGCGCAATAGCTTTGAGAATTGCTGGTTGTATGTTGAGGTTGAGATCCAATTTTGCTGAGCTTCTTGTGATCGAGGAGTTTGCGAATCCTCGATGCTATCGGGGAGTCCGTGGAGACATGGGTGATGAAGTTGGTGCGGGTGTTGGATCCTCGGAGGAGACAGGCGGCCTCATCGTACGCTCGGGCTGCCTCCTCGGCGGTCTCGAAGGTACCAAGCCACATCCTAATCTTTTGTGTGGTATCCTTGATCTCTGCTACCCATCTACCTGATGGCCTTTGCCTCACACCAACAAATTTGGTGCTGCTGCTCTTGGTCCTCCCTTTGAACTTGGTAGGCTTGGAGATTGGGACTCGGTGCTGCTGGTGCCTTTGTTGCTGGAATTGGAGCTCCATGAGTGGAGTGGTTGGTAGAAGAGATTGGCTGTGGGTGGGGGTGGGGGTGGGGGTGGGAGGGAGGGGAGGGGAAGGATTTAAGGGGAGGAGAGGAAAGGAGGGATGGTGGAGAGATTGTCCTGACCTTGTTGTCTGGTAGCAATTTGGAAGTTGTGGAGCTCTCGAATGACTGGGTTTCCAATGAGGATATGATGCATTTAGTCATTTGGAGGAGTTTCTTTCAATGTTTGTCAGCTGTGATAAACATGTCCCTAGTCCTTGACTGCAGGTAGAATGACCAAATTGCCCTTGGTCAGCTTGGCCCCTAACCCAACCAAGCAAGTTTTTTAAAAAATCTTAGTAGATATGAAAAATTTTAAGGTCTAATTAGTGTTATCACATGCAATACAAAGCACCTTTGCAGAAACAAAACAAGCAATGCACATTGCATTTTTGATGCTCTATTGCCTCATAAACAAGAAAGCTCAAAGATCTAAGTAGGAGCATGGCAAGTCAAGTAAATCATATTTTTGATGGTCCATGTGAGAATGATTTGTATAATTGTTGGAGTAATTTGTTTTATAAGATGGCGCACGTTGTAGTCCCACTTAATAGCTTCTCCATCAGCATTTCAATATTTTTTTGGATGATCTAACTCTTTTCCCATGATAGTTTTTCCCTCTCTAAATTTCTCAAATCACTTTTCCATGTATGCTTTCTTTTATTACTTGAAATAAGAATAAGTGGTTGAGCTAAAATCAAATATTAAAAATTAATGCACCAAAATTACATCAAGCTATTATGCTTGCTAGTAATTGATGATCAGTTTCAATTGAATGAAGTTATATATAACCTTCGCCATAACCTATATTATAGCTACTGATGTTTTGTATTTTCTAAATTTCTAACCAAAATGAAGGTGGAAAATCTAGATAAAAAGCAAGTAAAGAGCTTGTTAACTATGGCACTTGATGGTAAAGAGCTTGTTGACTATGGTACTTGATCTTAAGAAAAATCTACACTCCACAGATAACTTCAAAACCTACAATCATTCGATATCTAATCAAATATGTGATCTATAATGCAAATTAAACAAAATCTTTTTCCCTCTTGCCTTTGTTTTACATGAACATAAGCAAAGAAAATAGTATTATGGCTCTTGGCCTCAGCAAAGATGTTGTTTAAAAAGTATCTCAATGAATTTGATTTTCGCATCTTTTCCTCTTGATTAAAACCAAAAAAAAAAAATGCTTTAAAAGGACATGCTTGACATTTGGAAAGAACACAAGAACAATTTGGAGAAGAGACAAAGGCATTTGAGACTGGGCAGGTCCCGTTGGTTTTGTAGGACCTGGTCTTGCTTCTCCCAGTGCTTTGACTGGTCAACCCTAACGCGAGCCAAGTCATGGAGGCACGACTAATTGCCATTTGGCGACATGTAGAGCTCCTCCACGCTACCCGACGAATGGATGCACCCAAGGGATGTTTGGGACAAGATGGGGGGGTCTACATTAATTCTATAAGAAGAAAGGGACAAAGATTTTTGTCCATGATCATCTTCGATTCGAGTAGGTAAGATAACAACAGCCATTGCCTTTTAGAATAACTCGCACCAATAGCCCTGCGTTGCCGCTAGGTATGGTCAGCATATTGAAAATTTTGTATAAAAAATGAACAATTTCAAATAAAATTATAAGATATAACTATTTTTTTTATATATTTTTTCATTAATATTATAAATTATAATATGGAAGAATAATATTGATTTACTTTTCATCAAAATAGTATTATGTTCTTTGATAAGGACGATTGGTACTCAACAGTCCAATCCTGGGAGGTTATTCTTTCATATATTTAATAAAAAAAAATTTATGTACTGTTCAATGGCACTCATTCATATCGAAAGAAGAGAAAAAAAAAAGGGGGGTTAGAAATTCCTCCCCCTTTTTCTTTATGATAATGGGTAGAGCATGCTCAAGATAAAATATATAACATGAGTATGGTTGGTTACAGGTGAGAGTACCACCCATAATATGTGCAATAACAGAAATACATATATATATATATACATACATACATACATATATATATATATATACACACACACATAAACATGTGTGCATATATAAAAGAGATAGTTTTGTGTCCGATAATTGTTGATATTTCCAAAGAAGTAACTTAGTATGCGTAGGCTTTAGCTTTTGCATCATAAAATAAGAAAAAAAAAAAAAAAAAAAAAAAACATAAAGATAAGGTTTTATATTTTGCATATAGTTATTTTCTTAACGATAAAATATAAGATTGTTGTTGGTAATTTATTTTTTTCAAGATAAATTTATAGAAGCTTTTGCTTAGTATAAAATTGGCAATAATCAAAAAAAATTTTGATGATTCAAAAAAAGGTATAATATTGGTCACAACTTCAAAAACTAATCTTTTGAAAATATAAATGGGAGAAATCAGAACTTGATCCCATATATCATAATAGATATTACTCATAGCTAGATGTGTACAAAAAATCAGCTGAATCTAAACCCAATCCAAACTGGTGTTCGTGGTTTGGTTTTTATATTTTGTTTAAAAAAATTTATTGATGCTGATTTAAAAAAAAAATTGAATCAAAAATTAAATTTAATTTTAATTTAAATTTTTAAAAAAAATAATTCAAACTATTCAGATCTGACCGAACTTAGACCCATCCCACCCCATATGTAGATATGTGTTTTTTTTTTAAGTTTTCAAATTTTTTATATTTAAAATAAAATTTTTATATTTAAATTTAATCCTACTCATTTAATCCAATCTATTGAACATCAATCTGATAAACTAATCTAGATCGAACCAAATTTCTTGGATTGTCTAAAGTGATTTTGCAAATGATCGATTAGGTTTCAATTTTAATATTAAAAAATTAACTTAAATCAGCTTAATTTCTGATACATTTCTATGCACACCCCAACGCATGATACGGTGACGCCCAATGGGGCGGTGGGACGTCACTGTCATGCAACTCGCGGCTGTTGTTGCAAAATCCATCGTGCCCACGTCATTTGTTAGAACCTGCCCCCCTCTCCCTTCATCATGTGGGGCCATTTTCTAATTGCCTATTAGCTTTGTTATATTATAATAATCATACTTAGGTATAGTTTAATCTAATTGTAATGATGTTTAGGGTGAGGTGCTTTCCACTTGGTCTTGGTAACTGGTAAGGCATGGACTAAGAGAAGGATACCGCCGTATGTTTCCCTTTCACCACGCATTGATATTCTTACTCTATTTGTAGACTCACGTGAATAGAACAAAAGAGATTCCTCTTGATTAGCAGGCTGGAGACCATTTCTCATTACTATGTTTTTTCCAATTTTGTCCTAGTGGACCCCATAAATGTATTGTCTTTAACGGCGCCATGGATTGAATTATAGGTTCTATCAACACTTATTATTTATTTGGTAAAATACCCATATGTTCACATCAAAAATTTGTCAGGTCCACATTGCCGATTTGGCAGCTTTGAATCAAACCAACCCTCATGTTTGGAAACTAATCCCTTAAATTACACTCTAAGGTTTCGATTCTTCCATATTTCAATAATGGCATACTTTTTCATAGAGCTAAGATCTAAAATATGGAATAAATAAATATTTCTACGGCTCTTACCACTCGGCTAGTTCTTTTTTATGGCTGCATATCTTTATGGCTAAGGAATGAAAAAAATCTCTCTCCTGTTACATGAATCAAATCTTTCATTTCATCCAAAAAAAAAGTTCATCTCTTTTTCAACAATAGTTTTGTTATTTAATCAAATAGCATTCCATTGGATAAGAAGAAATTTCATAAACAATGATACCTCTAGATAGAGGATTAGGAAGGAAAGATCCATTAGATAATAAACTATTAGTGATGGGCCATTTATGATGATGAATCAATAATTGAAAATGCTTATACATAAATGTAGGAGGATTTGTTGTCAACTCTAAATTTCTAATTTTATAGTTGCCTTATTAGTTAATGTTCTGAACATAGCACCATTTTTCCAGGGTAAACTGAGACAACCACGGTAAACACAATCTCCCAACGGCACTAAAAGATCCACATAAATCAAGATACATGACATCTAAAATAATTGTTTTTTCTTTTTTACATTCTACTCACCCATGTTGCTTTATTACATGACAAATTGGTGATTGATTTTAGAACTTCAGGAAGCAACCAACTGAAGACAATTCACGTTATTAACAAGAATTATACCTGGCCTATAACTAGAATAGCATCTTTCACCATAAAAAAATAGAATAGCATCATCCAATAAATAATCATAATGAATACTTGTCATAGTTGAGGAATGCCACAATGGTTTAAGCATTCAAGGCTCCAATCTCAAATTTTTTTTTTCAAAAAAATAGTGATTAATTTGTTCTGGTCATCTGCACCATTTACCAACCATACGATTGTGAGCTACTCGGGGGCCACCAAGTTCATCAAGCATGCTCAATAACTTCAACGTTTCGAAAATGCTAACAAGTCAGCAAGATAACGTCCTTGATGACCTTAAATCCTCCCTTGCGGTACTCGCACTAGTCCCCATGTTTCGGCAGATTATCTGCTTGTTAGTTCTAATATACTCCAAAACTAGAAGCAAGCACAAGGCTGGGTCTCGCTTGTTGAGCAGCAGTTGCTTACATTCATGCACGACCAGCATTCTAGAATAAAATCTTCATTAATTCTGGGAGCCTAGTAACAAATGTGAAGTCCACAAGTGGCCTGACGACTTGCAAGTGCTTCGAAGTTTAGCAAATTGAGCATTTAGAGATGCAACTTCAAAATTTTGCAAATCATTCTGTTTTTTCCTGGTAAGTCGAGGACAACAATTTTCTGATTACCCTCATTTTGTAGAACCATAGAAGACGGAGATGCTGCCTTCCGAAATAACCCTTACCCTCAGCCCTGCCCCACTTCTTTGCATAAACCCAAGTCTGATGAAATCACGAATCAGATCCAGATATCTTGTAGATCCATAACGATCCAAGTTGGCACCTTCCATGTTCTAATTACATAGATGCCATTCACGGTAGTCTGAAATTAATCTCCTGTTGCAGTTCAAAGCCATCAATCTTCAGCATCTGTTTCCACTCCCTGCAACGATAAAAGCTTTGGAAAGTAGAAGACAGTTTAAACAAATATAAAATCGGAAAGCAAAAAGCAAACATCTGCTTTTTACCTTGAGATAGATGATGAGGCTTGCGCAACATTGTTCATATAAACCAGAGTGAACTAAGCATGATAAGAGGCATCATTTGAACTCTCCATGTCAAATATAAGCCCATTTTCCATCTATCATATCCGTTATGAACACCAATCATCCTTTCGGATGCTTTAGCATCCATACCAAATCCAATATCAGGCTATGTGCACCTGAATGCAAAACATTGTGTAATGCAGTGTTCTGTATGACCAACCGATTCCTCCTTTACAGAGAATGTACGCTTCCAAGACTTTACATACAAATCCCACAAATATCAGAAAGTTTGTGGAACAACTTACAATTACATACAGATTATTCTCATTTTTAAAGAGAAATAACAGATCAAACACAAAAATGTGTCAAACCATCTTCCACCAGCAAAATTTTATAGCCTTTCACTTTTACCACTGTAGCACAGATTATAAACATGCATTTGACCGTCAATAATATACACCCTCCACCAAAATCACAATCTCTCACCAAACAATAATATATCCACCGCAACCAGACAACACCTCATGGGTGACATAACAAACTTAAGGACATACAAAGAATGGGTAGTAATAGTAAAAGATACAACCAGACAAAACTGACTCAAAAGGAAAAACTATGATGACAAGACTGACTGCAGTGCAAGCTGCTGCTGAGGCTGTAAGGAAGACCAGGTTGAGGCAAGGACAGATGGTGGCAGCGTTTGTTGGAGCTGCCTCAGAAGATTAATCATCCTGCCAGCAGTTTGTTCTGTGGCAAGATCCTTGCCTGCACATAAGACCTACACAGCAGAACAGCCAAATTCAGGGTGAGGGAACATTGCTGACGAAGCAAAGGACAAAATGTATGTATACCCACCCACATAATATTTTCCATTGCATCTAAGAAATTTTTTTTTCTTTTTGTGTGTGCATGCATTCATGTGTTTGTTGGGATGATTAAAAAAAAGCCTCACTCTTCAGCGAATTATTTACTACCTTTACCAGTGGTTGTTGTAGACCAAAAACTAATTAGTGTTTCATCCTTTATTGCATATGTAAACCCTTAAAACTGAATAGAAACAATTTAATTTCCAAATGTTTGATTCCAAGAATAAACCTGATTGGATTCTAAAGGCTTAAAACCTGCTAGATTTCTATAGCAAAGGGAACTCCAAAAGTAAAGGGACAGCTCAATGCATGAGGGTCCCACCATTGTGGCATCTAGTGAGGGCCAAATGTAGTAATATATGCAGCCTTGCCCCTGCATACAGAGAGGTTGTTCCGTGTTTCATACCCATGACACCTATATCACAATGAAGCAACCTTACTATTGTGCCAAGGTTTACCCACAACTCCAAAAACGTGACAAAGAGACATCTTGGTATATTTGGACTTTAAGAACTGCCGAGGGAGGACAGATATTTCTGAACCAAGAGGCAAAAATGAAATAAAATGCCTTAGAAAACATTAAAAAAGAGTTGATTATGAGTTAATTATTTACAGATCTTTCTAAAATTTAGATTTTGATAATAATCCTAGATCTAAAAATCTTTGACAGCCACACGCATTTGCATGTGCAATGTAATTGATACTAATAAAAAATGAGCTGTGAACAAAATCAGGCCATCAGCAAAGTTAACAAAGGATATACCATGGATTTAATCAACTTCATAAACAATAGCAGAGAAACACAAGGATTTACACCGGAACAAAGGAAGGAGATTACCTCAGCAAACACGGAAATGATTTTGGGAAGATACTGATTGTTAGGACCCAAAAGTTCCCTATCCGACCTGTGAACAAGACATGGCCAATCAATCAATAGAGCCCATCACAAGAAAATAAATGACAGATAAATCTATTATATAAAACCCTAATTATGTGACAAATGAATAAAGCAAAGACCTGCACGGACCTTTCAACCATTGAACAAAGCTGATCATGTACAACTTTGGCCTCAATCAAATCACCTTTTATCGGCAAGCAACTGAGCCAAGCTGGAACAACCTGGCAAGCATGAAGGTTAACATTGATGATAATGATGATGATGATAACAACAACTACAATGGTATTGTCTACTTTGTATTCCAACAAACAATTGTTGGGAAAAACTAGTGAACCATCCCATGGATAAAAGGTTCTGATAAAAGGAAATACTGACACCAGAATAATGTGAGTGAAATATTGATTGGAGGCTGAGAATCCTACCCTGCAAACAACCACACTAGTCAATTTTGCCCTTAAGAACACTCAATCTTGGCCACAAAATGTGTGCAAACAAGCAGAACTATTTGCACATGTTATTGTTTACAAAGGTTCGTCGGTATCGAACTTTGTACCAATACCATCCTATTACAATGTCTTTATGTGGTACGGTATGAGATAGCGAGGCATACAAAGTGTCGTTATCATATAAGACTGCGTACCGATTCGGTAATAGTACGGTATGGATATATACCCGGTATGGTATGGTATGGTATGATATGGCACCGATCGGTATAGTAAATCTTGATCTATATGGTTGTAAAGTAGGAGTAATGGTCTGATCAACTTCATATTTCAGCGAACCTTGCTATCAAGAAAATTGAAGCACAACTAAGCATGCATTTTCTTACATTTACAAACAAGACTACAAGCTCAGCCACTGACATCAAGCCATTTCTTAACTATCTGGTGTCGACTCTATGAATAACTATTTACCAATATCCTCAGAGCTCCTGTCCATGCATCTCAGGTCATCCTCCTAGGCCCTTAAACACATTCAAGCTCCTTTCCTAAACACAGTTTTATCAAATCTTCATTGTAGATGTTTTTACCATCTCAACCAGTCCTCCACCACTTCATCCTCAACTGGCGTGGTGGCGCTTTAACTCCTCTAATTTACTTGGTCCTCATCTATCCATCCTAACTTTACACCACAGCTATCTCAACATTCTTATTTCTACCAAACCCATCTAGTTCTTTTGGACCCCTTTTACTACTCAACACATTAAAAAAGAATATACACATCTCTTTTTGATATGAATCTTAGCGTAAACCTCTTACAACTAGAAATTCACCTCTCCATCACTTCTCACAACACTTGTCATTGCCCAAGCATACATACCTCCAATAATTTTAATGTACTAGTTTGTGCCACTGTTCTCCCTTGATGCCCCCCTTCCAGGTACCTTATTATATACTTTCTTCAGGTTGGACCAAGGGAAAAAGAAAAAGGAGCTTGATGGGATAAAGGAAACATAAAACAGTTTGAAATCTAAGATTTCCTCATCAGCATTCAAAGATATCAGAGGTATCTGGAATAGATAAACTTTAGTGAAGAAAGTTCAAGAGTAAATGACAGTGACAATATATAGCATGATAACACAGTGTAAGCCAGTGTCCCAGTATGCTGGAAAAAGTGAGAATTAGCTGGAGAAAAAAAGAGCACAGTTTGAAAGGAAAATGAAGGCATGGATAGAGGAGTATGGGACTACTCATAACAAAAGTAAAAGAGAACCCAAGAAAGATGCCTACTGTTTGAAAATGGGTCAGCTAGCCTGGACGTACACTGATCCAGGCCCTGATCACGAACAAATTTCAGACCTTTGCATTGAGTGCGGTCCTAAAGAAGATATATACAACCTCTTTTATATTAGATTTGGATCATGCAGAATTAACCTAGCTAACAGGACTAGAATGGCAAAATAAAAAAGAAAAACTCTAGTCCATCAAGTCACATGTGACTCGGACTTCACCTGAAACTGGACTTGACACAACGAAACTAGTGACTGGTTTTTATTTGGGTCTAAATTGTGGGCAAGCAGAGTGGCAGACAGTTCAAAACAGGTCTGGAGTAACTCAGGCCTGAAACTGAGCTGACCTGACCTTATCCATGTGCAGCCAAAACCAGAGATTGTGGAATGAGAAACACATTGCAGCTATAGAGATCACAACTATCCTCTTATACATGCAGGGAAATAAAGATTATCAAGGCACATGCACAGAACATTCAGAAGTTGAGAAGTTGCACAATATGAAGGCAAGTATTATGACAATGGATTATATATCAGTTTTCTAGCATCTGGGTGTGATAGCCATACCACAAACATGGTACCTCATAGAAATGATGCTTATACAACTCTGAAATCACTTAGACAAAGACCTAATTAGACTGTTTTTTTCTAGGCTATGTGCTTAACTTTACATATAGTCTTGGTCAATTTACTTTACAGGCTAGCTACCGAACTTTACATGTAGTCTTAAATTGACTCTTAGTCAATTTACTGATAGCAACATTCAATAAAATTATCACATCCATAACAAATTTCAACATATCAAGCAACAATGCCAACACTTCTACATCTTTGATAAAATTTTACAAACAATTTTACAAACCAACAATGTTTTAAATCTTAAGCAGCAGCAGCAGTGGCGGCGGCAGTAATAGCAATACAGATCAAAACATCTATTACTGATCAAAACATCAAAGCCTTGTGAAAAGGATCCATCTCTAAAACTCTAAAAGAAAATTTATTTCATAGAAAGAATTAAGACAGAACAAGTCTAAATATCTAAGACAAACAACAGATGGCCAGGAGCCTTGAAAAGAAAATTTTAGAGAGAAGATGCTAAAGAGTCAGATCTTATTTAGCCATTACTATCACGGCATTATTGATTTTGATTAAAAAAATAAAATAAAATCTCACTGGCTTGTTTAAGCGACAAATACCAGGCCTTATCCAAACATGCAAGATGGTCTTATTTATATCACTCATTGTCATTCATTCTGATCAATGGCTACATCCTTTGAGACAATGAGCTTTTCAATTATAGAGAAAGAAAGGGAAGGGAGACTAACTGAATATTAAATACCTGAGCTGCATCAATACTATCCCTGTGGAACTGACATATTTTTCCAAGAGCTGAAACAGCATTGTCATATGCCATTACATTGTCTGAATGCAGTGCATCAGGATGTTTAATTACATTATTTAGCCTCGAGAGAGCCTCTGCCGAAGGGAAAAAACACAGAAACAATATTGATAATACTGCACAGAAGAGAAGAAAACAGACATGCAAAATATTCACAAATTTTAATTCTACTGGGATACCTCCAACAAGAGGTCGGAACACAGAACCACCAAATTCAGCACAAACACCAACTCCATAAACAGCAGCCTGAAGACAATTACTTCTTCAAATTAACCTAGGATAACTAGGAAACAGTGATATATGTGTAAGGGTGGGTCTAGGGTAAGGTGGTTTGCGCGCACGTGTGGGCTGTGAGGTAGCGCAGAGAAAGAGGGTTGGAAAAGGGATTACAAACCTGTCTAACATCCACATTCTCATCATTGCATGCTTCTAATAGGAAAGGAAGATAAGTATCATAATATCTGCCCAATAAAATAAAATAAAATAAAATAAAAGCAGTAGAGAAAAAAATTCTAAATTACAAGCCTAATTTTCCAAAGAGTTGAGTTCGAGGAACAACATACCTCAGAGCGGCTTCTCGGCATTGTTCTGCAACATCATCAAAAATGCAAATGGCAATCCTTCTCTCCTCAGCTGTTTTATCCTTTCCCTGCACATTAAAAGACCTTGAAACTTAATCCTGCTGAAGAGATTTCCTGATTTACCATTCTAGTTCTTGATTGAGGAATTCAGTAAACAGAAGATTTTTTTTTTTTTTTTTAAATTTGATAACTAAAAGCTGTTTTATTCAAACAGACTTAAGAATATGGCAAATAGCATTGAATTTCAGAGGAGCCAAAGCAAAATAGAGATGGTACAGGGTAACAAGTATAGGAAACTAAATCTTCTACCAAAGCATTGGAGGTTGCCCACAAGGATAGAGGTAGCTAAGCTCATAACCAGTACAGCTTTCTACTCACAAATTAGGTGTAAATTAATTATAAAATTGAATTAAGAAAATCTAGGTATAGGACATGCCATGTAAAGGAACTGGAGATTCCTGTTTCTGCATACACACAAATTACATAAATCTGAAGAAAAGAGGCAGGTTCAATTGCAAATGAAACATTGTAACTTATTGAGCTAGTTTCTTTTTGATGTTTCCAAGTCCCTTAGCGTGTTGATATATGGTCTGCAGGTCACCAATCATACTCCACTCTAGTGGTCACTTAAAAGTAGAAGCAAGTTATTACATCCAATAGAAGCATAAACACAGTTGGCATTGATGTGAATGAAGATATAGCCAAGGAAAAGTTGCTTGTACATTTCACTCAAGTAACCGCAACTTATTATTGGCATCCATATTAACAACATAAATGGCATCAAGCAGCTTCAGCAAAGTTAAGTGATTCCCAGACTTTAAAAGATGTGGCTGATCAGCTAAAATATTTCCAATCTCCCCGACTTACAAAATTTCATAAAAAAGAGTGACACGTTCTTCAGGACTTACCAACATTGGTGTTATATACATAGCAAGTTCATCAAAGAATGGCAGAAAAGAGGCCTTGAATGTTTTGATCAAAGTGCCCAAGCATTCACCAACCTGAACAAAAAATCATAAAGGAAGGAAAACACAGGACAAATGTCAAGTTTCAGAATATATGAATTATCACATCAAGGGGCTAAGCTTACAAGAAGTGATTTGCTAAGTATCCACAGAAGTATGATTGCTGACAAGTTATGACAGACCTGATCAAAGACTTCTTCTTCCTGTTCATTTTCTTCTTTAAGCAATTCTCCTTCCTCAGCATCGAAGTCCTCTGCCTTTGTCCTCTCTGCCCTTTCTCTTTTCCTAGTTGTGCTTGCTGTAATCACATGCTTGATCTCATCCACTATACTTCTCACCTGGCCTTCAGCAAGAAGTGGTCCAGAGAGCTGAACAAACAAAAGCAAATAAAAATAAGGGATAAAACCACAGCTTGCAGGTTGCAATTGAATTTCTTACAGAAATATCAAGACATTATCATATTTGGAAGGAGGTTTTTTTTGGCGTTTTGGTTGGGGGGTGGAGAGCACAGCATAAATTGAATAATGATTGTTTACATCAAAAAAGTTTAAGATGCCTAGCTTATCTGTAATCTTAAGAAGCAGTGGTCTTAGAACAGAAACTAAAATCAACATACCCAATGTGAGAACCTTTTCAACTGAAGTTTTGTTTTAAGAATATCTATGTAAGCTAAGAAACTTCAAATTAAGGTCCTAGAAAGCTTTATTGATTCTATGCAACACTCTTATTGCATTTGGGGCAACTCCAAGATTGGTTATTTAAGAGTAAGATAATGGTCAACATCAAATGGCCATAAGAACTTCAAATATTAGTAGTTCCATAGGCTGTACCAGATACATAACAAGCCATTCCAGAACATTTGACCCCCAGTTAAAACAGGGCTCCATAACCCTATGGTTGCAAAGGAAACACAGTGCATAGATATTGTTCTCAGTACAAAATCTTTTCTTCACAGCAAAAAGAAAAGAAGGAACAAAATCTTATCGCTGAAATTCTTTTGCTTCACCAAGGACCTCCAGTTTACGATAATAATAATTTGAGCAAGGCCATCACAGCATGCAGTACTTATAGCCCAATCTCTTTGCATCACCAAGGCTTTGATAGCATGCATTGAGCAAAGTCAATAAACACTTGAACATTGGTATAATACATGCCTTCTCATGCAACAATACAGACAATGTTTGTCTATGCTAAGCAATAGGTTGGATTAGGCAAAACATGTACTAAATCTTATTATGTAGATCAAGGACTGCAAAACCAACCTAAAACCACCTGGTTCCAGGTGGTATCATACAGAATTGGTGACGAACTGGGTCAGTTTGCTGGCTCAATACTGAACCGAGCGGAACCGCCCAATTCTGCTTGGTACGAACCTACATCATCGAGTTTCAGGCAATACCATGATTAAAAAAAAAAAAACAGAGAGAGAAAAAGGGGCTGAAAGCTGTCTTGGTACTAGATGCATGCTGTACCATACCAAACCGAACCGGAAATGTACTGGTACAGTAGCCGGGACCAGAATTGTGAACCTTGATGTAGATCAAACCATTGTGATCTCCTATCAAAAGTTCTTTCCTTGCCATCTTATTTTGTCTCGTTGCTTAATAAATTAAAGGAGCACAGATTTTAAACAGGAAATGTTTGGCATGACATTCCAATTTCTGTTTTTCATTATCTTTAAGTATACGGATTCTAACAACACCAAAACTAGCTAACCTCTATCTCACATTGACTCAGATCATAAACCTAGTTTAAAGGTAGAGATCTTGCTCAGACAAGCCAAGTTGCATTAGTTTACTAAGTTTCCTTAGGAGATGATGCTCATGATCAGTGAACATCTTATTACACAATAATGTATGTCTTAGCAATGGATGCAAGTACAACAAGAGGACAATGCAGTTCCAATATAGTCAACTTGCATTAAATTCCCTATAGACCAGAAAACTTTCTTGCTCACCATAGAAGAGGTATCTGTTTGATATAATAGACTAGAGTGAACCAATACAATGATAAGGGGATCCTCACAGAGTTAATACAACAAATAATTGTACTGCAGTATTAAGAAAACAAAGTAATAAGGAACCTCTCTTCTGAGCAAATGATGGAAAGGGTTAAGCGAAGGAAGAAGACAAACCTGTACACATTCATTCAACGAATCCAACATGCTTGCACAAATTTCTGTTTCAGGCTCCTGAGATCAGAGATATCATTCCAAAATACAAATATAAGTACAGAAGAATAAAAACTCAGACATCAGAAAATACAGAGGTTTTGTTAAATATTGAGTTTTAGGATGACCTTATGCAAGGCCTCAATGAGAGAAGGAATTATATAGTCAGACAATTGCTTAACATACGATTCATCACGACCCTGAGCCAACCCTTTCTCCACAGCTAACTTTGCTGAACGAAGTAGTTCTGGCATAGCTGGAGGCAAATAGAAAAATCACATTGAATCGTTAGAAGAACTCATTAGCAAAATAAGATCAATAATAACAAAAATATAATAATACCAGCAACAGCGGCCTTCCTGACTTCTTCATGGAAATAAAATTTGAGAAGAGGTACTAAAGTAGGAGCAACCTGCAATTAATTTCCATATTAAGTGATAGTTTCTTTTAAATAGACAAGTTTAACAAATAAATTTTAGGCCTAATGAAGGAACTGAATAAACACTGATCGTAACAAACCTGATCAATCCATGGATAGAAGCCCTCCTTGAGCTCATCAGCATAACAGCAGAGCATGTTACAAGCTGTGGCTTTCTCTTCCAGGACACTAGTCCGAATACCAATCCTTTTATCACCAAGAGTGATGGTTTCGATGCTACATTAATATATGACTTCAAGTAAATTAGTTGCACATATCTACAAAAACAGCATCACTTGATATCATAATAAGACCATGCAGATTCCCTGTCCTAGGATATCATATATATCATATTTGGTATGATAGCAGACCAGCTTACTAGCAAGCAGGGAATCATAGCAGGACTAATGTAAATTAATGAAAAGCATGAGGTTAAGAATAACTGAAGCTATAAAAAGATGGAGGTTGTCAAGGTAGTTATAAATTGTACACATTGCAATATTGCATGAAAGTTTCTACAGTGACATACAAGGGGACAGCATCTATTATGAAGACAGCAAACATAAGAATGGATTAGAATGTTGAAGATGTCCATCAAGTAACAGCAAACATAAGAATGGATTAGAATGTTGAAGATGTCCATCAAGTCATTTTTAATCATGATCTTATTTTCCTTTTCTTTTCTTTTTTTTTTTTTTGTTGCATACTGCCAGGCCATGAAACCTGCATGCATGAAGTTTTTGAGTCATGCTAGGACATTTTTACCTAAGAAATAAGAGGTTGGTAACATCATGTCCAAATTTTACCAATTTTGAAGTGTTGCCACAACCATATCAGAAGCTGGATGGTGTCAAGAAAGCCAAAAAGTAGTCCAAGCCTTGCAGAATCATCACCGTTAAGTGCGTGAGGCATAGACAGTTTGTGTAGGTTGTATATTTTGGTCAGTGCTAGCAGGTGAAGTAGGAAACAAGATCTGACAAACAGTTGATATTGGAAAAAAGTCATTGCTTGCCTTGGGAGAATCATAACATTAAAATGGAAATGTGTCACCCCATCACATGGCAACATGGATACAAGATCCCAAAATCCAAATGCAAAAAAACTGGGATCAAATATAAACATAAATATGTGTATATAAGTTGTTTATATACCTAGTTACCCACCCATATGTGTATATAATTTGTCTATACATGTATAATTGATGTGTTTAACTAAAATGATGAATCATTCTAAGTTTGGCTCTATATTTCACTTAAAGAAAAAAAAAATCTGAAAAATTGCAACATTTAGAAATTTACTTTAACTTTTAAAAGAGTCTAGTATCTTCAAGTGAGAGACAAGATCAGCATTATTACAACATCATCATATTATTATTAGATAAAACACCAGATCACCAAGGGGGGAAATATGTTAGCTCCATAGGCATAGAGACATTGAAATATGTGGCTTTTGCTGCCATATCTTAACAGTCGGATGGTGATGTGAGGTTATATCAAACTTGATACTCAAAGTTTGAAAATGAATTGAGAGTTGAAACTTGCTGCATTTAAGCTTATAGATCAAGGGTTCCATCCAGATGGAATCTAATGAAAGAACCAACAGTTAGTGGTTGATTCAACTTCTAAACTAATCAGAGTTGGTCAAACTCCCAAACTTTGGGTATCAAATATACACACACATATAGACATATATACATATATAGATCGAAAGAAAGAAGGATAGATACACATGCATACATACATATACATATGTACATATCTATACACATATGTATGAAAAAAAAAAGCTAGGTAGGTATCTACAAGCTTTACCTCAATTGAAGATTCATCATCCACGATAATTGCTTATTAATCGACACAAATTGACAGTATAAAATCCTCTTTACAATGTCGCAGCATTCGTAAAAGAAAAATTGTCCAATTTGCTAATTAACCTACTCCAGAAGTCGCAAAAAATTGCAAACTATTTAAACAGGAGCGTCAGCATTAAAGCCATACCTATCATCGTCTGAGTCGTCTATCTCCTCATCTGAATCTGCAGAGGTAATGGTTACATCTGGTTTCAGCTGAGCAGACTGAAGCAATGGAGGCATTACAATATTCATGTATGGCAGAAAATCCTGTCCCAAGCACTTGCATAGTCTGGCCCATGCCTGCGACACAAAACAAGGAATTAAATGATGTGACATATGGGCTTGCATATATTATTTCAAGCTATGTGATCTCAAAGATACCTGTAACATGTAACTTGTTATTGGATCATCTGCCTCCATCTGAGATCCTTGCAACGTCATCAGCACTTCCATTACCTAGCATGACATAAGCAATTAAATAAGTGAAATTATCATCACTAATATATCATAAGATAGCTGAATCACAGATTCAGCTATTGAAGATATGGATACAGCTTTAGAAAAAGAAAAAGCACGAAAATAAAAGGCAAGGATAACCAACAAATCCAAGAGTTAAATTAGAAAAACAAGAATATGCATTACAGCAGTATACGACAATGAAATATGTAACTTTTTTCTATCTTACAAACATTAGTTTCATAGCATTATTGAGGCATCAAACAACTCAAGGAACTGAAATTTTCACATGTTTTGAGGACACAGCCATAAGAAGAGAGAATACATAACTGTGCAGACTACAGAAAGTGCAGCACTTTTGTAACATTGCAGAATAAGGCAGTAGTCTTGTTTTAATCCTTTCAACATCTTGAAACAAAATGCTGCAGCATCTTAATTTGTTAAAAGAATAAAACTTGTTAAAGTTCATTTTACACGTGTAGTACATTCTAAAACATAACAAATCTCAAAGTCAAAACTCAAAGCATTACAAGTCACAAAATTCTTAGCCACTAACATGCTGTCCCCAAATAAAGATGGAATAACTTTTTTGAGAGAGTGGGTTCAAGGTTAAAGGATTTATAGGAGACAATATTGTATAAAGAATTTAGAGTATACAATAATAACAAATGAGCTTCAGTCCATAAAAGTAGTCACTCATAGACACTTCTAGAATTGGTTGATCCATCAAGGTAATAATTTTTAGAGAGTAAAGAGAAATATCACAGCTACCTGTTTAGCATCCTCCCTAAATTTCTCCTTGCCCACAGCCATTCCAACCAAACTTATGCACTCCATAGACTTGGCACGAAGCATACGTTTGGACTTGTCAGTTGCATTCATGAAAATAGCTTTGAGATATGGCATGACAGCATCATAGTACTTTTGGAATTGTTCCTGAAGGAACATGTTACCTCAAAAGAAACCCATTGAAAAATTTGGAATAAACAACCGAGCAAAATGTACCCTTAGCAAATACCTGTGATGAATCTGCAACAGATGCTAAAGCTGTCAAAGCTCCCTCTTGCACCATCTGCTTCCCATTCTGAATGAAACATGTTTTGCATTTTAAAACCCTTTCTAACAAACTCCAGAGGAACCAAAAGAATCATATGTAAATCTAAACAAAACAAACAAATATGAGAGTATACCTGTAAGAGTACAAGTAACTTGCTAACAATTCCATCTAAGTAAGGTGTCAGGATGTCTGGTGTGCAGTTTTCGCTGAAATTCAAGACTGCTGAAGCAGCATGCGCCTGCAGCATCAATCAAATCCATGTTCATTAAGAACTGATTCACACAAAAAAGATTAGTTCATGAATTTGAAGTTCCATAAATATGCATGAAGTTCCATAAATAAAGACAAAAAGCACATAAAGATGAATAATTAAGCAGCACAATTAGCTTGGATGGATGCCAGGGCAATTCTTACAAGATTCATTTAAGGGGAGGTCCCCTTGAATCAACTCCATACCAATACAGACTGGAACCAGAACAAAACCAACCCATATAATACACTACCATCCACTACTTGACTCCATGGAATACACTGCCCTATTACCGCTTGTAACTAACAATTGTAGCTAAATTACTACCATGAATGATGAGTGCATCTAATAGAGAAATATGAAGTCAAATTTTGAGAAAATCTCAAGAAACAGTGAAAAATGCACATAAGAGACATGGACTGCGCAAGCTTCCTTAAAAGGAAAGGAATGCAAGGCAAGAAAAGTTGAACAACAAGACAGAGTAACAACCAAGCTCAATAAATAATCAGTGCTTGACTTGTTTCTGAACTTGAGCACTTCCAGAAAAGACCAAACAAATATACAAATGCTTATAGCCAGAAATAAACCTTCTATCACATTTTTTTCTGTAGGCTTGCCAATGCTTACAAGCATTCTATAGCTTACTCCTAATATATCTATACCTATATATCTATATCTATGTATAGATATAGATATATACATGCATACCCACATATACATGTACGTGTTTTCCATGCTGTTTGTTGGTGTGTGTGTATATGTATATATATAATTATGTGTGTGTGTGTGTGTGTCTGTATATGTGTGTATATATCTATATATGTGTATATGCATATATCTGTATATACATATGTGTGCATATATCCATACATACATACATACATATATATATATAGATGTATGTATGTATGTATGTATATGTATGTATGTATGTATGTTTCTCCTTGAAGCATAAAGAACCCTTGAAACAGGAAAAGGAAGACTATGTTTCCAAGTCAAATTATAAGTCCCCACTACTACTAAACCGAATGGAAAGGAAGAAACTACAAATAATGTCCCTTCAAGCCACTTCTCAAGCTAGCTCAAAATAGATAATCTTGTTCAAGAGGTAAGTTTGGTACCCCCACAGATCTGAAAGTGGTCAATCATTGATAATAGCCGTTGAGTTTAAGTTGCTAGGAGTATCGAGCAAGATTGAACTACTGAAGGTAACATCAACGTAATAGTTTATCATGAGTCAGAACCATCTTCAATCCAAACTCAGACATTTGTACACCAAATGGCATATTTCTATATTCACGTAACAGTATACAGATCAAGAAATTTGATTCAATAAAGATAGTTTCCTGTAATTTATAACCGCAGATATTCCATGAGATAGTTTCCTGTAATTTATAACCGCAGATATTCCATGCACATCAGGCTTGCTAAAGTACTTGCCTGAACACGGGGATTCTGGAAGTCATCCATCACTGATGCCAATGCAGGCAGCACCCTCTGATGATACTGGACTTGCAAATCTGGCCCCAGATCCGTAGACAACTGCCCGATAGCATTTATAGCCGCCCAGCGCACGCGGGGATGGGGATCTTGGAATGAATTAAGGACCATATTCACCACTTGCTCCAGGTTCTTAATCATCACCTGCATAAAGGAGAGAAAAGAAAGATACCCAACTGAATGAAATAAACAATGATCACTGCCTCGATAGCTTGGAGCACCATTTGATTTTATGCCATCGGTAAGTCATCTAAAAGAAGTTCCTTTTAATTAGATCAAAGATTGTCCTTTAACGGTTACAATACCTTGGAGCAACCTTCAGCAATCTGGGCAAGAGTGATGAGGGCAGCGTGGTGCTTCTGCCACTCAGGGGCCGACAGGTACGCCGGGAGCAGCTCAGATGCGACTGGAACAATGGTATTCCCTCCGACGGCTATTGACAACCGGTCGAGGCACTCCTGGGCGACGCTGTAGTTGCTCGTCTCCCCAGCATCTTCATCCTCGGCCTCTGCACCGTGCCAAGCGGGCTCATCCTCGATGTCCAGCAGCATCTTCATCAGCACAGCAAACAGCCGCCCGATAAACTGGGGGAGACGGCGCATCATCCCAGGGGCACGCTCCCGTGCCTCCGCGAGCGTGATCACGAACTCAACAGCCAGGTGACGGGTTCCCTCCTCGAGTTGATCGGCCTCGGCGATCTGGAGCATGGCGCTGACGACATCCGGGAGCTGGCGGCGCAGGAAGCGTGGCTCGGTGCCGGCGAGTTCAATGAGGAGCTCGAGGGCCTCCTGAGCGGTGGCCTCCTGGCCGGAGTTGAGGGACTCGGTGAGGGTGCGCATCATGGCGGGAAGGAGGTCGCCGAAGCGGTCACGATCGGCGGCGGAGGGGAGGCATTGGACGAGATTGATGGCGGCGCTGAGGGCCGCGATGCGGACGTCGGCGGAGGTGGGGTGGGAGAGGGAGGAGAGCAGGACGGAGTGGAGAGTGGGGAGGTGGGGGAGGAGGGTGTCACCAATGTACTGGGCGAGCTGGGAGAAGATAAGGAGGGCAGATTCTTGGAGGCGGGGGTTGTCGGAGGTGACGGACTGGAACATGAAGGGGAGGAGCTCCGGCCAGGCGTCGTCGGGGAGGAGGCCAGCGGCGAGCTCGGAGACGGTGTCGCAGAGCTTCTTGGCGATGGACTTCGTGTCCTCGTGCTGGACGGAAGCGAGGAGGAGGGACTTCAGGGAGGCCTGCGACGTCGGGGAGAGGCGGGGCCAGAGGTAGGACGGCGACGAGGCGTCGCCGGAGGATGACTCGCGGGTGAGGAGCTTGCGGAGGAGGATGGCGGACATAGCGCGGATCTCGAGGTGGGCGGAGGAGTGGAGGAGGGTGGCGAGCTTGGCGGCGAGGGCGTCCGGGTGGAGGTCGCGGCATAGGTTGAAGAGGGCTTCGGCCTGCGATCGCTGGTCGTTGGCGGAGGACATCAGCTGGGAGATGAGGGCCTCGAAAGGGTTCGGGTCGGCGCCGAGGATCGCCGCCAGCTGCTGCTGCTGCTGCTGCTCCATCGCCGGAGGATGCGAACAGGAGCTCTGGGGTTTTAGGGAGGGAGCGGCAACGGAGGCGGCGAGGAGGAAAGGAGGGGAGTGGGGGTCGTCACTCGTCAGGCCGCTCTCTCTCTCTCTCTCTCGTACGCTCTCTCGCTCGCTCGGTTGACGAGTGGGTTGTTTCTTGGCCTTTTATTGCTAGGGTTTGGGAGGAAAATAAGGGAGAGCTTGGAAGGAGAGTGGAAGGGGGTGGAATGGCTTCATTTTGGTGCTTTGGATTGGGTCTTGGTGGTGGGGTTTGGGCTCGCTGGATGTTAGCTGTAGTTAGTGCATATTTTTTACGGTGATTGTGCGTAATGATGATGTCCCAGGTCAAGTGGTCATGGGGATGGCGGCCGGTCAATGTGCCTCGTTTGGAATTTGGAGCTTTGAGGATTTTTCGTTTTTAAGGAGGGGAAAAAAAAAAGTTTGAGACATTCCAGGAAAAGAGAGTTTTTCTTGCCAAAAGGAAAGAAATGAGAGGGCGGCATCGGATGGGCCTAAAGCACGGGGGGATAAAATTTATCTTCCTTTTCCTCTGATAAACCATTGGTTTTCTGTGCAGGGCCCCTCATATTTTTTAGGCCTAGAGTCAAATAAAAAATATATATATATTAAAAATTAATATATTTTAAATATTAATTATTATTAAAAAATTAATCTACATACATTTTGTCATACAAAATTTTTTATAATTTCTTTGTAATCAATATTTGACAATAATTCTTCTTCAATAGATAGCATAGCTAAACCATTTAATCTTTTTTGTAACATTGTTGATCGTAAATATGATTTTAATAATTTTAATTTTGAAAAACTTCTTTCAGCAGAGGCAACAGTGACAGGTATGGTCAATAATATCCTATATGCAATTGATGTATTTGGATAATAATTCATTTCATTAATATAATTAAATATATCTATAGCAGTATTATTTTCTTTTGGCATAATTGCTTTTAGAACTTTTAATTCTGAAAATAAATCAATCCCATCAAGATCATGATGATTACCATTTGTTAAAATATTTTGAAGATTAAGACAAAATTTTTTCAAATTTTCTTCATCCAATGAAATTAATGTTTTGAAATCAAACAAAAATTCAAAATTATTTTCATATAATTGAAATTGTTCAAATCTATGTTTCAATGAAAAGATAGCTTGATCTACTAAATATAAAAAATAATTAACTCTAAATGATTCTTCTGATGATTGTTCAATATCTACATTAATATTTTCATCAAATTATTTTTTTCTTTTTACTTGACATTTTATACGAAATATAGGATCAATTCCCATCTCATTTGCAATTTCCTTAGCTGAAATCATGGCAGAAGTAAAGCCAGTCTCTCTATATCTTTCAAAAAATAAAACTAATCCTTTTAATTGATCAATGGCAACATCTATACGCATATCCTTAGATTGTAAATTTTTGCTAACTAAATTAACAGTAAATAGTGTATCATACCAAATAATCATTCCTAATAAAAATTTAAAATTTTCAAGCTCATGTGTTGCTAAAGATTCAGTTTCACTCTTTGTTTTTGAATCCTCACAAATTTTAGTTAATTGATATAAAGCTTCTCTTATTTGTGGAGTTTGAAATCTCATTGCTTTGACGCTCTCAATGCGACTTTCCCAACGTGTTTGTGACAATGACTTTAATGTTAAATTAGGTACATTATCAAGTAAAATTTTTCATCTCTTTGTAGAACCACCAAATGCATTATATATTCATTGTATTACACCAAAAAAAGTTTTAGTTTTACTACAAGATGAAACCATATCACAAAGTGTTAAGTTAAGACTATGACAAACACATGGTGTATAAAATGCTCTAGAATTTATTTCTAATAATCTTTTTTGTACTCCCTGATTTTTTTCTTTCATATTAGATCCATTGTCGTATCCTTGTCCTCTTATATCATCAATGTTTAAATCAAAAGTTTCTATAATAGATTGTAATTCATTAAAAAGGCCTAAACCTGATGTATTATCTACTTTTAAAAATTCTAAAAAGTATTCTTCTATTGTTATTGGTCTTTTTGAAATATTCACACATCGTATGATCAAAGACATTTGTTCTTAATGACTTGCATCTGGAGTACAATCAAGTATAATGGAATAATATTTTGCTTCTTTAATTCTTTTAATTATTAAATTTTTTATATTAGATGCTAATGCAATTACTAACTCATCTTGAATTTTATGACTAAGATAATGATATTGAATTTCATTATTTTGAATACGTCTAAGATGTTCTTGCATAATTGGATCAAAAACAGCAATCATTTCAATTAATCGTAAAAAATTATCATTACTATTTTGATAAATTTTTTCATTCGTTCCACGAAAAGCTAGAGAACTTTGAGCAAGAAATTTAACAGCAGCTACTATTCTTAATAGTACTTTTTTCCAATGTTCTTTCTCTTTATTAATTTGCTCTTGAATATGTTTATCGATTGTTTGATTTTTTTTAAATCTATTCTGTAAATCAATCCAAGTGGTCATATTATGAATGTGATCATTACTAGTTTCATGAGCTTTAAGTCTTTCACTAAGGTGTTTCCAATCTTTAAAGCCATCACTTGCTAATTGACTTCTACTACTATTATCATTTGATTTAAATAGCTTACAATAAAAATAAAATAATTTGTCTAACTCTTTTGAATATACTAATCATTTTCGATCATATTGCTCTCCATTTGGTAAAGTTCGATCATAATGTGTTAAAGAAAAATGTCTATTATATTGATCAACAGGAAACTTTATATTAATATCTCTTTTAGGATCATTTTTAATTAATAAATCTTTAGAATTTGTATCAAGACTATTCCATATCCTAGGATCATAAATGTCAAAAGTATTTGATTCACTTGATTTTTCATTCATTAAATTTTTATCACCACTAATGAGATCATCTGTGCTATTAGTATTATCATTATTAATAATATTATTATCATTATTTAATTCATAAGTAATATTTATATTTTTATTGATAAATTCACTAGCAATATTATTTGAATTCTCAACTATATCACTTTTTTTACTTATAATAAATTTATCAAGACCTCCTTTTAATGATTGAGTCAATTGTTCTTGTTTTCTTTTTTTCTTAAGTTTTTCATGACCCGAAGGATATTTTCTAGGTATCATTTTGATAAATAAAATAATAAATATTAGCTAAAATTAGTAATCAATAAATTTAAAATTTAAAATAATAGAATCTGATTTAAAACTTTTTGATAGAATAATAGAACTTGCTTGAAGGCTTTGTTGATGGAACAAAATTTGAGCAAAAGCTACTGTAATTGTAATAAAAATTTAAACCTGAAAAATAAAACATGACAATTAATCAATTATTTTAAGAATAAGATATAGTAAAAATAATAAGAAAATGAAGTGAAATTACAAGCTATCTAAAAAAATAAGATGGATATAAAGACCATAATTATATTTATTTAAAAAAGCAAGTCCTAGATGTACAAAATTAAATATATTCCATCATATGCAAGAATACTGACCTATTGATTGAGACTCTCACATAGACGGACCAAATTTCATATACCTAAACCAATTGGATTATAATTAACAAATCCATGTAATTATATTGTGTGAACCATTTTTTTTTTTATTATGTGGACTGTGGACCATCTTTTTTTTTCCTTCTTCTTCTTCCATAGTAAAACAGAGGACTCATCCTCTCTTTTTTTTTACAGAACAGTGTGGATCATCTTTTTTCTTTTTTTTTTATTGTATGAACTGTGGATCATTTTTTTTTTCTCTTTTTTTTTTCTTTTTCTTCCATGGTAAAATAGGGGATCCTTTCTTTTTTTTTTTTTTTAACGGAATAGAGGACTCATCCCTCGTTCCTGAGGTAAGGTCGTAAGGGAGATCCTCCTCTCCGGCCAACACCGCCCACAACTAAAGGAGCGGTCTCCGACGATCGGATGATGACAACCACAGGCTCCAGTGATTTTTTTTTAAATTTTAAATTTGTTACATATGTATAGAGAATGGTTAGAGAAAAAGTTCATCTGGAAGACTCAATGAGCTGAGAACAAGAGAAGCTGAGAGTACAACATATTCAAAGATCTAAAAAGAGAAATAAAAAAATTTATATATAAAGCATCAAAAAATCTAATTCAGCCAACAGTGGTCGAATAGTTTTTTTTTTCCTTCTTTTTCCATGGTAAAACAAGGACTCTTTCTCTCTGTTTTTTTTTTTTTTAACGAAATAGAGAACTCATCCCTGTTCCTGAGGCAAGGCCACAACCCACAAGGGAGATCCTCCTCCCCGGCCAACACCGCCAACAACTAAAGGGACAGTCTTCGACGATCGGACGACGATAACCACAAGCTCCGGTGACCGGCGGCAGCCTAACGATGCCGGAAAGATAAAAAAAATGAAAAAACAGGGGAACTTGTTGAACTAGGATTTCAAGAATTTTTCTGACAATAAATCGGCAAAAAATCAAGTTTAAAATTCATAGCAGATTGAAAGAGGAGGATTGAAGAGATTTACTTGACTTTTTGACGGATTTTGATCTGATTTTTGACATCCAAAATAAGGAAGAATCACCGATGGACAGCAGAATAGGATGAAAAGATCGGAGATGGAGGAGGAGGCGGGGGAGAGGAGCTACAGATTGTGAGAGGGAGAAGACGTTTGGTTTATCCAAAAAAGCCGTTGGGGTACTGGGACTCGGGAGAGGAAAAAGGCGTTTGGTTTACCCAGACAAAAAAAAAAATAGGGGCCTAGGGCGGTCGCCCGCTTTGACCCACCCCAGGGCCGGCCGTGTTTCTGTGTTTCAAGGTCTTTATTTCTGGAAGAAGGTTGCAAACTATTTGATGAATATGGAGTTATTTGACGTATCTCTCAAAATTTAAAAAATTAATTAATAGTTATCAATATATAATTTATATTAAAATAATTGAAGATCCGTATATTATGCAGGATCGGATGTACGAAAATAATTTTTTAAATATTATTATCTTATTTTTTAAATATTATTATATCTTTATTATTATTCAAATTATTATTATTAATAAATTAATATTTTAAAAATAATATTTTTATTATTATTTTAAAAAATAATATTTTATTATTAATTTTTTGAAATTAAATTTTTTAAAATAATATGTTATTATATAAATAGTATTTTTAAATTAATAATAAAAATATTATTTTTAAAAATAATATTTTGAAAAAATAATATTTTTATTATTATTTTAAAATTAATATTTTTTTACTTCAAATTATTATTATTAATAAAATAATAATATTTTTTCTTTCTTTCTTCTTCCCAAATATTTTTTTTTTGCTTCTTTTTTCTTTCTCCCGCCGGCCCTACCCCCACAACATGAGATCCAGGTCACGGCCATCTGTACCGCCCTCACCGTGGCCCTGCCCCACCGTCGTTCATGCCGGATGTACAACAATAATTTTTCTGATGTTACTGTATTCTTATTATTATTTAAATTATTATTATTAATAAATTAATATTTTAAAATAATATATTTATTATTATTTAAAAAATAAATATTTTTTAAAATAATATTTTATTATTAATTTTTTGAAATAAATATTTTAAAATTAATACTTTATTATTATTAATAGTATTTTTAAAATAATATTTTGAAAAAAAATATTTTTATTATTTTTTAAAATTAATATTTTTTCTTCTACTATAAATTATTATTAATAATAAAATAATAATATTTTTTTACTTTTTTCTTTTTTCCCTCCCTTCGTAAATATTTTTTTAAATTAATACCATAGAAAAATAATATTTTAAATTATTATTAATAATAAAATAATAATTTTTTTCTTCTCTTTCTCCAAATATTTTTTTAATTTCTTTTCTTTTTTTTCCTCCTTCCCTTCCTTTCCTCCTACCTTCTCCCCCCGACCCTCCGCCTCCCACCGCGTCTCCCGGCTCCAACGCTACCAACCCCCTCCCCTCCCCTCTATGGCCTCGCCCTGTCGCTATCTCCTCCTATTCCCTCCTTTGGTCCCGGTAAACTCGAGACATCGTGGCTCTACGCGAGTATCGATAACTGCCCCTCCCCTCTCCCAGCTTCGGTGCACCAATCTAGCCCCGCCCCACCACCGTCTGTGCCGCATCCGTCATCCACGCCGCATCCGGCTTCGCACAACCACCCAACCCCCTTCTCTTCCCTCTCCCGATACTGACGCCACCAATCCCCCTCCCCTCCACAGCCTCATCCCATCATCATCCCTTCATGTTCCCTCCCCCTCCCCCGACACCACCAACCCCCATTGCTTCCGCTCCCCGATCTCGGCCGTGGGCGATCACCTGCTTGGAGTGGCTGAATAAGAAGCTTGGATGATGGTTGGGGTTCGTCAATGCTCGCATGGAACCGTGAAAATTCGGATTGTGATGTTTCATAGGGGGCTTTCTTAAATCGATGGAGATTTTTAATGCTTTTCTATCCAGGTGGCACAATCAAACTTATTTGAAGAGCTAAATTGGTAACACCCCAACACTCCTCTCTCTCTCTCTCTCTCTCTCTCTCTCTATATATATATATATATATATGATGCGTCACTCATCGAAGGTAACTTAGCTCAAAATGAATGGCATGTACAATGGTGCTAGCCGGATGGTATCTAAATTTTATTCTTTTACTTTTAGAGACTATTTAGATCAGGAAATTGGATGACGCTGGAAGTCAATTTTGTTGTTATATTCACAGGTCTTACATGATAGTTGAAAATTGGTGGAATACAATGTGTGATGGCAATCAAAAACAATCTTTAGCATTTCTACAAGTGAATGATCTAAATTATTGAAGCACCAATGCTAGATTGACAATTACTAGTGATAATTTACATGCTGCTCTTGTAATCTTTATCATGCTCCATGATTATTTAAGATAAAAAAATGGTGGAAATATAGAAGTTTAAAGAAAGGGAATATTTACATAGGCTATAACATAACAAATATAGCTAATAAAAATTATTTTACGCTCCACTAGCTAGCCGACTGCGTTTCTATGTGTTGCACATGTCTTTGATCTTTACTATTTTGCAGGCAGGTGCAGGTATTTATATTAGGTTCATGAATCATGGTTGGTAGTCACCTTCCAAGAATTCATTATATTCCATAATTGATTTTAAACATGACAATGAAAAGATGCAGTGCCAATAAAAGGACTTTAAATGCATTAAAATGCTTTTCTTATCCTCGAGAATAAAATTATATTTTGACTCCAAATCAACAACTTAACCCTCATATACAGAACTACAAGCCAAACCTAAACATAGTAGACTACTCGTAGCTTTAAAAAGGAATGTACCTGAGCTAAGACTCATAAAGAGCCGTAAAAAGAAATCATAAACTTCATAGGAGTGAGGAACAAAATTAGAGAGATTGTTTTGGAATTTGATATTATATAGAGAGCCTTGAGATGGTATCCCAACCATATAATTGTCTGAAGCTTTCCAATTTTTTGGAAGGCTCCAATTATTGGGCGTGCTTCAACCATTTGGCCTTTAACATTCATTGTTCTTTCCTGATAATGTGTGATGGTTAGAGCCATGCATAGAACCTCAATCCTTGCACTGGTGCCTGATAGGCATGACTAAAACGCCCCAACATCCACATGCTAAACGTTACATTCCATTGGACTATACTGGCACACAGGTGATTGCTACATGATGCCTTTAGTTGAGTTTTCATAATAATTTATGATGAACTGTATATTGATTCTAGTGGCGTTGTTGCTTTCTCTCCCGTACTTTTTTCACTTTCCTCATTCATCAAAAGAATCTTGTGAGGAGATATTCAAAGCCATTGGTTTCCTAGGATTTTGGTAATCTCGTTGAATTATACAGAAACATCACATCCTTGGTAACTGCATTCATGTTCTTGTAAATTGAAAGTCACCCACAAAGATCTATTATCCAAAGCAGGTTGGCATGGTCTTATTTTCATTTCAATACTTAAGTTATTATATATAATTGCCTTCTTGTTCTTCAAACAATGAAAGGTCCAACACTTCGACTAAGTAGTTGAGTGTATGGAAAACACATTTACAATGCCAATTATATTTTAGTTTGAAACCAACAAATCACCATCTTCCCTATTGAACCACATTACACATTCCAGGATGTGTTCGGCACCATAAGGGTTGAATGGGCTCTGCCCTGATTCCCCTACCAACCATCCGATAACGCCAATCATTCAATCGATCAGTTGCCTCTGCATACCTTTTCTTCCCGCTTTGGTCTCGATTTCCAGACCACAATGCCTCTGCCATTGCCGATGCCCTGGGCCATATCCTGGCATCCAAAACTGTTGGGTCCGCCTGCTCGGACCACATTGCCACCTCTCCACCTAAAACTAGCTTGGCCTCCTCTTCACTAAGCCCATATGTTATGTCATAGTCATACACCCTTTGCCAGGTTTTAAAAGGTCCACACCAAGATCCCCCATCACTGTCTTTGTCACTACCAATTTGATCATATGAACTATCATTGCCGACGAAATCTCCATGTCCACAATCTAAGTAGTAAAAATCCGACGAGGACACGATTGTTCGATATCCTGCGGCGACTAGGAGTTTAGTATTATTAGGGCCATTGTTCCAAGTCTGGAGAATGGTGGTCTCTCGGGGGATCCTTGATGGGTCCACTTTCACCAATGGATCCAATAGAACATCTTCCCAATAGACAGCGGTGCGATTAAGGGACACAATGTAAGGGTGTGTTGAGTTGACAAAAAGCTCGAGAACTTGGCTAAGTGTTCCTCCATTAGCTAAGAAAGCCTGGATTGCTGTATCAGCCTTCCAACAGCCCGGTACGATCTCATCACCACCGGCATGATAGAAGGGTTCAGGAAAGAGGGAGGCAATGTCATGGATGACATTGTGAACAACTTGGTAGGTTTTGGGCTCGAGGGGGTTGAGCTGACCTGTTCCTGGCTCTGAGGCCAGACGTTCGGCCCAGTGAGCTAACCCTTTCGGCAGCCAAAACATGTTTGCACACGTTACAATCTCAGGATATGCTCCAGCCCATGATCCTGTGTGGCCTGCAAAACATGTACAATATATCAATGATTATGATGTTACGGAAATCTATCTTGAGGTGTGCATCAATTGCATGAAAATCTGCTGATTTGACCAAAAAAAAAAAAAAAATCCTTAAAAGAAACTGAAATAATGACTCTGTTCGTAAGATAAAAGTTTATTGAGATTTAGAAACTTATCCTCTGGTGTGACTTGCATGTTCCTTTCTAATGTGAAACCTACGAGTTCATGGGATTCTACAAATTCTCATGAGACAAAGATGTCAGATAGTTTTGAATAGGACAGGATTGTGTCTATTACGTCAAAGAAAGATTCATTTTTCTTAGCATAAATCCACCGTTGGATCATGCAACGGTTGTTTTGAGATCTACAAAAAAAGAATAAATTTAAAATAAAATATTTAAAATATTTTGAAATTTATATGGAGTATAATTAAATGAATAATATTACAAAAAAAGATCAACCATTCTTCTGTAAAAAAGATACAAACCTAATTATACCTTGAATCAGTATAGTATGGAAATCCATGACTCCAGGGGAGGCTACAACTGTCTCGAGGGAAAAATCTCAGGCACTATTTTTATTCTGCAACAAAAAGTAAGTGGAGCATAACGACCACGGTATCTGCATACCTCATCCAATAGTATGAGTGTCAAAAGTGGCGGCTGCCGTTTATAGCTCTTTCTTCGTTGGACCAAGGTACCTGCATACCTCATCCATTCATGTGTGTCTCGCTGCGGTTTTTCTCTCTCTTTCCTCGTTGGCCAGACAAGGAGTAATTGCAGGTTATATGACGTCCATATTTTGTCTACACGCACTTATGGGAACCCAAGTTACCACATTAAAGCCCACTCAAATAAACAAATAGATGGCCAACCAATGGACCGAAATTATCCACCCAACACTACCAAAAGGGTTCGGACATTCTCACGAAAAAAAAAAAAAGAACGGTCTGTCTTTTTCCTTTTTTTTCTCTCCTATCACGGCTTCCATCCCATAGATTTTGGAATATTTTGATATCTTTCTTCCATCTATCTATCTACATAAATCACGGGCGCAATCCAATGATTGACATGGAAGGGAAATTATCTTTTGGTGCGGAAGATACATCTGGAACCATGACTTGGTCCATCTTAAGGTTTGATCCAATCGGTCAAGTGTATATGGTGTTGCTATGCGAAGAAATTGAAGAACCAACTTGACTATAGATTTAGGAAATTTAAGAAAAAAATGATGGCATAAGTACGAAAAGACTACATAGGTTCGAAGGGTGGCTAACCAGGGGTATCAATCTCCGGCAGCACCCTCACGCCATGGCTCATGCCAAACTCCACGATTGCCTTCACGTCCTCCGGAGTGTACCTCATGCCAGGTCCGTAAGACCCCTTCAGGGCGAGCTCGGGCTCCGATGGCAGGAGAATAGGAAAGGAGTGGGAGTCTGTGATGTGCCAGTGAAACACATTCAGCTTGTTGGCCCCCATGGCTTCAATTGTCCTCATGATGTCCTCCACCGGGTAGTAGTTCCTAGACGTGTCGACCAACAGCCCGCGGTAGGGGAAGATGGGCTGGTCGTCGATGTAGACATCGGCGGCAATCACCGGAGGATCACCCCACGATAACTGGGAGAAGGTCTCGAGGCCTCGCATGGCGCCCCAGACGGTGACGGCAGTCAAGTTGGCGAGGCCGGTGGAGGATGAAATGGAAAGGGAGTAGGACTCGTCGACGCCATGCTGGAGAGGGGAGGAGAGGTCGGAGATGGAGAGAGCCAAGGAGTGTAATGGTGGGGATGAGGAGAGGTTCACGGCGGGGGGAACGATGGGGTAGTAGTGCTCGGAGAGGAGGAGGCGGGTGTAGCGGGCGACGGCGGACTGGAGGTGGTGATTGGTATAAGGGGAGAGGATTTTGAAGGAGGGGGAGAGAGGGGTGGCTCTGGGGATTGGCCAGGAGATGGTGGTGGGTTTGGGCCACACATTTATGGGGAGAGTTTGGGAAGAAGAGAGTGGGAAGAAGAGAAGGAATGATGAGAGGATGGGAAGAGAGAGGAGGAGGGAGATTTTGGCCATTGGTGGTGAGAGCTTGGTGAGAGAGAGAGAGAGGGGTGGTTGAGACTTGAGGGTGGGTTGGACGGGAAGACAGATATAAATGGGAAAGGGGGAGTCTTGTGGTTGGTGTCTTCTTGTGACTGGATGTTTTGTCCGAGAGATTCTGAGCTTTAATTTATATTGTTACTCCATTCGTGTCTTGTCAGCTGGGATCTAGTGGTACGTTAGGATTGTTTCTTCTAACAAAGATCTAACGCGTGGAGAAGATGAATGAATTATTTATAGTTCCGAATGGTTAAAGATGAGGATTAGAGTGATCTATTTTATGGTATTCACAAGGTTTCTAATTTTCTTGCATGGACAATTTTTGGTGCAGTCTATCCATATGTCATGTTCATAATTCATGACGGCCACAAACTGGCTGGATCAAGCTTTAAGTTAATAAGAGCTGGCCTTGAACTTACAAGCATTATTTATCCAAGGAAGTGCCAGTGCAAGCATCCGGATCTATACAATCATAGAAGTACAAGTAGTTGCTCTTTGATTATTCATGAGTTTTGTTACTGAGAAAATTATACATGACTGATTTAATTGAAACGATCATGTCTGATGTACATACCATGGTTTTGTCCATCAATTAGGTATATGATCCTAATGTGTGGCTCTAGATCATGTGTCATCTGAAGTGGATACCAACATGCAGTACTGCACCCGATAATACTGTTTATCCTCCATGTTTCCTAAACTTCTATCCAGTAAGGCCGCATAGTTGCATTTGGTGGACGTCCTGCAGCTAAATGACCTCTATTTTCTTTGTAGACTACTATGCACAAAGTTTCCCTTCATTTGCTAGGTCTATGGAATCACCAGCTTATGAGGTCAAGCTAAATGCAGAATGAAATGCATTTAAGCAAGTCAGATAAATCTGGATCTTATCCATATAATTATTCTGTTATAGACGCAACCAAACTTCAAATTCTGACCCATATGTCTGATAATTAGTCTCAAATTGAGAGCATAGCCTTTCTAAATATGGTAATTAATTTTAACTACCTAAGTAGTAAGTGGTATCATTATAAAATGCTACGTATCGTGTATTACACTCATTTTAAATTAAGAAAATCCAACAAAAAGACATGTATCTCATAAATTATAGGTTGATAATTTTTAATTAGACATACATGCATCAATAATCAAAGCAACACATGTCCAGATAAGAGTATTTTCATGAGGTACCAACAAGTTTTTTTTAAAAAATTATTATTTATTAAATAAAAAAAAAAACTCTACATGAAGTGCTGGAAGATTAGATCCTACCCATTCTCAATGTATAATTAGACCCAGAGTTAATAGACCCGACAAGTGAATATGAAATGTATCACTAAATCTTAGACTTTCAATTAATGTGGACTCAGAACTAACCAACATAAACCTCAACCCTATCAGTACACAACTGATGCGAGACACGGGCTGAAATCGTTGTTGATCTGGTATTACCCGTATGTAGCATCGTGCATGGACTCATGGATTGTTCTGCAAGGCAACATGAGCAACCCATCAAAAATTTTTATAAACCTTGTTACCAAATATATATATATATATATATATATATATATATATATATATATATATATATATATATATATATATATATATATATATATATATAAAACTGTTGCGGCCAATCCCCTCGTCGTCTGGTCGTCGGAAACGATCGCCTGCAAAAGAAAGTCCGCACTGATCGGAGGTGGCTCCGGCGGGGACTCTCCGATGGTCAAGTCAGAGATGAGACTAGGCAACAGTGAAAAGAAAACAAGGAGCTCAACGAGAGAGGGAAAGAGAGAGAGGGACCAAGTCCAAAAATTTCGAAGGGACCTCTAGCACCGTTGCCTTCCCCGATATATATAGCGGAGCGTGGTATGGCGCCGTCATTAATGGTGCGGACAATTGAAGAATTATCAATTCACTGTAGACTGTCAGAGTCGCCGTAAAGGTGTCAAATCGCCGTGGGACCGTCAAATCACTAGGGTTGACAATGTCATAGGCGGGATAATGCCCCTAGGTGGCAGTGCCGCATGCTGTTGTCAGGACTGACAGTCTTTGGCAGTAGTACGGTGATTGGAGGAGTCGACCGACCTTAGGTCGGTGGCCAGCTGAGGGGCGTCGGGTGGAGATTCGGACCCCTCCGACGGTCAGTCGGGCACGTCGCAGGAGTCGGGCATCGGACCCCCTGGTGCGGTCGGTCGGGAGGGAGGAAAAGGTCTGCCCGACCGACATATCCTCAGTCTGTAAAGAGCCGTCGATCGTTCGGTAACGGCACCCGACGATCGTTCGGTAACGGCACCCGACGATCGATCGATCGGTCGGTCGTGTATGCCCAATTATAAGTCGGCATGAGCGGGGTTGGTCGGTATTCCCCAACAGTTGCCCCCCTCCACTCCTGAGTCGGACGGCGCGCTGTCCAATGTCTTCTTTTGGGCAGTAGCGTCAGGCGAAAAGGAGTGGATCCTCTGTGTATTGAGTTCCGACCGTATCGTGGGTTGATATGATGTCAGGCATCTCATGAATGCCGGACGATTCACTGACATCAGATGTCCAGTCAGTGTCAGATGTCATGTCCCGTCGACGTCAGACGTCCTGTCAGTGCCAGGTGTCATGTCGGTGTCGGACGTCCTGTCGGTGTCAGACGTCTCGTCCCATCGGGAAGAAAAACCGTCATTCCCGCCGCCCTTTCGGGGATACGAAACGTCACAGCCTCTGTGCCACGTGGCATGCGGCCATTGGGATGGGTCCGTTGGAGCGGATTGAGGTGACGTGGCTCGATCTGAGGATGGGTGCGTCGAACCATCGGGCCGACGGACGGCCCGGATGACGCCACATGGCGAGATCTAGGGACTTCTCGTTGGTCGTGCCTTCATCTCGACCGTCGGGGGGTACTATATATACAGGGTCGCCCATATTCAGTTTTTACCCCCCCCACTTTGCTGTCGAAACTCTGCGCACGTAGTTCCAGATACTCCGTCTTCCTTCCTTTCAGATTTTCTTCTAAGGGCCTTCCCCACCTTCACCGTCTTCTCCTTTGCCTTCTCGCGATCTACTTCTTCTTCTTCTTTTGTTTTAATCCATTGCCAGAACATCCTCCCGAGGAAGTCGGTCGGGAGAGCCGACTGACGACACTCGATCGACCCCAGAGGTGGAGGTCTCTTCGCTTTCGGAGCCGAACGTCGATCGGCTCCGGGAGCAATATTGCATCTCGGGGCAGTTTCGGCTGTTCGTCCCTGGTGCCGACGGTCGGGTTAACAGCCCGCCTGAGGGCCAGGTGGCCTTCTATGTAGAGGACCTCCGGGCCGGCCTTCGTTTTTCGGTCCTGGAGTTTGTCCGAAACGTTCTTGACTATTACGGGCTGTGCCCGGCATAACTCGTGCCGAACTCAGTTCGGCTAATAGTCAGTTTTGCTCTTTTGTGTCGGCTTTTGCCGACTGATCTTCGGATCTCCTTCTTTCGAGCTTTCTTCGTCCTCTGACCCCACCCTAAAGCCCGAGGGTGGTGATACTTCAATCCTTAGAAGGGGCTCTCTTTCATTACTGGTCTTCCGTCGTCTATTCACGGATGGAAGAACCAGTTCTTCTTTGCATCCTCTTCCACTCCTTAGGGGTTCCCTGTCCGTTGGGGGAATCCCCGAACCGAGCCGAATGAGAATAGTCGGGTGGAAGCTGAGGACCGGGAAGACTTTCACCGACTGAAGGATATCTCGGTGCCGAAGCAGAGGGAGCTCGTCACCGAGCAGGCCCTGTACGACGCCGGCCTCAGCCCGATTCCTCGCTTAGGTCAGTTTTTCATTTTTCTTGTCCTTTTTCTTCTTTTTGTTTTTTCTTTACGGTGCTGACCGTCTGTCGTTGTTTGCAGATATGCCGTCGAGATCAAGACTGACGGCAGCCGACGTATGTCAGTACGCCGTTCGAAAGAGGCGAGCGCAAGGGGCCGGGCCGTCGCGGCCTCCCAAGAGGCCCCACGTAGCTCCGTCGAGCGAACCAACTGGGTCAGGGGCGGAGCCCGTCATCGCACTGTCGGCACTGACAGTGCTCGTCGAAGTCCCATCCGAGGGACCGTCGGGCGAGGGCGCCGCCTCGCCCGAAAGAAGGGTGGCCGATGAGTCGGTCGATGGCACACCGGCTGCTCAGCCGGTAGAGGAGGATCGAGAGGAGGCGCATGAGCCCGAGCGACCTGCGCCTGCTGCTGCCGCACCGTCGGTCGAGACTCGGTCGGGCTCGAGCTTGCCATCCATCTTCGACGTCAGGGCCTGGGCGTCCGACCGAGGGAAGGCCTCCATGGCGTCGGGCGGCGAAGGACGGTCGGCCGGCGGTGGAGGACCGACCGACTTCCAACTCCCCGAAGGTGCATCGGGCCTGGCCAACCACGACTTGGCCAGGAGGCTGTGCCAGGCGCTCCTCCTTCCCGCTGACATCGAGGTTATGAAGAACCAGCGTGTCTCCGACATGCTGTCTTCGTTCTACCTGATGATGATCCGGGTAAGTCCCTCTTTCCTTCATTTCCAACATGGTTTTCGTAAGCTCAATCTCCTGACGGTCGGTTTTGTTTTGTGCAGCTGGTTTACAACATATCCGAGCTAGAGGCCGGATACCGGAAGTTCGACGACATGCGCGCGGCTTGGAGAGACAAGGTCGTGGCCGTTGAAGCTGACAAGGTCGTCCTGGTCGACCAGCTGCAACAGTCGGTCGAACGGGAGGGCCGACTTGAGGGGGAGGTCTCCCGACTTACGGAGGAGGTCTCTCGACTCAAGGGAGCCTTGGCGACGTCGGAGTCGGAGCTGCAGTCAACCCGGGACGACGCGAAGAAGAAGTCCCGTACCATCCGTCGGCTTCAGCACGAGCGGGATAGCTTCGCCAAGGAGCTGGAGGCCGACCGCGAGCAGCTCCGAGTAAGTCTCAAAAATCTTGCTAAGGCCGAGGAAGGCCTGTCCGTCACCCAGGCCGATGCAGACGTCGCGAGGGTAGAAGCGGAGTCGGTGAAGGAGGCCATGGGTCGGGCCGTCGAAGACTTTCGTGACTCGGAAGAGTACCGAGAAGAGCTTCTGGAGAGTGGCTTCCTTTCGTATCGGGTCGGGTACGAGGATGCTCGAAAAGCCGTTCGAAGCCTGTACCCGGAGCTTGATCTCAGCAGCATTGTTCTGCCAGAGTCGGAGGCCCCAGCTGCGGAGGAGACGGCCGACCCAGCAACGGGAGGCCTCACCACCATGGCGGAAGTCGAAGAAGACGCAGAGCGAGCTACCGAAGATCAGGCAGCCCCGACTGCTGAAGCCAGAGCGAGTTCGCCGACCGTCCCCCATCGTTATCCAGTGGAGGAGGCCGACTCTGAGGACTAGTCGGTTTTCTGTTTTTGTTTTTCCTTTTGCTTCAGCTTGTATTCGGGCTTTGGCCCAACTCTGTAAGCTTATTTTGATTTTCAATGAAATCAAAGTCAAAGTTTTTTGGACTTGAACTTTTTCCTTCTGCATGTCTTTCTTTTCTCCATGTGTTGTGGAATGCATTTGAACACGTAAGTCGCTAACCCATATAGATCAGTTAGGACGTTCGGTAATTCGTGTCGCCACGAAGGTAGAACAAGTCTCGACTTTGGATCGGTCTTTTGATGATCGGGGGCTTAAGTCGGACGTCCTTCGCCCGACTGTGAGTCGGGCATCCTTCACCCGACTGCGAGTTGGGCGTACTCGTCGAGCCGAAAGCCGATCGACCATCGGATAAGACTTGGCAGTCGGATCTCCTTCGACACATTCAGTCGGATGTCGTTCGACGCGTTTAGTCGGGGGAGCGATGATAAGTCGGATCCTGATACCCTAATACCGGGTACTTACGCTGCACCATGTGATATACGGTGGTAAGCCGAATATCTTCTGACCGGCCGTGGTTCGGTCGGGGAGTCATGAATGCGACAGTGGTCGCTTCGCGTGATAGACGGTGGTAAGCCGAATATCCTTCGATCGGTCGTAGCTCAGTCGGTAAGTCACGACGACGGTTGCGCAGGTGTTTTGCCTTTCCTTGGTTGGGGCTCAGTCGGCAAGTCAGTCGATCATTTGGCCCGAAACTCTGATCGTAGAAGGAGTGTTAACTCCCGTTGTCGTGGACGGTTCGGCCCTTGTGAGCGCCCGATACATCATCGGCGGTCGGGCCGTCGGTTCCATGTGGACACTAAGTCCGAGTTGGGACGTCGGGACTCGACCTTCTTGGTGAGCGCCGATCATTAGTCGAAGAGTTAAGACTCCGAAATTTGAAACTGGATTCGTATTCCAAATGAACAGGTACAAAGTTCATTGGTGATACAACTTCAGGTTGTCAGCATTCCAGGTCCGGGGAATCAGTTTCCCTTCCAGAGTTTCCAGTCAGTAAGCCCTTGGCCCGTAGGTGTCTGCCACCGTGTAGGGTCCTTCCCAATTCGGAGCCAGCTTCCCTTGGTCCAGGGGCTTCGAGACTTCTGCCTTTCTCAGGACTAAGTCCCCAGGCCTGAAAAGCTTTGGCTTGACCTTGGCGTTGTAATATCGGGCTACTCTTTGTCGGTATGAAGCCATGCGAAGTTGAGCCTCGTTCCGTAGTTCAGGGAGAAGGTCTAGGTCGGCTCTCCGGCAATCAGAGTTGTTCGGCTCTTGATACTGCTTGACCCTAGTTGATGGCAGCTCGATCTCTAGCGGTATCATTGCCTCCGTCCCATAGGCCAAACTGAAAGGCGACTCCCCGGTTGGAACGTGGGGGATCGTTCGGTAAGCCCACAGAACGGAGCTCAATTCATCGACCCAGAGGCCTTTGACTTCATTCAGTCGGGTTTTAAGCCCGTGTAGTATGGTCCGGTTGGTCACCTCGACTTCGTCATTGGACTGTGGGTGTCCGACTGAAGTCTGTCGGTGCGTGATGTGAAACCTCGCGCAGAAGTCTCTGAAGTCTTGGTTGTCGAATTGTCGTCCATTGTCGGTGATAATGGTATGCGGCAATCCGAACCTGAAGATGATGGACTTCTGAACGAAGTCCTCCATCTTGCGCTCGATAATCTGCGCCAAGGGCTCGACCTCCACCCACTTGGTGAAGTAGTCGATAGCAACAACTATGAACTTCCTTTGGCCCGATGCTGGAGGGAAAGGACCAAGGATATCGACCCCCCATTGAGCAAAAGGCCATGGGGCGGCAATAGGAGTGATTTGGCTGGTTGGTCGGTGTTGTATGTTGGCGTACTTCTGGCACGGTTCACATTTCTGGACCAACTCAGCCGCATCCTTCCTCATGGTGGGCCAGTAGTAACCCTGCCGTAGGACCTTGTAGGCTAAGGATTTGCCCCCCAAGTGACTCCCGCAGATCCCTTCGTGCACTTCTCTGAGTGCGTAATCTGCGTCGGTCGGTCCCAAGCACCTGAGCAGGGGAAGGGAGAACGACCTTTTGTAGAGTCGGCCATCCATGATCACATATTGGGAGGCTGACCATCGGAGTCGTTTGGACTCCGTGGGATCTTCAGGACTAATCCCGTCGGTCAGGTACCGAACAATCGGATCCATCCAACTTGGTTCGGCCGTCAGTTGTAGCACCTCCTCGACTTTGTCAATGCTCGGCTGCTCGAGATTCTCCACGAATGTCCGGCCCAAAGAATCGAAAGCCGAGGTCGCCAGTCTAGAGAGTGCGTCGGCTCGGGCGTTCTCCGACCGATGGATGTGGGAAATTTCAAAATATCCGAGGCGCATCACGAGATCTTTCACTTTCTGGAGATATTTTGCCATGGCTGGATCTCGCGCCTCGAATTCGCTTTTGATCTGCCCCACGATCAGCTGAGAGTCGGAGAATGCCCGAAGGCTGTCGATCCCAAGTTCCCTTGCCATCCTCAAGCCGGCGAGGAGCGCTTCATACTCGGCTTGGTTATTGGAGGCTTTGAAGTCGAATCGGAGGGCGTACTCGGTGACTACCCCATCCGAGTTGGTGAGCAGGAACCCAGCCCCGCTCCCTTGAGCGTTTGAAGCTCCATCGATGTGCAGTACCCAGGTGGAGACCGGGTCAGGCTTGGAGACCGCACCTCATCTGGGGTCCACGTCTTCCGACCCTTGGTCGGTCGTCGGGCATTCTGCGATGAAGTCGGCCAGGACCTGGGCCTTTAAGGCAGGTCGCGGTCGGTACTGTATGTCGAACTCGCTGAGCTTCATCGCCCACTTTGTCAGTCATCCCGATATGTCAGGTCGGTGCAGTATCGCCCTCAGGGACTGGTTGGTGAGAACCACAATGGCATGCGCCTGGAAGTATGGGCGGAGTCGCTGCGCAGAGACGGTCAGGGCGAAAATCATCTTTTTCATCTCCGAATATCGGGCTTCAGCGCCGTGGAGCACTTTGCTGGTATAGTAGATAGGTTGATGAGTTCGGTTCTCATTTTCTCTGACGAGCACCGAACTGACCGCCTCGGGGGAAGTGGCCAAATAGAGATACAATGTCTCTCCGACCTCTGGCTTCACAAGCAACGACGGAGAAGCCAGGTACCCCTTCAGCTCCTCGAAGGCCCGTTAGCACTCATCCGACCAAGAGAAGCCCTTCTCCTCCCTCAGGATTTTGAAGATCGGGAGGCATCTTTTGGCCGACCGAGAGATGAATCTGCTGAGAGCAATGATCTTTCCGTTCAGCTGCTGGACCTCCTTCTTGGTGTTCGGATGGCGCATGTCGATGATTGCCTTTATTTTCTCAGGGTTGGCCTCGATTTCTCGTTGCGAGACGAGGAACCCGAGAAACTTCCCCGAGGTTACTCCGAAGGTGCACTTAGTCGAGTTCAGCTTCATCCGGTGTCGTCGTAGAGTGCGGAAGGTTTCTTCTAGATCTCGGACATGATCCGAAATTTGCGCACTTTTCACCAACATGTCATCGACATATACTTCCATGTTGCGCCCGATCTGGTCTTTAAAGACCTTGTTGACAAGTCGTTGGTAGGTGACGCCGGCATTCTTCAGCCCGAAGGGCATTACTCGATAGCAGTAGAGGCCCTTGGGGGTCACGAAGGCAGTGTGCTCCTCGTCTTCGGGCGCCATCCGGATCTGATTGTATCCGACGAAGGCATCCATGAAGCTGAGCAGTCGAAATCCGGACGTCGCGTCCACCAGCTGGTCGATCTTTGAAAGTGGAAAGCAGTCTTTCGGACAGACTCGATTCAAGTCGGTGTAGTCGATACAAATCCTCCACTTCTCGTTGGCTTTCTTGACCATGACAACATTAGCGAGCCAATCGGGATATGTAGTTTCTCTGATGAAGCCCGCCTCGAGTAGCTTGTCCACTTCTTCGTCGATGGCCTTCTGTCTTTCAGGAGCAAAAGCGCTTTTCTTCTGTTTCACCGGCCTCACCGTCGGGTCGATGTTGAGTCGGTGCGTTATTGTCTTCGGGAGAATGCTCGACATATTTGCTGCCGACCAAGCAAACATGTCGGCGTTGGCCTTCAGTAGCTCCGCCAACTGTTGTCGTTCTGGGTCGGGTAGTTGAGACCCGACCCATACCTTTCGGTCGGGGCTCTCCGCTATCGAAATTGGAACGAGCTGCTCGGTCGGTGAACTCCATTCCTCCTCCTCCCGTTGGTCTAGCTTGTCGATCGTCAAGGAGCCCTTCAACTCGTCGCTTTGAGCGGAGATCTGGAAGCATCGGTGAGCAAGTTGTTGGTCTCCGCGCATCTCCCCGACTCCATTTTTGGTCAGAAACCGAATCAAGAGATGGTACGTCGAGACAATCACCTTGAGGGCGTTTAGTCTGGGTCTCCCAAGTATGGCGTTGTAGGCCGAAGGCACTTGGATGACCGCAAAAGTCAAATGGACCGTGCTTTGTCATGGTTCGGTGCCGACCGTCACGGGCAGGGTAACTTCTCCTTCTGTCGCGACGGCGTCCCCGGCGAAGCCTATCAAGGGCGTAGGGACCCTCTTGAGTCGGTCGGTTGATAGTCGCATCCGGGAGAAGGTTGAGTAAAATAAAACGTTCGTTGAACTTTCATTATCTACAAAGACTCTTTTTACATCATAATTCGCTATTGTTGCCGAGACAACAACAGCGTCATCGTGGGGAGTTTGGATGCCCCGAACATCTTCTTCCGTAAAGGTAATTGCGTCGTCCGGATGCAGCTTCTTCGTCGGCTCCCCTCCAGCAGACGTCCCCGGGTCAAATCGTTTGAAAATCATATTGATGACCCCGGCCGTTGGCTGATTAGTCGTCGCTTCTTCAGTCGGCTGGGGTCGTCGATCGACGACGGGTTGAGTCGGCGGGTTCCTCCAAAATTTATCGAGATACCCTCGACGGATGAGAGCTTCGATCTCATCCTTAAGCTGGATGCATTGCTCGGTATTGTGGCCGTGGCCCCGGTGGAATCGACAGTACTTTCATCGGTCGAGGCCTTTTGCCTTCAGAGGCGGAGGCCGTCACAGGTACTCTTCCCCTCGATTTCCATCAAAATCTGCGCATGGAGAGCAGAGAGAGGAGTGTAGGAGTCATACCTGGGGCGTGTCGGCCTTGGAGTCTGCCGTCGGGGTGACTTCTGGTTTCGTCGCGGGGGTGAGACCCGACCGTCGGTCAGGGGCCTGCTAGGTTCGACGGGGTCCCGACCCTTTCTTCGCTTCTCCTTCAGACCCTTGAATTCGGTCAAGCACCGGTCGGAGGCTCCTTCGTCCGTGCGCATGTACTTGTACGCGTGCTCCAATAATTTGGCATACGTCCGGGGGAGGGTCTTGTCCAGGGAGTAAGTGAACCGGGACGCCCTTAGCCCCCGTTTCATGGCCGAAATAGCCATGTCTTCGTTGAGGTCCCAGACCTCAAGCGTAGCCGCATTGAATCACGTCACGAAATATCGGAGCATCTCGTTTTCTCCCTGTTTGAGGGAGAAAAGGCTGTCCGACGTTTGCGGCGGCTTCCGGCTGGTGCTGAAGTGGGCCACAAAAGAGTGCTCAAGCTGCCTGAAGGAGTGGATACTTTCTGATCGAAGGCCGGAGTACCAGGCCCTGGCAGCTTTGCAGAGCGTGGCGGGGAAGCCGATGCAAAAGAGAGCATCGGTTGCCCCTTGAATCGTCATGAGAGCTTTGTAGCTCTCTAAGTGGTCGATTGGGTCGGTGGAGCCGTCATAGGGCTCCACGTGCGGTATCTTGAACCGACTGGGAATCGGTTCATCGAGGATGAGTTGGGAGAAAGGTTGGGCGGTCTGAAAGTCGACGTCGTTTGAAGACTTCTGCCCGTCCACCTGCAGCTGCGCGAGTCGACGGTCGATTTCCTCGAACCTGCGTTCGTAGTCGTCTGTCCGTCGGTGCTGGGAGACCCCAGGAGTGGAGTCTCCGAAAGATTTCGAGAGAGAGGCGGATGGCGTTCGTGGGCGTTTCTCCTTCCTTGCTCGTTCCAGCTGGGAGGGAGAATGCCGTCGGGACCAGTGAGCATCGTGCTGCGGCCGCCCCTCCTCCTCTCTGCAGGAGCGCTGTGGCGGGTGCTCCTGCGGAGGCGACGGAGATCGACGCGGGCGTCGGCAGCTGCTCCTGGAGGGCATCGGATGTGCCGTCGGTTGCCCGACCGGTGATGGCGGCAGCTGGATCGGTTGTTGTTGAAGGCTTTTGACCGCGTCCGTCAGCACGGTCATCTGCCATACGATCACCGCGATTTGTGCCTCCGTGGTCACCACAGGGTGCGGAGAGCTGGATTCCGCCGTGGAGGGTGGAGGAGAGGCCTCTTCCCGACGGGAAGAGCGCCTCGTCGATCCGGTGACCCTCGATCGCTGAGCTCTTGTCTTTGTCATCTAGAATTCTGTGGGGGTTGCGATCCCTGGTGCTGTCGATGAAGCACTAACTTGTCACTATGAGCGTCGCTCCTCTCGCCCCTTCCTGGCGTGCCAATCTGTTGCGGCCAATCCCCTCGTCATCTGGTCGTCGGGAACGAGCGCCTGCAAAAGAAAGTCTGCACTGACCGGAGGTGGCTCCGACGGGGACCCTCCGACGGTCAAGTCAGAGAGGAGACTAGACAACAGTGAAAAGAAAATAAGGAGCTCAACGAGAGAGGGAAAGAGAGAGAGGGAGCAAGCCCAAAAGTTTCGAAGGGACCTCTAGCACTGTTGCCTTCCCCGATATATATAGCGGAGCGTGGTATGGCGCCGTCATTAATGGCGCGGACAATTGAAGAATTGTCAATTCACTGTAGACTATCAGAGTCGCCGTAAAGGTGTCAAATCGCCGTGGGACCGTCAAATCACTAGGGTTGACAATGCCATAGGCGGGATAATGCCCCTAGGCGGCAGTGCCGCATGCTGTTGTCAGGACTGACAGTCTCTGGCAGTAGTACGGCGATTGGAGGAGTCGACCGACTTTAGGTCGGTGGCCAGCTGAGGGGCGTCGGGTAGAGATTCGGATCCCTCCGACGGTCAGTCGGACACGTCGCGAGAGTCGGGCATTGGACTCCCTGGTGCGGTCGGTCGGGAGAGCGGAAAAGGTCTGCCCGACCGACATATCCTCGGTCGGTAGAGAGCCGTCGATCGGTCGGTAATGGCATCCGACGATCGGTCGGTCGGTCGGTCGGTCGGTCGGTCGTATATGCCCGATTATAAGTCGGCATGAGCAGAGTCGGTCGGTATTCTCCAATAATAACTTCATGTAGGTAGAAGCTAGGCTTTATATATCCATTGGAGGCATGCATTAGATGATGTCAATTCCCATCTTTTTGTTCAAACTTCTAACAACCATCCATTATGCAGGTTATTCTGGTAAAGTGCCGTAGCCGCTGTGTTACCGTAACCAGTTGCCTTTGCGTGAAAATTGAATAGTGTGAAGGTTAATGTGCGGTGGAAGATAGAGTGGAATAATAGTTGAACCTCGGCGTTTTGTCGTGTTTGTTGGAAATAAAACTAGTATGCTATGTCATACCGCTTGTTTTGCCGTGTTGGAAGTCAGTCTTTGGCACGTTCTCGGGAAAGCTATCTTTTTTGCGTGTAGCTTTTGTCCTCAATCTAACGTTGGGAGATGGTTTAAATTTAAGTAATACGAGGGTGTGCCCGCCCCTTTTTTTTAAATATATATTATTATTATTTTGAGGCAAAAGAGGTGGAAGTGAGCCACTTTCCACTTGATATTTATATTTAAAACTGACTTGATTTATGGAGAGAATTTTTCTTCATAAAAAAATTATTTTTAAAGAATTTGCTTTCTAAAAATACGGTGTTAGAAAATCTAGTTTTGGTAAGATATTTAAAAAAAAAATTATTAATTTTGATCTCATGTGAAGTTTCAAAATTTATTTTTTTCATAAATTTATATTTTTCATGAAATGTGAAAAACATCTTATCATGAAATTTTTTTTTTTTTTGCTCTTTTTCTATTTAAAACTCCAATTAGATAAGAAAACTCCTCTTTACTTCTCAAGAATTATCTTTTCTCTCCTCCACTTTCTGCAAACCAAATGAGTTCTTGAGAAGAATTATATTTATACCGTTATTATTGTTGAGAATGTTGGAGAGGTTGAAAGCTCTCTCACCCATAACAACATAGGGTGGCATGTTAAGCAAAATATATCAGTGAGGATGGCAATGCTTAATAATTTAACCCATTTAGTTTGATGCAAGTGAACTTAGTTAAGTTACATGTTTAATAAAAGAGAGGCTCATATTTGGATTTTTGATCAAATTGATGAATGGATCGATTTTTGAGCCGGTAGATTTTTTTAATTTATCTTGTAAGCAATTTGATTTGAATATGATCCAATTCGGTTGGATTGTTAGCCTCAAACATAGTCATTTTTAAATTATTTTTGACATACATACTTACCGATCCATCCATCTCTATTGAGTGTTGAGATATTATTATCCATATAACCAAGAATGGCAACGGACAGGATATTTATAAAATTTGTCCCATATATATTCGAACTTGTTTAAAATCTTATCATCTAAATCCATTTTAAATCTAATAAAATTTTTTTCATAAATTTTAAACATGTTCTATTAAAAAATAGTAAATCTATCTAGTGCTCAAACTTGCTCGATTAACTTTTGTTCGGATTGAGTTATCCCAGTAGGGTCAGATGCTTGATCGAAAAAAAAAAAAAAAAGCTAAGGGGGTACAGAGAAAGATCAATGGTAGTAATCTAAATATAACTAATACTAAATGAAAACCAATAATACATTAAACTTTCAATTCTAACTTGAATAAACAACTATAATCCATAATATTAATATTAAATCCATAATTTTCTCATCCCTCTATTGTGTGTGTGTATTATAATCTATTCGGGTAGCAGGTATCCAAAGGCCAAATCTCAAATTCATTCCGAACGGTTTTAATTTTAAATCTCAAATCCTTCTGAAATTTTACAAAATTTTGCTAAATAGAATCTAGTACGATTCGGGGGAGCGAGCCAGGTAGGGAAAAAAATTCGTTAAATGGTCGTCCCTATCCAGCCAATTTCGCTGGTTACACCGCACAGCAAATCTTCAATAATGAGGGAAATTATGCACCATACCAATCACAGGCGCTAATTTCTGTGGGTCCGTTCATCCCGGTGATGAGCCTACTGGCAGTAGCGCTAGTGATTGGCGTGGTGGACCTTTGTATGGGCATAATTTCTGCCATCGCTGGTCGTTCCGTGCCTCCATTTACGCCAAGCGTTCCAGATCCCCCTCCTCCTCGCTTTCCTCTCATCTCCGGCACGAGATAGAGATGAGATGGAGTGCTCCCTCTCCTTAGAATTACCTAAGAAGATGGCGAGCACCAGCTCTTCTTTTCTCCCCTCCTTCTCTCCTCCCCCAATCCCCATCTCTGGAGTGGAATCGTTTCACTGGATGGACTTCATCGCCCGCATCTCCCGAAACCCATCTCGCCGATGAAATCCCTTCCCACTTCTCGATTCTCCTCGATTAGGTCGAGCTCCATTTGCTGTTTAAAGGGGCAGTCCGATCCAATGCCGGTTCTCTCGACCTCCTCCTTGGAACCAGAAGTTCGCACTGGGTATCGATCGCCACTCTTCTTGGTTCTGGTTTCTTGTAGATAGCATTGTTCTTGTTGTTTTTTAGCCTACGCCATTGATTTCAATCTGCTGATGATCCTGAATTAATCCAATTTTTTCATATCTTTTTCATTTAAAAAAAAAAAAATCTTTTTTGAGATTTATAGACTAGTAAAATCTTACTAGAGCGTTTTGTTTTAATTTGCTGAGAAATACTGGATTCAACAATTCTGAGCTAGACAGGATAATGATTAATTGAAGCAAAATGATATGCTTTGTGAGAGGGTAAAAAAGGTGAATACTATCTGGCGTGGCGTGGTTTAAAAAACAGGTGGACTGGGTCAATAGCGGTACCATATCATTCCAATGGCAAAATGGTACCAGTCTGGACCTCGGGAGAACAAAACCAGTGCGGAGTCCATATTACCAGTATTTAAACCCTTGATATTCAGTGTGATGCGTCCACATATGGTTGATATTCAGCGGATGGGTAAATACATAATTAACCAAAATATTTAATGCGTACATGTGCTAGAATGATTAATAAGTGGGCACAATTACAGAATTTCTTTAACTTTTCCTTTTTCCCATCATGCCATCACTCTAGAACTGGAGGCTGAAACTAACAAGCAAAATGGAGTCGGAACTGGGAAGATTGATTACGTGGACGTGTTCATGCAATAGAAAGAAAATGGATTTCCACTCTCACTTATATTTTCGTTATGTGACTTCATTGTGTTAAAAGTTTTCTTACATTTTGGATTACATTTATTTGGTACTTTTGTTAGGTATGCAATGCATGGAAATGATGTGCTTCTTTTTCTATTTCTGAGGGTTCCTTTGCTTATTTTTCTATCATGCAGCATGTGGAATTGGCAAAGTTATCGCATTCGTTACCAGTATGCTGGAAAAAGTGGGCCTGCGCTAGTTTTAGTTCATGGTTTTGGGGCAAACAGGTGTATGTTATGGACAATCTTCCTTCCCATTTGCTGACAATGTATTATTGTAGGTATTTGTATGGGCATATTGCTCCAGAAAAAAGATTGTTATGCCTGTGAAATCTTATCATTTATAGCACATATTCATTATGTTTAATTTGTTTGTTTTCTTGATGCAACCTTCACTAATTGCTCTTTTTTTCTTTACTTAAAATAACCATTATGCTTTGACTGTATAGTGTGAGTGCAGTTCTTTTCTGGAATACTAGTCATTGGAGGCAAATGTATCTACAAGTTGACCAACAAGCTTGTACATCTCGCGAAAAGCGCTTCCTGAATAGCATAAAGTTTATCAAAAGTAGAAATGTAGAAGTCTATAAGAGAATAATTGCTTCTGCAGTGGTTTAGAAAAAATATAATATATTATCAATTCCATTTAAGTGACAATATTCTGAACCATAAGCATGTATAGCTAAAGCTGTGGGCTGGGCCATTAGTTTAGGTTCATTAGTCTTCATAGTCAATTTCAGCTCAAAAGCAAGGCCTGAAACAACATTTAAACCTGCTGCGTTTTTATCTTCCATAGCAACATGCTATTCTACTTTCACATGTGATGTGGTCTCCCATCTTTAATGCTCTTCTTGCCACTCCTATTCACCCATTCTGTGCACAAGTTGTTGACATGTGCCTTATGAACAAGCAAACCTAGAATAATAGATTACAGTTTATCCTGTTGGCCATGTTATTTTCATTCCAAAATGGATGCTTATATGGCATATATCCTCAAAACTTGTCTATCATTGCATTTTTCCATAGGAGAACAAGAAGAACTAAAGATATGTAGAAGACCTTAAAAGGAATTAAAAGAGGAAAGTAGAAAAAAATTCGTACTTCAACTAAGAGATGAGTGAAGCTGTTGAGGTATCACCTGGATTTCCCTCTTTTATCCAAATAGAATCTGAAAGAGCACTAGATCAAACCAGATGACTCATATTGTATGGTGATCATGTCTGGGAAAACAGTAATTTTTATCATATTTGTATTTCAAGATCTATGCTCGCATTGGCTTTGAACTACATGCTCAAGTCTTGCAACCATCTCCTAGAATTGGTTTCTATATTTCAAGTTTTTATCATATTTCATGAAACAGATGTACACATTTTTGGAGTATCATACATGGATTGATTTGCTTATTTCTTGATTTCTCTTCGGTTGCATTGTATGGTGTCCTCAACAATCAGTGTTGACTAATTGGATCTTCTTTTGTAGTGACCATTGGCAGAAAAACATATCTGTTCTTGCAAAGTCACACAGAGTGTATGCAATTGATCTTGTTGGTTTTGGTTATTCCGATAAACCAAATCCACGGAAGCCTGGCATGAATTCCATTTATACATTTGAGACATGGGCATCCCAACTCAATGAGTTTTGTGCGGATGTGGTCAAAGATGTTCCATTCTTTATTTGCAACTCCATTGGAGGTATGGCTCATGCACGGATTCCATAATCAACAAGAATTGACTAATCATACTATAATCATGTTTCTATGATGTCACCCTGAAAATCATAAGAAGAGGTTGATCCTTCTACGTTTTCTATCCTTTGCTAGAATTTTCAAGGAAGCATTAGGAAAAATAATGGGGAAAGCTAACCAGTAGAGAGTGGGAAAGGGTGAGAGATGGGGAAGCCTGGGCAACCAGTTTCTTATTCTTTCTTTTTTATTTAACTTTCTTTTAATTTTTTCCTTTTCAAGATACCCCTCTCTCTGTTTGCCATGAGAAAAGAGGTGTTCTTTTAGAAAGAGGTGGAATCCAGTGAGGACTTTGATTTGCCATTCTTGGCTTTGCACAAGTCGGGCACAATGGATCTCTAGGCTCATGTAGGGTGTTATCTGAGCCAGCAAACCCTATAAGCCTGCTAAATAAAAGGCTGATCTAAGCCTCTAACACTTAAAATGGAATGAAAAATAACTAATGAAACATTTCAAACTAAAATTAAATAAACGCAAACCTAATCTAACCCCGAATTATATCATTCAGCATGTTTTCTCTGTATGGTTACAGCATGCATGATCACATCTCCTTGAGTTATTAGGATGCACATGCTTCTGTGAAACCCAAGCAATAAAAGTAACCATACAGTCTCATATAACATCCATCAAAATATTATATCATGATTTTATTTTTGGAAATTTTATAAAAGAAAGAGGCTTATATTGTGTGGAATTGGGCCACCATGATATGCCCATCATCATTAGTTTCAAGAACATATTTGTTTCCCTAGAAAGGTAGAAACTGGAGAGGAGTAGAACAAACAAACTGTATGCCCGATATGAATAACAAATATTGAGATATGTGACTCTGAAATTTGAAAAATGAAAAAGAATTCTTTGTTTGTGCATGGTTGGTCCGTCATTGGTTATGGAATTGCTATATCTTTTTCCAAAGATATATACACACATAAATACATATATGTACTTTTATTAGTATACATATATGTACATGTTGATATGAAGAAAGTAGTACATGTTGTGGTTGTGGCCTTGATACTATCGTGACCATATAAATTTTAGATACATAACACTCTTTTTGGCTGCTCCAGCCATGTGGCAACAGAGTAACTGATTAACCGCATGCCGCCTGCATGCGGAAGTATAATGCTGTTTATTGTCAAAGTGCAACACTAACCAATGGAGATTTCTTACTACAGTATAGAGAGATAATCTGATGACCTATACCTTGTATAAAATTGCTATTTGCTTCACAGGAATAGTTGGTCTTCAGGCAGCTGTTATGGAGCCTCAGCTCTGTAAGGGTATTGTGTTACTAAACATTTCCTTAAGAATGCTTCACATTAAGAAGCAGCCTTGGTATGCGAGGCCTTTTATTAAGTCATTCCAGAGCCTATTGCGGTAATTAATCTTTGATACCTGACCCTGTAAATGATCTTCCTGTATCTTGCCATGGTTTTGCTCAGGATGCATATTCTGTTGTTACAGGAATACAGCTGTTGGAAAGCTGTTTTACAATGCAGTTGCCACACCAGACTCTGTTAGAAGTATTCTATGTCAGGTATTTTTGTAAAAACATTGAATATTTAACCCTCTCACATGAGTACAGTAGATTCGTTGGATTACATAGTCAGTCACATGAGTATGGTAGATGTGCTGGATTACATAGTCATTTGTACTAGTTCAAATGTTTAATATGTAGTTTATTAATCATGGGATAAGTTGGACAGATGGGCCAATTCGAACTTTTACATAGATAGATGTAAAATTTTCTAGTGGTGTCTGAGAATGAAGAGGTTTTGTCAAACAAGGATTGTATGCAAATGAGTTGGTGGTTTGTTTGGGGTCATATACATACTCAGACATCATTTCTTGTGATTTTTTAAAAATTTTTATGAAAATTGGAAGATTTCAATGCCATATGGTGGATACTCAAAGGGCAGGAGATGACAAATGGGAAACCAGGGGGTGCATTGATGGTGTACTCTCCATGAAATCAAAATAGTTCTTAGTGAATAAGATTTCTCATACAATCATAATAGTATGAGTAAAATTGATAGCTCCTCGTATGCTAATATACTAGGATACACAGAATGCATTTTTTTAAGCACATTCACTTCCAAAACATCTAAACAGTTAAAAACTAAAACTTAAGGTGTTCTATCCACTTTTCAGTCTTGTTCCTTCTCCTGATCCCTAACAGAGCTAGTTGCCTAGTTGTCTATAGTATCAAGCACCAGCCACTTCTACAACTTTTTCTATCAATTTTCATCAGAAATTTGATAATCTGCTATTATCTGTGAATGTTTTTACATTTTATGATCTGCAACTGCCTACTTCGGTAGTTACAATTACACTATTATTTACATGCATGGCTTAAAGAATGGTGCATGATGCCTATATCATTCAATTCCAAAATATGTGTGCATGAGATCATGTTGAACCAAGCTGAATTCTCGCATGCTTCAGTCTTGAGAGATGCACCCACGTGTGGAAAATGCAAAGATGAAATTTAGTTACTCTAAATTGAACTCATTTTGTTCAGACCACATGCTTGACCATTTTGAACAGATCGACATTGTAAATTATCTTGAATATGCATATTTTAATTTGAATTCATGTCATAATGATATGATATTGATACGGTAAATCAATGTATCAACTGTAATTTAAACCATGTTTGCTCTGGTAATGGACGAGAAGGGCTGTATCTGTTGTAGTGGAAAATATGACGGCATATTATGTTGCAGACTTATTCCTTAGTATCATACTTTGGGAGGACGCATTGTATGTGCTAGCACAAAATTCTTCCAATAGCCTTTACATGTTTCATGAGAAACATGTATCATTCTTGTTGGTGTTTTCAATAATATGAATACTCCTGAGTGCAGAAAAGTATTTTCCTTGAGAACAAGGAATTGTTCTCAAAATATCATTAGAAAATAACAGCGCTAACATCTTTTTGTATTCATTTTGATTGAAAAGAAAAATATAAAATCCTTGTGAACATGATAATTACTTATCTTTCTTTATGAACATATTCATGTAGAAGCAAATGCATGCCTTACATATGTCATAGGATAAGAACATCTAAAGATTCTTTGCTGTGCGATTTTTTTTTTTATTTCCATGTAACATGTCTGGCCAGCCTAGTATAATTAAATTGGATACTTGCAGTCTTCTTCATGATTATAGCTTTATGATTAAAGAGGATATATGGAATGCTTACATTTTATAAGCCATTATTTACTTCTATTGATCTGGTTCTTATGAGGTTCTCTTTAGTGTTATTATGACACATCTACAGTGACAGATGAGTTGGTTCAGATAATTCTGCAGCCAGGACTGGATCCTGGTGCAGCTGATGTATTTCTTGACTTCATCTCCTACTCAGATGGTCCTCTACCTGAAGAATTGCTCCCTCTAGTGAAGGTTAGTGGAGAGGCTACTGGTGCTACCATGCCCCCTCCTCTTGATTTTGTCTGTATCTTTGCTAATACTATTTCTATCACTTCCCATTTTGATGTTCTTTCTTTTGTCCCCAGTGTCCAGTTTTGGTCGCTTGGGGAGACAAGGACCCATGGGAGCCTGTCGAACTTGGAAAGAAGTATGCAGATTTTAATACAGTGGAAGATTTCATTACCTTTCCCAACGTTGGCCACTGCCCACAGGTTCCTTTGCTGACTTTCTGTTGCTATGGTTAATGAAATACTGATTGTAGTTCGTTGCTTTATTTCTGCTTGCTTATCTGCCCAGTTCTTTTTTGGCAGGATGAAGCACCAAATCTTGTAAATCCTCTAATTGAATCATTTGTTAAGCGACATTCAACGTGAGGGATGGACTGTCGACCTTGAGCTACATCTGAAAATTTTGTAGAGACATCTCCTCGGATGTTTATACTACCATTTCTCACCTAACCACAATTGCCAGTTCATTTGGATATTTCATTCAAGAATAGACACAGAAATTCCAAGATGGATAAGTCACATGACATTCAATTTCAACAGATTTCTGATTTAATGTTTTTCTATCTGACATATAATAGATCATAGTTTTAGTTTGTAAATGACTCAACTCTGTACATTTTTGGTATTTTATTATGATTTGTTTTATGAGAATTGTTTAGCTCTTTTTATTTATCACTAGAAGTTTTCAATACGATTAAAAAGTATAGATTGACTTGAAATGTACATATTCAGTCTATTGTAATGGTTCATATTAAATTTTCGCTTTACAATGTTGTATGCTTCATTTCATTGAGATATAAATGCTGTGTGTTGTAAAACTTCAGGGCCCTATTTGGAAATCCAGCAAGATTGGGCTGGATTTTTCATAGGATCATGGATTACAGTCTAGGCAAATTCTTTGTGCATCATGGGTGGTGTAAAAAAATCTGACGTAGAATGTATCATTTTGTCCGATTGATCCACATAATCACCGCTTTTCTACGCATATTTAATGCCGGTGGATTAGCTTTTTCATTTAAAAATTTTGTATGACAAAAATACCTCTATTCTTTAGTAAATTTATGATATTGTATGTCCATATTATAATATTTTGCATCTAGAAAGTCATAATTTTTGTCTATAGAATGTTATAATATTACGTAGGATGTCATAATATATCTAGAATATCATAATTTTTTATTTTTTTCAAAGAATAAGAATATTTTCGTTATTTAAAATTTTTAGATGAAAAAATTGATCTGTAGACACTAGATGCGCTTTGAAAAGTGATTGGATAAAAAAAATATCCCTTCTATATTATGATATTCTAAATCATATTATGGTATCCTAGATTATAATATACCACAGGATGTCATAATTTTTTTCTAAAGGACAAAGATATTTTTGTTCTATAAAATTTTTAAATGAAAAAATCGATTTGCAGGCATTAAATGCACGTAGAAAAGTGGTGACTACGTAGATCAATCGGACAAAATGGAGCGTTTCACGTTGGATTCGCAGTGGATAAAGAATTTTTTTTACAGTCTATTTAAGTAAGATTTATATCAACTCAATTCATTTTCAACCCAAATTCTGTGGGAAAAAAACACCTCCACACACACAGCCACTTTTGCCCACACCTGCGCATGCACACACATGCACGCTATGCGTGCACACATATATATAGAATCCTGCAGTCCAACAGGCCATGCGTGCGTGCACACATATGTATAAAACCCATAAATGGGTTTTAGGCCAAAATTAGGATGGGCATTTAGAAGAAAATAGATTAGGTAGGCAAATAGATTTAATTCTTATAGAAAATCCAGCTCAATCTTGCTGCATTTTCCGAACAAGTGTTTATTTGAAACTATTTCCTTAGGAAGCAATAATCTTTGATATCCATTAAGCAGGAAGAAAAGGTTTGATCAAAATTCAGATCAATCATTACCTGCAGCAATTAAAGGTATCTCACAATTTATTGGTTTATGTTGACTAGGATGATAGAGGCCAAGATTTTTAACGTATTGGTGAGGGATTATTACACAAAAATCTAAAAATTCTCCATTGCATCGCAAGACTCCATGAAAGGATAAATTTTTACAACCGCACCCTATAGAATCTGGATGTTGTCAACCATATTGCTGTCTTATTCCGATATATATGGAGTTCATTGGAGCATTGTATTTTGCCAAAATATCTTATGCTATTAATTTCTTTTGTGATGCTAGGGGTGAAAGGTGACTTGATAATATCTGTTCGGATCTGAAAGAAGACTTGATAATATCTGTTCGGATCTGATATAAATTTGAGTATTTGACTAATATCTATATCTATATTTATATTCATAAATAATAAAATATAAATATGTATAAATAACTATTTGATCCATATTTGAATATCTTTTTTTTTGTAATCCATCTTATATAGTATTAATGAACTTTTAGGAGAAATAAATGACCATAAGAACTTGTTGCTGCTTTATTCAAAACTTAATATTTAGTGATATTTAAAATTTTATTGCCATAAAAGTTTAACTATCTGGTTTATAGCCATATTTATATTAACACTTTCATATCCAAAATTTATCTATATCCATTTAAAAGAAATATAAATATGAATTTCTTGTAGTGTATATGCACAAAGTATAAATGGATATAGTTGTGGATTGATATCCAATTCATATTCTACCCGTTTTCTACCCCATACGATGCCCATTTTACAGAATTAGTAAAGAACTTCAGAGTCTAATGGAACATAAGATATCGTGCTGGCTTCTCAAAAATATGGGATTACATGGTTTAGGCATGTTTGATAATGGTTGTTCATATTCTTAGCCTGATGGATCCCGGCGGCTGGATCCCTTAAATATTTTTCTCTATATACATGAGCTACGCATGCTTGATTCATTAATCTTTTTCGTCTAAGAAAGCGTGTTAGCCCGAGACAAAACCAAGAAGACTTGGAGGCACATAACATAAGACAAGATAACGTGTTTCCCAATTGTTTATGATTCGTGTGAAACTCATTTCTTTGGGTAGGAGAACTAAAATCTCATGATTTTTACAACCCATGAAGGCCGCGTGGTCCTTCAGTTGTCAACTGATGCTGGTTGTCCGTTTGCTCACACACACACGCACACAAACACGCACGTGGTCGGTCCGATTGTTTATTAGGAGACATAGATCATAGAAAACAATTACTCTTGTTCCATGAGTTTGATTTTGGATTGTGCATCTTTGGATCTGCATGGTTATAGTGTGGACCGATCTCTTTTCTTTTTCTTCAAAAAGAAATTCATTTTCTTTTTTCTCTATTTTTATACTTGCTTATACATTTCTTTGATGATTACATTGTTTATTTAATACAAATTGATAATATATAATGAGTAGAGGCAATAATCCTCATCATTTATTATACTTCTCAATTTTTGTTTTATATTAGTTTAATATTAATTTTTCATCTAAAAAGATTAAAATTTTTATTTTTTATATAACGGCCGTGCTAAATTACATAACAAGAGATTTGAATTTTATATAATGGCTGTGCCAAATTACATTACTAGAGTTTTTTTTTTTGATAAAGAATTACATTACTAGAGTTGAAAGTGAACTCTATAATACCAGTTCAAATTTATTTTTATATATGGTTCTACCTGTATATAGATATAAATTTTAGTACTTATATCCATATCTAAATCTGTTAAAGAATAATGAATATAGATATAGACATAATTCTACTTATATAGTTTTGATGAACTTTAAAGAGAAGAAAGTAACAATATAATTTAATTTATCAATTTATACCTATATTTATATCTATATAGTCAATATCTAATTTATACCTGTATCTTTTGAAACGAATATGAATATTAATATTATTATAGATTAATATCTTTACCGGATAAAATACAAGGAGACATTGATGTACTCATATCCGGTCCACGCCACTTTTAACTCCTCTATGCAATTGTCAAAAGCTGAAGGATACATTTGTAGACCCAACTATGTGGGTGACTACTGTCTAAACTATTATCAAGTTGTTGGTATAGGACAAGAAGATGTGTTGGATTGGATGGGCAAGGAGATTGAGGGATTTGAATGGATGTATACACCAACTAAAAATCTAAAACTAAAAGGAGAATGAAATTCTACAGAAAAAAGAAAAAAAAAAAAAATCTTTTCAGCGAGGGGAATTAGAAAGTTCAAAGCAGTGAAATTTTTGAAGATCTTTACTGATCTAGTCATTCTGAAGGCTTCACAGGAGAGCAATCGAGGAATTAATTTGTTTATTGTCACCTTTTCTATAGGAAAAAAAAAGGAGAAACTAAGAAGAAAACTTTGTTAAAAATCATCAATGGGGCTTTGGCTTCATAGGAGAGGTTCCATGTTGAATTGTTGAACACCAAAGGTAACGATTCCATTTTCATTCTCAAAAATGAAAAAATATTAAAAAAAAGATCCACGGCCAGATGAGCAAGTAATATAGGACCTCAATCGAGTTAAAGAGACACAACTATGAATGCGTTTAAAAGAGATTGAGTCCATGGTGTTTTGAAGGTACCAATGCTGCAAGAAGATATTCGTGTTAAGTCCATGGTAGAATTGCACCGCGGAAATTGCCCACCATAGCGTGCCTCAGACCTTTTCATTTCTTCTAGTTCATGACTTGTTTGTTTGCATGTTGTTTAATTGATTCAGTATTACCCAAACATGTCAACTTGTTTAGTCATTTTGCAACACGGACATATTCAAATAAAACATTAATAGCAGGGAAGATAGGGAACAAAGTCCTTTTTTAAACTCTTAAATAAAGCTTTTCTAACTTGCTTTTATCGTTTAAGTTATATGGTAACTGATGACCTAATAGACAAAGGGACATTAGACGATACCATAGCTAGGTCAACTAGGTCAATGTAAGGTGAAGGCCACCTCAATATTTGCAACATGATTCAGGCAATTAGATGATGACTTACGGTAGGTGTATTTTGGTTTTCTTTTTGTTAATTCTATAACTATAATCGGAGAGATTGACCGACCTGCAGTCAATCCAACTAAACTTAAAATAGAGCGAATCAAAGAGAAGAAGGTAAAACGAAAACAACACGGGATATCTCTCTCGGGAAAATCGCTCTTAGTTTGCCTTAATGAATAGTTCTCTTGGCATAAAACAATCTGGACAAATATTTATAACATTATTAATGATCAACTACTTCGAAATTGATTTCTTCTAATCTCCCACAAGATGACCTTTGGTCGGACCTTAAATCAGTACCGTCAAACGAACACGTGCTTCTCGTCCAGCCACACGTTTTGATTACTAACTTTCTCCACGAGCATCGTTAAATACATGATATTGATGTGGTCTGCTATCGCTATCCCAAAGAGGATATTCCTTAGGATTATGATATCCATACCTATTGGTGTCGCCACTCAAATCCATAATCCCAATACTGAAGGCCAAAAAAGAAGTCTCGGGCACTAAAAAAAAATGGCAAGTATTTTCTGTTAGCTTCAAAATACTCCCGAACAAGTATGAAGTCGAGAAATCCAAAAGCTCCAAAGTTAGAGATAGCTTTGCCAGCTCCTAAACCAACGAGTTGGGAGAGGAATCTTCCTTGCACGTCACCACCTTGTCCTTCATCTATAATCATGGGAATAGAAGGAATCTGCCCAACAACAACTATATATTAGAGACCATATGCTTCCATCCTCATCTCATCCATCTCCCTTCGTCCTTCTCTTCAGCCTTTCATGACCAAAGGTATCCCACAAGTCACTACTTCTCCAACCATGGGAAACCGCGGTCTCGCCCTCCCTACCAGTGTCTCCCAAAGAAAGGTTCTGCCCGTCGAGTCTTCCTTCAAGCTCCCATCTCCACTACCATCTTGGCCATCAGGTAGAAAATTTATTATAAGCTTAATTATATTATAAGTGCTGCTATGCTTTAATCCAGCTAGCTATATATGTCCATCATTGTTTTCCTTGTTTCATAACGTTTGGAACATGGCCTATAGGTGGCGGATTTGCCAAAGGAGTCATAGACCTCGGAGGTCTAGAGGTCTGCCAAGTGTCTTCCTTCACCAAGGTGTGGGCTAGCCATGAAGGAGGCGAAGACGACAGTGGTGCCACCTTCTTCGATCCTTCGCCAATCCCCTCTGGCTTCTCCTTGCTGGGCTCCTACGCCCAATCCAACAGCCGGCCTCTCTTCGGCTGGGTCCTCGTTGCGAGGGACACCACCAACGGAGGCACCCTCGCGAAGCCCGTGGACTACACGCTCGTGTGGAGCAGCGAGTCATCCAACCTCAAGCAAGACGGCAATGGCTACTTCTGGCTCCCGACACCACCCGAAGGCTACAAAGCCCTCGGCCTCCTCGTCACGAGCTCCTCGGAGAAGCCATCCCTCGACCGAGTCAGGTGCGTCCGGGCCGACCTCACGGACCAGTGCGAGAACGACGCATCCATATGGGATAAGGATGGGTTGAGCGTCCATGGTCTGAGGCCGGCCACCAGGGGGGTCCAAGCCCTTGGTGTGTGGGTCGGCACGTTCTTAGTCCAAGCCAATGGGTCCCCCAGCTCTTCCGACATAGCTTGTCTAAAGAACAAGGCCTCCAGCTTCACCTCCATGCCTAACCTCAGCCAGATCCAGGCCATAATGCAAGCGTACTCGCCGGTGATCTACTTCCACCCTGATGAGGAGTATCTCCCCTCCTCCGTGAGCTGGTACTTCGACAGCGGTGCGCTGCTTTACGCAAAGGGGAACCCAAATCCCACCCCCATCACGTCCGACGGTTCGAACCTCCCACAGGGAGGCTCCAACGATGGCGGGTATTGGATAGACCTTCCGGTCGATGAGGGAAAGAAGGAGAAGGTTGAGAAAGGCGATATCCCCACCTCGAAGGTCTATCTCCATGTCAAGCCAATGCTCGGCGCCACATTCACCGATATTGCCATCTGGATCTTTTATCCTTTCAACGGGCCTGCAAAGGCTAAGGTGGGGTTAATTAACCTCTCATTAGGGAGGATAGGGGAGCATGTGGGTGATTGGGAGCATGTTACCTTAAGGGTGAGCAATTTTAATGGAGAACTATGGAGGGTCTACCTCTCAGAACACAGCAGTGGAACTTGGGTGGATGCCTCGCAGCTGGAGTTCCAAGGAGGGAACAAGCCTGTGGCCTACTCTTCATTGCATGGCCATGCTAATTACTCCAAGCCAGGACTAGTCCTGCAAGGGAACTCCAAGTTGGGGGTCGGCATAAGGAATGACACTGCGAAAGGGAAGAATAGCATAGACACTGGGGAGAGGTTTGAGGTTGTGGCGGCCGAGTACTTGGGCTCCGCCATTGTTGAGCCGCCATGGCTGAACTATGAGAGGGAATGGGGGCCGAAGATAACCTACGACATCGGGAAGGAGATTGATAAGGTGGTGAAGCTGCTCCCTGGGGCTCTCAAGACCGCATTGAAGAAGGTGGTGGAAAGCCTTCCTGATGAAGTGCTAGGGGAGGAAGGGCCTACTGGACCGAAGATGAAGAGAGAGTGGTCCATGGATGAACGTTAATTAGAAATATTGTACGCCATTAATGTGTTCCATTGTCGTTACTGTTGTCTCTACGCTTTCTTCTTTCTAACTTTATAGTTCTAGGATCGTTACAATTGTCTCCGATTGTCTGTCGATCTTTTTAGGTTTCTAGTCAAAGAAAACAAATAAAGAATCAATAATTTTATTACTTCTGTTGGTGTGTCTTGCACTTCAATTATTAGACTAAAAGTTCCACATGAACAGCTAGTGGATGAGGACGTTTAATTGTTCTGAGATAAAAGAATTGAATCTGGGCATATACTTTCTTGAAATAATTTTGTTCTTATGATTAATTTTTAGGAGAAATTAATGCCCGGTCCGTTTGTGGGAGCTTGAGCAAGTTGACAATTAATGTAATGCTCGATAAAAAAAAAAAGTCCACGCCTTGCCGTGGCTGTGAGCCTGTGATGTGATTTGCCATCTGGTCACACGTTTTAACAAACGTATAGCTTCACACATTTACAAAAAAAAAAAAAAAAAAAAAAAAAAAGACGTATAGCTTCACACTTGGTTCTGATAATTAAGAGGGAAAAGACTACAAGGAAGAGTTCTAAAATCCATAAATTCCATAATCTCAATGCTTTGAATCTGCAAAAACGCCTTATTATATTAATGGTGCTTGTAAAGGTCCCCTCCCGATATTATCTCTGTTTGTCCGTTTCAACTCTCTTGAATATTATTGGTATGACATTGATTAGGTGGTAAGATGTAACAGTTTATGAATATCAAATGAAAAATGTGATAGTCGTGCTTAATTTTGTTATTGTGTTCCATTTAGTTGACTACAACTTCCAACTTGAGAGCGTTTACCAAGGATGTTGGTCTCAGAACTTAATTCCTGCATTCTAAGTATGGATGGGAGACAAAAATCATGTGTTTGGAGGACGATGTGGAACTTAATGTCACGACTAATGAGGCAATGACTTGCCAAAACATTTAAATGTTTTAAAGTGCAAACTTGTTTTAGATGGTTATTGTTTTTAAGAAGAATATACTTTCTTTGTAGCCTCTTGCTGCTCAATGATAAGCCGATATCTATATTCTATGGTTGGACCATAAGCTTATTGGGAAGAAATGATAATGGTGATTTTTTTTTTTTTAAATTTGATTTGCTTGTTTTGTCAGCTAACTTTAGATGGAGAACATTTTTATGCACTACAGGCATGTAGAAAATTCGACGTGGAGTGCACCATTTTATGTGGTTAGTCTATATAGTTACTATTTTTCAACAAACATTTGATGTCTATAGTTTTATTTTTTAATTTAAAAATTTTGTATGGTGAAAATATTCATACTCTTTGAAAAAAATTATGACATCCTATGACATATTATGACTTTCTACATGTAGGATGTTATAATATGATCGAAAAAATTTTGACATTCTATGACATATTATGACATTTTGTGTCAAATTATGACTTCTTGCATGTAAGATGTTATAATTAAGGCTGCAAATGAGTTAGGTTGACCTGTGACCCGACTCGCTTAGATCCGATCCGATCCATTTTAAAGGATCCGTGGAGCCGGATCGGGTTTTAAAATTAAATCCGTTTAATATTTCGGATCGGATCTGGGTTTACTGAATTAGGATCCGATCTGACCCGATCTAAATTCAGTATTGAATTCAATAGATAAACTATTGAGCAAATAGAGTAGGATTAGAATTTCAAATGTTATTGTAGCATTATTATTTTTATATAATTTTTTTCAGTTTGACCGTGAGATTTTTAGAAATTGCTTATAAATTAATAGTTAAGGCAAAGTAATGTTTATTTTCTTTTGCCATAAACTTTGTATTAGTTTATCATACGAACCAAGTCCGACTAGAATTTGGACCCAAATCGGATCCAAATTTTTTAAATTGAGATCGGATTATATATGAACCCGATCTAACCCAAAAGATTCAAACAGACAGACTTTTTGATCATGGACCCGATCTGATCCAATATGATTTTTAATTAGGTTGGGTCTGGATCCAATATTAGGACCCGATCAAGGAACCAGATCGGATCGGGATCACTCACGATTCGGTCCGACCTGATCTATTTATACCCCTAATTATAATATGGCCTAGGATGTTATAATATGGTCCAAAAACTCATAATATAGAAAGGGTATTTTTATCCAACTATTTTCTAACGCGTATTTAATGCCTACAGTTTCATTTTTTCGTTTGAAAATTTTGAATGATGAAAATATTTTTGTCCTTTGAAAAAAATTATGACATCTTGTGACATATTATGACATCCTGCGTCAAAATTATGACTTTCTGCACGCAGGATGTCATAATATGGACATAAAATATTATAAATTTTTTCTAAAAAATAAAAATATTTTAATCATTCAAAATTTTAAATAAACAAATAAAATTATATATATTAAATATATATTAAAAAATAATAATTATATGAATTAATTATATAAAATAATATGCTATATGTTGGATTTTGTGCACCGCCTGCGGTACACAAAGAATTTCCCCTTCAGATGAATTCCGCGTCCATATTCGGTTGACCAACTGTTGGCATTCTTTGGGCTTCTTGTATCTCAATACATCGGTAGCGTACTGTGGTTGGCTTGGCTAGACCCAGCTTGGCCAACGTTGGCCCAAGTTTTTGGATGAGGCCCTCGTTCTTAATTTGCACCCATCATCGTACCGACCATAAAGTCATTCACGTGAAGGTATCTGCTTTTACCAGTCCATAGCTTTGCAAAAGCCATAAGGATAACGCTTAATTTGCCCTGAAGCTAAAGAATTTTCTCAACAAATAAGTTAAAACTAGTCTTTTTACGGTGCCATTGCCAAATGGAAGAAGAAGATCCCTTCCCATTAGGTGATTCCATTTCGGATGGGGTCGCTTTCCATACTTTTTTGGCAGGGCGGATGTGAACAGAGGGGCGCTTAGTATGTTTGTCATCAAAAAATAATTACCACTGGTATCTATCTCTACACCATTCACAAGAATTTGAAATGAGTGAAAATTTTAAACTGTCCTCGGGTTAAAGAGGCAGGAGGACAGAGAAAAAAATAGTTTTTAATTTCCAAAAGACTTGCTCGTTGGCCCACGCCCAACTACGACACCCCCCCCCCCACTGTCCCCACCCAACAACTTTTTGTTTCTCGATGCATTGAACAGGTCGTTTACTCGTGAACTATTAATAAAATATACTTACAAAACTCAAGCAGGTCAATTATGGAAGATACACAAACTTTTTAAATACTTATTTCATGGTTCTCTGGTTTCTTTTAGCTCACACAATTATTGCCGTACATCAGATTAGTATTTGGCTTTCAGTATGGATATTTTTAACTCATAGTTCATCCGGACCTGATTTACTACACTCTTGGGAAAGTTATTCTATTGTTAATGACTGCCTAACGGCGTTCTGTATGCCAAGCTGGGGGGTTCGTTTCTTTCTCCTTGCTCAATCTTTATTCCGGCTGCAGGCTCATACCGTGCCACATATGTATCCTCATCTGGCACAATCTGGTTATACAGATTACTACATGCTCAGTTCAGATACTTCTACATCGAACAAAATTCTGGTCCATTATTGTTTGGCTGTTTCAGGTTTGGTTGATGATGTTTCCTACCCTGGGATGCAGCAACTAAATTCTGAGCATGTGTTAGAATGGAAGCTGAGAATTCAGCACACAAATTCTTATACTATGCATCAAGGGTCCATTAAATGGTGCTGGGCCCCTGCTTTCAGGTTTCTTGTCACAACAAAAGTAATCTATGATGTTCTTCTGCGGTGCCTCATTGCCAGGTTCTGTTTCCATGCCGTTCGGTTTTCCCGCGGTGCCTCAGTGCCAGGTCCTACCGCCATGTTATACTGTTGTTCCGCTTTTGGCCTCCCTCCCATGTATGATGACAGTTTAGGTCATCTTTTTTGGTTTTTTACATTTGCTGCGCTGGCAGAGTTTTTTTTTTTTTTGGTGTCAAGTTTTTTACATTTGTCCTTTCTACCAAAAAAAAAACCTCAAAGCAGAACAGGATTTAGTAGTACTGCCGCACTGGACCCCTCTTGCCACCTAGGCCAACCAAATCAGCATCTTCGACTTGACCAAGTAAAAGCTTGAATGCCACTATCATATCTTCTTTGATACTTATCATGTTCATTAGGAGTTCAATAACTTTGTAATGCAACTTGACCTTCCACTCACAGGTACTAACCTAGAATACATATTATTAGAAGTCAATTTATAGTCAAGGAGGGTTCATTTTGTTTAAGAAACTTCTAGTCACCCCTGAGTTAAGACATTCCTAGTTACACATCTCTTAAGATGCGGGGAACAAAACCAATCTGTTAAATAGTGTCTGCAATGTCAAGAACTTAAGAATGACTTGCCACGCCTCCGATCCGAGATTGTGAATCGAGGATCATGGCAACCGCCACATACTCATAGAAAAATTTTTTTTTCCCATAAGCATGCAAGGCATTTCATCATGATATCTTACATATAAAGTTAAATAATTTTTTAATTTTTAATAATCAAATCTTGGTTCAAATAACAAATCAAAAACTCAGTGTCCAAAAGAAAAATAATTGTCTGACAAAGTCAACACTTAAAATAAAAGTCTTGAATCAATTCTAAAAAAAATCCTAAATCAAATGAGCTAACTCCATCTCTAATCGCTCTCCCAACTGGAATCCCGCATCATGCTAATTTTCTGGATCTATAAGAAAAAACATAAAACTCATCATGAGCTAAATAGCCCAGTAAGCAGTGTATACCTTTAACTGAATGAATCAGGCAATAATACTATACATATTGATTTACTGATAATAACAAAATCAATATGTAATTTCATGAAATCATAATCATACTATCAATCATATATAAAATTCAATTCATCATAATTTCAAATTATGCTTATCATCTTAAATTTATCAATTTCTTAAGTTCTTCTTACCAACCATGACTATGACCACATTTTTCCTGTGGCAGGATCATAATACCGCGTATCTGCTTGCGGTAGGCTGCAAATCATCTGGCAGCTAAGTCATTTGGAGCCGCTGGTCTCGCTGGCGGTTTGTCGCTGGTCTCTCTGACGATATGTCGCTGGTTTCGCTGGCGACATAAACCCTCAGGACAATCAATTGCCAACGTATATGCCCCCATAGACGGGGTCCTTTACATAGTCAGGTTGTCAATTCATATTGTCTTCCAATTCATATATTATTTTCAAAAATAATATAAATAAATGATATTCGAATCAAATCAATCATATCATTCATTATGATCATACATCATCATAATAATTTTGCAACAAATAACTTCATAAATAATTTCTACAATTAACTTCAATCATAAATAATTTCAATAATTATTTTCAATAAATATTTTCAATCACAAGCATGCCATGAATTTATTTAATTCAGAATTTATAATTTATCAGATAAATTCAATAAAAGTAAACACTAGTTACCTCAAAAGAAAATCCAAACTAAGAATTCTAGAAATCTTGAAAATCCTTCTCCGGACCGGACACGTCAAATATCATATTTTTTTGATCAAATTTTATAGAATTAAAAAAAATTAAAATTTGTTAAAATCCAATGTCCTTACATGGATCAATTTGACAACAGCATTCCGGATTTTCGAACTAATCCATGGAAACTCTTCTTATATTTTTTTTAATTAATAATAATAATAATAATTTTTTTTTAATTTCATAAATCCTACAAATCTAAGAGAGAGAGAGCAGAGAGAGAAAGTTTCTCTCTCCCTTTTTTTTTTCTCTCTCTCTTTTTTTTCTTCCTTTTCTTTTCTCTTTTTCTTCTTTTCTTTTTCTTTTTCTTTTCTCTTTTTCTTCTTTTTCTCGGGCTTCTTCCTGGCCGAAACAGGGGACTGGCGGGTCCCCTCCTTTGCCGGGCCGTTCAGGCCATGGCCGTCACGGCGGAGGCCGGCGGCAGAGGGGGCCACTCTCCCGAGTTCGGAGAGGCAAGGCCGGTGGTCGGTTGTGATCGCCGGCGCCAGAAAATCCAAGGGAAGAAGAGACCAAAACAGGGGTCTCTTCTCCGATCAAAAATCGACGACACTCGTTGCCTGCAGTCGCGCACAAAGGCACGGGAAGAAGGGAAAAGAAGAGAGGAAGTGGAGGAATAACTTACTTCGGCCTCCGGTGACCTCGCCGGTGAGCAATCACGGCGGGAACAAAACAAGTATCTACGGCTCCGATCAGAAAATCAGGAAGAAAGAGAGGGGAAGAGGACCGATGATGGCTTCTAAGGAAGGGGAGGGTCTTTTTATAGAGAGCCCTAGGACTCCGGGAGGTCTTAGGACTCCCGGTCACCAAGGTCTCATCGGAGAAGAAGACTCCTATCGGGAGTCTTCTTCCCGATTTCTCCTGTTTTCGATTTTTTTTTTTTGGGCTTGGGTCTTGCTAGATGGGCTTGGGCTTGGGCTTTGGGCTATAACATTCTTCACCCCTAAAAAAAATTTTGTCCTCGAAATTTTTTATACCTGTAGTCTCGAAGAGCTGGGGATATTTTTGCTTCATTTGTTCCTCTAGTTCTCAAGTAGCTTCTCTTTCTGAATGTCGACTCCACTGTACCTTGATATAAGGAATGTTGCGACGTCTCAGCACTTGTTCTTTACAGTCCACGATCCGTATAGGATGTTCTTCATATGATAATTCCTTTCTAGCTTGCAATGGTTCAAGTTTCACGATGTGACTTGGGTCTGGTAAATATTTTTCTTTAACATAGAAACATGAAAAATATTATGTACTCCTGCAAGTGAAGGTGGTAAGGCAAGTCTATAAGCCACCTCACCAATTTTTTCTAACACCTCAAATGGACCCACATATCTAGGATTCAATTTGCCACGAATGCCAAATCTTGAGATTCCTTTTGAAGGAGATACTTTGAGCAATACATGATCACCAATTTGAAATTCTAATTTCTGTCTCCTGTTATTTGCATAACTTTTCTGTCTGCTTTGTGCTGCCCGAAGTCGTTCTTTAATTAATTGAATCTTTTCGACTGCTTGTTGAACAAGTTCGGTACCCAATATTCTCCGCTCACCAACATCATCCCAGTGAATCAGTGATCGACATCTTCTACCATATAATGCTTCATAAGGTGCCATACCAATGCTGGCCTGATAACTATTATTGTAAGCGAACTCAATCAAAGGTAGATGCCCATCTCATAAACTTTTCATATCCAAAATACAGGTTCTCAACATATCTTCTAAGATCTGAATAGTTCTCTCTGACTGACCATCAATCTGTGGATGAAAAGCTGTACTAAAGTTCAATTTTGTTCCTAATGCCTTGTGTAAGCTCTTCCAAAACTGTGATACAAATCTGATATCTCGATCCGATACGATGGTCACTGAAATTCCATGTAGCCTTACAATTTCTTTCATATATAATTTTGCTAGTCTTTCCAAAGTAAATCCAACTCTAATTGATAGAAAGTGTGCAGACTTTGTCAATCGGTCCACAATCATCCAGGCTGCATCATTTTTACTTGGAGTCTTCGATAGTCCAGTTATAAAATCCATAGTGATATGTTCCCACTTTCATACTGGAATATCAAGAGGTTGAAGTAGTCCCACAGGTCTCTGATGTTCAGCTTTAACTTGTTGACACATTAAACATTGAGCCACGAATTGAGCGATCTCTCTCTTCATATTATTCTACCGGTACATTTTCTTTAAGTCTCTATACATCTTAGTACCTCCCGGATGAACTGTATAACTGGTCTGATGTGCTTCCTGAAGTATTTCATGTTTGAGTACTGAATCATTGGGTACACAAATTCTATTTTCGAACATCAACGAACCATCATCATATATCTTGAATTCAGATTGAACACCAGCTTCCACTGAGTTTCTTATTTTCATTAGTTGTGGATCATCATTCTGGACAACTGTAATTCTTTCAATGAGTGTTGGCTGAACCCCCATGTTGGCTAATCGTACTGTTGAGTCATATATTCGGATGTCTAATTCTAGTTTTCTTATATCCTCCAATAGTTGGCTTTGCTGTGTGATTAAAACTGCCAAATTTTCCATGGATTTTCTACTAAGGGCATCAGCAACGACATTAGCTTTTTCGGGATGATAATGGATTGTTAAATCATAATCTTTCAACAGTACTAACCATCTTCTCTATCTCATGTTTAATTCTTTCTGCATAAAAATATACTTCAAACTCTTATAATCAGTAAACACTTCACACTGCGCACCGTATAAGTGATGTCTCCAAATTTTTAGGGCAAAAATCACTGCAACTAATTCCAAATCATGTGTCGGATAATTCTGTTCATATGGTTTCAATTGTCTTGAGGTGTAGGCCACTACCTTACCATGTTGCATCAATACACAGCCTAGTCCCTTTTTAGATGCATCACTATATATTGTGAATCCTTCATCTCCTGTTGGTATAGTAAGGATAGGGGCTGAAACTCATCGTTGTTTTAACTCTTGAAAACTCTGTTCACAATCTTCGGTCCACTCGAATTTAACCCCTTTTTGAGTAAGACGAGTCAAAGGTGCAGCTATGCGGGAGAATCCTTCTACAAATCGTTTGTAATAACCTGCCATTCCCAGAAAGCTTCGAATTTCGAAAATATTTGTAGGTCTGTTCTACTGCATCACAGCTTTTACTTTTGTTGGATCCATAGAAATTCTATCCTTAGACATGATGTGTCCTAAAAAGATTATTTTGTCCAACCAAAATTCACACTTCTTAAATTTGGTATAAAACTTTTCTTTCCTCAATATTTGTAGTACACACCGTAAATGTTCTTCGTACTCCAATTTGCTCCTTGAATATATCAAGATATCGTCAATAAATACGACAACAAACTTATCAAGATAGGATCTGAATATTTTGTTCATTAAATCCATAAAGGCCGCTGGAGCATTGGTTAACCCAAATGGCATCACTAGGAATTCATAATATCCATAACGAGTTCTAAATGCAGTCTTTGGTATGTCCTCTGTTTTGATTTTTAACTGATGATATCCTGAACGAAGATCAATTTTAGAAAAGACTTGTGCACCTTGCAGTTGATCAAACAAATCATCGATTCGAGGTAGAGGATACTTATTTCTGATAGTTTCTTATTCAACTCTCTATAGTCGATACAAAGTCTCATACTACCATCTTTCTTCTTTACAAATAAGACTGAAGCTCTCTAAGGAGATACACTAGGCCTTTTAAAACCTTTATCCAACAAATCTTGTAATTGATCTTTTAACTCCTTTAACTCCATAGGGGCCATTCTATAAGGAGCTTTAGAAATCGGACTGGTATTAGGCGCCAACTCAATGGTAAATTCAATTTCTCTGTCTGATGGTAGTCCGGTTAAATCATCAATGAATACATCCAAAAATTTATTTACGATAGGAATATCCTGTAACTTCAATTCACCATGTTCTTTATTCTTTAATGATACTAGGTAACCTCTACATCTCTTTCTTAGCATCTGTCTAGCTTGCACAAATGAAATAATACGTAGAGGGGTGATTCCTGTACTTCCATCAAAACTGAATGTCAATTCTTCTGGTATATGAAAGTTCATTCTCTTTCAATAACAATCCACAGAGGCATGATAAGTAGCAAGCCAATCCATTCCTAGAATGACATCGAAATCATGCATATCTAGAACCACCAAATCTGTCGGTAAATTTTTTTCTCCTATTATGATACTACATGACTTGCACACACTTTCGGTACTCAAAATATCACCTACTGGTGTCTCAACATATAATTTAATTTTTATAGGTTCACATACTATATCATGTTGTCTAATAAAAGTAGTGGATATAAAGGAGTGTGTAGCATCAGAATCAAACAAAACTGAAGCAGGAATATCAGATACAGGAATGATACCTATCACCACAGCATTAGAGGCCTGAGCATCCTGTTGTGTGAGTGCATAAATCCTTCCTTGAGTTTTCGTCCTTTGACCTCCATCTTTTGTTTGTGTGGGTCTATTCTCATTCCTCTGGGGGCAATCTGTAATTTTATGTCTTTTCTGTCCGTAGCTAAAACAAGAACCAGTATTCCATGGGCAATTAGAAGACTCATGCTCTCTTCGGCCACATCTCGAACATCTAGCTGTCTCATTCTCACGATTCTTATCATTTGCTGGCTTCTTTGCTGATCCCTTATTGTTCTGATTTCGTCCTTGAGTTCCACCAAACCTATTTCTCTTCTTCTGATTCTGTTCTCTCTCCGCATGTGCTTCATTAACTTCCCTCTCAATTATCAGAGCTTTATTCACAACTGAGGCATAAGTAGTTATCTCATAGGGTACAACTTATTTTCTAATTTCTGTCTTCAATCCTATTTCAAATTTATGTACTCTGTCTTGCTCAATCTCAACTAATCTTGGAACAAACTTGGCTAACTCAGTGAATTTAGCTTCATATTCTGCAACGGATCTGTTCCCCCGTTTCAGATGAATGAACTCCTGCTCTTTCTGTATTCTGACACTTCGAGGAAAGTATTTGTCAAAGAATTCATCTCAAAATCTCTCCCAAGTGAGTGGTATCCTATCATGTTCATATTTTTGTTCAAGTATACGCCACCAGTTGTATGCCTCGCCTTGTAATAGATATGCTGTGTAGCGGATCTTCTCTTCATCGTGGCATTCTTGCACGACGAATGCCTTCTCCATTTTTATAATCCAGTTATCTGCTTCCAGTGGCTCGATGGTCCCTTTGAAAGCTGAAGGGGCTAGCTTCTTAAACTCGACGATATTGTTTCTCTGCATCGGATGTTCTCCATGTCCAGGTGTCGGTGGAAAATACTGACGTGGCTGTGCATGTTGTTGTTGAAGTAACTGTTGTTGTGTTTGAACTACTCCGATCAGAGTTTGCATTAGTTGAATCATATTCGGCTCCTCCTGTACTGTCGGAGTATTTTCGATAGGATCAAGGATTTTCTCCTGCTGAGATGTGTCGCTATTTAATTGAGGAGTGTTATCGTCAAGTGGATTTGATGTCCCTCCTACCGCTCCTTGAGTATTCTTCATTCGTCGTAGAGACATTTTGACCTATGATAAATTTGAGATAATAACTTATCCTTAATAAGGTTATAAACTTACTTGAGACAGGTCAGATCATAATCACCATAACTAACCTCTCAAATTTTTTAATATCTACCCATCACTCACTCATTCTATTCTACATGTCTTTATCTATCTACTTATGCTCTGATACCATAATAATTGTCACGCCCCCGATCCAAGATTGTGAATCGAGGGTCATGGCAACCGCCGCATACTCATAGAAAAAAAAACTTTTCCCATGAGCATGCAAAGCATTTCATCATGATATCTTACACATAAAGTTAAATAATTTTTTAATTTTTAATAATCAAATTTTGGTTCAAATAATAAATCAAAAACTCAGTGTCCAAAAAAAAAATAATTGTCTGACAAAGTCAACACTTAAAATAAAAATCTTGAATCAATTCTAAAAAAAATCTTAAATCAAATGAGCTAACTCCATCTCTAATCACTCTCCCAATCGGAATCCCGCATCATGCTAATTTTCTGGATCTGTAAGAAAAAACATAAAACTCATCGTGAGCTAAATAGCCTAGTAAGCAGTGTATACCTTTAACTGAATGAATCAGACAATAATACTATACATATCGATTTACTGATAATAACAAAATCAATATGTAATTTCATGAAATCATAATCATACTATCAATCGTATATAAAATTCAATTCATCATAATTTCAAATTATGCTTATCATCTTAAATTTACCAATTTCTTAAGTTCTTCTTACCAACCATGACTATGACCATATTTTTTCTGTGGTAGGGTCATAATACCGCGTATCTGCTTGCGGTAGGCTGCGAATTATCTGGCAGCCAAGTCCTTTAGAATCGTTGGTCTCGCTGGCGGTTTGTCGCTGGTCTCTCTGGCGATATGTCGCTGGTTTCGCTGGCGATATAAACTCTCAGGACAATCAATTGCCAACGTATATGCCTCCATTGACGAGGTCCTTTACATAGTCAGGTTGTCAATTCATATTGTCTTCCAATTCATATATTATTTTTAAAAATATATATAAATAAATGATATTCGAGTCAAATCAATCATATTATTCATTATGATCATACATCATCATAATAATTTTGCATCAAATAACTTCATAAATAATTTCTACAATTAACTTCAATCATAAACAATTTCAATAATTATTTTCAATAAATATTTTCAATCACAAGCATGCCATGAATTTATTTAATTCAAAATTTATAATTTACCAGATAAATTCAATAAAAGTAAACACTACTTACCTCAAAAGAAAAATCCAAACTAGAAATTCTAGAAATCTTGAAAATCCTTCTCCGGACCTGACACGTCAAATATCATATTTTTTTTGATCAAATTTCATCGAATTAAAAAAAATTAAAATTTGTTAAAATTCAATGTCCTTACATGGATCAATTTGACAACAGCATCCCGGATTTTCGGACTAATCCATGGAAACTCTTCTTATATTTCTTTTAATTAATAATAATAATAATAATAATTTTTTTTAATTTCATAAATCCTAAAAATCTAAGAGAGAGAGCAGAGAGAGAAAGTTTCTCTCTCCCTTTTCTTTTTCTCTCTCTCTTTTTTTTCCTTCTTTTTCTTCTTTTTCTTTTCTCTTTTTCTTCTTTTCTTCTTCTTCTTCTTTTCTCTTTTTCTTCTTTTTTTCTTCTTTTTCTCGGGCTTCTTCCTGGCCGAAACAGGGGACCGACGGGTCTCCTCCTTTGCCGGGCTGTTCAGGCCACGATCGTCATGGTGGAGGCCGACGGCAGAGGGGGGCCACTCTTCCGAGTTCGGGGAGGCAAGGCCGGCGGTCGGTTGTGATCGCCGGTGCCGGAAAATCCAAGGGAAGAAGAGACCAAAACAGGGGTCTCTTCTCCGACCAAAAATCGGCAACACCCGTCGCCGGCAGTCGCGCACAAAGGCACGGGAAGAAGGGAAAAGAAGAGAGGAAGTGGAGGAATAACTTACTTCGGCCTCCGATGACCTCGTCGGTGAGCAATCACGGTGGGAACAAAACGAATATCCGCGGCTCCGATCGAAAAATCAGGGAGAAAGAGAGGGGAAGAGGACCGATGATCGGCTTCTAAGGAAGGGGAGGATCTTTTTATAGAGAGTCTTAGGACTCCGGGAGGTCCTAGGACTCCCGATCACCAAGGTCTCATTGGAGAAGAAGACTCCTATCGGGAGTCTTCTTCCCGATTTCTTCTGTTTTCATTTTTTTTTTTTTTTTTTGAACTTGGGTCTTGCTAGGTGGGCTTGGGCTTTGGGCTATAACATGACCATTTTCAATCAATAAAAGAAAGAGCAGGGAAAAAAAAAAAAGGAGAAAAGTATTGACCACAAAAACAGAAAGATACTTTACACACACACACACACACATATATATATATATATATATATATATATATATATATATATATAAAGAAATGCTTAGAAAATTAAAATTCAATACAGAATGACAGTGGACGGTAGTTTTGGTCATAACACCTGGATCCAAAAAAAATAATGTTTCTGACATATGCCTTTTACACAGAGGTAGAACATGTATTTGCGCTTTTATCATCTCTGTGATTCAGTTGAAACCTTTTATTTACAGATATAATAAAGAAATAGACACAGAAAGCGTTACAATCTGTTTACAGAGAAAGGGCAAAATCTAGAACAATCATCTGAAAGCATGGTTGTAGTCATGGAAATAGAAATTCTTGTAGATGAAGTGAGACAGCCAGCTGGATGCGAGGAAGCACAATACCGCTGTTGAGGCAAAAGCAATCCTGGTGATGTTTGACATCAGACCTTGCTTGGCAGCTGCAACAATTCCAATGAAGGCTATTGAAATAACTTGCAGAAAAACCTCAAATGTTCTCAGGCCTTTTAAAGCCACACGACAGCTGCTGCACCGCACAACATGGGACCAGTATCTGAAAGAAAACAGATGAGCAAGTCTGAGTTAAGTTCTGTCAATAATGTCAAATAAGATACTTAAATCCCATGGATAATTGAATAGAATATCAAAAACCAGATGCCTAATTAGATTAGTTGAAAGTGATTCTATCTCGTGGAGCAAATGAATGTTTCTCTGCTTCTTCTTCCTCTTCTTCGTCTTCTTTGTGTTTTTATCGAGGGTGGGGGTGAGGAATAAATGCAAGCCATCATCAACATACAGCAGAATTGCATCTCTAGTATTTGCATATGTGCATATAATGTGCACTTGACAACAGAATAAGTCTCTTGGAGAGTGGAACTCCCATCAAGACAAAAACTCTACAATCTTATTTTAAAGAAAGTTTAATCCACACTCTTCTTCCTTGACAAAATGTACTTTCCACCAAGAAATAGCTTTCTTTTTGTTCTTTGACAACATCAGGTCTAGATCTTCTTTCTATATTATCAGTTATTCAGCTATCTCAATGGAACACTCAACAGTCAACATATTTTTGTAATTATACATGTGAGTGTGAGAACATTCACCTGAGCATCTGTGCATGTGTGTTAGGAATTATGTGTGTTCAGTCAGCAACCACTGTAACTTCGTTAAAGAATGATATTGCTTTTTTCTCACAACTTACCTATCCATAAGCTGTTCTCTGGGTGGGGTTGGTGGAAGGTATCCAGTAGATAGAGTTCCCCAGTCAACCTGATTGTTTGAGTATTTTCTTAGCCAATTTCTGAAGGCAACCACCATGGCATCTGACTTTGTTGGCACAAAACAAGCTTTTTGCCAATTAGAAGGGCCAACGTTGGCGATCTTACGCTCCTGTAAAGAATTACACAGTCAAGAGTTAAACAAACTCAATGGAAATGCAACTTCAATCATACCAAATTCAAATGATGTCAATGGTATTCTGACCATAAAGCAGAAGCATGCAGATGCTTGGGGAAAGAGAGAAAGAGAATGATCTGATCTCTTAAAAAACAAGAAAATGCAATAAAAAAGAAAACCAAGGAAATGAGGAAAAGAAACCATATATAAACCATGTAAACATCTTATTCGCACATGAATTTATTAATGCACCCTTTATGATGGTGAAGAATGACATACTGTGCCAACATGGCTTTGGTCCCGGGGGAAAAGAAAGGAAGAATAGCGTACAACAGAGACTAGCATGATAAGCTCTTCTTAATGGTAGTTATGATATAGGGGTATAGAATGCGAATAAGGAAGATTAAAAAAGCAGCCTAACTTCACTGCAGTTTCAATACAATCTGCTGTTCTACAGAAATTTTAAAAGTTTCTAACGACAGCAAAAGATGGAAATCTGATGTTATACTTTCAAAATGCAATAGCTTAGCTCAGAAAATATGTTTACTGTACCAAATAAACTAAGAGGGAGAGCTACATGAATATTGTATCAGTGAAAGAAGCTGTCTTTCCATTTCCATTAGTACAGCTTAGATATGGCCTAATGGGTGTGGGAGGCTTCAAAAAACTATCTTTTAATTTAAACAAGGGTGGTAACAGATATTATGAAGAAACAATCCAAATACTTCCCGCATGTCCCATACCTTTGGAAAATGTTTTGTTAGTAGGTGTTTAAGTTGATTAGGTTTGGGAAATGGATCCATAACTTATTAGGGTACAAAACCACCGATACTATCTCAAAATTCAAAAAGTAAACCAACTTTAACCTTCATCTCTGTCTTCTACCTAATCTAGCATTCCAGCATGCACAAGAATAGTGCCATCCTCAGAAGATAGCATTTGCCTCAAAATTAGGTGAAAGATGCTTTACACCAATAAAGCATCTGAAGCTTAAAGATTTCTTTCCTAGCTTAGTTGAGGAGGATGAGAAAAAGCAGCTTAAACAGCTGAAAAGATAACATATTACCTCAACATGAAGAAGGTATAAATCTGAATCCAGAATAAGATTCTGCCCCACATGAAACATCCACCGAGGGACAAGTTGGTCTATCCAAACTGCGAAATTTCTGGGGAAGACCCAAATTACTCTGCTTCTTCCAGGACTAACTGGAATGCACATAAAAATAAGCAGGATCCTACGTTGTTTCTGCTGGGGCTTAGTTGAAGATGCCTGAATTAATTGGGTAGATACGATCGACTGGTTTTTAATTGGGAGCTACTCGACTCAAATGCGTTCTTGTCGAGTTAATGGCATATCCCTTCCATCGGTCTCGCTTATCTGGCCATATGTGTCGACCCAGTAATGATTTGAGGTGACTAACAATTCGAGCTAACCCATGCCACTAAGTTAGTCATAATTGTTATGACTATGTCAAGTCAACTTTAAAGAGACCTAAATAAAATCTCCCTAAAAAAAATATTAAGTCTAGGTCTTCCACCATTGTGGATGTATGGACCCTTTTCGAGGTTGATTGTTCTCGGCTGGATACAGTGGCTCAGTTGCACCAGAAAGACGCAACCATATCCATTAGGCATTAGATGCTACGAATTAGAGGATGGGTTGGGCTCAATATTTCGGATACGGTGAGGGACCCAATCAGGAATCTAGTTCGTCCAAATGGTGGGTTTGACTTAACTAAGGATTGGAGCAATATTTCGAACACGGTGAGCTTCATGAATTAGAGATCAAGTTTTGAGTACACCATGATTAGAGAATCATTGGACAAGAGTTATCCACTCATCGGTTGATTCATCATCAATAACTGTTAGGTGAGGTGATGAGCCAGTCGTTGAGACTGCACCACCCACTAGAAATCACTAATCATGGAGATTTTCACATCTCTACTAAGGAAGTGTAGGGATCTGAGAAAATAGTGAGAGCCTAATTTGTTTAAAAATAAAACTCCTAAACAAATTGGTTAAGTCTGATTACAAAATCTAACTAGAAACTTTTGACTCTCTACAGGAAACATGTCTGCGTCCAACCCTCTGACCAAAATACTAGACACCCATAGATTGACTGGACCCAATTTCAAGGACTGGTTAAAAAACTACAGAATTGTTCTGGATTCTGAAAAATTGATCCATGTCTTGGACTAGGACCCACCTATCATGCCAGCACGTTCGACTGCTGAACAGAGAGCGTCTCTGAAAAAGTGGACGGATGATGATAACAAAGTCAGGTACTACATGTTGGGTGCCATGTCTGATGACTTACAGTGCCAGCATGAGAACATTATGACTACTCGCCAAATGTTGGCTCATCTACAAGAGTTGTTTGGTAAACAAAGTCGCGCAGCCAAGTATCAAGTTTGCCAAAGACTTTTTAAGGCTAAAATGCATGATGAGCAGTCAGTCCAAGATCATTGTTTGACAATGATCAAGGATCTTGAGGAGCTTGAGAAGCTCGGTATCATCTTAGACAAGGATTTTCAGATTAATGTGATCCTTCAGTCCTTGTCCGATGCATATGATCAGTTCATCATGAACTTTCATATGCATAAGATGCAGTGTACCTTGGTCGAGTTAATGAACATGCTGGTTACGGCTGAACTTTCTATGAAAGGTTCAAAAGGCTCAGTACTTACTGTGGAGCGGACTTCTTCCAAGAGAAAATCTTTTGGAAAGAAAAAGAAGTCTGCAAAGAAGCAGAAGGTGGATGGAAAGAAGAAGAAGACGGAACTGAAGAAGAAGGCTGCTAAAAAAGAAAAATATTTCCACTGCCAATAGACGGCCATTGGAAGCGGAACTGTCCTCAGTACTTGGCCACCCTGAAGAACAAGAAGGATGGTCCTTCTAGAGGTATGCTTATTTCAGAATCTAATCTTACGATTTCTTCTGCATCCAGTTGGGTGCTTGACTCTAGTTCTAGTACTTATTTGTGCACTTCTATGCAGGGTCTTGAGGAGAACAGGAGGTTGAGGGATAGGGAGATGATCCTACTCATCAGGAATGGAGCAAGAGTTGCTGTTGTGGCCGTGGAAACCTACCCTCTGCGATTACCATTAGGATTAGATTTATTTCTTAGAGATTGTTATTATGTGCCTGCAGCAAGCAGGAATTTGATTTCTGTTTCATGTTTAGCACGAGAAGGCTATGTGATTAGCTTTCATAAGGACCATTGTAACATATTTTATGAAAATAATAAAGTTGCAAATGATTTTTTTATTAACGGTCTCTATCAGCTACATATTGATGTATCTGTATTTAATATCGAGCAAAATGTGAATGCCATAGGAATTAAAAGGCCTAGAGATAGTCTAAATGATAGGTATCTGTGGTACCTAAGGCTAGGTCATATAGCGGAAGACAGGGTTAACAAATTGGAGAAATCCGGACTGATGAGTCTGTTGACTTTCGAGTCATATCCAGTTTGTGAATCATGCCTTCAAGGCAAAATGATCAAACTCCCTTTTGTAGGACATGGGGAAAAGGCCACAGACCTACTTGCCCTAGTACATACGGATGTCTGCGGCCCATTTGATGTGCCGGCTAGAGGCAACTATGTCTACTTCATTACCTTTATCGATAATATGTCTAGGTACGGATATGTATTTTTAATGAAACACAAGTTTGAAGCCTTTGAAAGGTTCAAAGAATTCAGACATGAAGTAGAAAAACAAACAGAAAAGCCCATTAAGGTTCTTCGATCAGATTGAAGAGGTGAATACCTTAGTCGAGAGTTCTTAGACTATCTTAAGGACAATGCATAGTCTCTCAATAGACTCCACTTAGAACGCCACAACTCAACGAGATTTCAGAACGGAGAAACCGGACCCTATTAGATATGGTCCGTTCCATGATGAGGTTCATGGATCTCCCTAAGTTTCTTTGGGGATATTGTCTCATGACAGCAATATATATATTGAATAGGGTCTCCTTTAAAATTGTTCCTACTACACCGTATGAGATATGGCATGGTAAGAAGCCAAGTCTGAATCATATCAAAATTTGGGATTGTCCAATTTATGTCAAGAGACAGCAAGCGGACAAGTTAGAGTTCAGATCTTTTAGAGCTCGATTCATAGGATATCCTAAAGAGTCATTAGGATACTATTTCTATATTCCGAAATACCACAATGTGATTATGAGTCGAAATGCTATTTTTTTTGAAAAATAGTTTATTCAATATAGTGGCATCGGAAGAATAATTAAGCTCAAGGAGAATGTCTCCCAAGAGCAACGAGCTAAAGAACCTGAGGAACCAAATCAATTAGAACTAGTCCTAACACAACCTCTTCCACCTCGTAAATCGACTAGGGTTTCCCATCCTCCTGAAAGGTACTTAGGTACTATACAAGAGGATATAGAGAAAATATTCCTCACGAGAAATGGGGCTCATGATGATGATCCCAAGACCTATGACGAGGCGATATCAGATATCGACTCCGAAAAATGGTTAGAGGCAATGAGATCAGAAATTGACTCGATACACTCAAACCTGAAGGTATTGTATCTATTGGGTGTAAATAGATCTTCAAAAGAAAGATAGATGCAGATGAAAATGTAGAGACATTCAAGGCTAGGCTCGTAACGAAAGGTTATAGTCAGCGCGAAGGCATTGACTATCAGGATACCTTCTCGTCCGTAGCCATGTTAAAATCCATCCGCACATTGCTTTCTGTTGCAGCCTATTTCGATTATGAAATATGACAGATGGACGTAAAAACGGCGTTCTTAAATGGACATCTTGAGGAAGATATCTATATGGAACAATCAATTGGTTTCACATCCAGTGATGATGATCACAAGGTCTGCAAGCTGCAAAGATCCATTTATGGACTTAAGCAAGCATCTCGAAGCTGGAATACTCATTTCAATGATGTGATCAAAACGTTTGGTTTCATCAAGAATGAGGAAGAACCATGTGTGTTCAAAAAGGTCAGTGGGAGTGCAGTTGTCCTCCTCATATTGTACGTAGATGACATCTTTTTAATTGGGAATGACATTCCCATGTTGACCTCAGTCAAAGTATGGTTGTTTAAGGAGTTCTTTATGAAAGATCTAGGAGAGGCATCTTTTATACTGGATATTAAGGTCTATAGAGATAAACCAAATAGGATGCTGGGACTTTCACAAAAGATGTACATAGAGGAGGTGCTAAAAAGGTTTAGCATAAAAAACTCCAAAAGAGGTTTAGTATCTTTTAGACATGGCATTCATCTCTCCAAGAAGATGTGCCCTAGTACATTTGAGGAGATTGAACGCATGAACAAAATCCCTTATGCTTCGGCAATAGGGAGCCTCATGTATGCCATGCTATGTACACGACCTGATATAGTCCATGTTGTGAGTGTCACAAGCAGATATCAGTCGAATCCAGACGAAGAGCACTGGACTTCTGTGAAATGTATCTTTAAATACTTGAGAAGGACTAAGGATATGTTTCTAGTCTTTGAAAATAAAGAACTCCAGATTCAGGAATATACAGACTCAGACTTTATGTCTGATATAGATGATCGACAGTCGACATCTAGGAGTCTGTTCATTTGCAATGGTGGTGCAGTTAGCTGGAAGAGTTCCAAGCAGACGGTGATTGCTGATTCCACCATGGAGGCAGAGTATAATGCTGCATCGGAAGCTGCGAAGGAGGCATTCTGGTACAAGAAGTTTACCGCAGAGCTTGGAGTGATGTCATTGGATGCCATCCCTCTTTACTGCGACAATAATGGCGCCATAGCCCTAGCTAAGGAGCCAAGGTCTCACCAGAAGTCCAAGCATATCGAGCGGCGATTCCATCTGATCCGTGATTACCTCGAAAAAGGTTATGTCGAGGTTAAGAGAGTCGACTCCACACACAATGTGGCAGACCCGCTGACAAAGCCATTAGGCCAGCAAAAGATCGAAGCCCACCTTGAGAAGATGGGACTTAGATATGTAGCCAATTGGCATTAGGTCAAGTGGGAGTTTGTTAGATGTGTGCCCTAGATGCCAGATTGGCTGACACATTCCTATACAAATCTAAGGATAAATTTATAATTTTGATTATAAATCAATAAATGGGTTATTCTTCTATCACATTGTGTACATTATGTCTGTGATACATCCTTTGAGTTAGTAGGGATGTTAATTCATATTTTTAAGAGTTGAAAATTTAAGGCATGAATTTACATAACTAACTCATAAACAGCTTCTGACCATAGGATCATCACGAGGATGGTGATCGATCCGCAAGGTTGGTGTACGATCGCTTTCTTAGGGTAGATGTGTCTTGAGTCTATGGTGTGGAGACACCGAAGCGAGAGTACAGATATTCGTTGAGAATGAGAGTACTGAACGTGACCATATCAAGCAGTCATAAAGAAGTCTACCTTCTCGTCGATGACTAGCTCGATGTTACAGTTATGTGTCTAGTTCTTTGACCTGAGGTGCATTGACAGTTCACCTTGAGTGTGTTATAGTTTGACTACACCATAACTCGGTCTCCTAGCCATTCGAAACCCTAAGGTGTATGTTGGCTGGAGCATATTCATTGTAGGAACTAGATCGCACCAAGATAGGATCTATCAACCTCGGTAGATGAGAGGAATAGTCCTATGATGATCGAAAGATCGAGTCCTTAAGCCCATGGCCATGATAGAGTGAAATAATGGAAAAAAATTTTTCATTGGGATTTCACATCAGACTCGGATCGATCGATTAATTCATATGACTGATGTTGGGTTTGATGAGTTCACCTTAACCCTAATTCAGTCGGGACTCATGATAGAGGAACTCAATCACACAGATAGCTGCACCGAGAGGTTCGTCTTCAATTCTGATGGATTGCCACCATATACTGCTAGGTGTCACTGATGGATTTTGGAAGCAATTAGAATGATCTTGATGATCGATCATTCTAATTGTCTGAATCAGAAGAGTTCTGATCCATCGAAAGGAGTTTCGATGATGTCGATGATGAAATCACGACATATCTCATTACCATACAGAATTGAACCTAACTAGATCATACTAACAAGGGTTAGGATCTGGATGTCATCAATTGGGCTAGCCCAATTGATTTGGATTAGATCCAATTAGGTTCAAGAAAATCGTACTAGCACACGATTGAGTCTAACTTTCTCCTCGTGTAATTTTTTCTATCTCGACTGAGCCAAATATGATTTGACTCACCCAGATAACCTTAAAAAAATTTCTCTCAGTCTAAATGAAGCTTGTCCAGCTCAGAAAAGGCTTGTCTTAATTCATGAGATGAATTTAAGACAACACCTACTAATTCCTGACGCCTGCCATTTTCATTTTAGGATATCTGTCAAATATTGACATATGGATCTTAAACTGAAGGCCACTTGGCAAGAGCTCATTGGAGGATTTTTGTGGAGTGTCCACATGCCAAATCCATATTAAATTGGGCACCATAATCAGATTATGGCGTGAGCCCAATTGGATTAAGTGGGCGCCCCAAATGGATAAGGATGGAGAGTCTTGATCAACATGGACTCTTGGGTGCATTCTCCCTTGTGCTTATCCAATGTTGGCACCAACATAGGAGAGAGGGTGGGGGTTCTTATTTGATGTGATCAGATGATATCACTCCATCAATCAAATTTTTTTTGGATTAAATAAAATTTTCTGATTGATCGAATGATGTGGCACTGCGCAGCGCAGCAGGGTCTATATAAACCCTATCTGCGCCTAGGGTTTAAGAATTCTGCTCCCAACCCAGCAAAAGCCAGCCAACCCTCCTCTTCTCTATGTCCTTCCTGGTGTTCCCTCTCCCCTCTTCATGCCCAAAAGGTTGGGCGTCCATCTGGTGAAGGATCAAGGCGTGGTGACGCCTTGAACAGGAAGGCTGCAGGACTTCTTCGACAGGCTGCTGCTCCAACTTCAAGAAGACTTTTGAAGATCTTCCTAATCAAATTTAATTCTGATTTTTGAAGCAAAGATTCGTGAGGAGAAGACGATCCAGATCCTACCCGAGTAGATACTGGTAGAGGCCAGGCGACTGCGTGGCTAAATCAGAACCTCAGACTTGCTGCGATCATCTACAGGATAATCAGATTATCCTTGAGGTATTTCATGTTTCCTCATGCTTTTAGATTTATTTTAGAATTAATATCAGATAATGAAATTAGATCTAGAGATTTAGATCTGAAATAAAAGTAGGATAAATTTTTTAAAATTATTCCGTCCCAGATTTGATGAAATCTGAAAGATCCTATAAGGAAAAAGATGGTTTTTCCTTCATCATGCATGTATAAATCATGAACATTTTATAAATAATTGATTTATAAGTCGTTTTTATCATATATTTATGTCATGTTTTAAAACATTGCTCTTAGATATTCATGCTATGGTCACTTTTTATCCATGATGGACCGTTATCATAATTGACAAGATATTATAATTCATATTCATTACCAACTTTATCCCTGTAGCTACAAGGTCGTTTGTCGATTGACCCCATTTCAGTGAGGCTGTCATAGCAATCTGAGAGTCTTTAAAATATTTTTATTTTTTTTTAGAACATACATATATGTAGGTAGGAAAAACACTGAATGACATACCAGATTTACACTTCATAAACATGTCTTTTTCATAAAAATATTCACGAAATCAATTTTCATAATAAAGCATGAATTTTCATGTACATATGTTGATCCTTTATCTTATAAAAAATATGATTTTATCAACAAGAGGTCATATGCATGAAAAATATGAAAATTTAAAAACAAAAAAGAAGTGTAAGATTCAATTACCTCATTTGCCCTAGATCTTTAGACTTCGTTAGAAATATCAACTAATCCTATTTAAAGTATTAAATTATAATCAATTTTTTTTCAATTAATTCAATAAAATTAAATAATAAAAGAAGGATGTTGATCAGGTGATCGATCCGATAGACTATCCGGATACCGAAGCGGTTCAGGATCTTCTTGTCGGAGTCAATACAGGTCCCCAGAAGAGAAAGGCATAACTCGATATAGGATCTATAGGTCTTTTTAGAGAGAGAAAGTGGGTGAAGAGAGAGAGAGTGAGTCTTTTTATTTCTTTTGTTTTGTTTTCTTCCCTTTTTTTAGAAGAGAGAAAGAGTGAGGGTAGAGAAAGACATGAAAGAGAGGAGAGAGAGACACTTCTTTATCTTTTCTTTCTTTTTTTTTTCTTTCTTTGTTCTTCTTCCTTTTTCTTGGCCGAATAGGGAAGGGACTGGTGGTTCATGGTCGGAAGATTAGTAGTGGGAGGAGGCAATAGGCGGCCGACAACGGGCAGCGATAAACGGTTGGCAACGAGACCGAATGATCAAAAAAAATCATAGAAAAGTATGAAAATAGAAGATCCTTCATGGTGGATTTTTGACGAAGCCGGTGGCAGCACCCAAAGCCATAGAAAAAGGAAAAGAAGCAAAGGAAGAGGACTAGGGCTTATCTCGTGCTTCGGTGATGTCTCTGGCTCCGATTTTCGACAAACACAGTGCTAGGAAAATCGGCAAAATAGGAAAAAAGGAGGAAGAAGAGAGGAGGGCCAGGCTCGCCGTGGACTACTTTGGAGGGGGTTCGTGCCTCTAACTAGAGCAGAGGAGAGGCTGAATCCTCTTCGGAATCAGCTTCCTCTCCGATGGGATCAGGTGGAAGAAGACTTCCAGCGGGTTCTTCATTGTATATTTTTTTATAATTTTTTTTCATGCCCTAAAGATTCATGCACGGCGGGCGGGGGGCTAATTCAGGGCCAGGTTATTATAAATTTAATTTCCAAAGAGGGGCTTCTAAGCCAAGTTCTGCAGCCCTGTATTAGGATGATGCTTGGCATTACTCAAGAGTTTTACATGCATTCAGGTCAGAGCCAATAGTCTAATCTAAAAAACAAAAACCAAAAAGACCCCCTAATGCAAGTCTACACTACGTTTCTTCATTTGGAAACATCAGTTTATTTATGGGCCTTCATTTTCTAGCTAGTGTTAATTTCTCTTTAGTGATTCATCTTTATAATTTTCTTTTAAAATATTACAGCCATCCTTCTGCTGACTATAATATGATACAATACAAATTGTTCAACCAACAATTAACTTCAGGTCTACGATGTGATGATAAATGTTGAATTTGACTTTGTTTGTGCCAATTTAAAAGAGTTTGAGAACGGCTTTTACCCATAAGGAACATCTCTCGTCCCCATTGTAGACGTGTACGATGGGTCATCCAGCTCTGGAATGCAGGGAGGTCTTTCCTTCATTAAAATATCCTTGTATTGAGGATCAGTGCTCGGCCAAAACCACACAATCTTGTTCTGTTCAACACTGGGATAAACAGCGGCACATGCCTTCTTGAACGTATGAACCTGCAGAGTTGTACAAACTCGACAAAACTAAAGCAAACATATGATGCAAAAATACTTTTTTGAAAGAAAGAAAAAAACTCGATGAAAAATGTGATTTTTTTTTTTTTCTGCATTGAGCTTTCCATTCTATTCAAAAATTCAAATGGTTCCCCAACAAATTGGATAAGTAAAGGAAGAAAAGATTTGATACAGATATTATCGGAAGCGTTACTGGAGGGCCGTTCGGCGGCGCCTGGGGGATGTACTTGCAGCTGCCGGCGCCATCGAAGCACCATCCGTGGTAGACGCACTGGAGGCGGCCCCAAGGGTCGACGCGGCCCTCGGAGAGCGGGGCGAGGCGGTGGGGGCAGCGGTCGTCGAACACCTGCCCCCAGCCCTCCTGCCGGTCCCACCAGATCACCACGTCGAGACCCATCACCGTCTTGGCGTTGGGGGCCCGCTTGTCGAGGTCGCAGACCGGGGCGAGCGGGTACCAGTGGGCGAACCAGTTGAATTTCTCATCGCCGGCCAGGGCCTCGTCGCCGGGGAGATCGGTGGTGGTTGTGGCAGGGGAGGAGGAGAGCTGGGCATTGAGTCTGGTGGGTTTGGTTGGAGAGAAGATGTGGTGATGGGTTTTTATGGAGCGATGGTGGTGGTGGTGGAAATGAAGAGAAAGGAGGGGGTGTGGGGGTCTGGAGGGGAAGGGTGAGAGGTGGAAGGTATGGGGGGAGGGAAGGGAGATGAGAGCGTCCATGGGAATGATGTGGACATGCGACGGAAGGGGACCCGGGGGGGGGGGGGGGGGGGGGGCGGGGACTGTAAGGTAGGTGGTAGTTGCATTTGCGTGTTCACTCATTTTAATGATAATTATCTTCTTCTTCTTCTTCTTTGAAAAAACAATGCCTAGTGGCCAAATATTATGACATAATTATATAAATTTTTATGATTTTGAAAAACAATATTTTTTCTATGAGAAATTTCACAAGCTTCCACTTATGTAACTTACATCCATTTTCGTTGATAGTGCCTACTTTTGGCCAAGACAACCATCAGTTTATCTCTCTTGATCCTGATGTGTATTTTGCCGGTTACTAATTTTTGTAATCCAATTTATTTTTTATATACTTCATGTTGCTGCAATATTTAATAATGAACTAAAATAAAGACAAAAATATTATTAATTGACAACAGATCTATTATCTAAAGCAGGTTGGCATGGTCTTATTTTCATTTCAATACTTAAGTTATTATATATAATTGCCTTCTTGTTCTTCAAACAATGAAAGGTCAAACACTTCAACTAAGTAGTTGAGTGTATGGAAAACACATTTACAATGCCAATTATATTTTAGTTTGAAACCAACAAATCACCATCTTCCCTATTGAACCACATTACACATTCCAGGATGTGTTCGGCACCATAAGGGTTGAATGGGCTCTGCCCTGATTCCCCTACCAACCATCCGATAACGCCAATCATTCAATCGATCAGTTGCCTCTGCATACCTTTTCTTCCTGCTTTGGTCTCGATTTCCAGACCACAATGCCTCTGCCATTGCCGATGCCCTGGGCCATATCATAGTCATACACCCTTTGCCAGGTTTTAAAAGGTCCACACCAAGATCCCCCATCACTGTCTTTGTCACTACCAATTTGATTCATTCCGAACGGTTTTAATTTTAAATCTCAAATCCTTCTGAAATTTTACAAAATTTTGCTAAATAGAATCTAGTGCGATTCGGGGGAGCGAGCCAGGTAGGGAAAAAAAATTCGTTAAATGGTCGTCCCTATCCAGCCAATTTCGCTGCTTACACCGCACAGCAAATCTTCAATAATGAGGGAAATTATGCACCATACCAATCACAGGCGCTAATTTCTGTGGGTCCGTTCATCCCGGTGATGAGCCTACTGGCAGTAGCGCCAGTGATAGGCGTGGTGGACCTTTGTATGGGCATAATTTCTGCCATCGCTGGTCGTTCCGTGCCTCCATTTACGCCAAGCGTTCCAAATCCCCCTCCTCCTCTGTTTCCTCTCATCTCCAGCACGGGATAGAGATGAGATGGAGTGCTCCCTCTCCTTAGAATTAACTAAGAAGATGACGAGCACCAGCTCTTGTTTTCTCCCCTCCTTCTCTCCTCCCCCCAATCCCCATCTCTGGAGTGGAATCGTTTCACTGGATGGACTTCATCGCCCGCATCTCCCGAAACCCATCTCGCCGATGAAATCCCTTCCCACTTCTCGATTCTCCTCGATTAGGTCGAGCTCCATTTGCTGTTTAAAGGGGCAGTCCGATCCAATGCCGGTTCTCTCGACCTCCTCCTTGGAACCAGAAGTTCGCACTGGGTATCGATCGCCACTCTTCTTGGTTCTGGTTTCTTGTAGATAGCATTGTTCTTGTTGTTTTTTAGCCTACGCCATTGATTTCAATCTGCTGATGATCCTGAATTAATCCAATTTTTTCATATCTTTTTCATTTAAAAAAAAAAAAAATCTTTTTTGAGATTTATAGACTAGTAAAATCTTACTAGAGCGTTTTGTTTTAATTTGCTGAGAAATACTGGATTCAACAATTCTGAGCTAGACAGGATAATGATTAATTGAAGCAAAATGATATGCTTTGTGAGAGGGTAAAAAAGGTGAATACTATCTGGCGTGGCGTGGTTTAAAAAACAGGTGGAATGGGTCAATAGCGGTACCATATCATTCCAATGGCAAAGTGGTACCAGTCTGGATCTCGGGAGAACAAAACCAGTGCGGAGTCCATATTACCAGTATTTAAACCCTTGATATTCAGCGGATAGGTAAATACATAATTAACCAAAATATTTAATGCGTACATGTGCTAGAATGATTAATAAGTGGGCACAATTACAGAATTTCTTTAACTTTTCCTTTTTCCCATCATGCCATCACTCTAGAACTGGAGGCTGAAACTAACAAGCAAAATGGAGTCGGAACTGGGAAGATTGATTACGTGGACGTGTTCATGCAATAGAAAGAAAATGGATTTCCACTGTCACTTATATTTTCGTTATGTGACTTCATTGTGTTAAAAGTTTTCTTACATTTTGGATTACATTTATTTGGTACTTTTGTTAGGTATGCAATGCATGGAAATGATGTGCTTCTTTTTCTATTTCTGAGGGTTCATTTGCTTATTTTTCTATCATGCAGCATGTGGAATTGGCAACGTTATCGCATTCGTTACCAGTATGCTGGAAAAAGTGGGCCTGCGCTAGTTTTAGTTCATGGCTTTGGGGCAAACAGGTGTATGTTATAGACAATCTTCCTTCCCATTTGCTGACAATTTATTATTGTAGGTATGTGTATGGGCATATTGCTCCAGAAAAAAGATTGTTATGCCTGTGAAATCTTATCATTTATAGCACATATTCATTATGTTTAATTTGTTTGTTTTCTTGATGCAACCTTCACTAATTGCTCTTTTTTTCTTTACTTAAAATAACCATTATGCTTTGACTGTATAGTGTGAGTGCAGTTCTTTTCTGGAATACTAGTCATTGGAGGCAAATGTATCTACAAGTTGACCAACAAGCTTGTACATCTCGCGAAAAGTGCTTCCTGAATAGCATAAAGTTTATCAAAAGTAGAAATGTAGAAGTCTATAAGAGAATAATTGCTTCTGCAGTGGTTTAGAAAAAAATATAGTATATTATCAATTCCATTTAAGTGACAATATTCTGAACCATAAGCATGTATAGCTAAAGCTGTGGGCTGGGCCATTAGTTTAGGTTCATTAGTCTTCATAGTCAATTTCAGCTCAAAAGCAAGGCCTGAAACAACATTTAAACCTGCTGCGTTTTTATCTTCCATAGCAACATGCTATTCTACTTTCACATGTGATGTGGTCTCCCATCTTTAATGCTCTTCTTGCCACTCCTATTCACCCATTCTGTGCACAAGTTGTTGACATGTGCCTTATGAACAAGCAAACCTAGAATAATAGATTACAGTTTATCCTGTTGGCCATGTTATTTTCATTCCAAAATGGATGCTTATATGGCATATATCCTCAAAACTTGTCTATCATTGCATTTTTCCATAGGAGAACAAGAAGAACTAAAGATATGTAGAAGACCTTAAAAGGAATTAAAAGAGGAAAGTAGAAAAAAATTCGTACTTCAACTAAGAGATGAGTGAAGCTGTTGAGGTATCACCTGGATTTCCCTCTTTTATCCAAATAGAATCTGAAAGAGCACTAGATCAAACCAGATGACTCATATTGTATGGTGATCATGTTTGGGAAAACAGTAATTTTTATCATATTTGTATTTCAAGATCTATGCTCGCATTGGCTTTGAACTACATGCTCAAGTCTTGCAACCATCTCCTAGAATTGGTTTCTATATTTCAAGTTTTTATCATATTTCATGAAACAGATGTACACATTTTGGGAGTATCATACATGGATTGATTTGCTTATTTCTTGATTTCTCTTCGGTTGCATTGTATGGTGTCCTCAACAATCAGTGTTGACTAATTGGATCTTCTTTTGTAGTGACCATTGGCAGAAAAACATATCTGTTCTTGCAAAGTCACACAGAGTGTATGCAATTGATCTTGTTGGTTTTGGTTATTCCGATAAACCAAATCCACGGAAGCCTGGCATGAATTCCATTTATACATTTGAGACATGGGCATCCCAACTCAATGAGTTTTGTGCGGATGTGGTCAAAGATGTTCCATTCTTTATTTGCAACTCCATTGGAGGTATGGCTCATGCATGGATTCCATAATCAACAAGAATTGACTAATCATACTATAATCATGTTTCTATGATGTCACCCTGAAAATCATAAGAAGAGGTTGATCCTTCTACGTTTTCTATCCTTTGCTAGAATTTTCAAGGAAGCATTAGGAAAAATAATGGGGAAAGCTAACCAGTAGAGAGTGGGAAAGGGTGAGAGATGGGGAAGCCTGGGCAACCAGTTTCTTATTCTTTCTTTTTTATTTAACTTTCTTTTAATTTTTTCCTTTTCAAGATACCCCTCTCTCTGTTTGCCATGAGAAAAGAGGTGTTCTTCTTTTAGAAAGAGGTGGAATCCAGTGAGGACTTTGATTTGCCATTCTTGGCTTTGCACAAGTCGGGCACAATGGATCTCTAGGCTCATGTAGGGTGTTATCTGAGCCAGCAAACCCTATAAGCCTGCTAAATAAAAGGCTGATCTAAGCCTCTAACACTTAAAATGGAATGAAAAATAACTAATGAAACATTTCAAACTAAAATTAAATAAACGCAAACCTAATCTAACCCCGAATTATATCATTCAGCATGTTTTCTCTGTATGGTTACAGCATGCATGATCACGTCTCCTTGAGTTATTAGTATGCACATGCTTCTGTGAAACCCAAGCAATAAAAGTAACCATACAGTCTCATATAACATCCATCAAAATATTATATCATGATTTTATTTTTGGAAATTTTATAAAAGAAAGAGGCTTATATTGTGTGGAATTGGGCCACCATGATATGCCCATCATCATTAGTTTCAAGAACATATTTGTTTCCCTAGAAAGGTAGAAACTGGAGAGGAGTAGAACAAACGAACTGTATGCCCGATATGAATAACAAATATTGAGATATGTGACTCTGAAATTTGAAAAATGAAAAAGAATTCTTTGTTTGTACATGGTTGGTCCGTCATTGGTTATGGAATTGCTATATCTTTTTCCAAAGATATATACACACATAAATACATATATGTACTTTTATTAGTATACATATATGTACATGTTGATATGAAGAAAGTAGTACATGTCGTGGTTGTGGCCTTGATACTATCGTGACCATATAAATTTTAGATACATAACACTCTTTTTGGCTGCTCCAGCCATGTGGCAACAGAGTAACTGATTAACCGCATGCCGCCTGCATGCGGAAGTATAATGCTGTTTATTGTCAAAGTGCAACACTAACCAATGGAGATTTCTTACTACAGTATAGAGAGATAATCTGATGACCTATACCTTGTATAAAATTGCTATTTGCTTCACAGGAGTAGTTGGTCTTCAGGCAGCTGTTATGGAGCCTCAGCTCTGTAAGGGTATTGTGTTACTAAACATTTCCTTAAGAATGCTTCACATTAAGAAGCAGCCTTGGTATGCGAGGCCTTTTATTAAGTCATTCCAGAGCCTATTGCGGTAATTAATCTTTGATACCTGACCCTGTAAATGATCTTCCTGTATCTTGCCATGGTTTTGCTCAGGATGCATATTCTGTTGTTACAGGAATACAGCTGTTGGAAAGCTGTTTTACAATGCAGTTGCCACACCAGACTCTGTTAGAAGTATTCTATGTCAGGTATTTTTGTTAAAACATTGGATATTTAACCCTCTCACATGAGTACCGTAGATTCGTTGGATTACATAGTCAGTCACATGAGTATGGTAGATGTGCTGGATTACATAGTCATTTGTACTAGTTCAAATGTTTAATATGTAGTTTATTAATCATGGGATAAGTTGGACAGATGGGCCAATTCGAACTTTTACATAGATGTAAAATTTTCTAGTGGTGTCTGAGAATGAAGAGGTTTTTGTCAAACAAGGATTGTATGCAAATGAGTTGGTGGTTTGTTTGGGGTCATATACATACTCAGACATCATTTCTTGTGATTTTTTAAAAATTTTTATGAAAATTGGAAGATTTCAATGCCATATGGTGGATACTCAAAGGGCAGGAGATGACAAATGGGAAACCAGGGAGTGCATTGATGGTGTACTCTCCATGAAATCAAAATAGTTCTTAGTGAATAAGATTTCTCATACAATCATAATAGTATGAGTAAAATTGATAGCTCCTCGTATGCTAATATACTAGGATACACAGAATGCATTTTTTTAAGCACATTCACTTCCAAAACATCTAAACAGTTAAAAACTAAAACTTAAGGTGTTCTATCCACTTTTCAGTCTTGTTCCTGCTCCTGATCCCTAACAGAGCTAGTTGCCTAGTTGTCTATAGTATCAAGCACCAGCCACTTCTACAACTTTTTCTATCAATTTTCATCAGAAATTTGATAATCTGCTATTATTTGTGAATGTTTTTACATTTTATGATCTGCAACTGCCTAATTCGGTAGTTACAATTACACTATTATTTACATGCATGGCTTAAAGAATGGTGCATGATGCCTATATCATTCAATTCCAAAATATGTGTGCATGAGATCATGTTGAACCAAGCTGAATTCTCGCATGCTTCAGTCTTGAGAGATGCACCCACGTGTGGAAAATGCAAAGATGAAATGACAACCTAATTTCTCTGTTCTATAGTATCTTTAGTTACTCTAAATTGAACTCATTTTGTTCAGACCACATGCTTGACCATTTTGAACAGATCGACATTGTAAATTATCTTGAATATGCATATTTTAATTTGAATTCATGTCATAATGATATGATATTGATACGGTAAATCAATGTATCAACTGTAATTTAAACCATGTTTGCTCTGGTAATGGACGAGAAGGGCTGTATCTGTTGTAGTGGAAAATATGACGGCATATTATGTTGCAGACTTATTCCTTAGTATCATACTCTGGGAGGACGCATTGTATATGCTAGCACAAAATTCTTCCAATAGCCTTTACATGTTTCATGAGAAACATGTATCATTCTTGTTGGTGTTTTCAATAATATGAATACTTCTGAGTGCAGAAAAGTATTTTCCTTGAGAACAAGGAATTGTTCTCAAAATATCATTAGAAAATAACAGCGCTAACATCTTTTTGTATTCATTTTGATTGAAAAGAAAAATATAAAATCCTTGTGAACATGATAATTACTTATCTTTCTTTATGAACATATTCATGTAGAAGCAAATGCATGCCTTACATATGTCATAGGATAAGAACATCTAAAGATTCTTTGCTGTGCGATTTTTTTTTTTATTTCCATGTAACATGTCCGGCCAGCCTAGTATAATTAAATTGGATACTTGCAGTCTTCTTCATGATTATAGCTTTATGATTAAAGAGGATATATGGCATGCTTACATTTTATAAGCCATTATTTACTTCTATCGAACTGGTTCTTATGAGGTTCTCTTTAGTGTTATTATGACACATCTACAGTGACAGATGAGTTAGTTCAGATAATTCTGCAGCCAGGACTGGATCCTGGTGCAGCTGATGTATTTCTTGACTTCATCTCCTACTCAGATGGTCCTCTACCTGAAGAACTGCTCCCTCTAGTGAAGGTTAGTGGAGAGGCTACTGGTGCTACCATGCCCCCTCCTCTTGATTTTGTCTGTATCTTTGCTAATACTACTTCTATCACTTCCCATTTTGATGTTCTTTCTTTTGTCCCCAGTGTCCAGTTTTGGTCGCTTGGGGAGACAAGGACCCATGGGAGCCTGTCGAACTTGGAAAGAAGTATGCAGATTTTAATACAGTGGAAGATTTCATTACCCTTCCCAACGTTGGCCACTGCCCACAGGTTCCTTTGCTGACTTTCTGTTGCTATGGTTAATGAAATACTGATTGTAGTTCGTTGCTTTATTTCTGCTTGCTTATCTGCCCAGTTCTTTTTTGGCAGGATGAAGCACCAAATCTTGTAAATCCTCTAATTGAATCATTTGTTAAGCGACATTCAACGTGAGAGATGGACTGTCGGCCTTGAGCTACATCTGAAAATTTTGTTGAGACATCTCCTCGGATGTTTATACTACCATTTCTCACCTAACCACAATTGCCAGTTCATTTGGATATTTCATTCAAGAATAGGCACAGAAATTCCAAGATGGATAAGTCACATGACATTCAATTTCAACAGATTTCTGATTTAATGTTTTTCTATCTGACATATAATAGATCATAGTTTTAGTTTGTAAATGACTCAACTCTGTACATTTTTGGTATTTTATTATGATTTGTTTTATGAGAATTGTTTAGCTCTTTTTATTTATCACTAGAAGTTTTCAATACGATTAAAAAGTATAGATTGACTAGAAATGTACATATTCAGTCTATTGTAATGGTTCATATTAAATTTTCACTTTAAAATGTTGTATGCTTCGTTTCATTGAGAAATAAATGCTGTGTGTTGTAAAACTTCTAGGCTCTATTTGGAAATCCAGCAAGATTGGGCTGGATTTTCCATAGGATCATGGATTACAGTCTAGGCAAATTCTTTGTGCATCGTGGGTGATGTAAAAAATCTGATGTGGAATGTACCATTTTATCCGATTGATCCACATAGTCATCGCTTTTCTACGCAGATTTAATATCGGTAGACTAGCTTTTTCATTTAAAAATTTTGTATAACAAAAATACCTCTGTTCTTTAGTAAATTTATGATATTGTATGTCCATATTATAATATTTTGCATCTAGAAAGTCATAATTTTTGTCCATAGAATGTTATAATATTACGCAGGATGTCATAATATGTCTAGAATATCATAATTTTTTATTTTTTTCAAAGAATAAAGATATTTTCGTTATTTAAAATTTTCAGATGAAAAAGTTGATCTGCAGACACTAGATGCGCTTTAAAAAGTGATTGGATAAAAGAAATATTCTTTCTATATTATAATATTTTAAATCATATTATGGTATCCTAGATTATAATATATCACAGGATGTCATAATTTTTTTCTTAAAGACAAGGATATTTTTATTTTATAAAATTTTTAATGAAAAAGTCGATTTACAGATATTAAATGCACGTAGAAAAGTGGTGACTACGTGGATCAATCGGACAAGATGGTGCATTTCACGTCGGATTCGTAGTGGATAAAGAATTTCTTTTACGGTCTATTAAAGTAAGATTTATATCAACTCAATTCATTTTCAACCCAAATTCTGTGGGAAAAAAACACCTCCACACACACACCCACACACAGCCACTTTTGCCCACACCTGCGCATGCACACACATGCACGCTGTGCGTGCACACATATATATAGAATCCTGCAGTCCAACAGGCCATGCGAGCGTGCACACACATGTATAAAACCCATAAATGGGTTTTAGGCCAAAATTAGGATGGGCATTTAGAAGAAAATAGATTAGGTAGGCAAATAGATTTAATTCCTATAGAAAATCCAGCTCAATCTTGCTGCATTTTCCGAACAAGTGTTTATTTGAAACTATTTCCTTAGGAAGCAATAATCTTTGATATCCATTAAGCAGGAAGAAAAGGTTTGATCAAAATTCAGATCAATCATTACCTGCAGCAATTAAAGGTATCTCACAATTTATTGGTTTATGTTGACTAGGATGATAGAGGCCAAGATTTTTAACGTATTGGTGAGGGATTATTACACAAAAATCTAAAAATTCTCCATTGCATCGTAAGACTCCATGAAAGGATAAATTTTCACAACCGCACCCTATAGAATTTGGATGTTATCAACCATATTGCTGTCTGATTCCGATATATATGGAGTTCATTGGAGCATTGTATTTTGCCAAAATATCTTATGCTATTAATTTCTTTTGTGATGCTAGGGGTGAAAGGTGACTTGATAATATCTGTTCGGATATGAAAGAAGACTTATCTATTCGGATCTGATATAAATTTGAGTATTTGACTAATATCTATATCTATGTTTATATTCATGAATGATAAAATATAAATATATATAAATAACTATTTGCTCCATATTTGAATATCTTTTTTCTTGTAATCCATCTTATATAGTATTAATGAACTTTTAGGAGAAATAAATGACCATAAGAACTTGTTGCTGCTTTATTCAAAACTTAATATTTAGTGATATTTAAAATTTTATTGCCATAAAAGTTTAACTATAGCCATATTTATATTAACACTTTCATATCCAAAATTTATCTATATCCATTTAAAAGAAATATAAATATGAATTTCTTGTAGTGTATATGCACAAAGTATAAATGGATACAGTTGTGGATTGATATCCAATTCATATTCTACCCGTTTTCTACCCCATACGATGCCCATTTTACAGAATTAGTAAAGAACTTCAGAGTCTAATGGAACATAAGATATCGTGCTGGCTTCTCAAAAATATGGGATACCATGGTTTAGGCATGTTTGATAATGGTTGTTCATATTCTTAGCCTGATGGATCGATCCCGGCGGCTGGATCTCTTAAATATTTTTCTCTATATACATGAGCTACGCATGCTTGATTCATTAATCTTTTTCGTCTAAGAAAGCGTGTTAGCCCGAGACAAAACCAAGAAGACTTGGAGGCACATAACATAAGACAAGATAACGTGTTTCCCAATTGTTTATGATTCGTGTGAAACTCATTTCTTTGGGTAGGAGAACTAAAATCTCATGATTTTTACAACCCATGAAGGCCGCGTGGTCCTTCAGTTGTCAACTGATGCTGGTTGTCCGTTTGCTCACACACACACGCACACAAACACGCACGTGGTCGGTCCGATTGTTTATTAGGAGACATAGATCATAGAAAACAATTACTCTTGTTCCATGAGTTTGATTTTGGATTGTGCATCTTTGGATCTGCATGGTTATAGTGTGGACCGATCTCTTTTCTTTTTCTTCAAAAAGAAATTCATTTTCTTTTTTCTCTATTTTTATACTTGCTTATACATTTCTTTGATGATTACATTGTTTATTTAATACAAATTGATAATATATAATGAGTAGAGGCGATAATCCTCATCATTTATTATACTTCTCAATTTTTATTTTATATTAGTTTAATATTAATTTTTCATCTAAAAAGATTAAAATTTTTATTTTTTATATAACGGCCGTGCTAAATTACATAACAAGAGATTTGAATTTTATATAATGGCTGTGCCAAATTACATTACTAGAGTTTTTTTTTTTTTGGTAAAGAATTACATTACTAGAGTTGAAAGTGAACTCTATAATACCAGTTCAAATCTATTTTCATATATGGTTCTACCAATATATAGATATAAATTTCAGTACTTATATCCATATCTAAATCTGCTAAAGAATAATGAATATAGATATGGACATAATTCTACTTATATAGCATTGATGAACTTTAAAGAGAAGCAAGTAACAATATAATTTAATTTACCAATTTATACCTATATTTATATCTATATAGTCAATATCTAATTTATACCTGTATCTTTTGAAACGAATATGAATATTAATATTATTATGGATTAATATCTTTACTGGATAAAATACAAGGAGACATTGATGTACTCATATCCGGTCCACGCCACTTTTAACTCCTCTATGCAATTGTCAAAAGCCGAAGGATACATTTGTAGACCCAACTATGTGGGTGACTACTGTCTAAACTATTACCAAGTTGTTGGTATAGGACAAGAAGATGTGTTGGATTGGATGGGAAGGAGATTGAGGGATTTGAATGGATGCATACACCAACTAAAAACCTAAAACTAAAAGGAGAATGAAATTCTACAGAAAAAAAAAAGAAAATCTTTTCAGCGAGGGGAATTAGAAAGTTCAAAGCAGTGAAATTTTTGAAGACCTTTACTGATCTAGTCATTCTGAAGGCTTCACAGGAGAGGAATCGAGGAATTAATTTGTTTATTGTCACCTTTCCTACAGAAAAAAAAAGGAGAAACTAAGAAGAAAACTTTGTTAAAAATCATCAATGGGGCTTTGGCTTCATAGGAGGGGTTCCATGTTGAATTGTTGAACACCAAAGGTAACTATTCCATTTTTATTCTCAAAAACAAAAAAATATTAAAAAAAAGATCCACGGCCAGATGAGCATGTAATATAGGACCTCAATCGAGTTAAAGAGACACAACTATGAATGCGTTTAAAAGAGACTGAGTCCATGGTGTTTTGAAGGTACCAATGCTGCAAGAAGATATTCGTGTTAAGTCCATGGTAGAATTGCACCACGGAAATTGCCCACCATAGCGTGCCTCAGACCTTTTCATTTCTTCTAGTTCATGACTTCTTTGTTTGCATGTTGTTTAATTGATTCAGTACTACCCTAACATGTCAACTTGTTTAGTCATTTTGCAACACGGACATATTCAAATAAAACATTAATAGCAGGGAAGATGGCGAACAAAGTCCTTTTTAACCTCTTAAATAAAGCTTTTCTAACTTGCTTTTATCGTTTAAGTTATATGATAACTGATGACCTAATAGACAAAGGGACATTAGACGATACCATAGCTAGGTCAACTAGGTCAATGTAAGGTGAAGGCCACCTCAATATTTGCAACATGATTCAGGCAATTAGATGATGACTTACGGTAGGTGTATTTTGGTTTTCTTTTTGTTAATTCTATAACTATAATCGGAGAGATTGACCTGAAGTCAATCCAACTAAACTTAAAATAGAGCGAACCAAAGAGAAGAAGGCAAAACGAAAACAACGCAGGATATCTCTCTCGGGAAAATCGCTCTTAGTTTGCCTTAAGGAATAGTTCTCTTGGTATAAAACAATCTGGACCAATATTTATAACATTATTAATTATCAACTACTTCGAAATCGATTTCCTTCTAATCTCCCACAAGATGACCTTTGGTCGGACCTTCTTAGCAGCACCTAATCAGTAAATTAAAAGGACCTAGTAAATCAGCACCGTTAAACGAACACGTGCTTCTCGTCCAGCCACACGTTTTGATTACTTTCTCTGCGAGTATCGTTAAATATATGGTCTGCTATCGCTATCCCAAAGAGGATATTCCTTGGGATTATGCTATCCATACCTATTGGTGTCGCCACTCAAATCCATAATCCCAACACTGAAGGCCAAAAAAGAAGTCTCGGGCACTAAAAAAAAATGGCGAGTATTTTCTGTTAGCTTCAAAATACCCCCGAACAAGTATGAAGTCGAGAAATCCAAAAGCTCCAAAGTTAGAGGTAGCTTTGCCAGCTCCTAAACCAACGAGTTGGGAGAGGAATCTTCCTTGCACGTCACCACCTTGTCCTTCATCTATAATCATGGGAATAGAAGGAATCTGCCCAACAACAACTGTGTATAAGAGACCATATGCTTCCATCCTCATCTCATCCATCTCCCTTCGTCCTTCTCTTCAGCCTTTCATGACCAAAGGTATCCACAAGTCACTACTTTTCCAACCATGGGAAACCGCGGTCTCGCCCCCTCTACCAGTGTCTCCCAAAGAAAAGTTCTGCCCGTCGAGTCTTCCTTCAAGCTCCCATCTCCACTACCATCTTGGCCATCAGGTAGAAAATCTATTGTAAGCTTAATTATATTACGAGTACCGCCATGTTTTAATCCAGCTAGCTATATATGTCCATCATTGTTTTCCTTGTTTCATAACGTTTGGAACATGGCCTGTAGGTGGCGGATTTGCCAAAGGAGTCATAGACCTCGGAGGTCTAGAGGTCTGCCAAGTGTCTTCCTTCACCAAGGTGTGGGCTAGCCATGAAGGAGGCGAAGACGACAGTGGTGCCACCTTCTTCGATCCTTCGCCAATCCCCTCTGGCTTCTCCTTGCTGGGCTCCTACGCCCAATCCAACAGCCGGCCTCTCTTCGGCTGGGTCCTCGTTGCGAGGGACACCACCAACGGAGGCAACCTCGCGAAGCCCGTGGACTACACGCTCGTGTGGAGCAGCGAGTCATCCAACCTCAAGCGAGACGGCAATGGCTACTTCTGGCTCCCGACACCCCCCGAAGGCTACAAAGCCCTCGGCCTCCTCGTCACGAGCTCCTCGAAGAAGCCGTCCCTCGACCGAGTCAGGTGCGTCCGGGCCGACCTCACGGACCAGTGCGAGAACGACGCATCCATATGGGATAAGGATGGGTTGAGCGTCCATGGTCTGAGGCCGGCCACCAGGGGGGTCCAAGCCCTTGGTGTGTGGGTCGGCACGTTCTTAGGCCAAGCCAATGGGTCCCCCAGCTCTTCCGACATAGCTTGTCTAAAGAACAAGGCCTCCAGCTTCACCTCCATGCCTAACCTCAGCCAGATCCAGGCCATAATGCAAGCGTACTCGCCGGTGATCTGCTTCCACCCTGATGAGAAGTATCTCCCCTCCTCCGTGAGCTGGTACTTCGACAGCGGCGCGCTGCTTTACGCAAAGGGGAACCCAAATCCCACCCCCATCACGTCCGACGGTTCGAACCTCCCACAGGGATGCTCCAACGATGGCGGGTATTGGATAGACCTTCCGGTCGATGAGGGAAAGAAGGAGAAGGTTAAGAAAGGCGATATCCCCACCTCGAAGGTCTATCTCCATGTCAAGCCAATGCTCGGCGCCACATTCACCGATATTGCCATCTGGATCTTTTATCCTTTCAACGGGCCTGCAAAGGCTAAGGTGGGGTTAATTAACCGCTCATTAGGGAGGATAGGGGGGCATGTGGGTGATTGGGAGCATGTTACCTTAAGGGTGAGCAATTTTAATGGAGAACTATGGAGGGTCTACCTCTCAGAACACAGCAGTGGAACTTGGGTGGATGCCTCGCAGCTGGAGTTCCAAGGAGGGAACAAGCCTGTGGCCTACTCTTCATTGCATGGCCATGCTAATTACTCCAAGCCAGGACTAGTCCTGCAAGGGAACTCCAAGTTGGGGGTCGGCATTAGGAATGACACTGCGAGAGGGAAGAATAGCATAGACACTGGGGAGAGGTTTGAGGTTGCGGCGGCCGAGTACTTGGGCTCCGCCATTGTTGAGCCGCCATGGCTGAACTATGAGAGGGAATGGGGGCCGAAGATAACCTACGACATCGGGAAGGCGATTGATAAGGTGGTGAAGCGGCTCCCTGGGGGTCTCAAGACCGCATTGAAGAAGGTGGTGGAAAGCCTTCCTGATGAAGTGCTAGGGGAGGAAGGGCCTACTGGACCGAAGATGAAGAGAGAGTGGTCCATGGATGAACGTTAATTAGGAATATTGTACTCCATTAATGTGTTCCATTGTCGTTACTGTAATCTCCACGCTTTCTTCTTTCTAACTTTATAGTTCTAGGATCGTTACAATTGTCTCAGATTGTCTGTAGATCTTTTTAGGTTTCTAGTCAAAGAAAACAAATAAAGAATCAATAATTTTATTACTTCTGTTGGTGTGTCTTGCACTTCAATTATTAGACTAAAAGTTCCACATGAACAGCCAGTGGATGAGGACGTTTAATTGTTCTGAGATAAAAGAATTGATTCTGGGCATATACTTTCTTGAAATAATTTTGTTCTTATGATTAATTTTTAGGAGAAATTAATGCCCGGTCCATTTGTGGGAGCTTGAGCAAGTTGGCAATTAATGTAATGCTCGATAAAAAAAAAAAGTCCACGCCTAGCCGTGGCTGTGAGCCTGTGATGTGATTTGCCATCTGCCCACCAATGACCCTCGCCATACGGCAGATAACGTGGTCACACGTTTTAACAAACGTATAGCTTCACACATTTACAAAAAAAAAAAAAAAAAAACAACGTATAGCTTCACACTTGGTTCTGATAATTAAGAGGGAAAAGACTACAAGGAAGAGTTCTAAAATCCATAAATTCCATAATCTCAATGCTTTGAATCTGCAAAAACGCCTTATTATATTAATGGTGGTCCCCTTTGAAATGAGTGAAAATTTTAAACTGTCCTCGGGTTAAAGAGATTTCCCAACAAATAGGTTAAAAAAAAAATTTTTTTGGAGTGCCACGTGCAAATGGGAGAAGCACATCTTTGGCCGGTAGGCAGGAGGACAGAGAAAAAAATAGTTTTTAATTTCCAAAAGACTTGCTCGTTGACCCAGCCCAGCTACGACACCCCCCACTGTCCCCACCCAACAACTTTTTGTTTCTCGATGCGTTGAACAGATCGTTTACTCGTGAACTATTAATAAAAAAATTTTTTTTGGAGTGCCACGTGCAAATGGGAGAAGCACATCTTTGGCCGGTAGGCAGGAGGACAGAGAAAAAAATAGTTTTTAATTTCCAAAAGACTTGCTCGTTGACCCACGCCCAGCTACGGCACCCCCACTGTCCCCACCCAACAAAGATGCGTTGAACAGGTCGTTTACTCGTGAACTATTAATAAAATATACTTACAAAACTAGAGTCCAAAACTCAAAGCAGGTCAATTATGAAAGATACACCTAACTTTTTAAATACTTATTTCATGGTTCTCTGGTTTCTTTTAGCTCACACAATTATTGCCGTACATCAGATTAGTATTTGGCTTTCAGTATGGATATTTTTAACTCATAGTTCATCCGGACCTGATTTACTACACTCTTGGGAAAGTTATTCTATTGTTAATGACTGCTTAATGGCGTTCTGTATGCCAAGCTGGGGGGTTCGTTTCTTTCTCCTTGCTCAATCTTTATTCCGGCTGCAGGCTCATACCGTGCCACATATGTATCCTCATCGGGCACAATCTGGTTATACAGATTACTACATGCTCAGTTCAAATACTTCTACATCGAACATAATTCTGGTCCATTATTCTTTGGCTGTTTCAGGTTTGGTTGATGATGTTTCCTACCCTGGGATGCAGCAACTAAATTCTGAGCATGTGTTAGAATGGAAGCTGAGAATTCAGCACACAAATTCTTATATCATGCATCAAGGGTCCATTAAATGGTGCTGGGCCCCTGCTTTCAGGTTTCTTGTCACAACAAAAGTAATCTATGATGTTCTTCTGCGGTGCCTCATTGCCAGGTTCTGTTTCCATGCCGTTCGGTTTTCCCGCGGTGCCTCAGTGCCAGCTCCTACCGCCATGTTATACTGTTGTCCCGCTTTCGGCCTCCCTCCCATGTATGATGACAGTTCAGGCGCCGGGTGTACCTTAAATTGATTTCATGCCGTAGGTCATCTTTTTTGGTTTTTTACATTTGCTGCGCTGGCAGAGTTTTTTTTTTTTTTGGTGTCAAGTTTTTGGTAGGTTTTTTTTTTGGTCCAAAGTTATTGTGTTCCTTTTCAGGTTGTATGCCTATTTTGGGTTACAGGAGTTCGTTATAATATGTACTAAACGCTTTACTTAATACAGACTTGTCCTTTCTACCAAAAAAAAAACCTCAAAGGAGAACAGGATTTAGTAGTACTGCCGCACTGGACCCCTCTTGCCACCTAAGCCAACCAAATCAGCATCTTCGACTTGACCAAGTAAAAGCTTGAATGCCACTATCATATCTTCTTTGATACTTATCATGTTCATTAGGGGAGTTCAATAACTTTGTAATGCAACTTGACCTTCCACTCACAGGTACTAACCTAGAATACATATTATTAGAAGTCAATTTATAGTCAAGGAGGGTTCAATTTGTTTAAGAAACTTCTAGTCACCCCTGAGTTAAGACATTCCTAGTTACACATCTCTTAAGATGCGGGGAAAAAAACCCATCTGTTAAATAGTGTCTGCAACGTCAAGAACTCAAGAATGACCATTTTCAATCAATAAAAGAAAGAGCAGGGGAAAAAAAAAAGGAGAAAAGTATTGACCACAAAAACAGAAAGATACTTTACATATATATATATATAAAGAAATGCTTAGAAAATTAAAATTCAATACAGAATGACAGCGGACAGTAGTTTTGGTCATAACACCTGGATCCAAAAAAAATAATGTTTCTGACATATGCCTTTTACACAGAGGTAGAACATGTATTTGCGCTTTTATCATCTCTGTGATTTAGTTGAAACCTTTTATTTACAGATATAATAAAGAAATAGACACAGAAAGCGTTACAATCTGTTTACAGAGAAAGGGCAAAATCTAGAACAATCATCTGAAAGCATGGTTGTAGTCATGGAAATAGAAATTCTTGTAGATGAAGTGAGACAGCCACCTGGATGCGAGGAAGCACAATACCGCTGTTGAGGCAAAAGCAATCCTGGTGATGTTTGACATCAGACCTTGCTTGGCAGCTGCAACAATTCCAATGAAGGCTATTGAAATAACTTGCAGAAAAACCTCAAATGTTCTCAGGCCTTTTAAAGCCACACGACAGCTGCTGCACTGCACAACATGGGACCAGTATCTGAAAGAAAACAGATGAGCAAGTCTGAGTTAAGTTCTGTCAATAATGTCAAATAAGATACTTAAATCCCATGGATAATTGAATAGAATATCAAAAACCAGATGCCTAATTAGATTAGTTGAAAGTGATTCTATCTCGTGGAGCAAATGAATGTTTCTCTGCTTCTTCTTCCTCTTCTTCTTCTTCTTTGTGTTTTTATCGAGGGTGGGGGTGAGGAATAAATGCAAGCCATCATCAACATACAGCAGAATTGCATCTCTAGTATTTGCATATGTGCATATAATGTGCACTTGACAACAGAATAAGTCTCTTGGAGAGTGGAACTCCCATCAAGACAAAAACTCTACAATCTTATTTTAAAGAAAGTTTAATCCACACTCTTCTTCCTTGACAAAATGTACTTTCCACCAAGAAATAGCTTTCTTTTTGTTCTTTGACAACATCAGGTCTAGATCTTCTTTCTATATTATCAGTTATTCAGCTATCTCAATGGAACACTCAACAGTCAACATATTTTTGTAATTATACATGTGAGTGTGAGAACATTCACCTGAGCATCTGTGCATGTGTGTTAGGAATTATGTGTGTTCAGTCAGCAACCACTGTAACTTCGTTAAAGAATGATATTGCTTTTTTCTCACAACTTACCTATCCATAAGCTCTTCTCTGGGTGGGGTTGGTGGAAGGTATCCAGTAGATAGAGTTCCCCAGTCAACCTGATTATTTGAGTATTTTCTTAGCCAATTTCTGAAGGCAACCACCATGGCATCTGACTTTGTTGGCACAAAACAAGCTTTTTGCCAATTAGAAGGGCCAACGTTGGCGATCTTACGCTCCTGTAAAGAATTACACAGTCAAGAGTTATACAAACTCAATGGAAATGCAACTTCAATCATACCAAATTCAAATGATGTCAATGGTATTCTGACCATAAAGCAGAAGCATGCAGATGCTTGGGGAGAGAGAGAAAGAGAATGATCTGATCTCTAAAAAAACAAGAAAATGCAATAAAAAAGAAAACCAAGGAAATAAGGAAAAGAAACCATATATAAACCATGTAAACATCTTATTCACACATGAATTTATTAATGCACCCTTTATGATGGTGAAGAATGACATACTGTGCCAACATGGCTTTGGTCCCGGGGGAAAAGAAAGGAAGAATAGCGTACAACAGAGACTAGCATGATAAGCTCTTCTTAATGGTAGTTATGATATAGGGGTATAGAATGGGAATAAGGAAGATTAAAAAAGCAGCCTAACTTCACTGCAGTTTCAATACAATCTGCTGTTCTACAGAATTTTTAAAGTTTCTAACGACAGCAAAAGATGGAAATCTGATGTTATACTTTCAAAATGCAATAGCTTAGCTCAGAAAATATGTTTACTGTACCAAATAAACTAAGAGGGAGAGCTACATGAATGTTGTATCAGTGAAAGAAGCTGTCTTTCCATTTCCATTAGTACAGCTTAGATATGGCCTAATGGGTGTGGGAGGCTTCAAAAAACTATCTTTTAATTTAAACAAGGGTGGTAACAGATATTATGAAGAAACAATCCAAATACTTCCCGCATGTCCCATACCTTTGGAAAATGTTTTGTTAGTAGGTGTTTAAGTTGATTAGGTTTGGGAAATGGATCCATAACTTATTAGGGTACAAAACCACCGATACTATCGCAAAATTCAAAAAATAAACCAACTTTAACCTTCATCTCTGTCTTCTACCTAATCTAGCATTCCAGCATGCACAAGAGTAGTGCCATCCTCAGAAGATAGCATTTGCCTCAAAATTAGGTGAAAGATGCTTTACACCAATAAAGCATCTGAAGCTTAAAGATTTCTTTCCTAGCTTAGTTGAGGAGGATGAGAAAAAGCAGCTTAAACAGCTGAAAAGGATAACATATTACCTCAACATGAAGAAGGTATAAATCTGAATCCAGAATAAGATTCTGCCCCACATGAAACATCCACCGAGGGACAAGTTGGTCTATCCAAACTGTGAAATTTCTGGGGAAGACCCAAATTACTCTGCTTCTTCCAGGACTAACTGGAATGCACATAAAAATAAGCAGGATCCTACGTTGTTTCTGCTGGGGCTTAGTTGAAGATGCCTGAATTAACCCAATATAAAAAATGAAAAATGAAAGTAGACAAATAACTTTCCATTTTGTCAAAAGAAATTAATTAAATACATGTAAATGATTACCTCTTGGACATCCAAAGATGAAACGGAATCATCACTTGAGGACCGACGAGGCATAGCATAAAAGACACATGGAGCTACAAACTTGTTGTAGCCAAGCTCCTGCTTTGCAAGGAAGCCAGTTATATTTAATGTCTCAATTGTTATCTCTATGGGCACCCCTCCTTCTCGATCAACCTCAGCTGTGTAAGAATTTGATCAGTGAGTGGTGTTAATCAAAATAGACAGCTCTAAAAATTAAGGGAAAGTATGATATAGCTCAGTGATGTTTGCATGACCCATGTATTCTGATAAACGACAAACTAAGAAATGCTCCCCTCATGAGCCTATGTGATGGAGGAAAAAAAAAAGCAAACAAGGAGAAGTTATCAATAAGTACATATCTGGCAGGCACTTCACGTTTTGGAATTCTCATTATTCCATGGTGTGCATATGGAACATGAGCAGGGTCCATGAGGTTTTCTATCAGAACTTCATACCTGAAATGTCAATTGGGTGACAATTAGTGCCTACTGTCAAAGGAAGGGGTCAAAAGTAAATGCAATTGGATAATATAAACCAAATAGAAAAAAACATGTAGATAACATGAACAAATGCAATCCGCTCTCATCAAGTATCAACAACTTCTCAACTGTAAACCCTTCTAAACAGTGATCATTATGGCAGAACCTTGCTTAAAATGCAATGCAGTCACTCATTGCATGGAGAGTTGCTAAGATCTTTAGTTTTCATCGTCCTCCATTTGAAGTTTAGGTGGGTCCTCCCAACTAAATCTTCAAACAAATGATTCATAAGTGAGTTTTCTGCAAATAACTGGCTGGTTAGTAATTATACTAATGCAAGATTCTTGAAAAAAGGTGACCGAAAAAAGAAAAAGAAAAAGAAAAAGAAAGAAAGCTTGGCTCGAGCCAGCTAAATAAAGTACTGCTTGCTCCCGCTTACTTTCGATTCCTATTTCTAATAAAATTCGAAGGAGTGTCAGGTTTCAACAACTTCAACTAAAAGACATCAAACTAATGATCCAGAAGTGAGTTTGCTTTGAATCACTTGCTGATCATTGAAAAAATTACATGTCAAATGTCAACGACTTCAAATTAATGAAGCTATTTGAAGACCAAGCACTGGTATTTCAGTGCATCCCAATTTCTAAGACCTGACCTCTTTAAGTTTTCATGCATCCCCAATCTCATAACCTAGGCAGCTTATAATAACCATGCCTCTAAACAACTAATTAACAAGTGAGTCTACCAAGCATCACAGTCCAACTGTTAATGTTGTACCGGTCAAGAGATGCATAAGAATTGTTTTATTTATTTAGTTCATGAAAATAACCAGATGGCCCTTCTTGAGCTGACTTGATGAATCCTGACATGAAAAATCGAAGACAAATGTACGGATAGAGAAGAAAAAAAGAGAGCTTATTTTAGATAAAACAAAAACTGCAATAATGCTTAGAGGTCGTCGAAAAAGTCGTCAAAATATGCCTTCATTTCACACAGTACAAAATAAAATATGCATATGGTTGCATGAAAACCATACCATCAAGCCTTATCCCAACTACTTAAAGCTGGCAATTAGATCCTACAGGGTTTTTCTATCCAGTTCTGCATATTATGTTGGTATCACCTTTTTCAAGTCCTCGGCCATTGATACCTCAATTTACCTATTCCAAGATTTTTTTTTTTTTTTTTTTGTTGCAGCACATGTAGGCCCAAACATCAAAATGCACCAAGAAGATTTGAGAGTTGGGACAATGGAGTAGGGTCCAAGCATCCTAAGAGCACTATGATTATATCTGCATAAATCAAAAGCTAGAAATTACAATAAGAAAAATCAGGAAGCAAATTTAGAATAACAAGTCTCTACTGACTTTACATGGCCTTTAAGTATTTTCATGGAGCCCAAACTGTGTTCGATCAGGTATCTCAGCAAAATAAACCTACAGGTGTTTCCTTGAATATCTGGAAAGAGCATTATTTCTTGCTCCTTGGGGTGAAAAAAGATGGATGGTTGTTCTAAAGATTATTCAAGTACAATTCACTCAGAAACAAAAGTTGAAGCCAGCTGCTTGGCAATTTCAGAAAGAAAGTTTCAATCCTGGAAATCATTGTGACATCAATCAAGCAATCAAGGGCATTTTTTTAATATAATCAAGGACATCAAAGTAATGTCCCTTATATCCACCTAGTGCAAGAAGAGAAATTGATTGTCTTGAAATTTTGTAGAGAAATTAGCAAGATGCATTGAGACATCAGAGTCAACTTGACATTGACTAAATGAATTCAGGTCCCACCTGTATGCTAAAATGCTGTGGATGATTTCAAAATTAGAAATATCTCACAAAGGCCACAGGAGTATCATTAAAGAGATTAAGGATTACAAATTGACAATTGATATATCTTCAGATATTATAAAAGAAATCAGATCAGATTAACATTGCAGGAGGATTTTGAGGTGCATAAAGCATTCAGGTGATAAGAAGGTCAAAGTTGGCATTGTAAAGAATAGATCAATTTCTAGCCCAAGATGTTTTAGTTTCTAAAGAAACTTCTTCCAGATGACCCAGATGTTATCTTTATTAACCTTGCATCAACACAAAGCAAGAATTATGCAAATAAATTGATTCGAAGTAATTCATCCAAGCACAAATATGGATGTTCACAAGGTTCATTTGGAGGCTGAAGCAACACATCTAAGGATAGTGTTGGTGCGAGAATTCTCTGGCGTCGAGACGCTGAGTCGATGGCAAGACGGGCCTCCAAGGGGCGCGATCTGCACAAAAGTCCTAACCGAAGATGACTCCGGCGAGGACCCTCCGATGCTTAAGTCAGAATTTTCGTTCAACAGAAGGAGCGTGAGAGGAAGAATAATAGCGTATCTTTTCGGGGATCCTCTTTGAGTCTTTTTAATAATGGAGAGTTGGATCTCCAGTTGGCAAGTGGTTGGCGCGATCCCATATGATCAGGACATGAATTGTGGAGCACGAGATTATCGCTCGAGATTTTCGGGATGTGGCAGTTGCGGTTGCCTTATCAATCTGGTGACAGTTGTTGTCAAGCGGGTGCTGTATTTTGAATAAAATTGTCAACCGAGTATTGTTGAGAGGAGGATTGGTCGGCGACGATCAGGGATCGATCGCCTTAAGGCGCTACTGCAAAGGGATGTCCAGGGCCAGAATCTTTTTATAGGCGCAAAGCTGGTCGGCCAAACAGGATTGGCCAATGAGAAAACATTGGCAAATATGCACAGGGAACGCTGAGCGATGGTCGGCCAAGACTTGTCAGCTCAAGGTGTGAGGTGCCAATCAGGTGGTTGCGGAGAACTAACTCGACAGGAGTCGTGGCTGACCATGAGTCAGCAATGAGCTCCGAAAGGCGGATCTGCTAGACATAATCATCTTGGGCTCTGGGTCTTTTCATGCAATCGGCCCATGCAAAATTTCTCCCAACATATAGAAATTTGTCAAAAAGTATAGAGTTTCAGATCGGTTGCCAAGGAAGCATTAAGACCTTAAACATTGTTGACCCATTCTCTAACAGCTTAAGATTTTGGGTTCTAGCAGTTAGTTAACATGGTATCAGAGCAAAGGTCATGGATCCAAATCCTATACAAGCCTTTTACATGTTTATTTTCTTGAATCTTTTCTTCTCTTGACTCATTTGCTATTGTGTTGTTCTTGGCTCATTCTTAAGTTGAGTCATTCTTGACTCTTTCATGCCTTCACGTGCATGATCTGGATCTCACATGAAATGAAGTGTTAGGCCTGATATACATTACTAGCCCCTTCCCTAACAGCTTAAGATAATGGTTAGCATGTGAAGGAGAGAGTAAAGACCTAATGTACATTGCTGATTCTCGACTCGTTCATGTCTTCTCATGTATGGTCTGGGCCACGTGTGGGGTGTTAAGGACTGATATACATTTGTTGGTCCCTTCCTTAAAAGCTTAAACTTTTAGGATCTAATGTTAAGTCTAATATCCGAGGCAACTGCATCAATCACGAACATCTAGAAGCCAAAACAGAAGAGAAAAAATGTCGGCAATGCAAGATAATTATGACCATGGAACACCTAAAACTTTTGGAACAGCAAGTCTGCAGACAATAACCCCTCCAGTATACTCCTGATCACATGTGCAGCAGTAACATTGGGGGTTCATTAAGCTGCATAATTAGCAATGCTTACTGCAGCATAAAATCAAATGTCTCAAATATAGATAGATAGGACTTCTTTTCTTTGATTACATGTAAAGCAAATGTGTCGATATAACACACACAGAAAAGAGGGATAGGGAGACAAAGGAGTCAAAGGTACAAGGCAATAAGATGATACTTTGAAAGACAGTGATGATAAACAAGTTAATTGACTAATGTTAGCCGGATCTCAAAACATACAAAGGGAGCATTTGGTAATGTTGAACCAGCAACTTGTGTCCTTCATAAAGATCAGCAAGCTAGCACTGTTAACAACAGATTTTGACAGTCTAGCTAAAAATTAAAGAGACTTGGTTCAGAAGCATATAAACTGTTTCTATAAGGTTAACTAGTATAAAAATATAAACCAGAGATAACAACACAAAGGGCAACAGGTGATTTTTAGTTAGATGCATTGGAAATCATTTGAGGGTTCAAAAATAACTACAAACCTGGTTGGCATCCAAATAGCACTTTCTATGCTAGAATTCTATCATGCCCCAAATCCGAGATATAACATGGCCACGCTATCGAGGGGTGCTACCCTTGATAACATGAAGCCTAACAATCAAAATCAGATAAAATTCATCACAAATAAAATATAATAAGACGTTCAATTCTATTATTCATCAAGTAAATAAATCAAGATTGGTTCAGAGCATCTAAATCTAAAAGCAAATAACAAATCCATGTTTCAACATTCATAAATAGCTAACTACAAATGCATGATCATCTAATAAATTAAATTTAGCTATAAAATTTTTAAGCTTGCTAGCATAGAGCCCAAAGTTTGGATCGTCCGTTATTCCTAATTTTATTCCTCCGAAAAAGGAAAAGAAAAATAAAGAAGTATGAGCTATATGAGCTTAATAAGTAAAATCTATTTTTCCTTACCAAACCAAACATAAGTTTTTCCATGATCATGTAACATTTAAAAAATAATAAATAATATAAAATAAAATATTTCATAAAATATATAATAAAACAAGTCATGAAAACAATCATGCATGTATAAATCATGAATATTTTATAAATAATTGATTTATAAGTCGTTCTTATCATATGTTCATGTCATGTTTTAAAACATTGCTCATAGATATTCATGCTATAGTCACTTTTTATCCATGACGGACCGTTATCATAATTGACAAGATATTATAATTCATATTCATTACTAACTTTATCCCTGTAGCTACAAGATCGTTTGTCGATTGACCCCATTTCAGTGAGGCTGTCATAGCAATCTGAGAGTCTTTAAAATATTTTTATATTTTCTTAGAACATACATATATGTAGGTAGGAAAAACACTGAATGACATACCGGATTTACACTTCATAAACATGTCTTTTTCATAAAAATATTCACGAAATCAATTTTCATAATAAAGCATGAATTTTTATGTACATATGTTGATCCTTTATCTTATAAAAAATATGATTTTATCAACAAAAGGTCATATGCATGAAAAATATGAAAATTTAAAAACAAAAAAGGAGTGTAAGATTCAATTACCTCGTTTGCCCTAGATCTTTAGACTTCGTTAGAAATATCAACTAATCCTATTTAAAGTATTAAATTATAATCATTTTTTTTTCAATTAATTCAATAAAATTAAATAATAAAAGAAGGATGTTAATCAGGTGATCGATCCGATAGACTATCCGGATATCAAAGCGGTTCATGATCTTCTTGTCGGAGTCAATACAGGTCCCCACAAGAGAAAGGCATAACTCGATATAGGATCTATAGGTCTTTTTAGAGAGAAAAAGTGGGTGAAGAGAGAGAAAGTGGAGAGAGAGAGTGAGTCTTTTTATCTCTTTTGTTTTGTTTTCTTCTCTTTTTTTAGAAGAGAGAAAGAGTGAGGGTACAGAAAGACATGAAAGAGAGGAGAGAGAGATACTTCTTTATCTTTTCTTTCTTTTTTTTTTCTTTCTTTGTTCTTCTTCCTTTTTCTTGGCCGAATAGGAGAGGAAGGGACTGGTGGTTCATGGTCGGAAGACTAGTAGTGGGAGGAGGCAATAGGCGGCCGACAATGGGCAGCGATAAACGGTTGGCAACAGGACCGGCCGATCAAAATAAATCATAGAAAAGTATGAAAATAGAAGATTCTTCATGGTGGATTTTTGACGAAGCCGGTGGCCGGTGGCGGCACCCAAAGCCATAGAAAAAGAGAAAGAAGCAAAGGAAGAGGACTAGGACTTATCTCGCGCTTCGGTGATGTCTCTGGCTCCGATTTCCGACAAATACAGTGCTAGGAAAATCGGCAAAATAGAAAAAAAAGAGGAAGAAGAGAGGAGGGCCAAGCTCGCCGTGGACTACTTTGGAGGGGGGTTCATGCCTCTAAATAGAGCAGAGGGGAGGCTGAATCCTCCTCGGAATCAGCTTCCTCTCCGATGGGATCGGGTGGAAGAAGACTTCCAGCAGGTTCTTCATTGTATATTTTTTTATAATTTTTTTTCATGCCCTAAAGATTCATGCACGGCGGGCGGGGGGCTAATTCAGGGCCAGGTTATTACAAATTTAATTTCCAAAGAGGGGCTTCTAAGCCAAGTTCTGCAGCCCTGTTTTAGGATGATGCTTGGCATTACTCAAGAGTTTTACATGCATTCAGGTCAGAGCCAATAGTCTAATCTAAAAAACAAAAACCAAAAAGACCCCCTAATGCAAGTCTACACTACGTTTCTTCATTTGGAAACATCAGTTTATTTATGGGCCTTCATTTTCTAGCTAGTGTTAATTTCTCTTTAGTGATTCATCTTTATAATTTTCTTTTAAAATATTACAGCCATCCTTCTGCTGACTATAATATGATACAATACAAATTGTTCAACCAACAATTAAGTTCAGGTCTACGATGTGATGATAAATGTTGAATTTGACTTTGTTTGTGCCAATTTAAAAGTTTGAGAACGGCTTTTACCCATAAGGAACATCTCTCGTCCCCATTGTAGACGTGTACGATGGATCATCCAGCTCTGGAATGTAGGGAGGTCTTTCCTTCATTAAAATATCCTTGTATTGAGGATCAGTGCTCGGCCAAAACCACACAATCTTATTCTGTTCAACACTGGGATAAACAGCGGCACATGCCTTCTTGAACGTATGAACCTGCAGAGTTGTACAAACTCGACAAAACTAAAGCAAACATATGATGCAAAAATACTTTTTTGAAAGAAAAAAAAAACTCGATGAAAAATGTGATTTTTTTTTTTTCTGCATTGAGCATTCCATTCTATTCAAAAGTTCAAATGGTTCACCAACAAATTGGATAAGTAAAGGAAGGAAAGATTTGATATAGATATTATCGGAAGCGTTACTGGAGGGCCGTTCGGCGGCGCCTGGGGGATGTACTTGCAGCTGCCGGCGCCATCGAAGCACCATCCGTGGTAGACGCACTGGAGGCGGCCCCAAGGGTCGACGCGGCCCTCGGAGAGCGGGGCGAGGCGGTGGGGGCAGCGGTCGTCGAACACCTGCCACCGGCCCTCCTGCCGGTCCCACCAGATCACCACGTCGAGACCCATCACCGTCTTGGCGTTGGGGGCCCGCTTGTCGAGGTCGCAGACCGGGGCGAGCGGGTACCAGTGGGCGAACCAGTTGAATTTCTCATCGCCGGCCAGGGCCTCGTCGCCGGGGAGATCGGTGGTGGTTGTGGCAGGAGAGGAGGAGAGCTGGGCATTGAGTCTGGTGGGTTTGGTTGGAGAGAAGATGTGGTGATGGGTTTTTATGGAGCGATGGTGGTGGTGGTGGAAAGGAAGAGAGAGGAGGGGGTGTGGGGGTTTGGAGGGGAAGGGTGAGAGGTGGAAGGTATGGGGGGAGGGAAGGGAGATGAGAGCGTCCATGGGAATGATGTGGACATGCAACGGAAGGGACCGGGGGGGGGGCACTGTAAGGTAGGTGGTAGTTGCATTTGCGTGTTCACTCATTTTAATGATAATTATCTTCTTCTTCTGTTTTTTTTTTTTATTTTTTTTATTTTTTTTGAAAAAACAATGCCTAGTGGCCAAATATTATGACATAATTATATAAATTTTTATGATTTTGAAAAATAGTATTTTTTTCTATGAGAAATTTCACAAGCTTCCACTTATCTAACTTACATCCATTTTCGTTGATAGTGCCTATTTTTGGCCAAGACAACCATCAGTTTATCTCCCTTGATCCTGATGTGTATTTTGCCGATTACTAATTTTTGTAATCCAATTTATTTTTTATATACTTCATGTTGCTGTAATATTTAATAATGAACTAAAATAAAGGCAAAAATATTATCAATTGATAACTTAAGAGTACATGTTAGATCATGCAAAGAATTTAAAAATCGATACTATACTAAACCGATCCATTAGAGCTATATTTTTTAATAAATTTATTAACTTGCTATGTATAAATTTGAAGGTTATCCAGAAAAATAATTTTTTTTTTTAACATTCCTACTATTATGGGTCACTATTTTTTCATCACCAGCAAAATTTTCAGCCCATCAAACTTAAGGCAATGCTTTTTCTTGCATGAAACTTTGATATTTGAAAACCCATTTTACATATTACTTCACTCATATTTTCATTAAAAATAAAATATATTTCTTCTATACGACATCAAAAGATTTTGACTTGAAAATTATTTTATTCAAATCTTTAAACTATATAAAAATGATAAGTTTTAATTTATGATTTCAAGATAATCTCAATAAATAACTCTATTAAAGATTTAAATTAGTCATATGGCAATTCTTATTAAATTTTTTTCTTGAAAGACATGAAATATTCTAGACTCCCATAAAAAAATAAATTTTAAATTGTTGGACTTTGAGTATAAAAAAATATGCTAGATTATTTTAGATGAAATGATTCTCCTGTTAGAAAATACCTTATTTTTGAGGATAAGAAAATGATAAATAAATACTTTGCAGGAAATATCCATTTATACTAACTTATGAACCCGTAGATGAGAGAAAATATAAATTAAAAGGCAAAAGAGAGATATAATATATTAAAAATTACTTAATAATTAATTACTTATAATTTAAATTTCAACTAGAGTATTTTAAATTTAACTTTTTTAGTAATTATATGCATTCACATATGCATTATAACTAGTCTTTTTAAAACCAACCCAGTCTGATGGTCTAAACCAGATAATATTAGAATTTGTAACCCACCCAGCTTACCATGCACAAAATGGCACATCTTAATTCTCCTTCAGGCAAGAGTTATAAGCCCCAATTTCTAAGGAAATGATTTCAAGCTCCCCTCTAATATGTTATTTATTTTATATAATAACAGGAAAAATAATAATAATTGTTATAACAAATTATTAAGCATTATAATGGCTTGCAAAAGTGTAAATAATAATAGTCATCATCTGGCGGCCACCTCCGATTTCAAGTTCCATTGCTTGGAGCGTCTCCTCGCGAGCAGAGAGGTCGGTAGATCTTGTCCCAAAGCCTAATAAATTCGCAAATTTGTTCTCAAAACTCGATCTCCTCTGTAGACTTTGTTGGAGAGGCTCGAGTTAGAACGGCTCCTACCCTCGCAGTTGCACTTCTCTGGAGGTGGAACAACACCTGTGAGGCCGTCGTCTTTGAAGCTATCGCTCTCAGGCTAGATGCCTGAGTGGACGAGGCCAATGATGACAAATTCGCTAAAGTCGGATTCAGGCCAGAGGCTTTGGTAAAGGTTTAGGCCAAGGAAATCGGGCGAATACATATTATTATTATTTTTTATTATGAACTGGAGAGAGAATACATATTATTAGAAGTCAATTTATAGTTAAAAAGGGTTCATTTAGTTTAAGAAACTTCTAATCACCCCGGAGCAAAGACATTCCCAGCTACCCATATCTTGAGATGCGGGAAAAAAACCGTTCTGTTAATAGTGTCTGCAACGTCAAGAACTCAATAAGAGAGAGGAGGGGACAAAAAGAAAAAAGAAAAAGAAAAAAAAGGAAAGTATGAACCACAAAAACAGAAAGATACTTTTCAAAATCTTCTCATTTTGCCTAACAATGTAACCAAAGGCTTAGTCATAAATTACAAATATTGGTCATGGTAAATCCCCTAAATTCTAAAGATTATAAGCCAAGATTTATATGTATACGTATATGTGTGCGCGTGTGTGTAAAATTAAAATTCAATACAGAATGAAAGTGGACAGTAATTTTGGTCATAACACCAAAAAAATAACGTTTCTGACATATGCCTTTTACACAGAGGTGGAACCTGTATTTGCCCTTTTATCATCCCTATAATTTAGTTGAAACCTTTTATTTACAGATATAATAAAGGAATAGACACAGAAGCATTACAATCTGCTTACAGAGAAAGGGCAAAATCTAGAACAATCATTTGAAAGCATGGTTGTAGTCATGGAAATAGAAATTCTTGTAGATGAAGTGAGATAGCCACTTGGATGCGAGGAAGCACAATACTGCTGTTGAGACAACAGCAGTCCTGGTGATGGTTGACATCAAACCCTGCTTGACAGCTGCAACAATTCCAATGGAGGCTATTGAAATAACTTGCAGAAAAACCTCTAGTGTTCGAAGGCCTTTTAAAGCCACACGACAGCTGCTGCACTGCACAACATGGGACCAGTATCTGAAAGAAAACAGATGAGTAAGTCAGAGTTAAGTTCTGTCAATAATGTCAAATAAGATAAGGTACTTAAATCCCATGGATAATTGAATAAAATATCAGAAACCAGATGCCTAGTTAGATTAGTTGAAAGTGATTCTTTCTCGTGGAGCAAGTGAATGTCTCTCCTTCTTCTTCTTCCTCTTCTTCTTCTTTTTTGTGTTTTTATTGGGGGTGGGGGTGAGGAATAAATGCAAGCCATCATCAGTATACAGCAGAATTGCATCTCTAATATTTGCATATGTGCATATAATGTGCACTTGACAACAGAATAAGTCTCTTGGAGAGTGGAACTCCCATCAAGACAAAAACTCCACAATCTTATTTTAAAGGAAGTTGGACCTGCATTCTTCTTCCCTGACAAAATGTACTTTCCACCGAGAAATAGCTTTCTTTTGTTCTTTGACATCATTGGGTCTAGATCTTCTTTCTATATCATCAGTTATTCAGCCATTGCAATGGAACATTCAACAGCCAACATATTTTTCTAATTACACATGTGAGTGTGAGAACATTCACTTGAGCATCTGTGCATGTGTATTAGGAATTATGTGTGTCCAGTCAGCATCCACTGTAACTTCGTTAAAGAATGATATTACTCTTTTCTCACAACTTACCTATCCATAAGCTGTTCTCTGGGAGGGGTTGGTGGAAGGTATCCAGTAGATAGAGTTCCCCAATCAACCTGGTTGTTTGAATATTTTCTTAGCCAATTTCTGAAGGCAACCACCATGGCATCTGACTTTGTTGGCACAAAACAAGCTTTTTGCCAATTAGAAGGGCCAACCTTGGCGATCTTACGCTCCTGCAAAGAATTACTCAGTCAAGAGTTATACAAACTCAATGGAAATGCAACTTCAATCATATCAAATTCAAATGATGTCAATGGTATTCTGACCATAAAGCAGAAGCATGCAGATGTTTGGGGAGAGAAAGAATGAGTTGATCTCTAAAAAAATAAGAAAATGCACTAAAAAGAAAACCAAGGAAATAATGAAAAGAAACCATATATAAACCATGTAAACATCTTATTCACCCATGAATTTATTAACGCACCCTTTGTGATGGTGAAGAATGACATACTGGGCCAACATGGCTTTGGTCCCGGGGGAAAAGAAAGGAAGAATAGCGTACAACAGAGACTAGCATGATAAGCTCTTCTTAATGGTAGTTATGATATAGGGGTATAGAATGGGAATAAGGAAGATTAAAAAAGCAGCCTAAGTTCACTGCAATGTTTAATGGAATCTGCTGTTCTATAGAATTTCAGAAGTTTCTATTGAAAGCCCAAGATGAAATCTGATGTCATATTTTCAAAATGCAATAGCTTGGCTCCAAAAATATGTTTACTGTGTACCAGATAAACTAAGAGGGAGAACTACATGAATTTTGTATCAGTGAAAGAAGCTGTCTTTCCATTTCCATTAGTACAGCTCAGATATGGCCTGATGGGTGTGGGAGGCTTCCCAAAACTATCTTTTAGTTTAAACCAGGATGGTATGAAGAAACAACTAGATACCTCCCTCATGTCCCATACCTTTAAAAGATGTTTTGTTAGTAGGTGTTTAAGTCGATCAGTTTGGAAATGGATCCACAACTTATTAGGGTACATAACCACCTTTACTATCTCAAAATTGAAAAAATAAAACCAACTTTAACCGCCATCTCTGTCTTCTACCTAATGTAGCATTCCCAGCATGTACAAGAGTAGTGCCATCCTCAGAAGATAGCATTTGCCTCAATGTTAGGTGAAAGATGCTTCACACCTACAAAGCATCTGAAGCTTAAAGATTTTTTTCCTAGATTAGTTGAGAAAGATGAGACAAAGCAGCTTAAACATCTGAAAAGGATAACATGGTACCTCAACATGAAGAAGGTATAGATCTGAATCCAGAATAAGATTCTGCCCCACATGAAACATCCACCGAGGAACAAGTTGGTCTATCCAAACTCTGAAATTTCTTGGGAAGACCCAAATCACTCTGCTTCTTCCAGGACTAACCGGAGTGCACATAAAAATAAGCATGAACCTACGTTGTTTCTGCTGGGGCTTAGTTGAAGATACCTGAATTAACCCAATAAAAAAAAAATGAAAAAGTGAAAGTAGACAAATAAATCTCCATTTTGTCATAAGAAATTAATTAAATAGATTTAAATGATTACATCTTGGATATCCAAAGATGAAACAGAACCACAAAAGACACATGGAGCTATAAACTTGCTGTAGCCAAGCTCCTGCTTTGCAAGGAAGCCAGTTATATTTAATGTCTCAATTGTTATCTCCATGGGCACCCCTCCTTCTCGATCAGCCTTAGCTGTGTAAGAATTTTATCAGTCAGTGGTGTTCATCAAAATAGACTGAACTAGGCTAACTCTAAAAGATTAAGGGAAAGTATGATATAGCTCAGTGACGTTTGCATGACCCGTGTGTTCTGATAACCAAAAAAAAGTAAGAAATGCTACCCTCATGAGTCCATGTGACGGGAAAAAAACCTAAAAAGCAAACAAGGAGAAGTTATCAATATGTACATATCTGCCAGGCACTTCACGTTTTGGAACTCTCATTATTCCACGGTGTGCATACCGAACATGAGCAGGGTCCATGAGGTTTTCTATCAGAATTTCATACCTGAAATGTCAATTGGGTGATAATTAGTGCCCACTGTCAATAGAAGAGGTCAAAAGTAAATGCAATTGGATAATATAACCACATAGAAAAAAACATGTCGATAACATGAACACATGCAATCCACTCACATCAGGTATCAACAACTTCTCAACTGCAAACCCTTTTAAAAGTGATCATTATGGCACAACCTTGTCTAAAATGCAACACAGTAAATCATCATCCTCCATTTGAAGTTTTCGGTAGTTCCTCCTAACTAAATCTTCCAACAAATTATTCATAAGTGAGTTTTCCGCAAATAAGTGTCTGATTAGTAATTATACGAATGCAAGATTCTGACACAAAGACTACCAAAAAAAGGAAAAAAGGAAAGAAAGCCCAGCTCAAGCCAGCTCAATAAGGTACTGCTCGCTCCCACTTATTTCGATTCTGATTTCTAATAGAATTCAAAGGAGTGTCAGGTTTCAACAACTTCAACTGAAAGACATCAAACTAATGATCCAGAAGTGAGTTTGCTTAGAATCACTTGCTTTGAATCCAGAAGCGAGTCCGCTTACTTAAGAGTTTTACATGCATGCAGGTCAGAGCCTATAGTCTAATCCGGAAAACAAAAACCAAAAAGACCCCCTAATGCAAGTCTACCCTATGTTTCTCCAGTTGGAAACATCAGTTTATTTATGGGCCTTCATTTTTCTAACTAGTGTTAATTTCTCTTTAGTGAGTCATCTTTATAATTTTCTTTTAGAATAATACAACCATCCTTCTGCTGACTATAAATTGAAACAATACAATTCGTTCCACGAACAATTTAACTTCAGGTCCACGATGTGATGATAAATGTTGAATTTGACTCTGTTTGTGCCAATTTAAAAGAGTTTGAGAACGGGATTTACCCATAAGGAAGATCTCTGGTCCCCATTGTAGACGTGTACGATGGGTCATCCAACTCTGGAAAGTAGGGAGGTCTTTCCTTCATCAAAATATCCTTGTATTTAGGATCAGTGCTCGGCCAAAACCACACAATCTTGTTCTGTTCAACACTGGGATAAACAGCGGCACATGCCTTATTGACAGTATGAACCTGCAGAGTTGTACAAACTCGATAAAACTAAAGCAAACATATTATGCACAAATATTTTTTACTAAAAAACTTGGATGAAAAATGTGATTTTTTTTCTACATTGAGCATTTCATTTCATTCAAATGGTTCACTAACAAGTTGGATAAGCAAAGCAAGAAAAGATTTGATACAGATATTATCGGAAGCGTTACCGGAGGGCCGTTCGGCGGCGCCTGGGGGATGTACTTGCAGCTGCCGGCGCCGTCGAAGCACCATCCGTGGTAGACGCACTGAAGGCGGCCCCAAGGGTCGACGCGGCCCTCGGAGAGCGGGGCGAGGCGGTGGGGGCACCGGTCGTCGAACACCTGCCACCGGCCCTCCTGCCGGTCCCACCAGATCACCACGTCGAGGCCCATCACCGTCTTGGCGTTGGGGGCCCGCTTGTCGAGGTCGCAGACGGGGGCGAGCGGGTACCAGTTGGCGAACCAGTTGAATTTCTCGTCGCCTGCGAGGGCCTTGTCGCCGGGGAGATCAGTGGTTGTTGTGGCAGGGGAGGAGGAGACCTGGGCATTGAGTCTGGTGGTTTTGGTTGGAGAGAAGATGTGGTGATGGGTTTTTATGGAGTGGTGGTGGTGGTGGTGGTGGAGAGGAAGAGAAGGGAGGGGGTGTGGGGGTTTGGAGGGGAGGGGTGAGAGGTGGAAGTTATGGGAGGAGGGGAGGGAGATGAGAGCTTCCATGGGAATGGCGTGGTTATGCGACGGAAGAAGGGTGGAAGGGAGGGAGTAACGTTGGAGGGACGGAGGGGAACTGCTAGGTGGTAGTTGCATTTGCCTGTTCACTCATTTTAATAATAATTATCTTCTTCTCTTTTTTTTTTTTTTTGGGAACAAAAATGCCTAGTGACCAAATATTATCACCTAATTATACAATTTTTTGTGATCTTGAAGGGAAATTTCACAAGTTTCCACTTATGTAACTTGCATGCATTTATGAGGATAGCGTCTGCTTTTGACGGAGACAACCATCAGTTTATCTCTCTTGGTCCCGATGTCTACTTGGCCAACTACTAGTTTTTATGATCCAGTTCATATTTTGCATATACTTCGTGATGTTGCAATATTTAAAAATAATCTAAAATAATAATAAAAATATTATTAAATAATAATTATGATCATCTTATTGTTAACTCCATATTAGATCATGCAAATAATTCAAAGAGAATATAAGATTCTACGCTAGATCTGGCCACTAAATATATATTTGTGAACAAATTTATTAACTTACTATGTATAAATACAAGGATTATCTGAAAGAGTAGACCTTTTTTTTTTTTTTTAATGTCCTTACTGCTATAGGTCACTAGCTTTCCATCTCCAGCAAAAATTCCAGCCCATCAACCTTAGGGCAATGTTTTCCATTTGTCACAAAGCCTTGATATTTGAAAACCCATTTGCAAAATATTTCATGCATTTTTTCACCAAAAATAAAATATATTTCTTCTATACAGTGTCCAAAAATCTTGACTTGAAAATTATTTTATTAAATTCCTGAGACTATATAAAAATGATTATTCTTAATTTTTAATTTCAAAATAACCACATTAAATCACTCTATTAAAGATTTAAATTAGTCATATAACAATTCTTATTAAATTTCTTTCTTGAATGACTTAAAATATTCTAGACTCCTATAAAACAATAATTTTTAAATTGCTGGACTTTGAGTATAAAAAAATATGCTAGACTATTTTAGATGAAATGATTCTCATGTTACTTGATTTTTGAGAACAAGAAAAAGATGAATGAAGGCTTTATAGGAAATATCTATTTATACTAATTTATGAACCCACGGATGAGAGAAAATATAAACTAAAAGGCAAAAGAGAGATATAATATATTAAAAATTACTAAATAATTAATTACCTATAATTTATATTTCAACTAGATTATTTTAAATTTAACCTTTTTAGGAATTATATGTATTTACCTATGCTTTTTAATTAGCCTTCTTTAAAAGACTTAATTACTTTAAAAATTTTAAACTTGTTGGGAGTTTTTATTTTTATCCCGAATTTTGATTATTGCAATTAGATTATCAAACTTTTAGAATATTGTAATTTCTTCTTAATTGCTACTTCATCTAAGTTTTAGCTACCATGACAAAAATGGATACGTGCTATCATGTGACATGTAGTGAAAGCTGATATAGCATGAAGTAGCTGATGTGGAATCTTTATAAATTTTTTCTTCCTCTTTTCTCCTTTCTAGCTAAGATTTCTACTTCTTACTTTATCTTTTCCTTTTTATCGCTACCTCTCCTAAAATTTTATCACCTTCTATACTACTATCAGTACCACTATCTCTATCATCATCAACTCTACAATCTTCACTATGACCACCACCACCACCACCAAGGCTGCCTCTACTTCTACTATCAAGTCCACTAATACACCCCTCATGACTCTGGAGAAGAAACTCATTTTCATGAAATATATGCGATGAAAGACAAATCTCTCTTACACAATAGTCTATCAAAGTTATGAAACTCTTTCAATCATGCGAAGCCCATTTGCTTGTCTCCCCCCAAATATTTAAAAGAGGAGGTACAAATGGTGCGGATTTTAGAGAAGGTAGTGATGGATGAAATGGAGGAAAATAGAAAGCAGAAATCCTAACTAAAAGAGGAAGAAAAGAGGGAAAAAAAGTGTAAACCCTAGCTAGAAGAAGTTAAAAAAAAGGAGTTTAAATTCTAGCTAGAAGAGAATAAAAAAAGAGAAGAAAAAGCTTAGGATTCTAGGTCAACTTCTACTAAATGTCATGTGATGGCACTGATCATTTCCATTGTGATCTTTAGACGAAAATAGTAGTCAAAGAAGAAATTATAATATTTTAAAAGCTCAATGATTTGATTACAACAAATTAAAATTCAGGATAAAAATAAAATCTTAAAAAAATCAAAATTTTTAAAATAATTAAATGTTTTCAAAACCAGCATAGTCCCATTGCCTAAACCAGATAATAATAGAATTTGTAACCCACCCAGCTCACCATGCACAAGATAGCCCATCCCAAGTCTCCTTCAAGCAAGAAAATTGTTTCAAGCTCCCCACTCTAATGTATTATTTATTTTATAGAATAATCGGAGAAAATAATAATAATTGTTATAACAAGTTATTTAGCATTATAATGGCTTGTTATAAGGTAAATAAGAGTTCCCATTATCTCGCGGCCGCCTCCAATCCCAAGTTCCATTGCTTGAAGCGTCTCCTCGCGACCAAAGAGGTTGGTAGATCTCGTCCCAAAGCCTCATAAATCCTCGAATTTGTTCTTTCAACTCGATCTCTTGCTTGCTTTCTTCGACTAAGATCCTTTCTAGCCTCTGTAGGCTTTATTGCAGAGGCTCGAGTTAGAACGGCCCTGCTCTCGCACTTGCCCTTCCGTCGGCGAGGAACAACACCTGTGAGGCCGTCGTCTTTGAAGCTATCAGTCTCAAGCCAGATGCCTGAGTGGACGAGGCCGATGATGACATATTGAGCAGCATGGTGATGTTCTCGTCAACACCAATGGCTCCTGGATTTTGGACACACTCTCGGCTTCTTGGGGAGTCCAACAACTTTGATACTCATGATCATGAGGAGTACAATAACTTTGTAATGTAACTTGACATATCTCTTGTAGTCACAGGTACTAACCTAGAATACATATTATTAGAGGTTAATTTATAGTTAAAGGGTACATTAACGTTTTATTTGGATGGAGAGATTTGAAAGGAAAAAAAAAAAAAAAAGAGAGAGACTTCCTTTCTCTTATTTGGATATTAATTTTTGAGGGAAGAGAAGGAAAAAAAAAAAGAATATCTCTCTCTTTTTTTTTTTTCTCTATTAAATTAATTTTTTAATTCTCTTAATCTGAAAAAATTGAGAGAGCAAGATAAAAGATAAAAATACCCAAAGATCTTCAAATAAAATTAGATACAATAGTTTTTTTGAACTAAAGAATCACCATTTTCAATCAATTAGAGAAAGAGGAAGGGAGGAAGAAAAAAGATACTTTCTAAATCTTCTCGTTTTTCCTCGCAATGTAACCAAATTAAAGGCTTAGCCAGAAATAACAAATATTAGTCATGGTAAATTCCATATATCATTTGAAAGGGCAAAATCTAGAACAATCATTTGAAAGCATGGTTGTAGCCATGGAAGTAGAAATTCTTGTAGATGAAGTGAGACAGCCACCTGGATGCGAGGAAGCACAATACCGCTGTCGAGGCAAAAGCAATCCTTGTGATGTTTGACATCAAACCCTGCTTGGCAGCTGCAACAATTGCAATGAAGGCTATTGAAATAACTTGCAGAAAAACCTCAAATATTCTCAGGCCTTTTAAAGCCACACGACAGCTGCTGCACTGCACAACATGGGACCAGTATCTGAAGCAGAATAGATGAATAAGTCTGAGTTAAGTTCTGTTGATAATGTCAAGTAAGATACTTAAATCCCATGGATAATTAAATAGAATATCAAAAACCAAGTTCCTAATTAGATTAGTTGAAAGTAATTCTATCTCATGGAGCTAATGAATATATCTCCGCTTCTTCTTCTTCTTCTTCTTGTGTTCAATGCAAGCCATCATCAATGTAGAGCCGAATTGGATCTCTAATATTTGCATCTCTGCATATGATGGGCACTTAACAGAATAAGTCTGTTGGAAAGTGGAATTCCCATCAAGACAATAACTCTCTACCTTTATTTTAAAGAAACTTTAGCCTATACATTCCACCAACAGATAGCTTTCTTTTGTTTTACCTTATACATTCCACCAACAGATAGCTTTCTTTTGTTCTTTGACATAATCAGGTCTGGACCTTCTTTCTATAATACCAGCTATTCAGCTATTGCAATGGAACATTTAACAGTCAACATATTTTTGTATTTAGACATGCGAGTGTGAGAACATCCACTTGAGCATCTGTGCAAGCGTATTAGGAATTATGTGTGTCCAGCAGCAACCACTGTAACTTCATTAAGGAATGATATTGCTCTTCTGTCACAAATTACCTGTCCATAAGCTGTTCTTTGGTAGCAGTTGGTGGAAGGTATCCAGTAGATAGAGTTCCCCAGTCAACCTGATTGTTGGAATATTTTCTTAGCCAATTTCTGAAGGCAACCACCAAGGTGTCTGACTTAGTTGGCACAAAACAAGCTTTTTGCCAATTAGAAGGGCCAACCTTGGCAATCTTATGCTCCTGTAAAGAATTACTCAGTAAAGAGATACATAATGAAAATGCAACTTCCAGCAAAGTCAAAATTAGACGAACTGGTTGGAAGTAAGACATCAATCATATCAAATTCAAACGATTTCATTGGTAATTATAACGGTAAAGCAGCAGCATGCAGATGTGTAGGGAGAGAGAGTGATTTGGTCGCTATAAAAAAACAAGAAAATGCAATAAAAAGAAAACCAAGGAAATAAGGAAAAGAAACCATATATAAACCATGTAAACATTTTATTCACACATGAATTTATTAATGCACCCTTCTATGACGGTGAAGAATAACATATTGCACCAGCATGGGTTTGGCTTGGAAAGCAGAAAGAAAGGAAGAATAGTAGGATGGTAAGCTCTTCTTAATAGTAGTTATCACATAGGGGCATAGAATGGGAATAACGAAGATTAAAAAGGTAGCCTAACTTTACTGCAAGTTCAACACAATCTGCTGTTTTATAGAATTTCTAAAGTTTCTAACGAAAGCAAAAGATGGGAATCTGATGTTATTTTTTCAAAATGCAATAGCTTGGCTCAGAAAATATGTTTATTGTACCAGATAAACGAAGAGGGAGAACTACATGAATTTTGTAACAGTGAAAGAAGCTGTCTTTCCATTTCCATCAGTACAGCTCAGATATGGCCTGATGGATGTGGGAGGCTTCCCAAAAATATCTCTTAATTTAATTATTTAAACAAGGATGGTAACAGAAATTATGAAGAAACAATCCAAATACTTCCCTCATGTCCCATGTACAACTTTGGAAATGTTATATGAGCAGGTGGTTCCAGTTGATCGGGTTTGGGACATGGATCCACAACTTATTAGGGCACAAAACCACCTTTACTATCTCAAAATTCAAAAAATAAAACCACCTTTAAACTTCATCTTCGTCTTTTACCTAATCAAGGAAGGTTATAGAAAGAGTGGAGAGAATCTACCATTCTTTTTTATATACAGTATGATTGCATAAATATATTTATATATAATTACAAAGATGTCACCAATGTTTTGCATCATCACTTGAAAACACAAGCATGTAACCTCGACTGGAAGCTGGGCTATTTTGGCACTATAAGTCCATTATGAAGAGTTCAGGACAGCCAAGACTAAAGCGTCAGCTCCCAGCATGCACGAGTGTAGTGCATGCACCAATAAAGATGCTTTACACCGATAAAGCATCTGAAGCTTACAGATTTTTCCTAGATGGTTGAGAAGCATGAGACAAAAGGAGCTTAAACAACTGACGAGGTGGCATATTACCTCAACATGAAGAAGGTACAGATCTGAATCTAGAATAAGATTCATTACCACATGATTCATCCACCGAGGAAAAAGTTGTTCTACCCGATCATTGAAATTTCTTAGGAAGACCCAAATCAATCTGCTTCTTCCAGGACTAACTGGAATACACATAAAAATAAGCAGGTGCCTACGTTGTTTCGGCTGGGACTTAGTTGAAGATACCTGAATTAACCCAATGTAAAAAAATGAAAAACTGAAAGTGAAAATATCAATTTCCCTTTTTTTATAAGAACTTAATTAAATAGATGTAAATGATTGCCTCTTGGATATTCAAAGCTGAAACAGAACCATCATTTGAGGGAGGCATAGCATAAAAGATACATGGTGCTACAAACTTGGGATAGCCAAGGCCCTGCTTTGCAAGGAAGCCAGTTATATTTAATGTCTCAATTGTTATCTCTATGGGAAACCCTCCTTCTCGATCAGCCTTAGCTGTGTAAGAATTTTACCAGTCAGTAGTGTTAATCAAAATATACTGAACTAGGCTAGCTCTAATAATGAAGGCAAAGTATGATATAGCTCATTGATGTTTGCAAGACCCATGTGCTCTGATAAACAACAAACTAAGAAATGCTACCCTTATGAGTCCATGCGATGAAAAGAAAACCAATTGAGTTATCAATAAGTACGTATCTGCCAGGAACTTCACGTTTTGGAAGTCTGATTATTCCATGGTGTGCATATGGAACATGAGCAGGGTCCATGAGGTTTTCCATCAGGACTTCATACCTGAAATGTCAATTGGATGATAATTAATGCCTACTGTCAATAAAAGAGGTCAAAAGTAAATGCAATTGGATAATATAAACCAAATAGAAAAAAACATGCAGATAACATGAGCAAATGCAATCCGCTCTCATCAGGTATCAAAAACTTCTCAACTGTAAACCCTTTTAAAAAGTGATTATGGCACAACCTTGTCTAAAATGCAATGCAGTGACATTGCATGAAGAGTTGCTAAGATCTCTAGTTTTCATCATGCTCCATTTGAAGTTTTAGGTGGTTCCTCCTAACGATATCTTCAAACAAATGATTCATTAGTGCGTTTTCTGCACATCACTGGCTGATTGGTAATTATGTGTCAGGTTTCAACAACTTCAACTGAAAACCATCAAACTAGCTGATCATTGAAATAATTACATCTCAAATGTCAATGACTTCAACTAAATGTCTTTGAAGGAAAGTGATTAATGATGTTATTTAAAGAGCAAGCACCGGTACATCAGTGCATAATAATTTCTAAGACCTGCCCTCTTTTAAGTTTTCATGCATCCTCAATCTCACAACCTAGGTTGCTTATAATAACCATGCCTCTAAACAACTAATTAACAAGGGAGTCTACCAAGCATCACGGTCCAACTGTTAATGTTGTGCTGGTCTAGATAAGCATAAGAAGAAGTGGTTTTATTTATTTAGTTCAGGAGAATAATCAACTGGCCCTTCTTGAGCTGCCTTGATGAATCCTGACGTGAAAAATCCAAGACATGTACAGATACCCTAAAAAAAAAAAATCTTGATAAAAAAACTGCCATAATGCTTAACGAGGACATCCAAAAAGTTGTCAAATATGTTCATTTCACACAAGACTGGCACAAAATAAAATATGCATATAGTTGTACGAAAACCATAAAATTAAGCCTCATGCCAACTATTTCAGGTTGGTAAATCACATCCTACATGGTTTTCTGTTTCGTTCCACATATTATGTTCAAGACCTTGGCCACTGATTCCTCAACTTACCTACTCCTAGCTTTTATTTTTATTTTTTATTTTTCTTGTTGCAGCATATATAGGCCCTATCATCAAGATGCACCAAGAAGATTTGAGAACCGGGACATCGGATGAGTCAGCAGAATCCAAGCATCCAAATAGCATAAGAGACCTGATGATTATATCTGCATAAATGAAAAATTAGAAATTACAAGAAGAAAAAATGAGGAAGCAAATTTAGAATAACAAGTCTCTACTGACTTTACATGGTCTTTAAGTATTTTCATGGAGCCCAAAGTGCGTTTGATCAGGGATCTCAGCAAAATAAACCTACAGGTGTTTCCTTGAATATCTGGAAAGAACATTATTTCTTGCTTCTTTGTGGTGAAAAAAGATAGATGGATGGCTGTTCTAAAGAGTATTGAAGTACGATTCTATCAGAAAGAGAAGTTGAAGCCATCTGCTTAGGAATCTCAGAAAGAACGTTTCAATCAAGCAATCAAGGGCATTTTTTTAATATAATCAAGGACATCAAACTAATGTCCTTCTTATCCACCTAATACAAGAAGAGAAGTTGATTCTATTGAAATCTTGAAGAGAGATTAGCAAGATATATTGAGCCCTTGGAGCCAACATAACAATTGACTAAACTAATTCAGGTCCCACCTCTATGCTAAAATGCTCTTGATGATTTTGACTGTTAGGATTTGACGCCTCGAGATTCAGCCCACATTGAGCCCACAACGAGGTTCGCGGCGAAAAACGGAGTCCAACGAGACCAAGATCACCTGAAACGGAGCTCGGATGGAGGAGATATGAGCTTTTGAAGTCGGCACGAGAATCGAGGTGGCGGAGGACCGTCGGCGACCGGCGGCGGGCGGCAGCGGCGCAGCCGCAGGCGGCGGCGCGCAGGACGCGCGACCCAGGCCCGCGCAGGGGGGGTCCCGCGGCCCAGGCGGGCGCGCGGCCCAAGCGCGCGCAGGCCCGCGAGCAGGCGCGGCCCAGGCCAGCGGCCTGCTGGCCCCCTTGCCCCGGTCCACCGTGGACCGGGCGGTCCACGGCGCGGCCTGTGGACCGCGTGGGCGTTTCCCACGCGTTTCTCGCGGTCCACGGCACTATTCCGTGGACCGGAGCGCGATCGGACGGCCCAGAGAGATCCCGGTCTTGATCCGACGGTTCAGAGGGTTTTTTGGCTTTGTTTAGGACTCCTAATCCCTCTCTAATTAAGTTTTAAACTCTGTTTAAGCCTTTAAAAAGGCTTGTGACGAAACAGAGGAGTGGGTGGTTCGTTTTCTCGCCGTCGTACGAACCCGTGAAGAGAGAGAGAGGCGAGGGCGCTGAGAGAGGAGCAAGAGGCTCCTGGACAGCGGTCGCCAAGCTCTTCAGGGGTTCAGGGGGGTCTCCAAGAGAGAGAGAGCTTTTGTGAGAGGAACTTCAGGTGAGAGAGAATTGGGTGTACAAGGGTTGAGGGTGAGGTCTCCTCTTGTAAAATTTTCTTTTCATAAGTGGAGTTTGCATGCCCCGTGGAGGCGAGCCCTTTTGTGGCTGATCCACGTATTTTGATTGTTTTCTTTTAGTTTTGTTTCTTCTTTCTTCCTGCTGCATCGCGTGGTACTGGAAAGATCTTGGGAGGTGGTGTCCTGGCCAGACATCCACCGAACAAGTGATATCAGAGCAAGGCGGTACAAGAACGCAGATTGCAGTGGTGGTGAGCAAGACTGAAGATGGAGAAAACAGGAACAATCAAGATGGAGATCAACAAGTTCGATGGTAAGAGCAATTTCTCCTTGTGGCAGGCAAGGGTGAAGGACGTACTCATCCAACAGGGGTTGATCGATGCTCTCTTGTGCGATGAGAAGCCGACCACCATGGAGGTGCGGGATTGGAAACGGCTACAGATGCAGGCAGTGAGTACCATCCGCATGTACCTGGCGGATGAGGTGGTGATCCATGTGCTGAGCGAGACTTCCCCGACGGTGCTGTGGTCGAAGCTCGAGGAGTTGTACATGGCGAAGTCTCTCACCAACACTCTTTTCCTCTGGAGGCAGTTTTACCAACTACGGATGACTGAGAGACAGAGCGTGCAGGAGCATCTGAGCCACTTCCAGAAGATCCTCACTGACCTTCTCAGCGTTGGCGAGAACGTTGAGGAGAAGACCAGGGCGCTGGTTTTGCTGGCGTCGCTTCCCTCTTCGTACGAGTCCTTGGTGACTGCTCTTCTAGTGGGGAAGAGCACTATCAAGATGGACGAGGTCACCGCGGCGATACTCCAGAACGAGGTTCTCAGGAGGGAGAACCCAGCTTCGAGCTCAGGTGGCGATAGCTCAGCTTTGGTGGCTTCTGGAGGTGCAGGAGGCGGTAGACGGAGCGACAGGAGATCGCAACGAGGGCGGTCTAAGTCCAGGAGGGACTTGAGCAAAACCAGGTGTTACCGGTGTGAGGAGTTGGGGCATCTAGCCAGAGATTGCCCTCAACTGAAAAATCGGACGGTGGCTGCTGTAGCGACGGCCAGCAGCGATTCAGATGGAGATGTCCTGGAGATATCTGACGAGGTATCTACTTCTTCCCAGCAGTGGATATTAGATTCTGCATGCCCCTATCATGTGTGTTGCAGAGAGGAGCAGTTTGACTCCCTGAAGAACAGTGAGAGCACTGTATATCTGCCGGATGGATCGAGCTGTGCGATCAGAGGCATTGGGACGGTCAGCTGGAGGACACATGACGGTGCAGTGAGGAGATTGGGGGAGGTCCGATACATACCCGATTTCAGGCGGAATCTTATCTCACTTAACAGACTGGATTCGAGAGGCTACAGGATGGTAGCTGGTGGAAGAATCCTGAGGGTGCTACGCGGCGATAGGATTGTGCTGGAGGGGAAGAAGGGGAGCAGAGGACATTATTACCTGGCAGGGAGCCCAGTGCGAGGTGGAGCATCGGGAGCCAGGTGGAGCCCAGAGCGAGGTGGAGCTCCAGGAGGCGGATCGGGCACGAGACAGGAGACTCGGGAGGACGAGAGGCGACGTCGCAAGGTAAAATTCCTATTGCCGCAGGATGATGCCCCGAGCTGGTCTCAGGTCAGGAGGAGCACAGCATACGATGGAGATGGGATCGAGCAGCCTGGCTCGACTCCCATGTTTGCCCATCCATGATCAGCAGGCGATTGCCCCAGGGCATGGGGGCGAGGAGATCCAGAAGCTCTCGGAGTTTGGAGGAGGCCGAATATCGAGTCGAGATGGAGATTGTTAGGATTTGACGCTTCGAGATTCAGCCCACATTGAGCCCACAGCGATGTTCGCGGCGAAAAACGGAGTCCAACGAGACCAAGATCACCTGAAACGGAGCTCGGATGGAGGAGATACGAGCTTTTGAAGTCGGCACAAGAATCGAGGCGGCGGAGGACCACCGGCGACCGGCGGCGGGCGGCAGCGGCGCGGCCGCAGGCGGCGGCGCGCGGGACGCGCGACCCAGGCCCGCGCGGGACGCGCTACCCAGGCCTGCGCGGGGGGGGCCTGCGGCCCAGGCGGGCGCGCGGCTCAGGCGGGCGCGCGGCCCAGCCGGGCGCGCGCAGGCCCGCGCGCGCGGGCCGGCCCAGGCCAGTGGCCTGCTGGCCCCCTTGCCCCGGTCCACCGTGGACCGGGCGGTCCACAGCGCGGCCTGTGGACCGCGTGGGCGTTTCCCACGCATTTCTCGCGGTCCACGGCACTATTCCGTGGACCGGAGCGCGATCGGACGGCCCAGAGAGATCCCGGTCTTGATCCGACGGTTCAGAGGATTTTTTGGCTTTGTTTAGGACTCCTAATCCCTCTCTAATTAAGTTTTAAACTCTGTTTAAGCCTTTAAAAAGGCCTGTGACGAAACAGAGGAGTGGGTGGTTCGTTTTCTCGCCGCCGTACGAACCCGTGAAGAGAGAGAGAGGCGAGGGCGCTGAGAGAGAAGGAGCAGGAGGCTCCTGGACAGCGGTCGCCAGGCTCTTCAGGGGTTCAGGGGGGTCTCCAAGAGAGAGAGAGCTTTTGTGAGGGGAACTTCAGGTGAGAGAGAATTGGGTGTACAAGGGTTGAGGGTGAGGTCTCCTCTTGTAAAATTTTTTTTTCATAAGTGAAGTTTGCATGCCCCGTGGAGGCGAGCCCTTGTATGGCTGATCCACGTATTTTGATTGTTTTCTTTTAGTTTTGTTTCTTCTTTCTTCCTGCTGCATCGCGTGGTACTGGAAAGATCTTGGGAGATGGTGTCCTGGCCAGACATCCACCCAACATTGACAATTAGGAATATCTCACAAAGCCCACAGAAGTATCATAAAGAGACTAAGGATTACAAATTGACAATTGATATCTCTTCAAATATTATCAAAGATATCAGATAAGATTTACATTGTAGTGAGGATTTTGAGATGCATGGAGTTTTTATGTGATGAGAAGGTCAAAGTTAGCATCGTGAATATATAGATCTATGTCTTTGTATGGCAGGAAGAACTTGGAAAGCCACAGAATTGAGAATGCAACCAAAAGATCTATTTCTAGCCCAACATATTTTAGTTTCTAAATAAACATCTTCCAGATGACCAAGATGTTATCTTCATGAACCTTGCATCAACAAGAAGCAAGAATTATGCAAAGTCAAGGAATATGCAAATAAATCCCACCATTTACTAGAAGTAATTCATTCAAAGACAAATATAGATGTTCACATGGTACATTTGGAGGCTAAAGCAACACATATAAGGACAGATATCTCTCTTTGCAGTATAGAGTTTCAGGTTGGTTGCCAAGGTCAAATATCAATTTGATCAGTCCGAAGGAAGCACTAAAGCCTCTCATACATTGTTGACCCCTTCCCTCACAGCTTAAGCTTCTGAGTTCCAGCGGTTATTTAACATGGAATTGGAGCCAAAGTTCATGGTTCCAAATCCCATCCAATCCAAATTTACACGTTTACTTTCTTAAATCTTTTCTTCCCTTGACTCATTCCCTATTGAGTTGTTCTTGGCTTGTTCTTATCTTGAGTCATTCTTGACTCTTTCATGCCTCCACGTACATGTTCTGAACTTCACGAGATGGGGTCTTAAGCCTGATTACATTATTAACCCCTTCCCTCACAGCTTAAGATAAAGGTTAGCATGTGAGGGATAGAGTTAAGACCTAATATACGCTGTTGATCCCTTGACTCATTCACACCTTCACATGCCTGATCCGGGCTGCATGGGTTGTTAAGGAGTGATATACATTTGTTGATCCCTTCCTTCAAAGCTTAAACTTTTGGGATCTAATATTTAGCTGACAGTAAGTCTATTATTTGAGGCAGCTGCATCAATCAGGAATATCTAGAAGCCAAAACAGAAGAGAAAAAATGTGGGAAATGCAATATGATTACGACCATGGATCACTAGAACTTGTGGCCCAGCAAGTCTGTGGACCAATAACCCCTTCAGTATACTCCTGATCACATGAGTAGCAGTAACATTGGGGGCTCATTAAACTGTATAATTAGTAATGCTTACTCTAACATAACATCAAGTATCTTGAGTACAGATAGATAGGACTTCTTTACTTTGATTACACATAAAGCAAATGTGTCGATATAACACTCAGAAAAGAAGGATAGGGAGACAAAGGAGTCAAAGGTAAGCAATAAGATGATGATTTGAAAGACAGTGATGATAAACAAGGTAATTGACTAATATCAGCTTGATCTCAAAACATACCAAGGAAGTATGTCATATGTTGAACCAGCAGCTTGAGTCCTTCATAAAGATCAGCAAGCTAGCACTGTTGACAACAGATTTTGACAGTCTAACTAAAAGTTAGACTAGGTTCAGAAGCATAAGGGCTGCTTCTACAAAGTTGATAGAGTATAAAAATGCAAACCGGAGATAACAACATAAAGGGCAACAGGTGATTCTTAATTAGACGGATTGGGAATTATTTGAGGGTTCAAAATGGCCACAGACCTGGCTGTCATGTGCACTACACTTACTCCACTAGAATTTAATTTCCGAAGAGAGCTTCTAAGCCAAGTTCCACAGCCTCGTTTTAGGATGTTGCTTAGCATTACTTGAGAGTTTTTACATGCATTAAGGTCAGAGCCAATGGTCTACGCTGTACAAAAAACCAAAAGACCCCCTAATGCATGTCTACCCTGTGTTTCTCCATTTGGAAACATTAGTTTATCTATGGGTCTTCATTTTTCAAGCTAATGTTAATTTCCCTTTAGTAATTTATCTTTATAATTGCCTTTTAAAACAATACGGCAATCCTCCAGCTGAGTATAATTTGAAACAATACAAATTGTTCAACTAACAATTCAACTTCAGGTCTACGATGTGATGAAAAATGTTGAATTTGATCTTGTTCGAGCCGTTTTAAAAGGGTTTCACCACATCAAACAGTTATACGTATGTACATACAGACATAACATACATAAATAATGTACATACACGCATATAAAATTTTACAGAAAGAGAAGGAAAACCTGCTAATTTTTTCAAGCTTCTAAAGACATCGAATTGTCAACTATGGACTACAAAGCTAAAGTTAATACAGAGAAAGGCATTTACCCATATGGAAGATCTCTAAAACCCGCTAATAGTTTCAACCTTCTAGAGACATTAAATTGCCAACCATGGACTACAGAGCTAAAGTTAATACAGAGAACAGAATTTACCCATATGGAAGATCTCTCGTCCACATACCTACAAACATATCAAATTACATAGAAAGAGAGGGAAAACCCACAAATATTTTCAAGCTTCTAAAGACATCGAATTATAGCTAAAGTTAATATAGAGAACGGAGTTTGCCTATATAGAAGACATACATACGTACATACATACATATCAAATAACATAGAAAGAGAGGGAAAACCCACTAATATTTTCAAGCTTCTAAAGACATCGAATTGTAGCTAAAATTAATATAGAGTGGCAATTGCACATGCATACATACATACACGCATGCATGCATCAATCCATACATACATCCATACATATATACAGCCATACATGCATGCATACATCCATAAACACATACATCCATACATGCATATATCCATCCATCCATACATACATACATGCATATGCATACATTCATAGATGCATGCATCCATACATGCATACATCCATCCATACATGCATGCATACATACACACATCCATGCATGCATACATACATACATGCACATACATACATCCATGCATGCATTCATACATGCATGCATGCATACATGTGTGCATTTACATACATCCATCCATGCATATACATACATACATACATACATACATGCATGCATGCATGCATGTACATACATCCATACATGCATATACATCCATGCATACATGCATGCATGCATACATCCATACATGCAAACATACATCCATACATGCATGCATGCATACATACATACATACATGCACATACATACATGCATGCATACAGATAGACAAATGGAAACACCTTCATACAGACACACATATACATACATGCATACATACACAGACATACATACATACATACATACATACAAACGCACACACATTGACACGTACATGCATACATACAGACGGACAGACAGACGTACACACATAGATATCAAATTACACAGAAAGAGAGGGAAAACCAGCTAATATTTTCAAGCTTCCAAAGACATTGAATTGTCAACTATGGACCATAGAGCTAAAGTTAACACAAAGAACAACGTTTACCCATACGGAAGATCTCTCGTTCCCATTGCAGACTTGTACGATGGGTCATCCAACTCTGGAATGTAGGGAGGTCTTTCCTTCATCAAAATATCCTTGTATTCGGGATTGGTGCTCGGCCAAAACCACACAATCTTGTTCTGCTCGACACAGGGATAAACAGCTGCACATGCCTCTTTGAACGTTTGAACCTGTGGAGTTGTACTAACTCAATAAAACTAAAGCAAACATCTTATGCACAATTATTATTATTTTTTTTTTTAAACTTAGATGAAAAATGCGATCATTTCTACATTAAGCATTTCATTCAATTCAAATTGTTCACTAACGAATTGGATAAGCAAAGCAAGAAAAGATTTGATACAGATACTATCGGAAGCGTTACCGGAGGGCCGTTTGGCGGCGCCTGGGGGATGTGCTTGCAGCTGCCGGCGCCGTCGAAGCACCATCCATGATAGACGCACTGGAGGCGGCCCCAAGGGTCGACTTGGCCCTCGGAGAGCGGAGCGAGGCGATGGGGGCACCGGTCGTCGAACACCTGCCACCGGCCCTCCTGCCGGTCCCACCAGATCACCACATCGTGGCCCATCGCCGTCTTGGCGTTGGGGGCCCGCTTGTCGAGGTCGATGACCAGGGCGAGCGGGTACCACTGGGCGAACCAGTCGAATTTCTCGTCGCCGGGGAGATCGGTGGTGGTTGTGGCGGGGGAGGAGGAGAGCTGGGTGTTGAGTCTGGTGGTTTTGGTTGGAGAGAAGACGTGGTGATGGGTTTTTTTGGAGTGGTGGTTGTGACGGTGGTGGTAGTGGAAAGGAAGAGAAGGGAGGGGGACTGGGCGTTTGGAGGGGAGGGGTGAGAGGTGGAAGGGACGGGAGGAGGTGAGGGAGATAAGAGCTTGCATGGGAATGATGTGGGCAGGCGATGGAAGAAGGGAGAAAAGGAGGAGCTGTGCTGATAGAGGTGAGGTAGAAGGGAAAGGGGGAGTTTCTACTTCCCGGGCAGGTGGAGGTTGCGCCATCAATCATATGTCAGAGTTGGAGATTTTAATTTTTTTTATTAAACAGTGAAGTCTAATTACTGGTCGGGATGGTTGGAGGTAGAATAGTTTTTAATTATAATATATTTGACATGGGATGACCCATTCAAAATTTAGGATGATATAAACGAGGATAATAAAATTATCATTTTAATTGTATCATGATAATTTTATATGATAATAATTTTAAATTATTTATATTTTTTAAATTATTTTTTAATCTAGTAATATGATATTCATCTTTGAGATCGAGAATTCAAATTATTTTTAGACAATAATTTTGGACTGAAATATGAAGATAAAAATATTTTTTAATCTACTAAAAAAATTGATATATTAATATACCATTAATATATTATATCAATATTATATATAATATTATATTATATTTAATATTTAATATCATATTTATGATATATATTATATGATAATATATTATTAAGTATATTATTATCATATTATGATTCAATGATAATTTTAAATTAGAATAAAAATATTTTATTATATTTTATATTTATATAATAAAATATTTCATATATTATTTCAATTTATCTTATTTTTTTGATCAAAATAAATATTTATATTAATAAATAATATATTAAAATATAAATAAAAATATTAATTATATAATAATAATTAATATATTTTTATAAAATTAATAATTTATATAATTAATAAATATTAATTATTAATATATTAATAAATATTAATTATTAATATATTAATAAATATACTAATATTTTATTAATAATATATTATATATGATTAATAAATATATTTTTATAAATATATTATAGATAATTTTGGTATTGTATAATTAGTGATCTTGGAATTCTATAAAATATCAAAAGTGTTATTCATGGATACTCAGAATCTTTAATCACTAGACCATGGTCTACTAAATATCATGATCTTAGATTATTAGTGATTATATCACTATAAGATTTAGATCTCATGATTTTGAATCATCATGATAATCTCATTTGAATCATCAAATGATATCTTAAAAATTTTATTTTTTTTATATGTGCAAATCTAATCCATACAACTTTTCTATCATTGCTCTCTCTCCCTCTCTCATCTCTCCCCTTCTCTTTCTCACCCCCCATCCTCCCTCTCTCTCTCCGTCTCTCCATTATTTCTTTTATATTTTTCATATTTTATACTTTTTTAACTAAATAGACACCATATTCTTAATTTGGCTTGTGCAGTAATATGCATCAAGAATTTATTTCGTCATACAATTAGATCTTTTCATCAAGAACTTATTTCATTTACGAATGAATCTTCTCCCACTAAAGTAATATTTTTTGTAAAGTTAATATTTGGATATATAATATTTGAAAAAATAAATTTTACATATTTGATTGATAATAAAAAAATGATATATTTTAGAATGACTTATATTTAGTTGAATATTTATTTTTAAAAAAAAATTATATAAAATATCTACTATATCTTTAATAAAGAAAAAGATCTTATCCCATTCTACCTAGAAGCATAAGAGTACTTTTAGAAAAGATAATTCCAATTCTCAATTGGTGGGAATTGAACTTTTTCATATTCTATATGTATTTTTCTTTCCGTATAAAAATTTTAGTCACATAGAAAAATTATTTTATTATTTTTTTAAACTCCAACTAAATATGAACGCATCTCTTATTTTTTTATTAACCATGCTTTTCTTCCTCCTCTGCCTGCGAATCAAATGAATCATAAAAAGTTCAATTGCAGGAGAGCCACCTTTCTATACTGTGTATTATAATGGGAAGAGATAAAACCACTAACAAAGTGCATTGCTTGCAAAGTCTATATATCAACTGTTATATATCCAAAAAAATTACCAAAATTTTGAGCATTCGAATATATATTTTGAAAAAATAAAGTTAGCTTTGTTGAATTATATATTTACTAGTATTAGAGATACAAGGATGACAAAGGATGGTAAAAAAACAACACAACCAATAATAATACATGGAATTATTTGTCAATATTTAAAATATATATGAAAATAAAGTATACATATATAAATTGTTTCATATACATCTTACATATAAACATGATATTCATGATAACAAATATCAGGTGCTTTGTGTTTATATATGGTACTAGCAATGCAAGTTTCGCTGCATTGCGGCCAACAACCATCCATCCAAGTTTTGTATTCAGCAATAATTTAATTGAGATGAAGTTTAATTCAAAATAAAATCCGAAATGCATCAAAGGTTTTTAAGTAAATCATGAAAATCTATATATACGTCATGAAATTTACGAAAGCTAAAGGAATAATGGAGTAATTCTTCATTATTTCTTTATTGTGGATATCTTTCTATACATAGAAGGGGAGTTTAAAGCTCCATTCTGTGATACTTGTCGCAAGTTTAAGAATCTGTAGTCTCCTTTGTCAAAGGAAAAAAAGTCAAAAACAAATAATCCACCACCAGTATCATCCGATCTCATCATTTTTACCAATCGTGATCGTTTGAGCCCCCCACTTTGTCAAACCAAAAAATATAAAAATCCACTCACTACCCATCACATCCCATCCGGATCATTTTTATCCAAAAAAAAAAAAAAACTAATCCATCACATCCCATCAAGATATCGAATCTACATGGAAGAATAAAAAATTGATTAAAAAATAGATGGCAATTATTAAATCTCACACGTTAACAAGGACAAATACAGAGAAACTATCGTCCCACGGTGGAACAAAATTGAAAGAGAGAATAGTGGCAGAGGGATACAATAGATGGTATTTGGATAGCGACGCTATCAAATCTAAAGGCAAAAAAAATATATATTTATTGATCTTTGTCATCATTTTTATCTTAATATATTATTTTTATAATTATATATTTTTATTTTTTAATAAATTTTTTAAAAAAATTATATTATTATTTTTTTAATAAATTATATAATAATTTTTTAAAAATAATTATGCGATCATATAAAGATTAGGATCTCATCCATATTTTTAATTTTTATATGAAGCCTAGTCGAATATATTGTACTGAAAATAATATTTTTAAAAAAGATAAAAATAAATTTTTTTATGATATTCATATTTCGTAAGATTAGATTTAATTATGAAATAAATTTTAAATTTTTTTAAAAAAATAAAAATAATCATAAAATGAAAATAAGATTAATGCAAAGCTCTATCATAGAAACCACCAACCTAACCTATCCTGATTTCATCCATTTTTCTCTCTCCATCTCTTCTTTTTGAACTTCTCACGATCCTTTTCTCTTCCCTTATCCTCGGAATTAAAGTCAAAAAAATTTAGTAAGATATGAATAAAAAGTATATGCTATCAATTTTATATTATTTTCTTTCTATTTTATACTATTCCGATGTGTAGCGCAGGTTCCATGCTAGTTGTAAAATCAAAGGCCACTTCAAAAATTTGGAAATATTATTGTTGCTTTGTTCTAAACTGAATATGTCTTCTTGTTACCAGCGATGGTTAATTTCTACAGGGCACTTCAGCAGAAATAACTGATAAGCATGTTTTTTAATAAAATGAAAACTAAGCATCTGCTATTGGTTTATCTTCGTCGTCTGCGATCCTCCATCAAAATCCACTGTTTCGCTGTCTATAAAGCGGTTGTAAGCCAAAAAAAAAGAACCAAGTGGACACTCGTTCTTCAAAATAGACCTTCCCTTGAAACCCTAATTCTAAGTTAAAATTCTCGGAGAATCTGTAACACCCCGGCCCAAAATCAGCCATAGCCCAAACCAAAAAAAAAAAAAAACAGTGGAGAAGACTCCCAAAGGGAGTCTTCTTCCTCCATTCACCGGCTCCCAATCGGAGACGGAGACAAGCTCCCTCCGATCCTATTTAAGGAGGAGATCCCTCCTCTCTCCTTTCCATCGAAAATCCCGGAGCAAAACGACGGCAATCGTCGAAAATTCCTCATGGAGATCCATCACTGTGACGTCCAATTTCTCGCCGGAAAAGCTTCGCCGACGACGGAGGTAAGCCTCCTCCCCTTCCTCTCTCCTTCCCCTTCCTTCCCGTACCGATGTGCACGCTCGCCAGCGACCGGAGTCGCCGGATTTTGTTGCGGAAGAAATCCTTCTTTTTGCCGTTTTCCGTCGCCGGTGGTCACCGCCGACCACCGGTTTGGCCGCCTCTTGCCGTCGGATCAACTCTCCTTTGGCCGCCGATCATTTTCGTGCCGGCTGCACCACCGGCCGGCCAACCAATGAGGGGATCAAAGATCCCCTGTTTCGGTCAAAAACAAGCCACGGGAAGAAAAGAAAAGAAGAAGGAAGAAGAAGAAGAAAAGAAAAGAAAAGAAAAAAGAAAAAGAAAAAGAAAAGAAAAAGGAAAAAGAAAAAGAAAAGAAAAAAAAAAGGAAAAAGGAGAAAGAAAAAAATAAAAATAAAATAAAATAAAAAGAAGAAGAAGAGAGAAAAATTTTTTCTCTCTCCTCTCTCTACCTTCTCTCTCTAGATTCTCTCTCTATTTTCTCTCTCTAGATTTTTTCTCTCTCTTTATGGATTTTATCTCTCTAGTGTCTTTCTCTCTCTCTGATTTCATCACGGATCCTAGGATAAAATTGAGATGAAAATAAGATGATCCGAGATTGCTCCGAAATTCATGCGGTAGACCTGATCCCAGTCCGATTCTATTTGAAATTTGTAACACTTGATTTATGTTAAGTCATCCTGATAGGACCTCTGATGATCTTGACCATGATTGCCTCATCGGAAGAATACGAAAATTTTTCTCTCTACTTTCTCTCTCTAAAATTTTCTCTCTCTTCATGGATTTTCTCTCTCTAAAAGTCTTATGGATCAGTGGAGGATCCTGATACATAGATAAGTCCTAATTTTGGTTAATCCTAAGAGAGGTCCTCGATCTGTGTTATTAGGATCGATTATCGGTAAATTTTCTCCATATATAATTTTTATATTTGATCAGGGTCATGAAGAGATACGATTGTCTGCATAAGATATCGAGTGAAATATCTTGTTAGAGAAATTCATAAATCAAAGAAGAAAATTGATTTCTGTGCTTGGATCAGTCACCGGTAAAGGTAAGAATCTCTGTACATGATCATCATTATATATGTTATTTTACCGTTGGTTTTATCTCCTTGATTTTGCATCGTTGGATTTGAGATCGATGAATTTGTTATATCTGAGACACTGTTATTTATTTATGTGATTTTGAGCATGAGTATGTTATATCAATTCATATGTATCAGCGATTGATGGCATGATTATATGGGTATGACATATTTATTACACTGTAAAATTTGAATTGATTAATGAAGTCAAATATTATAATTTCATGAAAATGAAGAGAAAGAGAAATTTGGTTTGGACTGACCTTGTCATGTGGAATAGCTTGCCAGGAGCTTATGCCTGAGACAGCCCCCATAGGCTTATGTGTGGAAGAATATGATCCGAGAAAGATCATGAAGAATCTGATCCGAGAAAGATCATGAATAGTTTGATCCGAGAAAGATCATGGCCACTTTGATCCGAGAAAGATCATGAATATTTCGATCTGAGGAAGATCACAGAAATCGATCCGAATAAAAGATCGTCGCATGATCCTGGTAGTCTAAAGCCAAAGCCAAAGCCAAAGCTAAAGCTAAAGCCAAAAAGAAAAGAATTAAAGACGATATGATAATAGAAGAAAATAGAAAGATAAGACATGAAACAATCGTTGAATAAAATTGTTTCTCTTATTAACATATGATGATGCATCTCTTTTGATGAAACAGATAATCTATAAATGTTTGCAGTATTTTGGACAATGAACATCGACTTTATGTGTTATTGCTTATCTTTATTTTCAGATTATATTATTATATTGGTGTAATATGAAAATTCTTACTGAGCTGTAAAGCTCATACCTCTTCATTTTCTTTTCTTCTCAGAGTTATAAGATGTCCATGGTTGGCTATGGTATGGATTTGTGAGTGAGCGGATGCATAGATAGAGTACCGTTGATACATGATCAGAGGATTGAAGAAATGTTAATTGTAATTATGCAAATTTTATGAATTATTATTGAAATTAAATATTATGGTTGATAAGATTGTAATGATTTAATTTGGCCTTGCATATTCTTTAGGGCTTGCTCTAAGGAGTGTGCGGCCATCACGTATCCGACCCGGGTGTTGGGTTCGGGGCATGACAGAACCACCGCTAGATGTCCAAGCTCACATCTACCAAAAAGAGGTTCCTCTTGTTCCATGGTTTTGTTTCTTCTTGCTTAAGGGGCCTTGAGAAAGGATCAAGCTCAATGTTAGTCAATGTTGGGTTGAAACTTTCTTTGGTTTCCTCGTAGCTTAAAATTGTTGAATTTTATGTCATTATTGATGTTCATTTTGGTGAAGGTGGAGCTTTTTGTTGGTTTCCTTTTAATAATATAGATGTTTAGATGTGCATAAACCTAGAAGTTGCCATTATCAAGTTCAATTCAAGTGAATGATAGGTTGGAACTTTCTTTGATTTCCAATAGAGCTTAAAATTGTCGAATTCATCAAAGTGACTTGGGTTGATGATTGAAAAGATCTTTGTTTTGTTAGTCTCTCCTTGGAAGAGGATTTGCATAAGGCAAAATATTAGCCAACATGCATAGGCTTTAGGAAAATTCAACAGTGCTTTCTTGGTAATATAGGTGATCTAGACCTAGACAGGCAATGAGAATGCTAAAACTAGTGTTTGTCATGCTTTAATTGCAGTTTCAAGCTTCCGACGTGGTTGAGGCATCCCCATGAAGAATGAACTCCATAACGTGAAGGAACTTCAGCGACAACTTTACTGTAGAATAAGACTCCAAGAACATCAATAATTGGGCCTAAATGTAAATTAAATTTCCTACTCTTCAACAAGATTATAGACTTTAGATTGCATATGAGGCTGTTCTTTCCCCTCATTAGCCATAGTGCTCCCAAGACAGCAGGAGACCAGTTCTTGTTTCTCTTTCTTTATTCTCTCCTTCCACAGTTTTAGGAGGTAGATGAGCAGATCCGCTTGGATGCCCCTTTGCCCTGTTAACAGTGCTATTTTCAATACTTAGCTAAATTAAATAGATAACTATAACTCATTTACTTATATAAAATGATCTATTTCTCAGCTTAGATATATCTTGCTTTTCCAAATATCTTTCAGCTAATACTAGATACAACGTCAGTCCAAATATTTCAAGACTGCTGCACCATCTGCATTCATATTGCTTGATGAATGCCGACAATTTTTGAGGTAAATCTTTCCCGGCATTTGCAATCATTATCATCAATTTTGCTCGAAATCTAATTTAGATGAAAAAGCATGATCATCCTTCTCAAATATGCCAGCAAATTACAATAAACCATGCAGCCATTGCTGTGCATTAGATACACTGATCTTCAAGCAACCTAGAAGTTTCCGGATATCTTTAGTTACTCTGGAGTTTCTTGGCTGAATTTTTAGTCAACTGGGCAGTTTGTTTGGGCTTGGCTCTGCTTAAAAATAAGGGCCGGCGCTCAAAAATTTAAAGCTTGGCTCACAAACTAGATGAGCCTCAAGAGAAATTCTTTGTGTACCATGGGTGGTGTAGAAAATCCAATATGACGAGAATCGCTTTAAGTAATTGGTCTATGTAATCATCATTTTTCAATGTATATTTAATATCTGCAGTTCTATTTTTTCGTTTAAAAATCTTATATGATGAAAATATCTCTACTCTTTGAAAAAAATATGACATCCTATAGCATATTATAACTTCTTACATTCTGGATGTTATAATATGGTCAAAAAAATTATGACATCCTGTAGCATATTATGATATTCTGCGTCAAATTATGACTTTCTGCATGCATCATAATATAGTCTAAGATGTCATAATATAGAAAGGATATTTTTGTCCAACCACTTTTCAATGCGTATTTAATGCTTGCAGTTCTCTTTTTTCGTTTGAAAATTTTAAATGATGAAAATAACCCAGCTCTTTGGAAATAATTATGATATTCTATAATATATTATGATATTCTACGTTAAAATTATGACATCTTGCATAAACATAAGATGTCATAATTTTTTTCAAAGAACAGGGATATTTTCGTTATTTAAAATTTTCAAACAAAAAAGTGAAATTGCAGACATTAAATACGTATTAAAAAATAATAGCTATGTGGATCAATCACATAAAGCAATGCGTTCTACGTCAGATTTTCTACACCGCCCGCGATACACAAAGAATTTTCCTGAGCCTGAATATAGGAGGCTTCCAGAAGCGAATGAAAACTCAGCTTAACTCGATAAGAAGCACAGCTCAAAGCTCAAACCAACCTAGCTTGAATAGCTTCCGTTGAGCTTGACTCAAGCTCAAATAGAGATCAAGGGTATATAATGGAGTAATTCTTTGTGCATCTCATGCGATGCAGAAAAAATATACCATCCTATCTTATTAGGCCACGTAGCCACTGCTTTCCAATATGAATTTAATGCATGCGGTTCTATTTTTTCTTTTAAAATTTTAAATGATAAAAATATTTTTTTTATTTTAAAAAAATTATGACATTCTGTGATCATATTATGATATCCTGCGGTCAAATTATGACTTCCTGTATGATAAGAAGTCATAATTTTATTCAAAAAATCATAAAGAGGGAAAGATATTTTTGTCATTGAAAATTTAAGAAATTTTTAAATGATAAAAATATCTCTCCCTTTCTTATGATATCCTATGGCCACATTATGATTTGTTGTTATACAGAAAGTCATAATATAACCACAAGATGTTATAGTATTATCATAAGATGCCATAATTTTTTTTAAAAGAAGAAAGGCATTTTTGTTATTCAAAATTTCAGACCAAAAAGTAGAACTGCAAGCATTAAATGTGCGTTGAGAAGTGGTGGCTATGTGGACCAATAAAATGAGATGGTATATTTTTACTGCACCGCATGCTGTGCATAAAGTCTTTCTCTTATATAATGATTCAAGCCTGAGCAACCTACTACCCAGCATGGCTTGGCTCATTTGTGTCCCTGATGATTAGTGCTACATGGCCGTATGGCAGCATCTGCCAAATTTTTTGGAATTCCCTTGTCTTAGATTGAGTTGGATTGAGAAAAAATTCAGTCAACTTTATTTTATTTAAAGCTATGCTGCATATGATTTTGAGCTCTAGCTTTTGTTTCTACACATGCTATTTATGTATAGGTTGGGTTAGGAAATTTTAAAGTAATTAGGATTGTTAGAAAAATGGTTTTGGTTTGTTATATAAGATCCTACAAGAGTCAAAGTTCCGTTATTCTCGAATCTTGATCCCCCATTTCTCTCATATTGATAGAGTATTTTCATCATGTGCTTAACCTTCATATTTTCAGATAATCAGGTTTGAGGATTTAAAGTAAGCTGTTAGCTACATGTGCTTGTAGTTAATCAATCATCTAACCTTTAAATATCCGAATCAAACTTTGGATCCTCAAAATTTATGTGAAACCTTATCTCTGGTAACAATTTCTCACATAGACTCCATCCGTCATTGTTCTGCTAAAACAAAATTAATATTTTTGAAAAATTATAGAAACACATCTCAACTTTAATCCAATTTCACTTATACCCCCTTTACTTTAAAATATATCAGACTGGTCCTTCTAATTATTGATATATATTCCAATATAGTTCAATCGTATATTTCTTTTAACAGAATGATGTTACATGACTATCATATAATACCATTATTTTATAAAATAATAAAAATATACTTATCTCTACTTTCTCTCTCCTCTCTTCTCTCTAATTGATCCCCTCTTGCGTCACTAGTGTTTCCCTTTCTTCCTTCTCCTTTTCCCTCCTCTTCCGCTTCACTCATTTCTCCTTCTATGGTGGCTCCCTTCACGACCAACTATTCCTCATGACCCCTCTTGTCCCTTCTCCCCTTCCTCCTCATCCACTCCTCCTCCTTCTCCAAGCTTGCCCATGAGCCCTATCCCTTCAGGGTAGCTCTCTCCACCTCCAACCATTCTTCATCGGTGAGCCATCCATCCCCCTCCTCTCCTTTTTCATCTATTTCTCCTCCTCCAAACCACCCATGAGTCATCTCCTCTCCCCTCCTTTTTTTTCTCACCCATTTTTTTTTTCTCATCCTCTTCCTCCTACAAATCCGTCCATGAGCTATACCTTCTTTGGTAACCCCATTACCTCCATCCCTTCTCATCGGCAACCAATCTTTCTCCTGTTCCTCCTCATCCTTTTTTTCTTCTTCTCATCCACTTTCTCCAAGACTGCTCCTAAGTCTTCCTCCTCCATGGTATTCTCTCCACCTCCACCCATCTATTGCTAGCAACTTCTTTCCTTTCTTCATCCCTTCTCCTCCTCCCATCTCACTCATGAAGTCTTCGATGCCATCCTTTCCCTCTATGCCAACCTCTGTGACCTCATCTTTCTCTTTTATGATGGCTCACTATACCTCCATCTCTTCCTCACAGGTGACTCCTTCCATATGAATGATCGTATTTTCGTTTATTAAGAGAGAAAGCTAATACTATTTGTCGGTAAGTGAATGGCTAGACTATATTAAAATATATTAATAATTAAAAAAAATAATTTTATATTTTAAAAATATAGAAGATATAAATAAAATTAAACTAAAATTAAGAAAAAATTCATATAAATTTTTTCTAATATTTATCCAAAATCTCTAATAGGCTAAATTTCTATTCATTGCAGTTCTGAACTTGATCAACCTTGATAGATCCTAGTTCTCCAGCTTTACTATTTGACAACATTAAAAAGCCTTCAGTCAAGCGCATTGTTTTCCATTTCTTCCCCTACATCATGTGAACATCTAAAATATTAGCAAATAATCAAGTACTGCAAATTTAAAGAACAGTTCTTTTCGAAGGAGAATTAAAAATATAATCCTCTAGCACATCCATTGTCTGGGGTAAGTAGTCGCTCTACACGCACTTGATTTTTTCTAGATATATAAAGCATCAACCATAGCGATAAAAGATATAGGTAAAAGAACCGGTTTCTTTCAATTTCAAGAAGTGCGACACACAAAATTGAATTGTGGCTAATTATGATGGGAATAAAATACTATCATATTCCGAAGAAAAAGGTTGTTATTGACATGTCACCTCATTGCTTGGAATACACTTCAGCATCCCATATTTCTGTTTAAATACTATGATATGGTTTAATAAATTTGGTGGACGTTTCTCCCGTCCTCAAAAAAGATGATGCAGTACCCACACCAAGGATCAAGTTTGGAACATAATCAAACGTGTTGTGGGTCGGATATCGGGAGACCGAACTTCGAAAATCCCATATCGATCACAATCGAGAGTATCTATTGCTTAAGAGTGCGGACTCCCTCTTGCCCACGTGAGGCACTTTTTGCAGGACAAAATCGTGAGGGGTGGGATTCTCACCGGGTCATGTGGCCTGCGCCCCGCTCCAGAGCGGACAATACCTCACGTGCTTTCAGTAAGGGGGGAAGGTCTGGCACTTTGGGTACGTAGCCTCAACATTGACGTGCCAGGTAGGGGAACCCGTCCCCGCACTCACACACTCCGAAAGCATATGAGGTATTGTCCGCTCTGGAGCGGGGCCCAAGCTATATGACCTGGTGAGAACCCCACCCCTCACAGTTTTGCTCCGCAAAAGGCACCTCACGTGGGCAAAGGGGAGTCCGCACTCTTAAGCAGTAGACACTCTTGACTGTAGTCGATATGGGACTTTTGAGGCTCGACCTTCTGATACCCGATCCACAATAAAACGTATAGAGGTTTATTAGGTCATATTTTTCGTAAGTTTTGTAATGTGAAGTAGCAGTTACCTGTTCAGATATCAATTTACAGGGATTGGATGAAGGTAACTGGGACATATAAAGCCCCACTTGGCTTCTCCTTGAAATTCATCCCTAAACTGAATTCAAAAAGCTATTAAAAGTTTCTCAGTGACTTTTAAGTAAAATAAATAAGACTTTGACTCTGAAGGAATATATTTAGTTTATTTTCGAAACATTGGAAAACTAAGGGACATAACCTGTCACAAGAAACTTATGCCATTGCATTCAAATAGGTGTTGTGATTTCTCTGATTATATCCATCCAAATGTGGCCCATATTAACATACATTGAAATTTATTTTATATATTTTAATTGATCTGAATTCTGATTAAAAATAAACCTCCGATAAAGTGACGATATATATTAGATAGTTTGATAAAGTTGAGCTTTGCACAACCATCATGGATAAAATACATCTTCCAATCTTTATGATTGATTCAGATACTGTCTCTCATAGGTGGGACACATTATAAAAGAGCTTCTACAGACTTGATCCCCTACTCATCCGAAAACTTGTGACCCTCCCCATCAGGTATGCTCAGATTAGGGATAGAAAAATCAAGGCACTACTCATTGACAATGAGGAACATCCAGGATTGATTTTCTTATAGTTACAGATTGTAGATGGATTGATTCATTTAGGACTTGAACAACAATGACTGGAGGTATGATTATTTTCATATTAAAAATTAAATTTTTAATATTCAGTGATATCAGAGCCATCTCTATACTATTTTGTTCAGTCCATTGATCTTGTGACTATATGAAAAATTTTAATATACCATATTTTTGTCCATTTTTGGGTATATTAGGGATTATTTCATTATTATTTATGAATAAGATGAAAAAGATACGGATCTTCTTTTGGGGCTGACAGTGAATCTTGAAGCCACGAGTTGAATGTTGAATTGATCGCTTGAGATTGTAGTCATCATGATGTGGATCTGTTATTGGATTCCATAAAGAATTTATAAGTTTTATTTATTTATTTTAATAGGATCTTGATCATTCTATAGTTGTTTAAATTAATTAATTAATTAATTAAAGTTGGAAGAAGAAGGCCGGGTCTCCTCCTCTCTTAATCATGGTGGCCAGTCCTCCGGCTTACATCCGACACATCGTCGGTGAGCTTCCCATCCAGCCACCAATCCTTTCGGCAACCATCTAGTTTATAAAAAAATATTGGGGCATGAGGATCAAGACCGATTGATGGCCTCCTCTTTCGAAAAGGTACATTGACCTCTATATTTGGAGACCCTCGCTGCCGACACCATCTCCTAAGGAAGACCGAGCCAACATCGGATTTTATGGCTGACGATTGGAAGTTTTTTTGCCGTTCCAGTGAGCCGCCTCTTAGGAACCATCAGATCATGTTAATCAGTGGAACTCTTCTCCATCACAAGCTTAAAGGGGTGATCAATACTAGTGAGGGCAGCAGTCCATCGATTAGGAACTTCTGACGGCTGCTGGTTGGGCTTTGGAGGGGAGGAACGCCAGCTTTTGTCCTCTCCTCCATCAATTTCTCATCCATAAAATTACCCATTGCTGGCTCATTGGTGATCGAGACAGCGATCTCAGAAAATACTTGGTCTATAAAACAGACTGAAGTGATGATTCCTATTGTTATTTCTTAGGATAACATTTAAAAGGAATCACCACTTTATCAAGTTTCACTCCATGAGATTTCTATTGTCGATGAAGTAACTGTTTAACCACCGCCACAAACGAATCAAATGACAACTTTCTGGAGATCTATTAGTAGGGATGACAATGGATAGGATTTCGATCAGATATTATACTACCCATCCCTAAATCTGAACTTAATACCCTATATCCAAACCCTATTCGATACCCGATCAGGTAAGAAAAGAAATACCCATCTGAAGGGAATCATGGTGGGTGATGTGCATGCATTTTTTAAAATTTACAGTAGAGCATACATAGATTAAAAAATTTAATCTACAATGCATGTATAGATCAAATCTAAAATCACCATACAGGATCTATGATATGAACTGATATGCATGTATATTAAACTGAAATCTAAAATTCAGCAAGTATAGATCATATCTATGTGTAATTAGATCATATCTAATTCATATTTAAATCACATTTAAAAATTAATTGAGATCAAAATCTCATATCTAAGCGCAGATAGTAGATCACCACATTCAAAATCCATCATAGTTGGTTCTTCATGATGCTTGATAGCCGCATATGCGTCCGGCCTCTACGGGTATCCATATAAAGCCCTTGTGCCGATCGATCTCCTTGGGAGTGCTAGCTTACGAAGACACTATCCTTTGACTGATTTAAGAGGAACATAATGAAAATGAAGAATAAAGAGATCTTCTCCTTTTCTTTCTAGATCTATGCATCTGATTTTTACAATAGAGATCAAGAGAAGAACCCTTTCTTCTCAATTTTCTTTCGCATAAGGGAGAACATTTCTCTCTTCCTTTCATGCCCTTAAGAAGAGCTTTTCTTCTCTAATTTTTTATGATGAGAATTAGATCTAATCTGATTTTTCATATTGAAAATCATAGGAGATCTTGAGCCCTAGAAGAATCCAAAGGAAAGATCCAAAAGAAGAACTGTTCTTCTCCCTTTTTCTTCTTGATCTAGAAATCCAGGAAGCCCCAAACATCCAACCAGATTTTTTTAGTATTTCTTCTCTAAATCTTTATATTAAAAATTAGATCTAATCTAATTTTTATTTTAAAAAAATAATAATAAAAAATTGAAAGAAGAACTCCTTCTTCTTCAAGACTGCGCACAAAAAAGAAGACCCTTCTTCTTCTTTGATCTTTCTTTCTTTGGAAAGAACTTTTCTTCTCCAATTTTTTGCTGTAAAATCAGCAGAGAAGCTTTTCTTTAATGTCCAAAAATTAGCAACAAATTCTCACAAAAATTCTTTCAAGAAGGGAGGAGAAGAGGAGAGACAAGGTGCATAAGATATGGGGTGTCCAACTCTTGGATGCCCCCTTCTTCCTTTTTTTTTTTTTTGGGTGACAAGAAAGAGAAGGGACGCCTCTTTCTTTTTCACGGGAGGAAGAGAGGGGGTGCATTTGGGCATGAAGAATATTCCATGGTAAAAGGTGGGGCGTGGAGAATATATCACATGGGGTGTTTTTGTTGGTTAAGTCCTATTTCAAATAGGATTCAAGATCTTGATCAAATTCTAACTAATTCTTGGATCCAATCCTAACTAATTTAGAAATTAGTTATAACAAACTAACTAATTGAGTCCTAGTCCAATTATGAAACAAATTAGGCTCCAATCGATTTTGAAATTAGTTAGATTAAAATTTTATTGATCCAGAGATTGATTCTTGATGGATATCAGGGAAGCTATTTGATAATAGGGTTTGATCTAATCAAGCCTATTATCCAATAAGATTTGATTCAATCAAAATATATATAAAATAATTGAATCTTATTCAACTTAGAATTTGATTTACATCCTTGAGATCAATTGGAACAAGTCCTATTATTCAATAAAGATACATTCAATCAATTCAAAACCAATCTAATTAAATCTAATTCAATTAGATCTAATCCAATCTCCATTACTCAATCAAATTAAATCAATTAATAATCATATTGTTAATTAATTATTCTTTTAATTTATCAATTATTAGTAAATAATTTATTGCAACCTTTGTAAAGGATTAATCATCAAACAAATTGATAATTAAATCCTTCAACGATTCATAATCGTCGATCAGCCATTTAATCAGACAGGTACTTCTATGTGTGTGACCCCATATATTCAAATCTAAGCCAGTAGCATAAGAATAATTTTTGTACTAAACAATGTAACCATCTAGTAATAGAACCCGACATTTGAATAGATCGAATGTATGCCCAGCAATACTCTAGAATCCATGCTTATATAGTTACCGTGTAATTCATCTCTTTGACACTCGATACTTAAGGATGACTTTGGGTTAAACTGTCAATCCAGGATGAGTGGTTCACATTGTGTCTCAACCTCAAATTTTGTGACTCCTCACTAGAACTATTTTGGTCAAAGTTTTGCTAAATTAAAATACAGTAATGCATCATCTTCAATTTTACTTGGAGCGGTCAATCTCATCTTGACTCGCACTCAGACTTCACAAGTACTTGACTGTACTCAGAAATCTTCCATCATCGAATTAGAAATTCGAATAGTCCGACATCAAAGCACAGTGAGTTGCTTGTAAATCACCAAGACAGTCTCAGATCAGAAAGATACATATACCCATATCCCATCAGAGTAATTCTTGACAGTAGAGTGCTCTGAAAATGATCACACTTAGTGAAATGTACTCATACAAATCATCCATATACCATACCTGTGTCACCACACGCCTTAGTTAAGAGGACAATCAACTAATATGGTACACAACAACCTACACTCGATACAATTATCGTCTTTATAATAATTGTATCATTTAGTCACGAGCAGGATTTAAGAACCACATGATAAATCCTTCTTTATCATTTTGAAAGTAGTTTTAAGGACTTCATCATAACATATGAGTTCTATTTAGAAAGATATATTTCTTATGATGAATCTTGCTAGATAATATTTATTATTTTATAATTCAAATACTTGTATAGAGCACAATCATCTACAACCTAGATGATTGATTTTAGGATATATTTTCCAACACCATCCCCATACCCAATGGATTCAGGGATGCCTACGGATAACCCATTTTTCTATATCCAACCCATATCCGCCCCATGCCGATCCCATACTCAAAAAAAATAAACAATCAAAATAATTTTATGCATATTATCAATCAAAATAAAATTATCAATTCAACATAGAATATAATTTATAAGTTCAAATTTATAGAAATCAAACATAGAAATAGAATTACAATTCAATATAAAACATATAAATAACCAAAATAATTTTATGCATATTATCAACCAAAATAGAATTACCAAAATAGAATTATAAACATATATATTCGGATATGAGTTCAGATATTATCCATACCCGTAGGTTCGGATCAGATTCAGATTTGGATAGAAAACAGAACTACCTATACTCTACCCATATCCGTACTATAATTTTTGGATTTTATCCAAATCTGATCAAATCCTATTTTTCAGGTTTGGATAGGATGCATACCTATCGGATCGGATCGATTTTGCCATCCCTATCTATTAGAATAAGAAAATCTACTATATCTATAGATTATGTAATATATTTGATAGATGTAAATGAAAAAGATATGATCTTGAGACGTTCTTATAAGCCATAAAAGGTGAAAACTCCTTACAGTAGTGGGATGCCATAAAAGGAAGAGCTATACTATATAGATAATAATCATGTCTAAAAATAAGTTGACCTATATGAAGAATGTGATAAATAAGTTACAAAAAAAAAAGGGATCTATATGACCGAAAAGAATTACAATAGAAGGTCAAACGATATAAAGGTAGACTTATGGCAATGGAGTTTACTGAAAAGAAAAATATTGACTATTTTTCTTTTAATATTATCATAAACTTAGTAGTTTATTTTAGTTTAGAGCTATATCGGATAGATATAAGAATGACCTTTCTTAACGACGATCTAAAGGAAGGAGTCTACATAAAACAATCCAAAAATTTTTTTGGTCAGTGGACAAGTGCATATAGTTTGCAAATTAAAGAAATTAAGTTATGGACTTAAACATGCTTCCACATCGTAATATCTAAATTTTAATGAGATAATCATTGGATTTAAAGAAAATATTATTGATTAATATATCCGAAGGTCAATGGGAGTAAGTTCATGTGGATAGTATTCTGCTTATTAATAATAATTTTGGTTCACTTAAGAAAATCAAATAGTTTTTATTTCAAAATTTTGAGATGTAAGATATAGATGAAGTCACTTATGTTATCAATATTGATATTTACAAAGATAGATCCTTAAGGCTACTTGGACTATCTTAAAGAACTTACATCTCTATAGTGCAAAATTTGAGATGAAAAAATATTTCTCGAGGTGTGCTCATATTATAAAGAATGATAAATTTAATAAAGCTCAATATCTAAAAATTAAGATAAAGATAGGGAAAATAAGGTTCATAACCTATGCGTGTATTGTTAGGAGTCTATGCACATATTTATATGGGTCCAGTCTTGTTTATGTTGCATTGATGTTTGGACATTATTAACACGATGTACGATTAAAGCATAGAAAAGCTGCAAAAAAAATCATATATTATCCGTAGGATATAAAAGTTTACATACTCACATACAGTCGGTCTGATCATCATGAAGTAATAGACTATTAAAATTTATATTTTGTTAGATATAAAACAGTAGAAAGTCTATTACTGATATATCAATCTACTTACAGAAGTGGCTATATTATGGATGTATGTAATATAAGGTCTTGTTTAGTACATCCAATATGGAAGCAGAGTACATAGCCTATATGAGACTTCCTTACAAACTATAAGATTGTAAAATTTTATCACAGAACTTAGAGTTATTGACTCTATCAGCAGCCCGATAAATATAAACTCTGATACTTCTACAATAAGATTTTTTTATAATACGAAGGTGCAAGTACCTGCAAATATATTGGTATTAAATACTTGGCTCTTCGTAGAGAATAAAAGACAGATAATATATTAAAAAAAAGCTGATAATTGTATATTCGCTGACTAAAACACTCATTTTTGAAATTTTGAGGATCAGATGGATCATATAAGATACAACTTACTTTGTGATATGTATTGAACATTATGTATAAAGTCATCACATTAGATTTTATGATAAAATTTAGTTTATTTTATACTGATCAGCAATTTACCGTGTGATATAAAGATGACTAAAAAATAGATATAAGATTTTGTCTATTCATAAAGTAAAATTTCATATAAAAAATTTGATTATAAAATATCATTAGTATTGTGATACATGGAAGATCATGTGTTGATTGATAACACATTGGCCATCATGATTCGTACTAATGATTATTTTATAATCAAATATACAGCATATATCTTACAGAGAAATTAAGTTTTTAAAATATGGACACATCAATTTTTCAATTATCAGATCTAGATAAAATTTTATCAAAAATTTTTAAAATATTTTAAATAATTAAAATAAAAAAAGCTTGTGTTAGGTTGGAATAAGTGGGAGAATGTTGTGATTTTTCTAATTATATCCATCCATATGTAGCCCACACTAACACGCATCAAGATTTATTTTATGTATTTTAATTGATCTAAATTCTAACTAAAGGTAAATCTCTGATAAAGTAATACAGATATATTAGATTGTTTGATAAAATTGAACTCTATACAACCATCGTGAATAAAATCTATTTTTTAATTTTTATGACTGATTAAGATACTACTTCTGATGGATGAGATACGTTATAAAAGAATTTTTACGGACTTGATCTTCTACTCATCTGAGAACTTGTAAGATTCTCTCTATCAGATATGCTCAAATTAGGGATAGGAAAATCAAAGTGCTGCTCGTTGACAACGAAGAATATCTAGAATTGATTCTTTTTGTGGTTGCAAGTTGCAGATCGTTATATATTTTTTATCATCGATTCATTTGAGGCTTGAACAAAAATCACTGGAGATATGATTATTTTCGCACTAAAGATTAAATTTTCTATAATAGATCCTATCGAAAAGATGCGATAGATTCTATCATGAAAGATTATATGTATATATAATAATAATAATATTATTATTATTATTATTTCTATTCATGTTGTTCAGAAATACCTCATATAATAATAATAATAATAATAATAATAATAATAATATTATTATTATTATTATTATTATTATTTCTATTCATATTATTCAGAAATGCCTCATCAATATGAGCCTCATAAGATGCAGACTATGCCTTTTTTTTTTTTTTTTTTCCTTCGCTCTCGGCTACATATATTACCATACTAAGTTGACACAATGAAATATTTTGAGATGTTTTTCTTTTTTTTTTTTTTTTAACTGGTTCATAGGAGACCTGTCCCCGTGAAGTTTTATGAAAAAGGTTTGATTGACTTTTAGGGGATGTTTGATTCGTAACTGGAATCAGAAAAAGAATGAGAATCAGAATTGGAATGGCCAAATCCCTCCAAGCATTTGATTCGTGATCGGAATCGAAATTGGAATGAAAAATTGAATCCATAGAGAAGAGTAGAGATTGAGTTCTATATAAATTGAGCCATTCCCATTCCATCTCGGAATCGAAATCGAAATTGAATTCCTAACCAAACGATTGGAATGGAAGTCATCTATTCCGATTCTGATTCTAGACCTCCACTCCTCCTAACCAAATATCTCCGTATATAGAAATCACGTGCTCCTTGACCACTGATAAGACACGTCAGGAGACATAGTGGTTCAAAATACTATGCTGACATTGGCAGTAATTTTGGTGGTCTTGTCCCCTATCATTGCTAGCATACTTATTCTGCGTTTTGGCTCGAAGGCAACCATCACTTTTAAGGACAAAATGTTGGCATTCATGTATCTAAGCCTGTTGATTGCATATGGATATTCCCAATAGCCTTTCACTCAACTTTATTTTGAAAGTCCAATTTGCTTACTCCTTTTAGAAGGCTTATAATGAAAGGAAAACTAGGAAAAACAAATGGAATGATGTGAAAATCTTGGTTTCCTAAAATCTTTCACTCGGTGTGTGCGCTGCAATCAGCTTTGAATATTGCTTTATCCCCAGCATCGGCTACTTGATATATACGCCTCTCTATCATTAGAAATCTTCAATTACTTATTATTATATGACCTACTATTCCCAAATTTTACCAGTAATCCATCATGTTTTATTAAAATTCATATGACAGTGCCTAAAAGTGAGAAAACTAATAGCATTCGATTTATTACTATCAAATTTTATTAATATACATTACTATAAATCTCTCTGTGTGTGTGTGTGTGTCCATGTCAATTGCATGAGAAGAAAAATAGTAAACAGAGTGACTTCATTAAGTTCAATGACGTGCAAATGAAACTGGGAAAGCTTCAGGGTTAGAATTGCTATTCACTTAGCTTAACCAACAATATTTCCTAGACTACGATTCTTTCATGCACATATTCCAGTGCAGTGCTGAATATTTCTATTCTGTTCTTTCATCTGTTTCACTGCCTACAAACTTTCTTGGAGGAAAGATATTATTAGTCCCATATGGTTGTGAGTCAGATTTTAGTTTATATGGGATAGGACATTCTTTTTCCCAAGGAATACTTTTTAAAGGGTAAAATCGTGAAGACTTATGCCATAGCAATCAGAAGTCGAAATAGACAATACCTCTCATATGTGGAAGCGAAGACCAATCCATCCGACCTATGAGTCTTTGACAACAATAATAAATTCAATCCTTGTTTCTTTATTTTTGCAATCTATAGATTTTATTTGTGCATAACCATACCAACACTCGGCCACGCATCACTATCCTCCTTAACTCACTCACCTCTAATCAAGCCTACTCACCATATATATTATTTGACATTCTCGTCGTCTATACCAACTTGACAGCCTTTTCACAATTCTATTTGGGCCGGGATTATATATCCTTCTTTATGAACCATAGCATGGTCACCTCTGTTATAAATATATTATGGACAAATGTTCTTCAATTCCCACCATCATGATTCATGCTACATCATTGACTTGGTGCTATGTTATAAGTCGCACTGACATGAGGCTGATTGCTCTCAAAGAAAACTTTGTTTTACGTTTATTTTTTTTTTTTTTTACTTTATTCATTCTGCTTGAGTTTTGTATTATGAACCTTTGCTGATATTTCTACTCTCTTGTAAAATAGTGGATAATCTTGTAAAGGGTGACTCTTATTATTTTTGTTAAAAATACCACTGAATGCAACAATTTCATTTGGTTGATGAGATTGAAGATATGTTCCACCATGGGACAATAGAAACAATAGCAACGTGTGCTTGCTTAAAGACAGTAATTCAATGAGAGACTTAGATTATGCCCATTCCCCTAATGCATGCAAAGTGCCATTTCTTTTTGGGAACAACAACTGCTCACTGAGGGACCTCATCACTAAGTGATAAGAAGAGGAGAGGAAGAGGAGGAAGAGAGAGAGTACAACAACGAGGTGGAGAAGAAAGAAGGAAAAGGAAACACAAGAAGGAGAAGGGGAAGGGGAAGAAGTAACAAGAGGAGGAGGAGAAGAGGGAGAAGACAAATGGAGAAGGAGAAGATGAAGGAGAGAGAGAAGGAGAAGGAAAAGGTGGAGGACAAGGAAGAGAAGGAAAAGAAGAAAGAGAAAAAGGAAAAGATTTAATTAATATTTTGAAAAATTTATTAATTAAAAAATTTGGATAAAATCTAAAAAATATTTAAAGAAAATGAAAGGTAATTATAAAACCAGCCAATATATTATAAGCTCATATCTCACAATTTATGAAATTATCACATTTATAATAATTGTAGTAATCATAAATGGGATAGGTAATAGATGCAATACAATATATATCAAAATCTGAGATGCACAAAATCAAAAATCTAAAAGTTGAAAGAAGAATGCACCAAATTTTCTATAGCCACATTTGCTTCCCGTCCCTTGTCTTTTCAACTCTACCTTTGCCTTCACATAAAAAAGGAGGAGAAAAAGGAGAAGAAGGAAGACAAGGAGAATAAGAACATGGAGGAGGGTGATAAATATTTAATTATTTATTTTTATTTTATTAATTAAATAATATTTTTATACAAAATTTCAAATAAAAATAATAAAAAAATGAAAAGGATGATTATAAATTCGATCAATATATAATATTAACTAAAATTTTACATCCCAATAGGATAAAGGGTGTTTTGGTTATCCTGTCCAATTTCCATCAAAAAACAAGATCAGGATGAGATCAAAACTCCAAAATCTATCTATGCGAGGAGAGAAAAAGAAATGAGAAATAAAGAAAGAAAGAAAATATTAAGCAAAAAAAAAGTGAAAGGAAAGAAAAAGAAAAAAAATGAATGGAGAAGAAAAGAAAAAAAAGGAATGGAGAAAGGTGAAAAAAAAGAAAAAGAAAAAAAAGAAAAGAAAAAAAAAGAAAGGAAGGTAGAAGAAAAAAAGAATAGAAAGAAAAAGAAAGGAAAGTAAAGAGAGAGACGAATGACATCTACTGAAATACATGATCGGAATTGTTACCGAGATGGGATGGGATAGGAGGCATCCTGTTCCATGAAGAATCTGGGACACCTTCGTTCGACAAGATTTAAAGTCTTGATATTAGCTAATATCTCACAATTCATGAAATTATGATATCCAACTGATGGTGGTGATCATAAAAGGGACGGGCTATTGGAGCGATGCTTCAAGTTTTCTATAGCCATGTCCATTGACTACACCTCATCATTACCACTCTGTCGTAGATTTCATATGAGACAGAGAGCTAGAAGAAAAAGAAAAAGAGTTAGAGAAAGAAGAAGCAGATGAAGGAGAAGCAGGAGTGTCAAAATATGAGGAGGCATAGGTGTAGAAGAAGGGGTAGAAGAAGTACTAGAATAACAAGAAGCAGAAAATAAGGGAGAAGAACAAGGAGCATGAAGAGGAAGAGGAAGAGGACGAGGAGAAGCAGAAGGATAAGGTAGAGAAGGATGAGGAGATTTAATTATTTAATTTTAAATTTTAATATTAAAAAATATCTTTTAAATAAATTTTTAAAAATATTTAATGAAGTGAAAATATATCATAATAAAATCAAACAATATAAATATTAATTTACATCTCAATTTATGAAATTATTATATGCAAGATAATGATGATAGTCAAAAATGAATCGGGTTATTAATGGGATGCTATATTAAAAGATCGGTGCTTGCATAAAATTAAAAATTGGATAGCACCGATAGAGGAGTATTTTGGTTTTTAAAGAAAAGAAGAAGGAGGAGAAGATGGAGCAAGGGAACAAGGATAAGGGTAAGGGGGAGGAGATGAAAGATAAGGAGAAAAAGTGATAGAAGATATAAAAGGGTAAGAAGTAGAAGGAGATGCAAGAGAGGGAAAAGGAGGAGGTAGAGGAGAAGGAGAAGGATAACAAAAAGAGAAGAAGGAGAAAAAGAGAAGGGGAAAACCAAGAGAAGGAGATGAAAGAAGGCGAAGAAAAGGAAGAATCGAGAAGAAAGCAAAATAAGGAGATGCAGGAGAATAAAAAGGAGAAGAAGCAAAGAAAGGAGAAGAAGGACAAGAAGAAATAAGAGAAGAAGGATAAGGAGAAGGAGAGGAGAAGAGAAGGAGAAGGAGAAGGACAGGAGAAGAGGAGGGAGAGGAGAACAAAAATAGAACAAGGATAAGGAGAAGAAAGAGAGGAGGAGAAGGAGAAGAAAGAAGGACAAATAAAAAAAAGAAAAGGGAAGGAGGAGGAGGTGAAGGGGGAGAAGAGGGAGAAAAGAACGGAGGAAGACAAGGAGAATGTCGTGCGGAGGAGTAGAAGGAGAAGTTGGAGGAGGATAAAGAAAAAATTTAATTACTTACTTTTAAAATTATTAATTAAATATATTTTTGTATAAAATCAAAAAAGTATTTTAAAAGTAAAAAAAGTAATTATAAGATGGGCCCATATATTACAAACTAATAACTCACAATTTATGAAATATCCCTTCTAACTTTGAATGAAATTGCATAGTCTAATAGAAGCGCCAAGTCAAAGTTGGAACGAAAATTTCAAATCTCGCATGTAATATTCTGCACCAGCCATTATGTACTTTAACAACTGGAGATTTTTACAAGGCATTTGTAGGAAAAATTTCATAACTGATCAATCCAAACCAATCACACTACCTTGAAACATCTCAATCCACAACATACGATATGCCATGCGACTCATACCAATCCTAAAAGGTGTTTCGGAATTTTTTTTTCAAAATTTTAATAATGATCGATATACCATGCTAGTATGGCATAAAATAATGATAAGTATCATAATAGCCAGGCAAGTAATACCTAACCATACCATAATTTTAAAACTTCATGGTATTCCAATTTTGATCCATTAAGTTGGGTCTTAAATCTAGGTTGGATCCAAATCATCTCATATTCATGTTGAATTAAGGCTAACCTTACAACGACAAATCAACACCTTAGGATCAATGGTAAAAACAAAAGGATAACATCCAAAGGCTTAGATGCATAATGTGCAAAATAAGATAAATCTTGATCACTATCTGAACTAGTTAAAGTTGTTAAAGGGGGGGGGGAGGCAGTGGGGCACAAGCGCCAGTGGGTAGGTGGGGTGGGGTGGAGTGGAAGAGAGGGGAGGGAAGACCACACAGGAGTGGTGCCTGCAGCAAAGAAGAAGAAAGTAGACCACCAAGGGGAGGGGGGTGGGTTGCGGCAAAGAAGAAGAAAGAAGATCGTGGGAGGAGGGGAGCTATGGCGGAGAAGGAGAAAGAACAAAAAGTGGGGGGGTGTCGACGGCATGAGCACCGATGGGGAGGGGACTGCGGCAGAGAAGAACAAAGAAGTGCGACGCAAGCAGGAAAGCGGCACAGCCGCAAGAAGGGGGATAGCACAAGTAGGAGAGGCACGAGTGCCAATGTGGGGGGAAGACCACCAAGGAGGGGAAGGAGGGAAGCGGCATAGGGGGTGGGACGAATGGAAGAGAGAAAAAATAAAATATCTAAAGTACCTTTTATAATAAAATATTATAAAAGAGTACCATAGCAAAATCTCTACGAATATCTTTTGACCATGTAGATAAATAAAATTTGGAGTACTTTCTGATCTGTACGGTGGGTGATTTTAATCTATGGGCCATATACTAGTAGTACTTCAAGATCTATGTAGGTAGACGGGTGATGTTTAAATTTTTGTGAGATTTGTGCCCTAGATGATCCTTAACCATGAGTTGTATACTATAGGTGATTTTAGATTTATGGATAAATGGAGTCAAAGTACTTTTAGATATGTGCAATGGATGATGCTTACTATAAGCCGTACACTTTGAATGCTTTGATATATGTGCCATGAATGAATGAAGAGGTTAGGAGTGCTTTGAGATCTATGCCATAGATGATTCTTAGCTATGGGTTATATATTAAAGATGCATTGAGATTATGCAAATAGATGAATCAAGAGACTTAGAGTGCTTCGAGATTTGTGTAGCGGATGATCCTTAACTAGGGGATATGTACTAAGATTACTTTGAGATCTATGTAGGCAGACGAAAAAAGGGGTTTGGAGAACTTAGACATCAGCATGGTAGATGACCCTTAACTATGGATCATATACTAAGGGTACTTTAAGATTTGTACAAACAAATGAATGGAAGGATTTCGAGTACTTTGAGATCCATGGCATGAGCGATCCTTAACTATGGGCCATTTACTAATGATGCTTTAAGATATGTGCAGGTGGATAGATAGAGTTCAAAGTATTATAAGATCCATCTGGTGGGTGATCCTAACTATGGGCCATATGCTAAAGGTTCTTTAAGATCTATGCAAGTTGATAAAGGGGTATGGAGTGCTTTGAGATGTATGTGATAGATGATCCATAACTACAGGCCATATACCAAGGATACTTTAAGACCTATCTCGCATGAATAAATCTTTTAAGGCTTCACCCCATTCAATAAATATGAAAGGTGTTTTCATCCTACAACTACTTTATGCTATCAAATGATGGTTACAATTTGTAATGAAAATTAATGGAAGGATCACTATAGAATGATTTGAAAACTTGAAGTATCAGTTTGAAACTTGAAGTGTTGTTATCTTTTTCTAAAATTAAAAAAAAAACTATGGGTTAAGATTTTTTTTTATTATTTTCTTATGCCCTTAGTATTCGATTGCTTGATATTTTAAATATATCGAATAGATTGAAAAAAGGGTTCAATGGTAAAACTAAAATAACTTAAATATCCAATTACCACCCAAATGAAATAGATATTAGATTTTCTTTTAATCTATGTTGCATATTGATATAAAGTTTTAATCGATTCTAAAGTTTTATCTAACAAATATAATTTAAATTTAGGTATGAATACATAGATTTGGTCAAACACAAATCTGACCTGATGACACCCCTAATTGTAACAGTATGTTCCGAGTGAACTTGGACTCAAACACAGCCGATCATGGTACAACTACACTTCAACAACCAAAATTTGAAACAGAGGCAACCTCAAATGTCATCAAGCATGGAAGTGGAGAGAAAACAATATCTCCCAAAGGTCTAGGGCAAACAAATAAAAATATAAATGGAAAAAAAGGAGTAGAAGCATAAAAAAGATAAAATCCAAAGATAATTTGGGGGCTAAAGCAAGGAGTAAACTCATCTCAACTCCTCTAGTCGAATAAAAACATAAGAGTGCGAAAATCCAATTAGACAACAATAAATCAGATTCAAGAGTGAAAATAAAGGGTAGTTGGCAGCTAATATCCCATCCTATGGTCTAACCAAGTTATCCTACAACAAATCATTGGGATTAATTGAGATCCTACACATTAAACTCCACTTTTATTTTCAGTAGGGATCCTGCCATCTACTCAAATGGGGAATATTACATATTCTCTCTCCTTTGCAAAAGAATTATGTTTCCGACCACCTCTTTCAACCAATCAACATCACAGTATGCAATGTAAAATGCCAGATGAGAAAATAATTAACTGGTGCCTCCCTAGAAAAATTGTATCAACCTACTCACCAGTAGAAAAAATATCTCAATGTACACACCCAAGAAAAATCGTATGAAAGTCCAGAGACATGAATCGGCTGCTACAATCTCAAACTTAACTAAACGGTACTTGCCCGTTTGCATGAACATGTATGGTTAGCTTCACTACCTTGAAAGATGCTAGCAAGACTAGGGATGGCAATTTGATCCAATTCGTTGGATATCCGATCTGATCCGATCCAAATGAGATAAGTTTTACCTGATCCGATTAAAATTCAAAAGGAATGGATTTTAGAAAAAAATCTGAAGTGGACATAGATCGGATATGGATAATAGTATATCCCACCCCAAATCTGACCCGATATATATATATATATATATATATATATATATATATATATATATATATATATCCAACACAAAATCTTAGCCCTCTAAGCTACCCGTATTCGGCCTTTCCGTCTCCCCTAAGCCTCCGTATTCGGCCACTCCAAGCCTCCCACCCGATTGGGATTCTTAAGGATCAGAGAAAAAACTGAAAGGAAATGAAGGAAAATCAAAGAAAACAAAAGGAAAGTGGAAGAAATTGAGAGGTAAGTCCTTTTCGTACATAGATTATCTTTTTTTTATCTTTTTTTTTTATTATTTTTTTCAAAAATCCATGGAAAAGGAGAGTACTTGAGAGAGATTAAAGGAGTTTCCGAAGTTCCGATTAGATTTTTTTCCTCAAGTATATAAAATTCTATCCGAGTTGTGACGGTATGAGTTGGTTCCTTGAGGTTTTAAGAGCTTAGTCTTGGAAGAAGCATAATATTTTGTAGGATTGGAGATTTTTGATTGAAAAGATTTTATTTTAATTATAAAATTTTTAATTTATGATCTCTATCCTGTTGCACAAATTTTTTTTTTCAAACTATATAAAAATTTCGAATATATCCGACCCGATCCGATCCGTTCTTGGAGCTCGACTTATTCCGACATAAGATGGATATGAAATAGGTATGGATATGAATTTTTTATTGACAAAATAGATACGGACATCGATCGATTCGATCCATACCTGATCCATTGCCACTCCTAAGAAAGACCATAGGATAGGAGGGCAAAGAGGAAACGGTTGGCTTCGCATAAAAACAAAATGTTTAGGGATCTTGCTAAAATCTACGATATGTTGTATACGTGGCATATAGATCAAACACCATACAGGATAGGAAATCACGAACACCGAGCAGAACCCAGGCACTTCTACCTGATTCTCCTCTCAACCATCCCCCGACTAATCTACCCCTTTACATTGTTAATGGCACTCTGTAGTAAGGGCGGATTATTCAATGATATTGCTCGAGTATGCTTACAAGCAGCATTATAATGCAATAACAATCAAAACTATTTTTAAGGCCCTTCTCCTTTTAGAGTTAGCAGTCCTACAACATAATGTAATTTTAACTTACAAGCTCGCAAAATGGAGCAATTTTAGCAGGGTTTAGATGTCTAGTACGCCTTCTGCTTCACAAGGTAGCTGACATAACCAAAAGGTATCAAAACAACTACCGTGATACAAACAAGGAAGAGCCATTATTTGAAATTTCCATAGTTAATTAAAATTAAGATAGTTATATGCAAACCGTCGGCTCAGGTAAAATTTCATTCGATGGATAGTGAGAAATAAATAGCACAAATAAGCAACGTAGGCCTATGAAGACAACAAAAGCTAAAGCATTGGATTTTGCATGCTATCATTTTGATTGAAAACAAGAAAACTGATATTTTTAAGATAAGTTAAGAACGATATTGAAAGCTAACCTTCCTTTGACCAAATATAGAGGGGCAAGCATTCAATCAATTGTTTGGAAAAGACCAATGATTTGATAGAGCTACGGTCGGATAAACATAAGGATCGCCAAGACAGCATTTGCAAATACCTTAGTAGTAAATAGAAATTATTACCTTTGGCCAAAGGTATAAAGACATTTATTAATTAAAATTAACATCATAGCATTCACAAATATATTATTAAAAAAAAGAGAGAAATGATTGCCCTTGACCAAAAGGAATAAACATGGATGTAGACATAATTTTCTAGAATATCTGAGGGAGTCATTTTATGAGCACAAATTAACATTAGAATAGCCTATACCTGAATGCTTCACAAACGAAGATTTCCAAACCTAACCTAAATTAATAGTTCTGGCTAAACTTGGTAGGCCTCATGCTGTTGGGTTCAGCGGGAAACTGTAGATGTATAATTAAGATATAGCACGTTCATCCTTGCTAAGACGTTTACAAAATTTCAGAAACAAACACAGATGTAAACCATGCAGCCACCTAAGCAGTGTTAGGTGTCAAGTTATAAAATAATGTATGCTGTAATATGGCATGCAACTGCAGCCTCTGGTTGCCATTGTATGTGAAATACAACTTACATACTAATTCACAGTACAAGACATCTCCATTTGTTAAATCCATGTCAACATTTTGTATGGGCCATGGTTAGATGCAAGTGGAGACAATTAAATACTGACATTGATGACGGTGAAGGGCATAAGGAGTAGGCTACGCCTTCTTACATCAACTCCAAATTCATCCCTTTAAGTTATAATTTAATTAAGATCGAAAACAATATTATACATTAGACTACTTGCAAGTTTTGTTGAAAGAGCAAAGGGATCCAATTGCAATATCTGATTATCATTCCATATTGTTGTAGTTCTAATAATGTGGAGGGCACCAATAGTTCCACATCGGTTATGAGTCAAGAAGGACTAGCGTTTATAAGGAGAAAAAAATCCTTCCCACGTGAGGCGTCTTTTAAAAGGCAAAACGTGAGACCCATGGACCAGAGCAGACAATATCTCACGTGACGGGTCGAGTCCTTATCCGCAATAATGACGCACCAAGAAGGGGTCGAGATCCGCCTCGGTTTCTTGGGGCTGAGGTCCATTTCGACTGACTGTGGAGCTCCTCGAACTATACACATCGGAGTCCCCTTGACTAGAGGACTCTGTTGTAATTCTAATAATGTAAAGGACATCAATAGTCCCACATCGGTTGTGAGTCAATGGAAACTCACACTTATAAGGAAACCTCATTTATAAAAAAGAGGTAAGAAAAATAGGACTGGTAAGCTGACTTCCCTCTCTACTGTTTACATTCAACTCCTGTTCACCAACTTTCCTCTCTGACTTAAGCATCGGAGAGTCCCCGCCGGACACAAATCTAGTCTGTGTGGATGCTGTTTTGCAGATGTTCATTCTCGACGACAGGCGACAGGGAGTTGGTTGCAACACATATCATACTGTTTTACATTGAAGGAGATTCGGCACAGTGGGAAACACAAGATCATGAACAACCCCAGAAACTAAGCAATTAGCCTACACAATAGAATAGAGACCAATTAGGTAAGAGCACAAAGCAAAGGAGCCCAACAGCGGGTCAGAATCTTCCACCCTACATTTGACAGGCCATTAGTGTTTTACAAACACAAAGCTTAGGAACTGGTTTTAAGGAATGATTTGGCACTGCATATAAGCGTGCTGCACGAGAACATACACTGCAATTTTTTACAGGCTCTCCCCTACATAAGCTTGATCTTCTAATAACATAGAAGGGAGAAAAAACCTGCAGGGCTCTACATCTAGAACTTCATTCAGCAGAAATAAAATAGTAAGATACATACCCTGATTCAGAGTCATCCCTAGATTAGTTGGATGGGTAGGTGACTGGATGTCTGGCACCAGGAAGACTAACATTGTTCAATATAGTCTCTAAAAGATGCCTACTAATAATTGATATTGTTGAGCCCACTATTTGCTAACCCATCAGCAGATGCTATAACATCAAGAAATTACTAATGTGTGAGATCAATGGAAGTGATCAAAATTACATTATAGATATAGAAGAAATCTAAGTAAATCAATTTCACCTAGCGATATGCAGGAGAAATAGAACAGGTGCCACGTGCGACCCTCCAGTTAATTTGTGGCTGTGCTTTCGTTACTCGATGTGCTCGAGTCACATCTATCTCTTGAGCATGCACAGAATGAGCATTAAATGGCTTTGGTAAAGGAGGAGAATTTGGTTTAGATGTTATCGGAGAACTGGTGTTTTGATAGGACTTGTCTTGCTCATAAATCTATTCAAATTGGAAAAAATTAGGTCAAACTGGCATGCAACAGGAGGTTTAATTCTAAACCGCTCAGAGGCAACCAGCCCTCTTACGCAACTGTCAGTAATACACATGCTTAGACCATAATGAGTTAACTACATCAAATTGCTGTTGTTACTTGAAAGTAATAATTTTCAAGTTATAGAAAAATGAAATATAAGTAACTTTTGTAATGATCCAAAACTACTATGTGAAGATACACAAAATTAATACATTATGAGAAGTACAGTGTAGTATAAATAAACCAATTAATAAAGTTTTGAATAAAGATTTCCAAACCTTTTTCACATTGGTTCACATTGTGTTTTCAATAATCGGTAATGAATCTATGCATACAGCTCATTTTGAACACTAGTCCTTACAATTAGACCATCCTAGAAAACTGAAAAGATATGACGGATTGTCAAGATGCTAAGCCTGATAAGAAAAGAAGGGAAAGAGGAGTAGAAGGGAGCAGGAAAAATGAAAAAGATCACTCATAAGTTGATAACAAAATATGAGTTTTATTATGGAGACTAACAAGGCCTGGAAAAAGCTTAACAGCATACTCTGCAATCTCCTCCATTTCATATTAAGCGACAGCATAGCCCTCATAGTTGTGATGGTTAGTTTCCTCATCCCGATGTATTTATAGGTCTAACACGCCACCTACCTGAATAAGAATCTCACACAAGACTCTCACTCACCTTTTCATCAAAATTACTGAATAAAAATACAGCCAACTAATACAACACAAGGTCTTTCCCTGGCTTGATAACATTGTCTAAATATACTAGTTCCTTATAAAAGAAAATGGTAAACTTAAAAACATCAAGTAAAAGAAGCAGCGAATTTGAAAAATCAAAACCAAACTAAACTCAGAAATATGATGGAATATAAAGGATCTTTTCAGCTGGTTGATAACAAAAGCATAAGATGCAATCTTAACAAAAGCATGGAAAGATCAAGGAAGAATCTTGAAAAAACTGCCATTAGGATCAGCTCACCACAATGTAAACTAACTAAAGCAATTAAAAAGATACCCTCATTACAGACTCAAGGGAACTGTTGCGGTTGCCTTCCAAAGTTAATTTGTAATTACTTCGCATCCAAGAAAACACAAATCTCTGCCTTAAAATCAATCTAACCATCAAAACCTAAGGCATCACAACCAGATCTAGAAACAATATCAAGCTATAAACTGGTAAAAACCATAGAATCATTAATGAAATCCTGTCAAAACCCCGCTCTCTAGCGAAATCATCTTTGATATAATTAATCATCAGAAGGTGGATTCCACAAATAGCACATTTATATCTAACCATGCATAAAAATTAAAGAAAATAAAACACAACTAAACTTCAATAATATAATGGAGAAGAGCTCCCGACCCATCGCCCTTCCTCTCTCTCTCTCTCTGGAGAAGAGCTCCCACCGTTCCCCTCTCTTCCCTCTCTCGGCTTCTCGGAGGAAGGAGAAGGGGAGCTGAGAATGAATCGGTGACAGTGTGTCATATAAAGGATCCGGGTCCAGCGCACTTTAGCACTGGGCGGCATCTATCGGACAGCGCGACAAATTAATAAAAAGAAGTGTAATTACCTTATTAGCAATCCATTTAATTTTAACCTCCTTGATGATGGTACGAAGCCATCTTATCATATAGTTTCCAAATGACAAAAACTATCGATTGAGAAACATGCTTTAGGACCAATTTTATGAGAGATTCAAAATCTCCATGGCCACGTTTCATGTAAAGCGAATAGCAACGATCCTATTTATTTCTCTAATAGGCTCATGCCATGTGGCATCCAGCTCATTTTTGGTACCTTGTAGAGCCCGTAGCATTAAGGTTAGCTAATTGGATTTATTTTACTTAAGATTTAACGGTGGTTAGTATTCAATTTTGACTAGACTTTCATCTTCCTCGGGGGCAATGTGGACAATGTGGATTGGTGATCAGATGAATTGCATTGAAGGTATTACTGGGGATGATAGGCGATACATTGCAATATTGAACTATCATTGAACAAGGGAATCAACATTGAACTCTCCAAACTCTTCCTTTCATCCATCAGCACAAATCATAAGACAAATGTCATGCTTTGAAAACTGATCAAAATGCGATCCAACGGACCACGTCATGAAAAATCCATCATCTTTCGGTGCGAAAGATACAACCTGCGCCCATTCAGTACAATTGAAAATTCTAATTGTCTTGGAAAAGTTTTAGCTGTGGACCTTGGTGTTGGTGGTTGAGGGAGGCCAGTTTATCTTGTGTTGTATCGGCCATCTTGTTAACCTCTTTCCACGGGAAAAAGGAAAAGAGTTTAGCAGTTCAATTACTTAAAAATGATTAATAGTTTCAAATCCACATAATTCCAAATGTCTTGTGGACGCATCCACAAAACACTGCAATTGCAAATCTAGACGTGTATGCTGTTCAAGTTGATGTTCAAGGCCGATATTCACAAGAGTTTAATTAGTTTTTGCTACTATATTAGCAGAGACGGTGGAATCTCTAACGAAATGTTCTTTAAATTTATTTATGTGGAAATAAGTGTGCAAAAAAAAAAAAAAAAAAACAGCAACAAAAATCAGAGTTGGATTTTTTTTTTTTTTTTCCGCTTCAATTCTTGCTGCTTTGTTACTACTATTCGTTTTTCTGCTTTATTTTCTCTTTTTCTTGAATATGTCAGCCAATATATCACCCAAGTTAGTAGTGCTTTATATCAACCAATAACATTGTCATATATGATCATATGATCTCCATCCACCCCGACCCCCCGGAACCAAAAAAAAAAAACACGTATCAGGTTTTTGAACTGTTCGAACTTGATATTTCAAATATTATCTGTGGCATCAATCTTTTTTCAATAAAGCGACTTGGACTACTCGTGCATTTCTTTCTTTATACAACCACAGCGAATTATAAGACTAATCAGTCAATAGAAAACCCGGAGCTGAGTCTGTAGAAAAGTCCTCCTGTTGAGACTCTCTTCTTAATGGCATCCTCTCTGAGTTCATCCTTCTTCCTCGGACTCTTAGAGCTTTACATGATTTCATATGTGAATGTAGTTTCTCTGGCTTGAATGCTTTCCCACATTGCCTGCAAATTTTATGAGCAAAAGCAAATGGTGATACGTTGCCAGATTTGAAATCTCGACCTGGACATATAGTCTAAGTTCCAGTACTTTACGGGGGTGAGACGTCAAATTTTCAGAATGAAGAAAGAGCCTATCAATTCAAAGATGGTTTCTTCTGAAATCAGGTAGTCAGGTGGCCTACATTTATGACTGAATTAAGATTTAATTCACTTCCTTTGTAATTGTACCCCTCTGAATCGAACTTGCTTGGGCACAACATGGATCTTCTATTTGGGATCCCATTATAGTGACTGCAGTGATGGCTACAACGTACGTCAGCCTATACGAGCACTTGTCAAGCGATGAATAATTTATCTAAACAATCTAGGCAGGAATACTAGCAACAACAGGCGTCTCATGCAACGAGAAACTAAAAGAGTACAATGCAACGTGGGTGAGAGATGAGATTCATGTTGGTCAATTGCAGCAGCGAGCAGCTACTGGCCGATGCGTATGGATTCCAATCTTGTCATTAGCCATTAGGTGCAAATTAACTTGAGGTCGTGCGTGCAAGCAGCCCAAATGGACTTGGTCGAAGTGCCAGTCGTTATGGTCCCTAACTAATAATAACGGCGAGATCTGGTCAAGAAGAGTTCGGTACTCACGAGCAATTGGGCGCTGCTACCGGCCTGTAAGCCGCCGGGACTGCCTTCTCTCCTGGCCTTGTCCTCGCTCCACTCGTTGACCGGCCTTTTCTACTCAAATTTCAATAGTAAATTTCAAAAAACAAAAAAAAAAATCTTTTTATAACCTTGGAAATATATCAACTATTAAACAATACCTGGATTCAGTACCACTGTTCCTCCGCTTGATGGTCCTCAAGGCAGAGTCATTTGTCTGCACTTTCCCGCACGTGAGAATGTTACGAAGCACGTGTGAAGCCCTCCGAGAATGTTTATTGTTGTTCTTGTCATTGTGGTTACTGTTATTCATGTGATTGTTACCATGATCTGCCATTGCTGGAGAAGCAACTTGCCCCTCCTCCCTCTTCTCCTTCTCAAGCCCCCTTGACAAATCCAAGTTAAACAAAGCGGTTCTTCCGATGGACTCGTTCGATGCATCCGAACCCTCCCGCTGCCCCGGCGGCGAGTCCTGGTCCAAGCACGGCGGTGGCTTCTGAGAGACGCCGTCGTCGTCTGGCTCAATTTGGAGCGTGTCAGCTAGAGATTTCTCAGGCGCCACCTTCTCCCCTTCTCCTACTTCTTCCACTGCTTTTGGTTTCTTCCCATCGCCACAAGACAACTCATCTGCTCCAAATAAATATCCATATTTTTAAAACTCATCGCAAAGCTAGCTAATAGAATTGAAGTTAAGTAGAGATTGATATAAGATGCAGATATAAGAGATTACTGAAAGATGGGCAAATTGGAGCATGAGAAAGATCCGAGCCTTTGAGAACGTATTCATTGTCGGAGATCGGTGTAATAAGTTCATCATCCATTAAATCCTGCCACACGTAGCCCTTTTTGTATCTCCTGCACGACCGGATTCATATATATCAAACAACAACAGAAGAATCTCTTCTCTCTTTATTCTCCTTCCTCCATAACTAGAAAAAAAAAAAAGACGAAGAAAAAGATGATGAATCCAACCTCTTGTATGACCAAGCGAAGGACTCCGGCATCTCCTCCCCCCTCAACTCTGACAACCATCTCTTGACATCTACAAAAATATTTCCACAATTGCAACATATACGAACTAGAATCAAAAGACGAAGACAAAGAAAAATAATGTAAAGAATAATAATCTTGTATGTTACCACGAAGTCGAACGCCATTACGATGAAGATGATGAACCCGAATAAGATGAGGGTGTTCGACTCTGCCATTCCGGCTTAGAAAGTAGACAATGTTGAGCCTTCTCACCTCTCCTCCTCCTTTGAAACTCTCCATGCTGCCACTGTTGCCAAGGGATGACTCCAACGTCAATGTACTTTGCACCTACCGATGCTTCCCAACCTCCTAGTAAATAAAAACAACATAGGATGTGGTGAATGCCGGATGTCTGCCGGCTTCCCCGTGAAGCCAAAATCCCGGATAGGGAAAGGAATTCAAAACAATTCCATGGTGAGGCCCACCATTTTAACCAAGTATTAATTTGTTATCCTTTTATTAAACCGGGAGAAGATATAGCAGGCCTGGCAATTCCAATATTATAATCTTGCGTTCGAGTATTTCTAAAATGAAACGAGATAAGAGTAATGAATAAATTAGAGAACCAACCTCGTGAAATTGGAAAGGAATAATCGCGGATCGAGAGAACCTAGAGGGCTCGGGCGTGTTCCCCTCCTCTCCTCTCCTTTTTTACCTTTTTCTTATTTTGTTCCTTTTTTTTTTTTCTTCTTTCCTAGCTTCTTCCTTCTTTTTAGTGAGAAAAATTTGGAATTAGAACGATCGCAGTTCATTTACGGAGGCGCGCTTGACAACCGGGAGAGAGTTTCCCGCGGTTTTTTCAAAATATAGAAACACAACTAACTTTTCTTCCCGTATAGCGAGAAAGAGAGGATGGCTAAGTATGCCGCGCTGTGTAAAGTTTGGAGGGCATTTAGGTCAGCTCGATGTCCGGTGGCCATTAGGCTATCAATTTTATTTAGATTAATTTACAAAAGAAATAGAGTTTATTTTCATTCTGCAAAGCAGGCTTTTTTTTATGACGTTATGGGATTTTATTTCGCCCACATGAAAAGTTTCTCCATGCACATTAGGGAACAGAACGATTAGTATAAATTTATGGGTTTAAGAAACTTTTATTTATGTAAACTCAATTAATTAAATTATTCTAGAAGAAATACAATCATGGGTATCAAAAAATAAAATGTTCAAAAATTCAACATGGACATATGCGGCAATCCATGCATATGGTAGGTCCATAAACTTTTTATGCATGTTAATAGATACTAGCTCCGATAAACTTGATAAGAACTGCTATGAATTTTATTAGATCACTATACTTCAATGCTCCGATGATCATGCATGGTAGTTTTAAATGTATTAATCAACGCTCTTTATATCGTTCAAAGATGCAAAAGCATGATAGCTTGAGGATCAAAATTTATCATTTCTATAAAGATAGATAAACAAAAATAATTTTTTTAATGGTAATAAAAATAAAAATTTCTATAAATTTTTTATTTAAGATAGTTAATGCTGATAATAGGAAATCCTTCTCTATTTTGGACATAACGATAAGATAGTTGTTCTATTCTCTTCTAGATAGACATAATTTATTGCTTTGCAATGACTTGAACGCCCCTGTGGGTATACATATTGACCAACAGAATCAGGTGATGGGTCTATTTGCTCGGCAGACCGCACGGCATGGTTTTATCACGCTATAATTGGAAATTATCATCGTAATAAAAGTCGGTTGGGGCGTTGAAATCATTCTGCGGTTTGTTAGCTCCGAAGAAAAACGAAAGGCTAGCAACCATAGGGTTGCGGCAGGGGTGATATAAAAAAGATCCCAGATATAGTTACCACTGGTGAGCATAACGAAATCTTTGTTTTATAAGCCCTTACCATGGATTAAAGTTTATATAACACTTCTATTTTGTGGTAACGGTTACTTACCAAGTTCATATATATATATATATATAACAATATTATATGGGAGAGTGTTGGGGTGTTGCCAATTCAACTCCTCAAATGAGTTTGGTTATACTACTTGAACAGAAAAGCATTGAAAATCTCCACCAATTTAAGAAAGCTTCCTACGAAACGTTACGACCCGAAGCCCCGCAACTCCGTGCGAGCACTGACGAACTTAGCCACCGTCCAAGCTTTCCTATTTGACCACTCCAAATCCGCGACCATGTGAGCACCAATGACTGTCCGCAGTCAGAGCCGGGGAGGGGAGATGAGGGGGGCTGGTGGTGCCGGAGCCGGGGGAGGGGAGGAGAGTTGGTGGTGCTAGAGCTGAGGGAGGGGAGGGGTGGTCGCCGATGCTTACATGGAGCTGCAAGGGCTTGGGTTCATCGGGATCAGGAGAGGAAATAGGAGGGGATGACGACAGGACGAAGCTACGGAGGGGAGGGGAGGGGAGGGGAGGGGGGTTGGTGGCGTCGGAGCCAGAGGAAGGGAGGGGAGGAGGTTTGGTGGTCGCGTGGAGCCGAATGCGACGTGGACGATGGGTGTGGCGCAGACGACAGTGGGGCGGGGCCGGATTGGTGGCATCGGAGCTGGTGGAGGGGAGGGATGGTAGCCGATGCTTGCACAGAGCCACAGGGGCTGGGGTTTGTCGCAGTTGAGAGAGGAAACAGGAGGAGATGGTGACGGGGTGGGGCCGGAGAGGGGAGGAGAGGAGGGTTGGTGGTACCGAAGCCAAGGGACATGATGGGGGCAAGGGGTGGGGGGGAGACCACGGGAGGAAGGGAAGTGAAGCGAAAAAAAGAAAAAAAAATATTTGGTGAGGAAAAAAAAAATTTATTTTATTACTAATAATAATTTAAAATATTATTATTCTAGGATATTAATTTAAAAAAAATATTTGGAGAGGGAGAGAAAAAAGTAAAAAAATTATTATTTTACTATTAATAATAATTTGAAGCAGAAGAAAAAATATTAATTTTAAAATAAATAATAAAAATATTTTTTTCAAAATATTATTTTAAAAATACTATTAATAATAATAACATATTATTTTTAAAAAAATTATTTTTTAAATAATAATAAATATATTATTTTTAAAATATTAATTTATTATTAATAATAATTTGAATAATAACAAGAACACAGTAATATCAGAAAAATTATTTTCGTGCATCCGACGTGGACGGCGATGGGGCGAGACCGTGGCAGAGGCGGTGTGGATGGCCGTGGCCTGGGTCTCATGCTGTGGGGGCGAAGGCGGTAGGAGGAAGGGAAAGAAGAAAAAAAATATTTGAAGAGAAGAAGGAAAAAAGAAAAAAATATTATTATTTTATTATTAATAATAATTTGAAGTAAAAAAATATTAATTTTAAAATAATAATATAAATATTATTTTTTAAAAATATTATTTTAAAAAATGATATTTTTATTATTAATTTAAAAATACTATTTGTATAATAATATATTATTTTTTTAAAAAATAATTTTAAAAAAATAATTATAAAATATTATTTTTAAAAATATTTTTTAAATAATAATAAAATATTATTTTTAAAATATTAATTTATTATTAATAATAATTAGAATAATAATGAGAATATAATAATATCTAAAAAATGAGATAATAATATCTGAAAAATTATTTTCGTACATCCGATCTTGCAGAACGTATGGGTCTTCAACTAGTTTAACTAAATTATTTTGGAGTCGAATAATATCTTTATTCATTAAGCTGGCCATCCCAATGAAGAATAGTAGATAGTAACGGTGATTTTATTTTTTGACAAAATTGCTATTTGCACTGTGATATTATTTTTGATTTAGCATCTTGTATGTTTAGGTAAACATTAAATATCAATATATAAATACTGATTATTATTCCCACTAAGATGCTACCTTCTTAGCCAATAATCTTTCTAAAATTGATGTAAATTCAATTTTCTTGAGCCAAACATGAAGGGTCAGATTTGTTAGGAACCAAAATGCAAACTTTTTATTTATATTATATAACAGTCACTATTACTAAATTAAACGAGAATTTAAATGTGCTTATTCATGACCAAATGGTCGGCATTTAAAACTATTATAAAAGCCGTTATAATGTCATGGATGATGTAATTCTATATATTACGTGAATGCAGAGGGGCGGAAGGGGGTAAGCTCACCTGTGAATCTTGTGGCAGATGATCTAAAGATGAAAGCAATACCTTTCTGACCCCTTCAACAGGTGCCGCTTGACCATCAACACAAAGGTTGACGATGGACGCGAAGATTCTTAGCTTTAATATAGCAGATGGAGACATGAAAGAACAGGAAAAGCTGTTCCAACTTGAAAACGAAAGCAGCGTGCCTTCTTCGTTGGGATGAAGGGAACAGCGTCATTGGACGGTGACCATAAAATTACTCCTGTAGCTCTAAATAACTAACCCAACCTCATCCCCTACCCAATTCACAGTTGCCACGCTGTTGGGCCATTTCATAACCACGATTAGATGATAAATACCATCCGGATTCGAACAAAATTTGAAAATGTGATTGATTGCCACTGAGATGGTATCCCAGCAAAATGGATCTTTGTTTCTAACTAAATGATCTGGGCTCGAGTCACAGCAGATATCAGGCTGTGCTTAAATGCCAGCGCACGAATGACTGCAAATAGAATGTATCCTGATGGCCCGGATATGGTGTTTAGAAACGGTATTTGGTTCGTTAGCCTTCGATGGTACTAGGGTGATGTACTCATCCATTGGGTTCGTCCATATGACGGGGAGGAGGTTTCCTATTCATCCAAACTCAACTCTAAATCAAACATTCTTCAATAGGGATTGGAGCCCTATGGTCACGTCCAGAGATAGATGCATCAGATCGCCCTCCTCGAACTCCAATTTTTTTATCAAAAAAAAAAACACATGATTTGATTGAATTAGAGAATGAAAAAAAAAATAATTTTATATTCTTAATTTTTATTTTCAATGACCTTAAGTCGGTTGAGCTAGATTGAGTTGCCGCCAAGTCCGACCAAGTTGCATCAAGTCAAGTTAGATGATCACAACAGTGCTAATGATGAGCAAAAGGATGCATAATCGTAGGAATTTGAGGGTCATGAAAGTGATACAGAGATAAGATCCTATTCCATTGTCAACAATGACGAGAGATAGCTATGATTTTTTTATGTCTGAAAAACTAGGTTAATCACGGGTGATAAGCAAGAAGATGAAAACTTTGATATTTTATTCTTTCCGTTAATTTAAAGGTTGTATATTTTCCGGAGTAGCTAACCTAGTCATAATCAACTCCAATTACTTAAAATGTTGGATGACCACTTTGATAATGATACTCTCCCATTTAATTTTGCATATAAATATCACCATCCAAAATTATAGAAAAGAATATGATTATTGAAGATTAGGTTGGTAGATAATTATTTTCCTTATTTTCAAAAGATTATAGTATATTAAATTTCGAAGTAATTATGGATGCTAAGATCAGTCAAATATTTTTCGTTATTTATAAAAAAAATTTTCATATATATATATATATATGGATGTATGCATATATGTATGTATATGTATATGCCCATGCGCAAACAAATACAAACATACATATATGTACATATGCCCAACCTAATTCATGTTTAGATTTTCAATAGTGAGGTGTGTTGAACTTAATATTTAGTTGGGTTGATATTTTGCTTTGCAACTTTGGGTAGGCTAGAATTGTTCCTCGATCCGACCCCAAGAGAACCAGTTTGCACTCTTCGGGGCGAAGCTAATTTCACTGCTACTTTTGACACTGCGGTGGAGAGCAATAAAGTTAGCGGTTCTTCTTCATTGGCCCATGTCAATAATAGGCAGTAATTGCGTTAGTGTTAATCTGCCAGTTGATTCCTTCAATTACATTAGCGTAGACAATGCATCAAGGAGGGAGAACTACTAGCCAACCAAGGGCATTAATTAAACTCATGTGAGTCGGACATCTTTCGATTGCAAACAACCCCTCTATGACTAGAGAAGGGGTATGGGTTCCTATTTTATTCATTGCAGATGAGATTGCTAATTGATGGGGGAAGACATAATTGGGTCCAACAATTTGGGATGTAGTTGACATTGTTTGACAGCTTCCCTGCAAAATGGCAAGTTTCTCCCCCTACTTTGCTTAGATTTCAACTCCAAGGTAAAGGTTCAGGAATGATGGCAAAGTGCCAATTCATGCTGAAGTAGATGGAGATAATGCAGGCCGCCTGGTAAGTGGCATGTGAGATGGAGATTAGGTGATCATGATTTTCTTGCAAACAATTTATGAACGAGGATGTCTAGAAGCTTCTTTGGAAATGATTTTGGTGGAGTATAGCTCAAACATTTCCTTCCAAATGGAAGATCCAGCCTCCTGTATGAAATACAGTCCAAATTCACTCCAGTCCAAATTGGAATACAACATGAACATATCTTTGAAACATTAATAGGAGTATGTTTTGTTTGGAAGTCTACGACTTGTGCATGTTGCATATGAACATCTAAATTTCTTTTGTCATATAGTCAGAAAGTCTAGAACTTCTAGTCTGCTTAGTGCTTAACAACATGATTCACTGACAAGATAATGCTATACGAAACTGCTTTTTATTTCTCAAGAACATTACTCATGTTACTGTTGCTTATGGTGTATCTAGTTCTGCATGAAAAGTCAACATCCTGATAGCATGCACAGGAAGTGTACATAGCAAGAGAGATTTTGCTACGGTACTTCAAAAAATATTTTAATTTTTTTATTATTTATTTATTTTTAATTATCAGATTAAATATAAATTATTTAGATTTTAAGTGATTGAAGTCCAAATGTATATGACTAATATGATAAATAATTTAAAAATTAAAATTATTTTATATCATAATTTCTTTTTTTTGAGAGGTCGGAGGGCGGCAGAAGAGCTGTGCGTGCCGGGGGGGGGGGGGGGGATTGAAAGCAAAAAAATATTATTTTTAAAAAATAATAATAATATATAATATTTTAAATATTTTTTATAATAAAATATTATAAATGAATACCATATCAAAATCCTACTAAGAGTTAAGTCTTCTTCAATTATTCTTGCCAGGACACACTAGAACCTAATTACAACTCAAATATTATGGGCTTATGGACTTTCTGTAAATCAGAGAGATTTAAATCCAAGAGCTGGATGGACGGGAAAAAAGCACAGAAAAGATATGAAAATGCCAGGAATTTCTTGGCTTTCCTACAATTTGCAACAAATTTTAGACTACTCAAGTTTAAAGTGTGTCAAATATGAATTTCCCAATTACTTGCCGATCTGGTTTCTCAAATAAGAATTTAGATTGGTCCTGCCTTCTTCCATAAGTAATGTAGGTCTAATCTTGGGAGACCAATAAATATGGAAGTACAATTGGAGGCAATTTATTACCTGCTGCTTATGGCTATATTAGTGAAGACCCATACAGTGTCAAGAAGTGCTGTGTGCTGTTGGCTTAGCAAGGTCATGGAGTCTAAATAATATTATGATTTTCCTAGTTAAGAAGCACATAGTTTGTAAGCATATGCCATCCACCAGGTGGCGAGAATTGTTTTGCTACGCTTCCTGCCTTGATCAATTGAGTAGCCTGTCAAATAGATTTGGTCTGGATGGAGATGGCCATTTAAAACCCACTCCATTAACAAATAATCAACATACTAAAGATACAAACATTGTCAAATTAAAACCTAGAGCAAGAAGCTGAAAGATGTTACGGAACAAAAGGCGTTACTTTGGAAGCTGTTTCACGTTCATAGCATCGGCGTAAAATCCACGCTTGAATTTCACATTTTACCGCGTTATTTTGTTGGCCATGTTAAACCTTCAATATCAAAATTAGCAAATAGTAAAGCCTCTTATATCATTTGGTCGTGTAAAACCACAAAAGTATTTGAATCTAATTCTCAAGTTAATTATAGCGATTGATGCTGGTGTTACTATGCAAGTAAGATCAAGCAATTACAACCTCCAAGGAAAAAATAATACCATAATTATTTATACTGTACATAAAATGGATTATTTTAGAATCAGAGAATATTCACAATTTTATGCTAAAACAATTCCCTCTTGTTTGCCTGAGTTTACAACACACCGATGCCTGTTGTATCATTTATGTGAAGGAACAATTTTTTTTTTTTTACGACATCAACTATTGGATTATGCAATATCCACTTCGAGATCTATGCAGCTGAATGAATCATAAAGGATGGAGCATTTCAAGATCCGTACGTGTGGATAAATAATAAAAGATAAAGTACTTTAAAATCTATGTAAATGGTGATTTACGAAGAATAGCGTATTTTGAGATCACATGAATGCTACGATCTGACCTCTAAATCAGGGGTATTTTGATTTTTTTTTTACTCACTTAATTAATGGTATCAAAATTCACATAAACAGCTAAGTCATATCGTAACGAAAATAAAATTTTGATAGCTAATTAAAATATTTTAAATTTTTGGGATCTAAATGTAACTAATCCAAACTTAAAAGAGATATATGGCCCAAACTTTCTAAACTTGGAAGGATTGAGTGCTTTGAGATTTGTATAGATAAATGGATTATAGAAGATGGAGCGTCTCAAAATATGTGCATGTGGATGAATGATAAAGGATGAAATATTTTAAGATTTGTGTAAATGGATAAATTATAGAGAATAGAGCATTTTGAGATCATGTAAATGTTATAATCTGATTTTTAAATCCAAGATATTTTGATCCTTTTTTTTTACTTAATTAACGGTGTCAGAATCCATGTAGACAGCTAGACTATATTACAACAAAAATGAAGTTTTAATGGCTAATTAGAACTTTTTAAATTTTTGGGGTCTAAGTGTAATGAGCCATCGATAAAGTATCCATAGAGGTGAAGCGAAATTCTTTGTGCACTGCGGGCGGTGTAGAAAATCTGATGTAGAGTGCATCGCCTTATCTAATTGGTCCTCATAGTTATTATTTTTCAATGTGCATTTAACGCCTGTGAATCAATTTTTTTGTTTAAAAATTTTGTATGATAAAAATATCTCTGTTCTTTGAAAAAATTATGACATTCTATGTCTATATTATGATATCCTGCATTCAGAAAGTCATAATTTTTGTCCACAGGATGTCATAATATAACACAAAATATCATAATATCTACATGATGTTATGGGTGAGTTTGGTTATATTTTTTTATTTTTGATTTTTAAAAAATATTTTTTATTTTTTTTTATTTTTGTTATTGAGTAAAAGTAAAAAAGTAAAAGGTATGTTTGGTAACTATGTTGCTATAAAGCAAAAAGCAATATTGGGGATGGCAGGTAAAGAGCTCGATGAGGAAAAAGAGTTCGGAAAGGAAGAAAGAAGGGGGTAGGGAGGTGAAGAGCTCGATGAGGGAGAAGGGTTCGGGCTTTTTACTTTTTGGTTTAGCATTTTAGATGTGGAGAAACAAAAAAAACAGAAAAACAAGTTTTGAAAAGCCAAAAATTTTTGCTTTGCATATAAAGTAATTATTTTGATTTTTTTAATTTTTGCTTTTTGCTTTTCATGGTGTTACCAAACATTACTTTTTGATTTTTATTTTTAAAAAATTAAAAAATAAAAAAAATATTTTTTTAATGGCTAACCAAATGCACTCTATAATTTTTTTCAAAGAACAGGAGCATTTTTGTCATTCAAAATTTTCAAACGAAAAAATCGGCCTACAGATATTAAATGTACGTTGCAAAATGGTTAGAAAAAAATATTTCTTTTATATTATAATATTTTGACCATATTAGAACATATTTTTGGGCCATATTATACCACAAGATATCATAATTTTTTTCAAATGACAGAAATATTTTTGTCATTCAAAATTTTTAAACGAAAAAACCGACCTGCAAATATTAAATATATGTTAAAAAATAATAACTATATGGACCAATCAGATAAGATGATATACTCTATGTTGAATTTTCTGCACCACCCGTGGCGCACAAAGAATTTCTCAGGAGGTGAAATCAAAGTATATTAGCCCACAAACAAAGCCCATATTTCACACTTCCTAGATGACTGCCTCTTGATGAGAAAAGCAGTTAGAAGGAATGCCTGGTGACTCGGATATCATCATGGATTATTGTTGACGCTTGGGAGAGGAAGTCAATCAAAACAAATTACGCATTCATTTCGGCCCATCTACTGCTCCTGCAATTCAACAATCTGTCACAGATGAGTTGAGCATACAATGGAAGACGGAAGTGTGAACTTATGAGGGCATTCCACTTGGAAGAGACCCTCTATTGCAGATCACAATCCTTCGCAAACAAAGCTTCAGAGGGATGGAAATGGAATGCTTTATCTGGTAGAACAACATCGACCAAGTCAGTTCCGATGCACTTCATGGCGAGTTGCCCCATGGAAAATCCTTTCCAAGAATTAATTCCTATGGGGTCATTCAGCTGAGAAAAGGGAATTGCATCTGGTCTCCTGGGATGACCTATGCTCTGATAAAAAAAACCATCGGGGAATTGGCATACAGAGTGCACTAATGGGCAAGGAGGCAGCCCAGCTAATTCCTTTATTGAATGTCACTTCCAGCGGATGGTTGGTTCAGGGAGATGGTCGATGTTATGGCACCCCGAAGGATCTCAGAATTTCAATCAATTGATGGCCATTAACAGTTGACAAAGAATGACGAGGGTAAAAACTTATTCTGGTAAAGCAAATAAAACTATATTCTGCCAGCATTTTAAGTATCCATACAAAGGTTAAGATCCATGGCCAATTAAAAGATGCATGCTCAAGAAGCGGAAAAGAATAATGAGGGTCTCATGATGCAGAAAGCTAATGGACGCTCCGTTAGCTCCATTGGAAAATGCCCTAACTGCTTTTGATGGAGTCCCACCCTTCCCCTCCACCGACCAGGCCGCTGTCACCGAAGGTGACGCCGATAGGCAGCGTCGCTACCCCTTTTGAGCCGTTTGATGGGTTGACAGCTCGCCGGGACGGCGGCGGAGGAAGAAGATGCCTACGGCATCGGAGTTGTAACGCTTGAAAAGAAGAAGAAGGTGCCGTCGAGGAAGATCTCTGGTTGGGGTCGCTGGCGACCTAGTGGAGGTGGGTGAGTTATTCAGAAGCCGAGTAACTCGCGGCGGTGGAAGCCTACGAGGAGCTCTCTGGCATTGCGATCGTCGGCACTGCTGCCTAAGTTTAGGATGGCAGCCTGGGGGCATGGGCGGAGGTGCTGCCGATGCTGGGACCATGGATGCACCCCTTCCCCAAATATGGATCGCCGATCTAGACGTCCAACTGGATGGAAATTATACGTGCGCGCTGGTTTCAGGTTCCTAACGTCCACATATAATCCTTTCTACAGGGACGTTTGTCGCATAAGAATTTTATGCGCAAAAGGATCCCATGTGCCATGTGTCCTTATATTTTGTCTATGCGGAAGTATGTCCGCATAAGCATTTTATGCACTATACCGGTTTAAGTTGCCTTGCATATTTTTAAGTGGATGTAAGTATAAAAGTTTTGTACTGCTCACTGATTATTCATGTGCCCCACTCCTCGTATTTGTCTAATGGAGATTGTTGTCCAGATATGAAGCCCAAGAGGGGAGGTGAATTGAATCTTTTTAAAATTTTTGTGATTAGTGCTCTTAAGTAATATGCTATACTTGTTGAGTGGGATGAATTGATTAACTAAAAAAAATAAGATCAATCATAAATAACAAATAAATAAGTATAGAGCACAATGAATAAGAGAAAATATGCAAGCACAACAAACACAAAAGATTTATAGTTGTTCGGTACCAACTTTGCACATACATCCACTCTCCAAATCTCTACTTGAGAATTCAATCTACTAAAAAGATTTCAAAATACAACACGTCGGATAACACCGACCCTTGCTATCCAAGCAAGAACACTTATTTTCTGAGTATAAACCAACCCACAAACTCTCCGATTATAGGTTCGAATCAATCTTTTCGAGTTTTGGAACCCCCCAAAACTCAAAAACTAATGTACAACAGCAAAAGAAGAGTGTACAGGAATTTCAGCACAAACAGCCCCTTAAGTGAGCATAATAAAGATAATAAAAGTATAATACTCAAGGAGTAGAAGACTTTGCTGAACATCCTCAAATAATTGAAATACTTGAATGCAGCTGGAGAGCAGTTAGTGAGTTGATTGAATGCTTCTTTCCTCTCTTTCTAGATTTTTCTTTCTTTTTCACGAATGTGAGCTTGAATGCATGAATCTTTTTTGATTTTCTACCTCTAGAGAGCATTTATAGTCTTCATTTGGACTTGAGAGTATCTTAGTGTCAGTTAAGAGCCGTTGGAGTGTGTTTAATGCGCATTAAATGTACTAAAAATGGATTGAAAACTAGTCGTTATGAGTATTCATCCAGAATGGGTCGACCCATGGGTCGTCCCACTGCGAATGGGTAGTCCTATGAGTCGTCTCATTTGGTCAGATAGAAAATCAGACTCTCTATTTGGGTCTTAGGGTCTCAGGGGTCGATCCATGGGTCATCCCACTGCATGCCACAAGGCAAAACAGTGCGTGCCGGCTACCCAATAAAAGGGGATGATCCAGTTAGATCGTCCCATTTTGTTTCGATCCAGTTTTTCATACATTTAAAGTTCGAAACTTACTAAAATATTACCAAATACTTTTAAATGAATTTGAATCAATTTGACACTTCAAAAAGACTTCAAAAATATCTCCAACTTGCAGAAACTTTAATTTTGGCACTCTTGAAGGAGCTTTTCAAACTCAATATTTTGGACTACTTGAAACAATACCAAAATATCTTTCAAAGATAAGAAACTCATTAATAGTCCTCTCAAATGGTTTGTGACCATCAAAATCAATTTTTGGGACAACAATCTCTCTCTTTTTGATAATGATAAAATATTTGAGTGTTCGCAAAGAGAGGTCCATAAAGTTCAAGGGATTGAGTTTGTGAAGCACTTGTAAGAATATTTCAAAGATTAAGCATAAGTTATAGAGTATCATGAGATTCACATTATGAGTAAGTTGTGATGTTTTAAATCATACGTTCTCATTTTTGTTGAAAATTACTTGTGAAAGTATTAAAGTTTTACCAAAATTTGTTTTGACCAGCAAAATTTTTCTTTTCTTATATGAAAAGATGAAAAGTAACTATTTTGATCATTTTGAAAAAATTCTCCTCCTTTCTTATATAAAAAGTAGCCAAACTGTAAAAATTTCTTTATATTTGTTATCAGAGCAAAAATAGTTTATAAAACTCCTTGGTTTATAAAAAATCCTTCTTTCTCTCTTTCTTATTTTTGGTATCAGAGCTATAAAAGGTCCTTCTTTCTTTCTTTCTTATTTTTGGTATCGAAGCAAAAATGGACGTATCAAAGCAAAAATAGATGGATCAGAGAAAAAATCAAAAATAAATGTGTCAGAGTATTTTATAAAATAGATGTATCAGAGCAAATCAGAGCAAATGCAAAAATTCAAAAATAGACTACCTTCTCCCTTTTTTTGACATCATCAAAAATGGACTAGAGAGAGTTTATAAATAGTAAGATTTTTGATGAGCTATGGTTCTATGTCAAGTATCAGAATAACTTTAAATGTAATAATCATTCATTCACACATAAACAGAAGTTGGCCACACAAAGGATGATAATAGATAACCTTATACATTAAGTATAAAAAAATAAAAGGTTACAAAAGTCAAGGACATCCATTCAGTACAATGATCAAGTCATAATACATACCTATAAACATAAGGTTCTCATATATTCAATAAAATATAACAACTAAAACAAACAATAACTAAGTAGTATGAGACCTAAATAGCTAATACAAAATGATCAGATCAGAAAGAATAGGCATCGAGCTCAAGATCATAACAACTGAAATAGAATCAGCCTCGACCTCGATTGGACGGTCTGGTCCGAGTAGAAGAAGTCAGAGGATGGAAGGCGATAAGCTGAACAAAAGTGGGCTCACTGGATACGGAGGGTCTGGTTTGGAGCTGAGTCCTAATGGCATCTAGCTGGGATAGGACTCTTCTCATTGAAACTCTGAGCCCCTCAAGATGAGAAGAAACAAAGTCCCTCGAGTCTCTGATATCAACTCGGATCAACTCAAGTGTCAATCGGAGCAGGCTATGGAGTCTCTCTATATCTCGAGCAAGATCAGCTAACTGAGGTGAAGTACTGCTCGATGTGCTCGCTTCTACTGACAGTGAATCCAGGATCAGTCTGATCTTCCTCTCTATATCAAAGATTCTGCCACTAAATCTGAGTAAATAGCTCTCAACATTCTCCAATCTGGAGCTTAGGTCAGTCAATAGTTATACCAAAAAAAAATATGCGGTACGACTGAGAGATCTGATGAGAAAGCAGAAAAAAAGCTCGACTGAGGAGGGTGATACTGCTGTTGTATCTGCTGGAGGATCTGCTGCTAATACTGCTGAAGGATCTGCTCCTGGAACTACTGCTGCTGGATGGAGAGAATGCCTGCTACATGCTCAGCTAGCAGTCCCATCTCGTCCTCCTCCATTCTAAGTGATGATGGCATGGCACGGCTCATAGATGGAGATGTACTAACTGAGGATCCTGCCTCAGGTTTTGATACAAAATGAACATCAAGACTCTGCTTGGGCTCAGGTGGTGATGAGGGACCCTCTCCCTCAGCATGCTCCCTCTCCTCCTCAACGGCAGCACCTAGTCCCATGATCCAACGACTATCCACTCTGATAAATTTCATACGTCGAAGGAAGTGATCGTTGTAGGTGTCAATATTTAGCAATCTGCATATAGCCTCCCCTTCAAAACTCACACCAGACTACCTAAAAATAACTGTCAGGGCCATTCCATAAGATAAGAGAGTCTTAGATCTATTCAAAGCCACCTTCATGGCATCAATTATCAGGAATGAGAGATTCAGTGGAGACTCAGAAACCACATGATGCATCAAACAAATATCCCGATCAATCATCAAGTCATATCTTCCCCCTCTGAGGAAGAAGATCCTAGAAATCATATGATGGAGTAATCTCATCTCCACACTCAAATCCTTAATCTTAATTTTCATGAACCCCTCAACATCATCTCTCCCTAAAATAGTCCTGAGCCCGACCTCCTTCCTTGGAAGCTCATCAAGACAACTTCCTTCACAAAACATTTGAAGAAGTCTACCAAACCTAGGAGCATTTAGGATAATTTGAACACCCTTCACTATTGATCTTAGAACTCCATTAGTGAATACTAGATTTGAATAAAACTCCTTAACCAGGTCAATGTACACAGGCTCAGATAGACTACAGAAAAATCTCCATCCTTGTTTGATTAATTTTTCATCAATTGAAAATCCATCACTCCTCAAGAATCGAAAATCAACATTTCTTCCCAAGACAATCTTTCTTGCAGAGAGAGGGATCTTACTTGGAATTATGGGAGGAGAGGCTTGAGCAGAAACCTGAGCAGTCCTCTTTCTTTTTTTTTCAACTTCCAATAGCCTCACAGACTTTCTTCTTTGGGGCAGCCGCATCTTGAAAGCCATTGTTCCAATGAGAGCAGAGAACCGGTCAAGAGAATAGTGGAGGGTGAAGGATAGATGGGAATGATGAGAAGTAAGGGATTTTGAGGTGTTTGTTTCGAATTTTTGAGATGAGGGCTTAAGGGCTTGGTAGAGAGCAAGAAAGAGAGGGTTTTAATCAAGGATGGATCAAGAGAAAGTATCCAAGATTTTAAGGCAGAAACGAGTGATTTTTGGGCAGATAAAAGGTTGGATTTAGGAGAATGTGGCCGGTAGAAAGCTTGGAGTAAGGTTTTGGTTTGGGATGAGGAGAAGAGGGAGACGAATAGTAAATGAGTCAGCCCATTTGGATTTTATGCAAGAAATTTAAGTAGATCGTCCAACATGAGACCCGCTAGCCCGATCAATTGGGACGTCCCATGGGTCATCCTATCTAGGGTACGTAGGTTCAGACAATGAGAAAATAATTTAAAAATTAAAGAAAAATCTAAAAAAAAAATTGAAAAGACTTGTATTGACTTGAGATGATCATATAGAGTTCAGATAAATTTTGGTATAATTTTTTATGAAGAATTTCAATGAAAAAAAAATCCGAGATCATATCTGAACTACTCTGATGATTTTTAATTGACTTGAAATAATTCTCAAAAAAAAGATAGATGCCTTCCAAAATTAAGATGATGAAGTCAAGGAATTTAGGATGGATTTTGAGAGAGAAATTATGATGAGGGATCAAGCAAAAGGATCTAAGATGTCTAATTCCCTTCTAATTTCACAAGATCTATTTTCATTTAATGCTTTAGTGAAAAAATAGCTAATTGCTTTTCAGTATTTATGTATTCAAGTGCTACACCATTATTTTGAATATGTTCTCTTATAAAGTAATATCTAATTTTAATATATTTTGACATAGAGTGTTGGATTGAGTTTTTGGTCAAATTAATGACACTAGTATTATCACATCTTATAGGAATATCTTTAAGTTTAATTTCAAAATCTATGAGTTGTTGCTTAATCTACAAAATTTGAGTACAGTAACTCTGACGGTAATATACTCGGCCTTAACCGTAGATAATACCATCGAATTTTACTTCTTGCTAAACCAAAAGATTAAGTTGACTCCTAAAAATTGACAAGTTTCACTAATATTTTTTTTATCTAACCTACATCCAGCAAAATCTGCATCTGAGTAACCTATTAAATCAATAGAAGATTGCTTAGAAAATCAAAGTCCTAGGTTTTGTGTTCCTTCTAAGTATTTAAAAATTTTTTTAATAGCATTTAAGTGAGATTCCTTAGAGTTTGACTGAAATCTAGCACACATACAAATACTGAACATTATATCGGATCTACTGATAGTAAGATATAACAAAAAATCTATCATACCTCTATAAAGCTTTGAATTAACAATCTTATCATGTTCATCCTTATCTAATTTACAGAAAGGGATCATAGGAGTACTTACACTTTTGGAGCTCTCCATTTCAAATTTTTTTAATAGTTCTCTTGTGTACTTACTTTGGATGATGGAGATCCTTTCTTTCATTTGCTTGATCTGGAGTTTGAGGAAGAAAGTGAGTTCTCCCATCATGCTCATCTCGAGCTCTCCCTGCATAAGCTTGACAAATTCTTGATACAAGACTTCATTAGTAGACCCAAATATAATATCGTCAATATATATTTGAATAACTAGTATTTCTTCATCTTTTTTTTTATAAAAAGAGTTGTATCTACTTTTCTTCTTTAAAAATTATTTTTTAATAAAAATTTATTTAATCTTTTATACAAAGCCCTAGGGGCTTGTTTTAAACCATACAAAATTTTGTTTAATTTAAATACATGATCTGGATATTTATGATTTTCAAAGTCTGGGGGTTGCTTTATATATATTTCTTTAGCAATATAACCATTTAGAAAAGTACTTTTAACATCTATTTAAAATAATTTAAAATTTATAAAGCATACATAAGCAAACAGCATTCTTATAGCTTCTAGTCTAGCAACAGGTGCAAATATTCCATCAAAATTAATTTCTTCCTGTTGATTATATCCTTTAGTAACTAATCTTATCTTATTTTTGATTACATTACTATCTTCATCTAATTTATTCCTATATACCCATTTTATTCTGATTATTGAATGATTTTTAGATCTAGCAATAAAAGTCCACACATTGTTTCTTTCAAACTGATTTAATTCTTTTTGCATAGCATTTATCCAGTTACGATCTTGTTCAGCTTTTTCTATTATTTTAGATTCTAGATATGAAACAAAAGCTACATAATTACATACATCTCTAAGAGAGGATCGAGTTCTTATCCCTTGTGCCAAATCATCAATGATTAATTTTTTGGAGTGATTATGGATATACCTTCATTTCTTTGGAAGATTGCTTGTACCTTCAGGTTGATCTTGAACATTTTAATCATTAATACTCTCATCCTCATATTTTTCCTTCAACTGATCTTTATTTTGCTCATTTGAGTCATTGATGGTGAGCTCTTTTATTCATTCTTCTATGATACCATATCTTCAGCACTCTCTCTCTTCCTTGATGGAATATTATTAGTTTCATCAAAAACTACATGAATTGACTCTTCCACTACTAGTATTCTTTTATTGAAAACTCTAAAAGCTTTGCTAGAAGTAGAATAGCCAAGAAAGATAGCTTCATCAGATTTAGCATCAAATTTACCTAAGCTATCTTTGTCATTATTTAAAACAAAGCAATGGCAACCAAAAATATAAAAATATTCTATGTTAGATTTTCTACCTTTCCATAATTCATAAGGTATTTTCTTTAAAATTGGTCTTATTAAAATACAGTTTAAGATGTAACATGCTGTGTTGATTGCTTCTGCCCAAAAATATTTTGGGAGCTTGCTCTCACATAGCATGGTATGGGCTATTTCTTCAAGAGTTCAATTTTTTCTTTCTACTACTCTATTTTGTTAAGATATTCTAGGTACTGAAAAATTATGATCTATATCTTTTTCATTATAAAATTTTTCAAAATCTTTATTTTCAAATTCAGTGCCGTGGTCACTACAAATTGAAATAATTGATAAACTTTTTTCATTTAAAACTTTTCGACAAAACTTAGAAAATACTGAAAATGCTTCATCTTTAGATGCTAAAAATAAGACCCAAGTGAAACATGAAAAATGATCAATAATTACAAAGCCATATCTTTTACCTTCTAGACTAGTTATCCTTGTAGGATCAAACAAATCCATATGTAAGAGTTCTAAAGGTTTAGAAGTTGAAACAATATTCTTAAATTTAAAAGAAACTCTTGTTTGTTTAACTAATTGGCGTACATCACAAATTTTATCTTTGTCAAAATTTATTTTTAATAAGTCAAAAATCAAATTTTTTTTAATAATTTTTTATAGTATGTGCATACTAATATGTGCAAGCCTACGATACCAAAACTAACTAGTCTTATTGATTTTAGTATTCATGGCCACAAGACATTGTATGTTTTGTATGGAAAGATTATCCAAATCTACCATGTAAATATTGCTATGCCTATCTCCAATGAACCTAGTGCTATCATCAGAAGGACTAATTACGATACACATGGATGATTCAAAAATTATTTTATAACTTTTATCACATAATTGACTAATGCTTAAAAGATTATGCTTAAGACCATCTACAAGCAGCACATTTTCAATACAAGTGGAGGGAGTGATACTAATGTTACCTATACTGATGATCTTTCTTTTGCCATTATCTCCAAAGGTGACCATCCCTCCATTTTTAGGTTCTAATGTGATAAATTGAGATTCATCACTAGTCATATGTCTTGAGCACCCACTATCAAGATACCACTTCCGCTTTGTTGTTTGGGATACAACACACACCTGCACACATAAAATCAAGTTTTAACTTTAGGTACCCAAGCTAACTTGGGTCCTTTGAGGTTAGTCACAATGGGTTCTTTTGGAACCTATATTTTCTTAACATTTATACCAGTAAATTTGTTTGATAAGCATACATAAGCTTTATGTCCTACTTTGCCACATTTAAAATAAGTAATATTTGATAATTTATTCATAGATATATTTACAAAAATATTTTTTAGAAATTTTTATTTTTTAAGAGTATTATAGCCAAGTCTGACTTTATCATACATTGCCCTTTAATTGTAAATAATCATTTGTAGTTTATTTGAGCTTAGGATAAATTTATCAACTATTGGTTTCAATTTGGTTACTTCTTCCTTGAGATTTTGATTTTTCTTTACAAGAGTTTTATTTAAGCTTGAAATTTCTTCTTTTTTTTTCAATAGAGTTTGATATTTTATTTCTAATTCTTTATTTTTGTTGACTATTTCTTCCTTTTCTTTAGCTAGTGCTTGAATTTTTAATTTTAGATCTTTATTTTTAAATCTTAATATTTTTAGATCATTCAAAAATTCATGAAAAGCTTCTTGCAGTTCATCATAAGAAAATTTATTTTGAATTTCAAGGGTTACCTCATTTTCATGTGCCATAAGGCATAGGTTAGCTTCTTCATAAAATTCTTTATCTGAGGAAGAGTCATCACTGTCACTCCATGTAGCCTCATTGTATTTCTCTTCTTAAACTTCTTCTGACTTTTCTTGAGCTGGGGATGGTCTGATCTAAAGTAGTCCGACTTGTTACATTCATAACAAATGATGGATGTTCTTTCTCTTTTTCTTTACTCGGCTCTCTTTTAACTACTGGTCTTTTCTTGATCTCTTATCTTCTTTTTCTCATGAAACATTTGAATTTTCTAGTGATTAATGCCAAGTCCTCATCTTCTTTACTATTTTCTGATTTTTCTGAGTCTTCTTCTTCTTGCACTGTTGATTTGAGAGTAATTATCTTCTTTCTTTTGGTCTCTTCTTTAGAATGTTGCTTTATGATCAGCTCGTGGGTCATAAGAGATCCAAGTAGCTCTTCCAAAGGTAGAATATTTAAGTCCTTAGCTTCTTGAATCGTCGTGACCTTTGCTTTCCACGATCTTGGTAGAGACCTAAGCACTTTTCTTACAAGATCACTGTTAGAATAATATTTTTTAAATTTTTTTTGATCATTTATGATGTCAGTGAAATGAGTAAATATTTATGTTATATACTCTTCAGGTTTCATTTTAAACAATTCATAGTTATGCACAAACATGTTAATTTTAGACTCTTTTACTTGATTTGTGCCCTCATGAGTAACTCTAACCTATCCTAAATTTTTTTGACTGAATTATAAATAGAAATACGGTTAAATTTATTTGCATCTAAAGCACAATATAAGACATTCATGACTTTAGTCTTGAGCTGAGTCATTTTCTTGTCAAATTCATCCCATTCACCTTCCGACTTAGGAAAGGACACACCATCAATCAACTTTGTGGGTGTGTGAGGTCTATTTATTATGATACTCTATATATCATAGTCAAGTGCTTGGATAAATATTCTCATCCAAACTTTTCAATAGGTGTAGTAGGATCCATTGAAAAATAGATGTCGGTTTGTGGATTGCCCCTCAGCTAGAGATGTGCCAAATTGGGCTGTCATAGATCTTTGGCTCTTGATGGCTAAATCAAGCAAGACCTAAAGCAGCAGGCTTTGATACCACTTGTTGCCCAGATTTAGAGCCCAAGAGTGGGGGTGAATTAGGTTTTTTTAAAATTTTTATCATTAGTACTCTTAAGTAATATGCTATACTTGTTGAGTGGGATGAATTGATTAACTAAAAAAATAAGATCAACCATAAATAATAAATAAATAAGTATAAAGTATAATGAATAAGAAAAAATATACAAGTGCAACAAACACAAGAGATTTATAGTGGTTCGGTGCCAATCTTGCACCTACATCAACTCTCCAAGTCTCTACTTGAAAATTCAATCTACTAAAAGAATTTCAAAATACAACACATTGGATAACACTGATCTTTGCTATCCAGGCAAGAACACTTATTTTTTGGATATAAGCCAACCCATAAATTCTCCGATTACAAGTTCGGATCAACTTTTTTGAGTTTTGAAACCCCCAAAACTCAAAAACTAATATACAACAGCAAAAGAAAAGTGTGCAAAAATTTCAGCACAAATAGCCCCTTAAATGAGCATAATAAAGATAATAAAAGTATAATACTCAAAGAGTAGAAGCCTTTGCTGAACACCCTCAAATGATTGAAACACTTGAATGCAGCTGGAGAGTGGTTGGTAAGCTGATTGAATGCTTCTTTCCTCTCTTTTTAGGTTTTTTTTTTCACGAATGTGAGCTTGAATGCATGAACTTGTTTGATTTTCCACCGTTAGAGAGCATTTATAATCTTTATTTGGACTTGAAAGTATCTTAGTGTCGGTTAAGAACCGTTGGAGTGTGTTTAATACGCATTAAATGCATCAAAAATAGGCTGAAAACTAGCCGTTACGAGCGTTCGCCTAGAATGGGTAGACCCATGGGTCGTCCCACTGCGAATGGGTAGTCTCATGAGTCATCTCATTTGGCCAGATAGAAAATCAGGCTCTCTGTTTTAGTCTCAGGATCTCAAGGGTCGACCCATGGGTCATCTAACTGCGTACCATAAGTCAAAACAGTGCGTGCCGGCTACCCAATAAAAGGAGATGACCCAGTTGGATCATCTCATTTTATTCCAAACTAATTTTTTATACATTTATGATTCAAAACTTACCAAAACATACCAAATGCTCTTAAATAAATTTGAATCAATTTGACACTTCAAAAAGACTTCAAAAATATCTTCAACTTACAGAAACTTCAACTTTAACACTCTTAAATGAGCTTTTTAAACTCAATATTTTAGACTATCTGAAACAATACCAAAGTATCTTCCAAAGATAAGAAACTTATTAGTAGTCCCCTCAAATGATTTGTGACCATCAAAATCAATTCTTGGGACAACAAGAATTCCCTTCCATATAGGGGTGCAAATGGTTGGGTCGGACTGGATCATGAGTGATCCTGATCTGACCCGACTCTTTAATCAAGTCTTGATATTGGACCTAGACCCAACCCAATAGAAGATTGGGTCAGATCGGATCAGATTCATGATCAATTTTTTTGAACAGATCATCTGGGTCGGGTCGGATCCACGTATAACCTAGCTCTAATCCATAAAATATGAATCTAATTCACATCCAAATTGAGTCTGAGTTGGATCATGGGTCAAATTAACCAATAGGCATAAGCTATAGCTATTCAATCAATTCTCATGATTGAAGTTGAAGTTGATCTTACAAGTTTGTTATCCAATGACATAGCTGACATAATGATTTTTAGAGTGATCATCAACATGAGATAATTACATCCCAGAAAACTATAAAAATGGACCTCATGTACATATGAAAGCCAGTCGTGAGATACAACTAGAGCTAAAATATCTATTTCCTATTAATCCTTTAAATTTTTTGAGTTGGAAAAATTGTGTAGATTTGATGCAAAGAATTTCTTGTGGAGGCAGAAAGAAAAGAAGATAATATTTATTGGGGACTCCATTAGCTTGAACAAGTGAGTGCCACTCAATTATGGGGTGAAAAGGGAAGAAAATAATATTATGTAGGTGGGCAGCCTACTATAATTTGTGCCTAGTCTATTCTAGCATATAATAGGTTTGGATCATATAATGGGTTCGGATCAAATCGGATTATTAAGCATAAGATCCATATAAATCCAAAAATTTAAATGGATCGGATTGGATCAGATCAAAATTTAGTAAATCTAGATCTGATCCGAAAAAAGAACGGATCCCATTTTAGAACTCGATTCAGATCCATGGGTCTTTTTAAACGATTCGGATCAGATCTTCGTGGGTCAGGGTGGGTCAGATTGGATCGCAGGTCAACTCGATCCGTTTGCAGCCTTACTTCGATGTAGAAGTTTTGTGCACTAAAGTCAAACATATGCTGCTGCCAAAAAAGAAAAAAAGTCTGACATGTGCCACATGTCCTCATATGATATCTGTGCATGCAAATACCTGCATACAAATTTTATGCAAGATTCGTCTTTTGAGTTCAGCATGTCCACATAATATTTTTTCTATACAGCTATATTTCTAGACAAAAAAATTAAGACTGACAAAATATGACTCGACTCACCAATCTAACCCATATTCGACCCACTATAAGTAAATTTGGATTTAGACTAAACGGATTTGGATTATAAACAAATCAATCCATTTAATATTTAAGTTGCATTTGAATTTCAGATATCTGAATCATTTAATCTATTTAACTTGTTTAATATTCAGATTGGATTAATCAGATAACCCATTCAATATGTTTAACATGTTTAATTCATTTAATCTGTTTAAGATCTGTTTAAAATATATTCAACATATTTTTAATCTATTTAACTTGTTTAATTCATTTAAGCTAATTTGATCCATTTAATAGACAGATTAAGCAGATTAGATTGGATTACCTATTTAACAAATAAGTTAGATTTAAATATAAATTTTTGATCTATTTAATAAATAGATCGAATTCAGATTGATGATTTTTTTTTATTTTACCTATATTGATCCAACCTATATTCAATTCGTTCCAATACAATTGCCATCTCTAGAAAAAATTCTAGATTATCCTCATATTTTGTTTGTTTATGCATATGGATCTCTGCATGGGACTTTCACATGCCGCACATGCTTTTGGCAGCCAGCATAAGTGCTCACATGGCTTGTATGTTAGCATAGAAAGTTTATGTGTGCAACTGATTTTTCATGCATATGATATCCTCATATTTTTCATTTGCCGATTTTCTTCCACATAAAACATTTATGCATGAAGATACAAGATGTGCCTCATATCCGCATATTTTATCCACGTGGTCGATTATCTATATATAACCTTTATACGGGCCTCATCTTTAAGTTTGGAGTGTCTACACATTGTCATTCCTATATAGTACACTTTGCGATATAGGAAGTTTATGTGTGAAAATATCCAAGGTGCTTAGCTGATCAACGCATGAATTGATACATTAAAAGCACTCCAAACATCATCAATTAAGTTGTACTAGTTTGAATTTGATGCTTCCTAATTTATTTTGTAGGAAATTAGAAGATTGGGTTCAATTAACATCAATTTGGTCTAATCCAGCTTGAACCCAAGTGCACCCAAGAGCCATAAAGGAGATCCAAGGGCTTCCATTAAAATGCCACAACCAATGGTGGAGATCTAGGCACCTAAGATGAAGATCCAGGGCAAAAAAAAAAAAATCAATGGTTGAGAAAAATCAGTGAAGATCTAAAGGCCATCAATCCTTGGAACACTCTCATTCAGATTTATGAAGAAATCAAAGGCTAGGAACCAAGCTTACCGTTATCCAAGGGTCCACAATCATGGTGCCAAGAGGGGAGCTTTAATAGAAGGTATTCATGAAGAAATCAAAGTGTGAACACAGCTTTAAGATTAAGGGACCAAATTAGAAGATCATCTTTCACACGGATCCAAGTGTGAATGCAAATAATCAATTAACAGAGGAGAACCAACCAAACAAACATCCAAGGGCTGACATTGATGGCACCTAGCATGGAGCTTAAATGGAAGAATTTAAGAGAGAATTAAAGAAGAATTCATATTCTAACAAACTTGAAAATTCTTTAATGAAGCAAGCATGAAAATTCATCAAGGATCAATCCAATGGACGAGATCTTTTGCTTCCACATCCAAAGGCCCTTAATCTTTGCACCATAACCCTTCTAACCCTTCTAACCCTAATCCCCACATCTATTTAAAGCCCCTTGGCCAGCCATATGAGGGGAGATAAGCTTCTCCACATCCAAGTCCCAAGTCCGGACGTCCACAGCTTCAAAGCCCCTCCACACCAACCCTTTTTCACTTCAAAACCCTAGCTGGCCCTAGGACCTTTTCCTCCTTCAAAAATCTAGCCATCCAAACCCTTACTCCTTCCCCTCAAAATTCTAGAAACCCCATGTCAAAAGCCTTAAGAAAATCAGACGTCCAAGTCTCCCTTCACACGCTTCCTTCAGCCTTTCTTCTTCCGCAAAAATCCAACAAGCCTACTTCTTTCATCTTCCAAATCAATCAACCCTAAATCCTATTCTTCTCCATAAAACCTCTCCTCCTGCTCTTGATCTCTTTTTCAAGCTGTTAAAAGGAAGTCTTCAAAGTTTCAGGATGAAGGATTCAACAAGAAGCATCTCCATGTCCGACTAGTCGTCACGTCTCAAAAAATCATTGTAACTTATCTAGATAGTATTCTTCTTTTTTAAATCTTTTGTATTACCTTTTCGATATGCAATAAAGACTTGCTTTTCATGCTTTATAACTTTTTATCTTTATTCTACTTTACATAAATAAGAATTTTATTCTAAAATAATTTATGATCCTTGAGACGAGCCGTGATTTACGGGTATGGTTCGTACTCTTCGGATAGATTATCTTTCGATAAAATTTTTTTCTATCATTGTATCTAAACAATTTTGACTAGTTTATAACTTTAAAAGATGGACCATGATCCAAGAGTACGAGCCGTGCTCTCTAAGATAGGCTATATCTTTATTGATTAGATACCAATCCAAGACATATTAAGAAGGGTACCAGCTGTCTATCAAAAAAGTAATTGAGATCATGAGAATCCATCTTCATACTTGAAACTAAACTTTATTTAGTTCTTTATTTACTTGCTCTTTCATTTAATAATTTCTTAATTAATCAAGCTTTTATTCGTCTTCAACTTAAAATTAAAATCACTCAACCGCAACTAAACACGATCCCTATGGATATGATTTTGACTCACGCTATCTACATAGTAGTGTTAATCTTTATTTTTGAATACCTACGACAGCGTTCATTAGCACCCTTATATTTTGTTCATGAAGACATTATCGCATCCATATATGAATTTTATGTAGTGAGTAATTTCTTATGCACCGCATGCGGTGCAATAGGAGCATACCGTCCAATAATATTAAGGCACGTAGCGCACTTAGATGGGACGGACAATTAATGTCGCTCAACTTTTTTCTTTCTCTAATTTTTAATGACAAAAATATCTTTCTCTTAATAGAATAAAAAAAGAATAGTATTATTATTTTTTGATATCTTGTATGACTTTCTATGAATATATATAACGTTCTGAATGATATATATGACTTTCTATATCTTTATGACATCCTGAACCGTATATATGATATTCTGAATAATATATATAATTTTTTAATATTTTATATAACTTTCTATGAATATATATGATATTCTGAATAATATATATAACTTTCTAACCACTTATATAACTTTTTATGAATATATATGACATCTTGAACAATATATATGATTTTCTAACATCTTCTATAATTTTTTATAAATATATAACATCTTAAATAATATATATGACTTTCTAATATCTTATATGATTTTTGTGAATATATATGATATTTTGAACAATATATATAACTTTCTGATGCCTTATATGATCAATAAAAAATCATATAAGGGATCAAAAAATTATATATATTATTCAAAATATCATATATATTTATAAAAAATTATATATATTATTTAAAATATTATATATATTGATAAAAAGTCATATATATTATTTAAAATATTATATATATTCACAGAAAGTCATATATATTGTTTAGAATATCATAGATATTCACAGAAAGTGATATAAGGCATTAAAAAGTCGTATATATTATTTAGGATGTTATGTATATTCATAAAAAGTCATATATATTATTTATGATATCATATATATTCATAAGAAGTCATATAAGACACCAAAAAGTCATATATATTATTCAAGATGTCATAAATATCCAAAAAAATTATATATATGGTTCAAAATGTTATATATATATATATATATATATATATATATATATATATATATATATATATATATATATATATATATATATATATATATATATATATATATATGGTTCAAAATATTATATATTCATGAAAATTCATACAAAGCATCAGAAAATAATAATATTATTCCTTCTTTATTCTATGGAGAAAAGGATATTTTTACGATTAAAAATAAAAAAAAAATAGGATGGTATTAAATATCTATCCCATCATTAAGTACGTTACATACTCTAAAATAATTAGGTGGTGTGCTCTACGTCAATTTTATTGTACCACATGCAGTGCACAAAGACTCTCTTTATGCAATATATTAATTTTTGATAGCCATATCCATATACTTATTTATGTATATGTAAGCCAGTATAAGGGTCTGTTTAGATAATTGGGCTCAAAATTCTATGTGATTCGTGACCTAATTATCATAATTATTGGATTAGAGATTAGTTAGGTCTATATTTACTAATATTTTAAACTATCTTTTAAGTGGACTGATCTGAATCCTATTAGGAGAAAAAAATGATATGACAGATTTTCTTCTCTAAGATGTGCCTCATGCCCGCATATTTTATCTACGTAGTCTATTGCCTGCATATAACTTTTATATGAGCATCGGCTTCGAGGTTGGAGTGTTTGCACATTGCCATTTCTATGTGGTATGCTTTGCTCTATAAGAAGTTTATGTGCAAAAATATCGAAGGTGCCTACTGCCCTTATATTTTGTCCATACAGATATTATCGTGCCGGCATATGAATTTTATGTAACGCACTGGTTTCTGGTGCCAATATCCACATACTTGTTTATATGCATGTCAATCAATATAAGAGCCTATTTGGATGATTAGATCCACAATTTCATGGGATCCGTGACCCAGCCATCATAAGCATAGAATTATAGACTGGTTAGATCTATATTTATAAGTATCTTGGACCACTTTTTGATGGGCTAGCTTCAATCCTGCAGGGAAAAAAACAAAAGGCCGATTTTGTCCCGTATGAAATGTTTATGCACTGGCCTCTAAGTGTGCCTCATGTCTGCATATTTTACCGATGCGGTTGATTGTCCACATCAAAGTTATGTGATCACATAACTTTTATGTGAGCCTTGTTTTCAAGTTTGAAGTCTCAGTACATTGTCATTTCTATGTGGTATGCTTTGCCATATGAGTAGTATATATGCAAAAGTATCTGAGGTGCCTGGTGCCCTTATATGTTGTTCATGCGGATATTATCATGTCTGCATATGAATTTTATGCAACGTATTGGTTTCTAATCCCATTTCCATATACTTGTGCATGCAACTAGTATAAGGGCGTGTTCGAAAGATTGACCTAAAATCTTATGAGATACCGTGATTCGGCTATCATGAATATTGGATTATAGACTAACTAAATTTATATTTTCAAGTATCCAGGACTAATTTTTGGATGGATTGTTCCGAATCCTATATGAAAAAAAAATAATATGTTAAGATCATTTTTCTCCCTATAAGATTGGTCAGTCCACTCAAAAGATGATCAAAGATAATTATAAATCTAGACTATAATTTAATATTTTTGATGATTATATCAATTCAATCTATGAATCTTAAGAGATTTTGAGTCTGACTATCTAAATAAACTATAAGAATTTTATAGAGAAATTCTTTATGTACCATATACAGTGTAAAAAATTGTGCACCGCATGTGATAATTCGCTCTCACACGAGTTCAGGGATGTCGGCAGAAAAAAAGAAAATTTACCAGCCTGGCGCAGGAGCGAATCACAAAGAATTTCACGAGTTTTATATGGGTGAAGGATTTTTTGGGGTCCATGATATCATATTCTTTTAATGCAGATTTCCATTCGCATAAAACTTCTATGCATCAACGTCTTTACCATGCCTAAGGTCCCCCGGTATTTCCTCCGCAGACATGCATCTGCATATAACTTTTATGTGCGCGCAAGTCTCGCCTCGTGTTGTCGGCATATTAAAATTTGTGTGCAGAATACTTCTGCATAAAACTAGCAGGAGGATCCCAAGTGCCTAGTGTCCCTATATTTTTCCTATGTGGAAGTATTTCCGCATAAAAATATTATGCGCCCTCTAAGTGCCTAATGTCTGCGTATTTATTCTATGCAGATTTTCTCCTCTCCATATTTAAAATTACAAAACCACCCCTATAAGTTTTGGCTAGTTATATTTAGACTCCCAGCAATCAGCGATCAAAATATTAAATACGTTGCATCATTATCCTGTGTCCATCTTCATTATAAAATATTACCACGCATGAATCACATGATCTAAACTTTTATAAAATATATGAGAATTGCACTTCCTACTGACCTAGCAAGGGATGCTTATCTTTGGTAAAAAATTGAAAGAGGGGCAGAGTCACACTGATGGAGTGCTTTTGAGATCCATATGAATGAACAATTAATGATCAAATGCTTTAAGATTTGTGTAGATAAAATGATGACATAAAATAATGAGGTGGATGGATGATAAAGGATAGAGTATTTTGAAATTTATGCAAGTAGATGGGTGATTAAGAATAGACTAATTAGAGATTTGTGTAAAGCATAGAGCACTTAAAAATCTATGCAGGTAAATGGACGATAGAGAATAGAGTGCTTTGAGATTAATGCAGATGAATAAATCATTGAAGATGGAGTGCTTTGAGATTTATGCAAAAAAATAGATAACAAAAGATAGAGCGCTATGAGATCTACGCATATGGATAAATGATAGACGATAGAGTGCTTTGATATTTATATAGATAGATAGATAATAGAGGATTGGATATTTCAAGATTTACGCAAATGAATGGATGATAAAGAATGAAGTGCTTTGAGATCTGTGCAGATGAATAAATGATAGATAATGGAGTATTTTAAGATCTTACAGATAGATGGATGATAGAAGATAGAGTGCTTTGAGATTTTTGCAGGTAAATAGATGACAAAGGATGGAGTACTTTGATATATATAAATGAATGGATGACAAAGGATGAAATACTTTGGGACCTATGCTGATGGATCAATCAATGAGGATCAAACACTTTAGAACCTAATTACAACTCAAATAGTATGGGCCCATGGACTTCTGTAAAATAGAGAGATTTAAATCCAACAGCTGGGTGGTCCTGCCACCTCCCATAAGTAATGTAGAGCGATCTGGAAGACAAGTAAATATGAAGTATAATTGGTGGGAATTGACTTTGCAATAAGTTTTTTACTTGCTTTCTACCCGCCGCTTATGGCTATATTCAGTGTCAAGAGGGGCTTGTGTACTGTAACATGCATGCGGTGGGCTTAACTCTTAACAAGGTCTTGATGTCTAAATAAATAATGTCTTAGCTAGCACGGTCCAAATCTTTTCTATTAATTATTTATTTTCTTTAATAGCTCCCTCCATCTGTGATCCTACGGTATCCTAATCAAAACCTTATTCCTCCTTATCGTGCCACCTCCCTACCGGCACCGGCCTCCCTATCGTTGCCAACTCGGATAATTCATCGATGGTTGGAGGGGAGGTGGGGGAAGAAGGGGTGGTGGAGGAGATGGACGAAAAAGGGGCGGTCACGACAAGAGAGAAAGTGGAGAAATGATGACGGTGGTGGGTGAGTCTAGTGGAGGAGATGGCGTAGTAACAAAATAAGTCTAATAAAAGAGATGGAGGAGACAAGCGAGACAGAGAGGTAATCAAAAGCAGCGAGAGAAAGAAAGTGAAGGCACTGAAAGGATGAATCGATGGAGAGGGTGGTGCATTAATGGATTGAATCTGATGAAAAGATAAGAGGTGGAGGAGAAGACGAGCGAGGAAGGGAGGTTGGCAATGGCGAAAAGAAAGGTGAGGTAGTGACAATGACCGGATGAATTTTTTGAAGAGGTGATGACAGTGACAGGATGAGTACAATGGAGAAGAAGATGGAGTTGAACAAGGAGAGAAAGTCAGCAATGGCAGCAACGGAGGAAAAAAAAAAAAAAAAATGGTAAGATGAATCCGATGGAGGAGGTGGCGACGACGGTGGCAGGAGGAATCCCAAAGAAGAGGTAAATAAAAAAAGGAGGCAGCGATAGTGCCAGCGTAAGTCCGATGGAGAGACAAGAGGTGGCACTCTCAGACTAGGTTGTGGGTGGGGGAGTGTGGGGTGGATGAATCGAACTTGAAAAGAAAGAGACATTTTAGAAAAAGGCTCCAAAGTGTAAAAAAAATTACAGCACCATACAATCTATGCCATCATAAAATAGCCCTAAAGTTTTATAAAAAAACCCATACCAACCACGCACATGACTGGCAACAGGAAATTGCCGGTGGATGAATCTTAATGATCCAGGTTGAATCGAACGGCCAGAAATTTTCTGAGGGTTAAAAGATGATTTTACCGTTAGAGCACCATAACAAATGCCATATACATATATATCAACGATGAAATTGACTTTAAGCATTAGGTAGGCGTACAAGTTTGTCCGAATTACATCGGAGCATAGCACTTCCTTTATCATAAAATTTCCACTTGAATAAGTGTATCAATTGATTTGTTACATTAGACCATAAATAACAAAAATAACAAAAACGTACATCAATTGATTTGTTACATTCGATCATAAATAATAAAAAAATATGCTACTTTCCCGACTCAAAATACAATAACTCTGCTCCATAATTTACTACTGCTTGCAAAAACCAGCCATTACAACCACTCATATCAGGACACCTGCTTTTCAACTTTGATAATCTAACCTAGGTTCAGACATGCTTACCTGGATGATGTCTGAATGAATTTTTAACATGATGAGCAACTCTAGAGACCCAAAATTCTAGATAGCCTCACACGTGATGATTAGCCGCAAATTCATTTTTTTAAACTGATTTCAGCTTGAGAAACGAGTATATTCTATCACCATAACTCCAGCTCAAGCAAGCGAGCTCTCCACATACTCCAAAGCTCTCTTTTTAACGTGCTCTATCCTGTCTTCATCACCATGAGCCTTCTCATACTCCAGATACTTCTTAAACAAGAACTGCAAATATAGAGTAAGACCATGTTATATATTGTTATTTATTATTTAGCAAGAATATTGAAGACAGTGCACTAAAAGTTCTCCAGGAAACCACGATAATGCATTCTCAAGAAAATTATGCGATGACAATACAATTTTTGCAATTTCAAGACTACTAGAAAAATCAAGTATAATAATATGAAATCATACCAACTGTCTAGGATAACGCAAGCTCAAGGGTTTAGTTTAATTGATGCTCCAATCACAACCGAATTGTGAACCACACAAGATAAACCCAAGGCCCTTTTTGGCTAGATCTGCTGGGGCTGGGTGAAGGGAGAGAGGGAGCGGTACTGGAGGAACAGAGATCGTGGAGGCTCATGCGGCCCACTTCCTGTGGGATCAAAAAAGAAAAAAAGCCCCTTAAGATCTTCAGTGTTTTTATTTTACGATCCCACAAAGATTGCGCCCCGCTACCCTGCTAACCCATTCTCCCTTCCCTGCTCTCTTGCTCCTCCCTCCTTCCATGCACTCTCTCTCCAGCCATTCCTGCCGGATTTGGCATGAAGTTCCAGAAAGGCCTTAACAGAATTAGAATTTCTTCATGAAGATTAGTTCACTTAATTCACGTCCTCTAACTTTATTCTCAGATGTCTGTGTATTATCTAAATCCACACTATTTTATTAATAGATTTAGTAAATAAATATAAATTTTCATTTTAAATTAAATACGAATTCTTATTTTAAAATATAAATTAAAAAAAATGCAGAGGTATTCATCCTACTGCAAGAAATCATTGGGAAAGAATGAACCGTGAACAACTCACTCAAACCACGTGAATCAACAAAACAGTGCCTTACTGACAAAGTTCTAAGTGCCTTACTGACAAAGAAAGTTCACATCAGAAGAATGCAATAAAGAAAGTTACACAGAAGAAATTACTTGACCCTCCTTTTATTGTAGTTCCAGTCCATAGTTTCAAAGTTCAGACATCAGAAGAATGCAATAAAGAAAGTTCAAATGCATATAACTGAAAGGCTCACCCAAATAATTCTCTGTTTAATGCTTTTAGCATAGAGGGGGAGAAACAAGAGGCATATACCCTGAATAATGCTAGCATAATCATCAAACTGAACAAAGAAGTCAAAACAGAAAATCCAAAAAAAAGCATTTCACCGGTTGATGCCAGGACAATCTAGTGCATCAGATAACATGTACTGCTTAAGATTTCAGTTATTCATATGACCCTTTAAAAAGCTTCTCATACATTTGCAATATTCTTGTTGGAAGAGGGTATAAACAGCTGATATTTTCTTAATTGTGTGACACTATAAAAGAATGACACAGAATGTGTCCACAATAGCTCTGCAAAGGGGCACGCACCTTCATTTTTTTTGGTGGAAGACTCAGAAATGTTGCTCTCTCAAATAATGCACGTATCACTTCCACGTCACCCAGGCGAATTTCCTGCCAAAGGGAGATGTATCAGGGAAGGTAACTCCAGTACAAGGCAAACATTTGAATCCTGAATATTTGAGGGGCTGAGACTACTAACTTGATCGAGGTATATGCTCCAAAGATCTGTTCTCTTGGGATACTCTCGCAATATACCTTCAAACATAGATCGTCCTCTATCAGGCACACCAAACTTGAATTCTAGGATAGCAGTCTGTGAAATGAATTTAATATGCTTGTTGCGTGACAGACTCAGAAGAGCACGGTTTACAAGAGATTGAATTCCATCCTTGTCTTGCTTCAGGAAGCTTTGAACACAGTGTAGCCAAACCTACAATACCACAAGGGATCTGAGGTGTTTGCATTTGGGATCACAAAGGACAGATTCCATCACTTACCTTGCATGAGTTTTTGAACTTTTTGGTCATTCTCTCCAGAAGCTCATCTGCTAGTTTGTGTTGTTCGGTCCTTTCATACATTCCCAGAAGAGCTAGATACAATTTTTTGGGATCGCAATACTGCAATGCTCTCTGGAAGGTTTTCTTAACAGCCTCCTGATTATGACACAGTATTACTTTGTGCCTCCAAACATAAGATAGCATAGACTGTAAAAGATCACCATTTTACCTCTGGTGGACTTCCATATTCATTCTCTAGATTAAAACATGCGACCCAAATATTAAGCTTTTCCCCTTCCTCTCTGATGTTTATTGTTCTCAGAGCCCTTCAAAAAATAAAATCACTCGTCAAGAAACAGAAAGACCCTGATATAATAGACATAGGAACTACAGCATGTGACAGAGTGAACATTTTTATGCATTTTTTAAGGTCAATATCTTGTGTTATAATCAGTACAAATTCAACATAATCTTCTAAAACAACAAAACAATTTCATACAAGCTATGCATACAAGTGAATGCACATACGTATATATTCGTATAATCTTTTTATTGTAAGCAATTTAGAGACAGCGGATCACATTCAAACGCTTGGTGTAGGCCCTCATTTTCTGGCCAAGACCAACCTCATGAGTGCTATTTTTTGGGTGCCATACAATAGCTCTACTATGTGTGTGCACGCGCCTATGCACGCCTGTGTGTTAGTGTCTGTATGTATCCATATATCACATATGTCTATGCCTTGTATATGTATATGTGTGTGTGTGCATGTTGGTGCACGGAAAGAGAATGAGAGAGAGGTAGACTTGACTACACTCAAGTGGATCACCACTCAGAACAGGCCGAGTCTAGATCAGATGATGGGGGTCTCATATAGGACCCCTATTATCCATTCTAGATCTGACTAAATTTAATTAGTCTACTTGAGCATAGCCTTTAATTGGTCTACTTGAGCATAGCCAAGTCCATCTCTCTCTCTCGCTCCCCCGTGTGTGTATTTGTATGTATGTTTACGTATGTATATGTATATGCGTGTGCATGCTAGTTCTTTCAAGGAGCAACCAGGTCAATCCTAATGGAAAACAAGAAATACCCTCCTAAAGCTCAAAAGGAGGGGGTAGCTTTGGTCATTTTCAATAGTCAAATATCTCACGATATTCCTACTGCTCATGAGAAGTTGGCTTGTCCTACACAATGAAACACAAAACCTCATGAGAAACCTCTTCACTTTCCTCCTCCTCTAGTCTCTTCTTCCTTCACTCACCACAAGCCCTCTTCCTCTCAACATTTTGCTCAAAGGCCCACCATCTATTTCTCCCACCACCCATACCACCTCTCCTCCTCCTAACTCCAACCACCACAAACTTTGCCAACCATCCATCACCTCCCATCTCAGACCACCTATGGTTCCCATATTCCCAGCCTCATCCTCCCATTACCCATCACCAACTTCCGTCCACCAACTCCCATGGCCCACCACTTCTCCATCCTCTGCTCTCCCTCCCACCTCTCATCCTCTCTTTCTTCCCACTGCCCGTGTCTACACTTCTCCCACTCTTTTCACATGGTCCATCAATTCTCTTGATCATATTGCTAAACAATATGCTTAAAACCATAAGCCAAAACCAGTCATTGCCTTCTAGAGTCTATGATTAAGAGAGCAAGGGTGATTTTCCAGATATAAAAGGTCAGAATTGCTTGCTTTGGGTTTAGCAACATGATTCTAGGATGGTCTGGAGTCTCTGAAGTTCTGAACTAAAAAAATTTCTATGTTTAGATGAAAGAAGTGATTTAAGATTCCTTAAAAGAGGCAATCATGTTAATACGATGAATGGTTAAAAAGATGGACTAGAAATTTGGTGGGCTCTGAGCATGCAGGTGTCTGGTCAACAGGACTTGGGTCCTTTGGTTTCCTCACTGAATGCACCAGAGAGAGGTATGGGATTAGAAACCAGATGGTTTCTTTCCTACAGTATTTCTAAAAGAAAAACAAAAATACATCTATTAGGTAGTTGAAACTCTTTTTTTTTTTCTCTCAAAACAAAAACTTCCTAGATGGCATAATCACCACCATAGCAAGATCAAGACCTCAAACTAAACATGATGAACAGACCAAGTAATTTGTGAGATAAAACCATGAACTAAAATTTTGGAACCTGCGATATATTCGGTCAAACATTATAAAAAACTAAAGTGATTTGACATGATGGTTGTAAGCAGCACATTGGGGGTCAGGTGTTATGAAACAAAAAGATGAGGTGGGTTTCAATGATCAAGGAAGAAAGAAAGCAGGGAAAAAGCTGGCAAAGATTGGGGCACAGAAGGAAAAAGAAGTAAAAAGAGAGGAGAGGAGAGGGAAGTCCACAGGCTGGGATTGTGATCGGATGTTTGGGAAACCAAAATGCCATGATTTATTTGTTACAACTCACAAAGCATAACATATCAAAAATGTCAAAATAGCCCATTCTGCATTATTTTATTTTATTTTATCTTATTTTTTTCATTTTATTCTAGCATTACCTACAGTTGGGACAAGGCCTGATGGTTAAGGTCATAAAATGTCTCTACCACACCCTTATTCCACCTTTCCAAAAATAATGTATTACCTTAAAACAAAAACATAACAAAGAAGAATAAGGAGGAGGTAAATATTAAATTAAACAAGAAAAAAAATATACATGTTGAGGCATCAAGTTGGCTAATTTAATAAACATGTTTTGCAACCTAAGTCAAAGGCAGGAGTAATCACTACGATTCATCTCCTCGAATTTCAATATTCTATAAACTCTACATGCTTATTATACTCTGCTTTCTTTGCTGATACAGATGCAAGACCATTTTCTTTTTCTCTTTTTCTTATTTTCTTTTCTTTTTTTAAAATTTTCGAGTAAGCATGAGAATTTGATACAGCAACATCACGTTATTAATGGCTACAAAGAACGTTCAAGAGATCAAATAAATTATACTTATTGCGACCAATGACTCATGGCTCTGCATATGAAGCATTGTCCGCTCTAGCCCATAGGCCTCACGGTTGTCCTTCAAAAGGTGCCTCACATGGAAAAGATCATCTCTTCCTATATAAGCTAGAATCCCCCTTGACTCACAACCAATATAAGACTAATGATGCCCTCCCTTCTACATCACAACATAGCCCCCCAATCAAAGGAGAGTCTGTGTATAGACGGAAGGTGCCCTCCTTATTTTTATCAGAGACCGGTGTACAGACAGGAGGAGCCCCATAGTTGCAAGGGTGGTCTCCTTCCTAGTGTGCCACTATTGCGATCAAGGACTCATGGCTCAACATGTAAGGTATCAGGTATTGTCCAGTCTGGCCCATGGGTCTCACGGTTTTGCCCTTCAAAAGGCACCTCACGTCGGAAGGATGGTCCCTTCCTATATAGGTCAGAGTCTCCCTTAACTCACAACCAATAGAGGACTAATGATGTCCTCCCTTCTACACCACAACAATACCCGTACGTCATAAGTATGTTTGTCATTTTTGTTTCAATGTAAATCTCCTTCATTAAGTGATATTCCCCACTAAATGTGCAGAATGTGGTAGAGTAATAAAGTATGATACCATTACCTGATTTCCTTTTCATTATCATTTGTGAGAACTAAAATGATAACAATGCACAAACAATCTTTTACTTAGGGCTGTGAATATCTTACTGCCAGAGGCATACCTTTCTGCAATGGAGCGTGCTTTTTCAACATCTGCAAGAGATAACATGAAAGCCATGTACTTTATCCAGACAAAACTACTGTTAGGAGAACTTCTGACCAATTTCTCAAATTCATCTGCTGTCTTTGGTATATCCTTCTGTAGATTCCTCTCCTCAGAAGCACTGATTTCTAGCTCCCTATGCAAATGATAGCAATACAAGGAAATGTAAGTCCAGAGAGGAAATTGTGAAGACTTACACAGCCTTGAAAAATGACAGAGATGAGAACAGACCTTTCCTCCTTGGCTTTTTTCTTCGTGCGTCTATCACTCTTTTTTGCAGCCATATCGGTCAAATTGACAATTTCCTGGCTTACAGTTACATTATCCAAATCAGAACCATCTGAGTCATCAAGAACAACCTGAAGAGGAAGAACAGAAGCCCTTGTTTCTGCTGGTTCGAGAACTGCACAGGCCTCATTATCACACCCAAACATCCTTTCAGCATGGGGTAGGTCATCATTCTGCTGCAAAGCAAGCAATGTATCATCCACAGTAGAAATACCATCAAAACTGCCATCAGCTGTACCATGACGTGAGATGATAGGAGCATCGCTGGCATTTCCAATGTAAGATTTCTTCATGCCAAGGGATATTCGATGTCTTTCCTCATCAACCTGGCAAATTGAAAGTAAGCACACAGGTAGCCAGTCAGATGAACAAAACACATCTGAGCATATGTTGGGATACATTATCATGAGGCCCTCAAAACTAATGAAAGGGGGATCATTCACGAGATGGAAGCATGCTGGTTACCAATGTTGATACACACACACACACAAAAAAAAAAAAAAAATCTACTTACCTTCAAAACTTTTGCAACAACTCTATCACCTGCTTTATATCTAGTTTCAATGTTATCGATGGGCTCATCTGAAAGTTCAGATTTATGACATAAACCAACCTGTGCAAAGAAAAATACATCAAATCACTGATTGCAAAGTAATTCCCTATTGGAGGCGAGGTAAGAGGACATTTACCACATTGGTGTTATCAATTGCTATAAACAGGCCATATGGCTCAATCCGTCTAATCTGGCCAGAAATAACATCACCGACATGTAGATTACAAAAAACACTGGCATCGGATTTTGCTACCTCGGTCTTCATTTCCGTCTTCAATGTCACCTCAACTCTCTTCGATGCAGGATCCACAGATAAAACCCTGAACAAACCTTTTGTTACCTCGAAGCATCTGATAATCTCTCTCCTAATCAAATTATGGTGGATAATTTGATACATTACCTGCCATGTACAAGCTTTCCAGCTGGAAACTCTTTTTCAGGATTTTCAATGTATCCATCAGACAAGTTTGATAGGAGGATTCTAGCATCAATCATTCGAGACAGCATAATGAAACATCCTTTTGAAGTTACATTCTTGACATATCCCTGCACATTCAAAGCAGTAGAGCCACCTGTGATCTCAAATCCTTTATACTAAGACCATCAACAATAGTTGTTTTCAACTGCTGTTACAAGTTACAGTCTAGAGGGAAGAATCCAACTATGGAGAAAGCAATTACAGAAAAAGATAATTACTCGAGATTACTTTCATCTACATATTGTGTCAACGTTCACTCAAAGAATTAGATTAAACATGTCCAACCCGCGGCAACCAAAAAAATTCCTGATACCCTGTAAGTGGTACATGATTAAAGATGGCTCACCAGATCAACATGTATGCTCCTCATACAAGCAATCCAGCATAAGCAATGTTGCCAATTTGCCTTCTGTACAGTGTCTTGGCACTCCCATGGGTTGGAATATTTCTCTTACATCTGTGGCACTAGTGTCTTCTCACTAGGATGGGTGCTTCAAGAATGCCTGAATGTCTTATGGTAAGCTAGTCTTCTGATTACTAGATGGAATATTATGAAGTGACAAAGCAGTTGTTGACTCCAAAAAATCCACATTTGATGCTGATTCTTATGGTGGGACATGCCTCTCACTGCTAATCTCTCAAAAACTACTTCAACCTGGGTTAAGAATGTCATGTACTTTACCTTGGATAGGTCAAAAATATATTCAGAATAAATCTGTTTTTCTTTTCTTTTGATAAAATAAATCTGTTGAAATTTCATTTGATTGATCTTAAAGATTTGATCATATAACTCTAATATAAGGACTTTTAAAGAGGTGGTGCTCTGATATAGGACAGCCTAGGGGAATGAAGAAAAGAGGTCCATATGGCATTAGGATGTCGGGCTGTGTTTGCTGGAATTTTTAGGTTTAAACCTCAATATTCAATAAAATCAAATTAGAAAGTAAATGTTCTAGAAAAGAGTAGATGACTATCATATAACCTAGGGTTTAATCTAGGGCCTAACTTGGTTGTTAAATGTTTCTGCTATTGTAATCAAAATCAAGAACTAGCTGAAATTCTCTTGGAATAACTGATATTGATATGACACAAAAGACCTAGAGAACGTAACATGATTAGAAGAAAGACAGTTTACAACTTTAAAAGAAGAAGAGCAGGAAAGTAGCAGACAGTTAGTGCCCTTACACCGCAAGGAAACTTAGGCCTCAACCTCCACTGCAAAATTGCACCACAAGAGAAAAAAACCAATGACCTCATTAATTTCTCCCATCAAATCTCTTTGCCTAAAGAAGTGAACCTCCCCTTTTGCAGACTGTCTATAGTCAAGACCTTCCCCAAAGAAAGGAAAATCAATGGTTTCCAAGAAGTGCAAAATTTGAATTTCCCTCAAAACCCAACAGAAAAGTATCAAAACTACCTAAAAGCATAATCTTAGTGATATGAAGAGATTCCCCACCCAACCAATACTTAGAATAGAACCCATGGACATGAATCCTACTTAAAATAGAGCTTAGAAGCCTACCAATAATACAGTCTAAGAACCAATCCGAAATTACCATAAACTTGAAAATGGAATTTCATAACTACTATATATCTTGTTTAAATCTAAATAGGCAACCTCTGCATATTTCTCTGCAATAACATTTGCATGATTTATCAAACTGAAGCTTTTTCTGATGTGACTTTGTATGCACAGATTTACTGGCATATAGTCAATGTTGGCTGTCCTACAAAACCAACCTGGCACAAAGTCAACCACCATTTTGTTCCTCTTACTAGTTACTAGTTTTGTGATATTTGATTTTCTATTGTTTCTGGCAAGCAAAATTTTAAAATGCCTCAAATCTTACAGAGTAAAAGCCTTGTAAGAGTGCCTATAGAAAAATGCTTTAAAGATATATTGCTATTAGTAAAGACTCTAATGCACCTCAATGAAACAAGCAAAGATATATCATTCTAGTTCTAACCAAGGATTCAGATCCTAGCAGGACACCAGGACGAGGTATCATCCTATGTGTCAGGATAGTATCCCGCTAATGTCCCAGCATCCCAATCGGGACATCTTGGGATATCCTCTGTCCCGAGTGTCAGGATAGGACGGGATGGCGGTGCATCCTGTTTCATGAAAAAATCGAGACAACCTCATCCTACGGGATTTAAAACCTTGGATTTAGCTTTATGGTAGATTGCTAAGCTTCCTCAATCATCCAACTTGCTCAAGGTTACAGCTTAGGTTTAGGTCTTTGAAAAGATTTTGAATCAACTGAATAATCCAACTCCGATGAATTTTGCTCATCCATAGCTCATTTATCAAAGAATCCACAACAAAAATACTTAGTGTATATAAGATGCATGCAAAATATGTGCATGTATATGCATATATATGTTGATGTACCATATGTATAGAAACTATAAACATGGTGTTTGTGCTTGTATAAGCATGCCTGCACATGCACACATACATGAGATGAGTTAAAATCCATCTTTGATAATGGAAGGCTCCGTCTTATGCGTAAAATGAACAATGAAACATCTAAATTGACAAGAATGCCATTAAACACAGCAAACAACACCTAAAAATGCCTAGATGTTATAAAAACAATGCCCAACAATATCTGCTTGATAACCTTCAAACTGGAAAGAGAAGGTGAGAAAGTAGTCAAAGGGGAGATTTGTGGGCTTAAGAGAAACTGTTGATCCAGCAGTGTCCAAATTGACAATACTAGAATCCATTCATAGATGATTTATTTTATCCCTGATTCCCTGAACTTTAAAAGATATGATGGGCTCATGATTGGTTGGGTCCTCCATGAGAGCTGTCAGTTTCTTCTTTTCTTACTCCAACTTTCACATCTTTCCACCAGCACAGCTGCAAAATGTATTGGTAACGCAAAATTCTTTGAATTATGGTTTAGAAGCACCAAGGTTGGTTCAACTTTTTGTTCCTGCTATGTATCAGACATGTATGGATTATGATCACTAGCTAGGATTCTCAATTTATATGGGCTATGATGTTCATCAACTTTTGTTCTGAACCATCTGATTTTTTTTTTTTTTAAATAATGATCAACAGTGTTGATCCTTAACATATAAGGCCCATCAATAATTTGGATGTTTCTAGACCAGACAAATGAAATTTACACAGATCTGGATGCTCCCAAACCACAAACTAAATCAAAATATTCTTTCCAGTCACTGAAATGCCTATTTTGTGATGCTTGATACAAAAAAAGGTAATCCAGAAAACTTTTTCAAATTTAGTTTTGAGGCATTTCAGATGTCGTACATCATGTTTAACTATGTAGATATTCAATTTAGAAGTTCCATGATTGGAAGGTCCCCCATCAATACAGGCAAGCAAACTTTCTGGTGGCTGTGCCAAGAAACCTGGGTTCAAATCCTGCCTAAAGGTTTGGGGGTTGGGGTGTTTGAGGGAGGACTGCCCCCAAAGGTTTATGTACCGGTCATTCCCAGAAGGCTATGGTACTCGGACGATTCCGGTACCAAATGAACCAAGACAATCAGTATCAACAAGAATAAAAAGTAATAAGTAGAGTCTATAAAAATTTGTTGATACACAAGCAAGGCAGATCATACAGACCAGTTCAAGTGAGAGCCAGCATCTTGAAGCCATACCAGTGTCATTTTTCTCTAAATGGTATGTGTTATCAAACAAAACTAACAGTATATAAATCCCTGGCTACCACCATTACTTAGTACATTGCCCACTGATCTCTTCTACCAGAAAAAAAAAAAAAAAAGAAAGAGAAGTACCATCATTGATTTTGCATTGAAAGGATTAACGCTTCAAACTAAAGAGAAATCTCTACAACACAGAGTTCACTCTATGCATTATAAGGCTATCATGTCGTTTAAATAACTGCAGTAAAAGCACCAATACCAGTTTGTAGCAAGTGTTGATTGGCGCACGTACCATGGTTGCCCTTGATTACCACAAAAGCACGATTCACTTCTAAGTTCTAATCCTTAAAAGCTAAAAGCTAACAAAGTTCCACATAAATCACACCTTGTTGCACCTCATAAGACAAAAATAATTCATAATTTAATGCACAAAGTACATCTTCCAAATATAAGAGTAAGCAAATAAACAGTCATGACAAATAATTTCGACAATTATAGGCATTTCTTGATGACAATTGACTGCCTAATATCACTAAGTGGTTTTCAAATAAACAAAAGAAATACAAAAAGAAAAGAACTACCTGCACATCCATGTTAGGATGAAGATCTTCAATCTTTTCAAACCGCTGGATGTGAGTATTCCTACAATGCATAATAAGCCTTTTAAAAACTTCTTCCCACCAAAAAAGAATTCATAATTAATCATGCAACAAAGCTTTACTGAAGAGGTATTTACCAAGGAGGCCTCTTTTATGCCCTTTCTACCTTAACTAATAACATTCATGTACCATATGACCACTCTAACAATTTCATGTCCCTCTTTTATCCTTAGATGCTTGAAAAATATTAACGATACCAATGCACCGTACCGAGTACTGCTGTATTAGACTGCATTTGAAATCTTTTAAGAAGCTCAAATAGCACATCTAATTTTGTAGTTGCTTTTAAAATGGTGCCAATATCCAGGTAGGGTAAGCAGAGATATAATGAAGAATTGCAAAAAATATACTGTACACATTACATACAATGTGTGTACACAAGTGCCAAGTAATGATGTGCTTATACATCAATTGTATTGATATGACCAGACGATTCTTTATAATAAATATATCCAGGTAAAGGCACACATTGCATGGATCTGATATAAACAAGAATTATACTCTGACAGGACACATTAGATTGATTTTATTCCCCTCATTTGCTAATTACAAATTCAGATAATCATTCCCAAAGGCTGGACTTATTAGTTAATAATTGATTCAATCCCTCATTCTATCCATGCACTGTCGCCTGCTTTTATCTTGTTCTCAGAAGCATCATTCATAAGCAGGTAGGAAGAACAAAAGAGGTCCGCGAAATATTGAATAAGACGAATAAAGTATGCACAAAGGAGATAAGCTGGCAGGAAAATATACTAAATTAAACATAAAGACCATACCATAACAAACAGAACATATTCCATATATTTGTGACAGACTAAACTGCACTAGAAAAAAGGGCCTGAACATCTTTTATAGTGATGTTAATACCAAATAGGTTCTGAGACGAAAAACATTCAGCCCGTGTATTTTTTTCCTACCGCCACACATTTTTAACAGAATACAAAATGATCACATGATGGTATTCAGTGCAACTTCTAGCTACATATAAACAATTATGGCCCTCAATGGTTCATGAATAAACAGCAAAAACCCTACAAAAAAAAAAAAAAAAAAGCCATTTATTCAGCTTTATTCTGCAAACCAGGACTAAGCATGTCAAAGGAAGAATATTTTGGGGATTTTAGGAAACCTGAAGACAATCCTTAATTCACTTATTCCTCTTAAATCCTGATAAGACATTTCAACCAAACAGTCTTTAGTTTTATCCGCACATGTTCAGCTTTAACCTCATATTTGGCCCCCAAGTCATTCCTCCTATTTTCAAATAGCCTGAATAATACTATGCTGGAACCAAAAAGGGCATATGTGACCATAATTATATATAATATTTTTTTTATGATGAACTGACAGAATAATGATACTGCAAAGTCTTTGCCACTTACAGATTGTTGTCGAGCACTGTGGAATCAACTGATTGGATGTCTTGTAATGAAGAACGTAGAGACAGATCAACATGTAAAGTTCCCTCCAACGAACGAGTTATTTCCAGGATCTTACATTTGACAAATTGTCCTTCATGATATCCACATAGGGGTTGAGGAACCCATGTATCTATAAGTTCAGTATAATGAGCCTTTCCAAAAAGATGAGGCCCAATCTGCACAAGCAGCCCACTAACACCAGGAAGGATTCTTTTGACTTTACCACCAACAATGTCACCTCGTATAATGTGCTCAGCACAATCCACATTAGAAACTTTATTTTCTTGAATGTCTACCTTCACAATTTCATGATCAACCGATGACCCAGAAACAGAAGAAGATGGGCATGATGCTAACCTCAACAGCTTTTTCTCTTTATTTATGCTAATGATTTTGCCTTTGACAGCTTGACCCACACTGTACCGCTGCTGAAATTCTTGAAGCTCACCAGGTTCACAAGAACTATCAAGGACAAAAATATGAGACATGACGGATCGAGACACGGTTAACCAGACCCACTCACCATCCACCTTAACAACATAACCTCGGACAATGCTGCCCACTGAAAAATTGAACTCCTCGGCAGTGGGAATTTTCATTGATTCTCCTGTGTAAGAATTACAAAAGAGAATTCTTCCAACTCAGAATGATAATTATCTGAAAATTGCCAAGAAGATGACATAACAAGTAAACAAAGACAAATTAAAAAGAGAAGCAGGTACTACATTGAATGGCACATAAAATATTGTTTCTACAAAAAAAAAAAAAAAGGGAACGAAGATAAATCAAAATGTTGGCTACATAGTACAAATTGTTATTCAGATATTCACTCAGTAAACCTTCACCATAAGTTGCTTGGCATTTTATCATCGTTCAAGACATTCCAAAAGATGTGGATTGCAATAAGAACGAAAATTGATGAGAGAAAAGGAGAGACAAAATGATTCTTTCTTTTTTTTTTTTTGGTTTGGTGGAGGGGGGAAGCGTGGGGTCCAGTGGACATTCTGTTTGTTTTATAATCAGAGCAATAATTGTCAATTTGATAGATGATAGGTCAACGCTAAAAAGCTTTACATTTTTGTATTTTGTAATAAATTGTGAAACTATACTATTTAATATTGTTTTTTATAGAAAAAGTGAATATTGAGTTGAGTATTAACAAGAAATGATATGATTATTACACGAAAATCACAAAAAAAATTAGTAAAAAGATGCAGGAAGATAATTTACATATTCAAGATATAATGGAAACTAAATTCAAGCAAAGATATCTAATGCACCTGTAAGCAGAGAGGGTCTAACCGACAGCTCCCATTGATACCCTTTTCCACTCTTCCCTGACTGCTCAAGCTTCGCAACTATCCGTGCATCAAGCAATTGTCCAATTTTAAATTTACTGAATGGATTCTCTGGAGCATGATTATTGTCGAATACCTACTCATACAAAAATTGAATTCAAATTAAAGCAACAACAGACAGTTAAAAGAAATAACATGAAATTTGGTAAATCAACAAAAATAATACATAAAATTCACCTCGGTTATATGAATTCTCCCACGAAACCCGGTCCCAAATTTCAAAATAAGTTCAAGAGGCTTTATGTCAATAATCTGGGTCAAAACATTGAGAATTAATCAAGTGATGCTTGAATTTGCAATTTAAAGGACAATCAACATTTAGTAATTCATAAAGAGAAAAGCATTATACCTCCCCCACAACAAGCGAGCCCACTGTGTAGCTAGACATTTTTCTGGCCCTTTTAGATCTAGAAGTCTCAGAAACGTCACCCGCAGATTTAAGAAGCAGCAACAGTCTTCCAGAAGAACATGAGCTTGGAAGTACCCCAACAGTCACAAGGACACTATAGTTCCAACCATATTAAAAGCAAGAAATGCAATGCCAAGTTAAATTTTTACAATGATCATTTGTAAAGGACATGAATATTAGATAATTATCCTTAACGAAAACTAGGCTATAGGAACCTGCAGAAGGCATGCAAAAAAGCACATATATGCACAACATAAACAGGCCATAGACATAGAGTCTTAGACACAAATATTAGCTTCAATATTTTAATGCCAAATGAAGTGACGGCGCAATGAAAAGTAACCAAAAGATGGAAGATTCCAAAAAGACCGATCAATATCCAATATCATGCATTAACCAATCAGCAGCACTGCAGTTGGAATATCACATCTATGATAAACAGCTTCTAGCTTGACCTAGCATCAAATGTGATTGTTACTGTGGAAATAATATATATGCATTTGTATGAGGTTGACTTTTCTCCTCTTAAAGGAGTATTGCTTTCAAATCCCAGACCATCTGCAAATCTTTTTCCACATCCTCATCCTCCTCCTCCTCAGACCTCACGCATTTTGCCTGTTAACCATTTCCAACTTGCCTCATGCCCACTCCCCTCTTCCAATCAAGCCAATTCAACAGCCCCCCTACGTTATTCATATCATTTCAACATCACAGTCCCACCTCTCTCACATTGCACCAGGAAAATAGAACATGCACATCCACCATAAATGAACCACCACCATGGTAATCATGGTAAGCACGGTCATCACAGCATGAAAAAAAATGATCTTAATTGGGTTTTGTGACACACCACTATGACTTAGCTTGTCTTGACTTTGTTCATAAACTTCCAAAAGAATGCTACGAATAGTGTAGCATAGTACAACAAAATGAATCTCAAATGAGACATAGACAAGAAGATTACTAGGACCAAATCAATGACAAAATGTACAGTTCCAAGCCACAGCCACAAGTTTGGTGTTTGGGACTTATTTGGTGATCTTGAAATTTTCAGGATTTGGAAAAATCTGGCATACAAGATAAAATTCTGGAGAAATTCAGAATTAAATCGATAAATAATAAATATTCAAATATAAGTATTTATAAATAAATAAGTATATAAGTATATAAGTTCATCCCTTCCAACATGTTTTCATAGTAAAATCACTTCCTCAATTTCATTTACCATCACCTTCAAGTTAAAGTAACTTCGATTTATTATGTTCTATTACCATCCAATCATGGAACGAAGTATATTAATTCAAATCAAATGAAAAAAAGTTTGAATTGGGATTTATATAAGGATTTATAATTTCATGGCTCAACCAAAAAAGAAAGCTACTAGCCAATTCTCTCTGCTGATAGCATATAAAAGGAAAAGAGAAAAATCATTTTTGTTTCAAAAACATAAAAAGGAAGTTAAAATATTCAAGAAAAGAGTTTTCCACAAAAAGATAAGAGCAAGACCGAGCACTGAGTCTTCTTGATAAAATTAGGACGTGGGGTGGCATTCATGGTGACCTTTAGCTTTCCCAAATTCTCAGAACCAGCCTGTTTTCTTCACATTTTCACCCACTTTTCAAGTTAGTTGCAACCGATTTATAAATAAATGAATAATTCATCAAACAACTCAGTAGCATTATTTATTGCAGATCACAAATAACTCACGATATTTTGAAAAAGTCAGCTGAATCCTTTGCCTGTGATCCAAGCAAGAGAATCCACAGATAACAAAATAAGGTGCATAAGGTAAGCCCAATTCAAATAAAAGATATAATTTTAAGGAATAAAAAAGATGGCAAAGCCACAATTAGAAGGCAAGAAGCCAAGCTCCACCTACTGAAATGAAAGTGAAAAGACACCGATAAAGAGCTTAATTTTAATAAATAAAATCAAAAAGTTTTCTAATTAAAACTATTGAAAACTATAACTAAGAAAAGAAAAAAAGAAAAACAACTGAAGAAGCACATATAAGTGCAAACCTGCAAGGCTGCAACCTTATGTTTTCACAAATGGGGAAAACACAATCCAGGATACCAAAAGAGTCTTGAGATAGAGATAGATATGGCCTAAACCATAGTGCCAAAAATAGGAAACCGAAATTTTGTCCCAAGGGAAAAGAGGAATAGGCATCTGCTTATAGACCCCAAACTCCATGCTTAATCACTACTGTTTAGTCATACTGATGAATTTGACCGGAGAAAGAGGATGAAAATACAAAAACTGACCTAGCAAACAAGATAGTCAACACTCATCACTTTCAACTATCGTCATTTACAAATGGTTAAGGTAAACCAACTACTGGAATTCAAAGAGGGTGCAAACAATCAATAGCAAAATTATGTCTACTTTCACAAAACAACACTTCTTATCCCTAGTAAATTCTCAAATTTGTCCCCATCAACACCAATTGTTAGAGCATCTAGATCAAAAAAAATAGGGGACAAAACTGATCCAATATGTTTTATAACTGAAAAACCAGATAATAAAGCAGAAGGAATAATTGTTGTAGGCTTGTAGCACCTTGGGTCTTTGTATCTTTGATTTATATGAGGAATTGAAATATCAAAGGTCGCCCTCCTAGACTTCATACTCAGCAGATAACCATGCAACAAAAGGTGTTCATCTCAACAAATTCAAAAGTCAATTTTCACAGCTGGTGCATGAAAATTTTCAGGACCATATACTCACATGGTTTTTCCTTCATGGCAAACCGTCAATTCAGGAAAAAAAAATCATGTGAAACCTAAATTGGGCTAAGAAAAGCTGGCACCAACAGTAATTACGGGCATCAAAAAAGGATTATCCAGCGAAAAATACCATCGTTATCATGTAATTTAAGTTGATGCAACTAGGGAGTGATTGTCTTTGTGAATATATCAAATTTGACCATAGAAATGCTAAAAATCAGAACTACTACAAACTAGCGACAGTAGGTACCATGCTCACCTTTGTCCATTCAAGAAGTGCTTGCGAGGAAGCTTTTGCATGTTATAGTCAGTTATTGATGCATATCCTATAGCGTAATTATACTCCGGAATCGAAAGAACCTTCAAATGGGGGAATAGGATTTAAGATAAGTGGCACATTATCAAAGCAAAGCTATTCCAGTCAAAATCTACTAAGTTAACCTACAGAAGCTCTAGTGATCTTATTACCAAATAATTTTCTTTCACAATCTCCACCACACCATTTACTGTTTGGTGCAGCTGCAAGTCCGTAGATGTACTTCGACATCGCTTCTGGGAAAAAGAAAAGTATAAAAGCTTAAGAAAAAAACTATTTACAGTTGATTGCCTTGACACATTGATAGACAGACAAACGACCATGGAATGTTCATACCCAACATGAATCCAGATCATCTAGAGCTGAAAGCATTTTCATATACATTTGTATACATCATCACATATTCAATCTTTTCCAACAGAAAATGCATTAAAATAAAGTAAATTTAACCAAGACCCAACCTTCTTAGCTCCATCTACACAAGCACTTGTCACCAGCTCCGATTTAAGGGATAAATCAACAAGGCCATCTGACTTAGCTATATCCAGAACCAAAGCTTTAACAACAGATCCCACTTCCACATTAACTCCACCAGCTGTAGCACATTAAAATAACCAAGTGTTCACTATGTGAATGGCTTCAATCAAAATATGTAAAATATAAATAAACATATATAAGTAAATGACTTACATTGATGATGTGTAACAAACCCAACAACATCACCATGATCTCTGAAGCTAACAACAACACCAAATTCTTTTATTTCCTGAATCTCTCCCTCAACCAAACTGCCAATGCTGAAGCTTCTCGTCCAACTTGAATCAGAATTATTGGCATCTGACATCTGCAATGCTGCTATCTGTACCACAAAGCAAAATGTTTAAAAGCAAAACACAAAGGTTAAATTTAATTTTTTAAACTGATCATACGAAAGAAATAAAAAGGAATGAACAAAATGACATGGTCAAGAGAAAAACAGAAGATACTCGTAGATAAATAGCCAAGGATTATTAGATCAAAAGTTTATGAATGATCATGGACAAACGAGAAATGTAAAACAACAGTTTGCAAAATGAAATTTAAAGTGACTGGTCACTGTAAAACAACACCATTGCAAAAAATCTACTTTTTTTTAGGAAAAAAAAAAGCAGCATTAGCTTGCATAACAAAACATTCAAGTGAAAATTAAAGAGAGTTTTAAATGAAAGGAGCAAAGATCAGTTGAATTAAAAAAAAAAAAAAAAACAAAGAAAATAGAAACACTTCCTTGTTACTGGTCAATATAATATCTCACCAATATAGAAGTATCAAGATTGTGCATACAAGATACAACGAAGACAAGCCCTAATGATAAGGAAGGCAATATAAAACAAAAGCTGGGACCAAAAAAGAAGAAGAAGAAGAAGAAGAATTAGTGACCACTCAATCACAATCCAGCATTCAGACCACCACCAACAATTAAAATCAAGGGCAACCATTTCTCAGTAGTCTGCTGTAAGCAGTAGAGAATTCTTACCAACAGAAAGCTAGCAAAGTAGCAATATCTCAGTATGAAAATTTGCATCAACTTTTACAAATTAAACTAGCTTAGAACCCCATGCAATGCATGGGATGCGAGCTCGGGAAAAAAATCATCTATATGGAAAAAGTCTTATTCTTAAATTTTTGCCATCTTTTCTATGTTTTCATTATTTTTTCTATATTTTTTTTATTTTTTTCATCCTCAGAAGTCTCGATCGGATAGGAGGCTTGGAGTGGCTGCATCCATGTGATCGTATTTATGGTCGTATTTTTTCTGCTCTAAAATCTTTTTAAATTTTTTAAACAGATATTTTATTTTATTTATCCTTTTCTCTCTTTTTTTTTCTTTTTTTTTCTTTTTTTTCTTTCTTCCGTCTTCTTCCTCTCTTCTTCACAGAACAGAGGAAGAAGCTGTCCCGAGCCCCACCACCACCGCCCCAAGCCCCAATGCTGCCGCAACCGCTTCACGCATGCCAGTCCCACCACTGCAGCGCCCATTTCATCCGCGTCGGCGCTGCCTCCACCACCGCACTGGCGCCCCAACGACCCCTTCGTCCTCGACGGGCCGCCATCATTCCTCACCATAGGCCTCCCCAATGCCCACATCCGCGCAATAATCCTGCTGTTCTTCCACCGCCGTGAGGGCCAACAGCAGTTTGACTCGCCGGGACGATCCCCCACCACCGTCCTCCACTCCAAGAACCACCACGTCGTCGTCGCAGGCAAGGGATGATTGGGAACCAACAGAATGGAAAAGATGGTACGAATTGCATTGGCTAGAATTAACCCTCCAAACTCTTCCACCACATCCTCATCGTCGGAGAAGACGTCCTCTTCGTCGCCGTCAGTGAGGAAGCGGCGGCGGGGCGACCAAGGCACGAGGGCCGGTAGGGGTCGGAGCGGATGGCGGTGGGGGCAGCGGCTGAGAGGGCAAGCGTCGGGAAGGGCAGCTATGGACGAGAGAAGCGAAGGGCAAGAGCAAGAGGGTGGAAGGCTTGGAGCGGCTGAATAGCGAAGCTGAAGCGATGGCTGGGGCTTTACACTTACGAAGCCCTTTCTTTCGAATAGACGTGGCTTCGTCCCATTCTTTCCCAAACCCAGGTGTCAAACGGAGGCAGAAGCCTCTATTTTAATATATATATATACATATATATATATATATATACATATATATATATATATACATATATATATATATATATAGATTAACATACACCAACTGATTATACTAAATCATCGTGAAAACAATTAATTATTTCTGTTTCAAAGTTGCAAAAGTAGAAGCAATTACACATATCCAAATAAAAACAGAACCTTGAATATGTATAACAGCATAAGATAATCCTTAAGTGATTCATGTCTACCATCTTTCCAGATGTACACACAAAACTATGTTTCCATTGTATACACAATCCGCACTCCTTTAAGATTATGATATTGATATGATTGGGACAATTTCAATAGTTTCCTGACAGATCAAAATGTATATGGAAGTCTTACAGAACTTGCTATTTTCAAAGTGGCCCCTGGTTTCATGGTCCTGTCAATTAAAATGTCCATCTTTGACCTCAAGGCTCTCCCACCAGTGAAATCCTCCCCCACATCCATACTAGTGTCCTTAAACTAGCTAGCATGATTTTGAAGTGCTAATGTTTTCTTCCTCCAGTACTGCAACATTTACTTCTAGAAGTAGGAGGTAATGCTGCCAAAATGATGCAGGTAGAGGGTTTCATATCTGAAAAGTTGACTTTGGGGCCAAGCAAGACAGTTGCATGCAAAACAGTAAAATACAGATCAAGGCATCCAAAAGGAAATAGGAGTTGTTCTCTTGATCTCTTCCCTTTTCCTCATAGACAACAATTGTATTAACATTTTACAGTTATGAAATCCATAGTTCCCTATCTTCCACTTATCTCCACTCTTCCACAAATTAGGATATGTTCAAACACTCTAATACTCTCTCACCTTTCTCATGTACAAGGTAAACAAATCCTAGAGGAGCTTGTTATTCTCCCTCTCCATGGGTTTAATATAACGTAACTATAACTTATCTTTTCTCACATTGACAACATAGCACTTTTTATCCTAACCTGACATCTACTTATCCCTCACCAGTCACCACCATCTTGATATGTCATTGGAATCATAATCTAGCAATCCAACTTGTACTTCTTAACTTACCCATCTTCCAACTTGCCGGATTTAAAAACTTCTGTTTCGCTTTTTTGGTTCAATAAAGCTAAACATGATTTGATGATGATGATTTTTTGGGGGTCTCTACTCCAGTTTCAGCAATTCCGACTGAAAAAGTCTGAAAATCAAAAAGTGAGAAACATAAACCATGCCAAGAGTAATGATAGACTTGATTGTTGTACCTCATATTATATGCAAACTTCACGCAGTAAGTTTAAGATAAATATGCATATTAAGAATAACATGCATCACATCATCTTATCATTGTTCAATGAAAATCCATCCATGAGATTTAATCTCGGGTGCTGCGATTTAATCTCGGGTGCTGCAATTTCACCCTGGAGTATTGTGATCGTACCTTCTAGGGGATTTGATCCGTGGATGTAGGTCTAGGCTAAGCAAGCTTAGTTTGATATTATAAAGCTCAGGCCAAATACAAAGTTAGAGTAGGCAACGGGGATTGAAACAAGAAATTAATAAAAACTAGCAAAGTTTAAGAAATATTATGGATTTAACTTTCAACAAATTAGCCTCCATGTTATTGAAGACCATATGGAATATAACTATTTCACTAAAATGAAGAATAAATGAGCAAACATCAGAGAAAAGTCAGCAAATAAGCATCTTCAAGCATGAATTATTCACAAATTATGTATTATTCAAACAAAAACCCAGAAATTGAACCACCAAAGCCATCTAAAATTCTACAGGACAATTTCCACTTGGAGAATGTCAAAGAATATGCAAAAATCATACTCAGCGAAGATCAATAAACAACGACATGCAATTCAATATATGCAATGTTGGGGAAATAGTTATGACCCAAACCTTATCCTCCAGAAGAAAATATCCTTGAATAAATGAAACATCTGATGAGGAACATAAAGACTGCTTCAAGGATAGTTTAAGCCGACCAGTTTCACCATTAAACTGCATGCAGAAAGTTCAGAATGTTTACACAAAACATCGATAGTGCATAATCAAATAAACCTACTATCAAACTTTACTCACAGTGAGGACGTGACTACGAACTGATTGTCCAACATAGAATGCATCCAATAAATTATCGATTTGTTGATCGGTAACCTTTTGAATCAAGCAAGAAAAGATTAGATGAAAAACAAGGGAGTATAAAAAGGAAAGTGACAAGCACGTCATGGGTAACATTTACTTTATCTTTTGGAGAGAATCCAGTCAAACGTCCCAGAAAACGAACAAAGCAGCCATTTTCAATTATATTGCAGATATATCCCTGTTTTAAGTCAATGAAGTATTACAAAATCATGTTAACAACGGTTCCATAGAATCAAAGGATGAGTGAAGCAATGTTATTATGTACGTATCCATGTAGGTTACATGTGTTCCTATGTACATTCATATGTATGCATATGTACGTGTCTGTGTATATGTACAGGTAGTCGGGTATACCATATATCAGTTGAAAAATATAGATCCCATTAATAATACAGACATCGGAGAAAAAAGAAATACTCTTACATTGACTACAGATAAGGGATGAATTTGTGAAAGATCTGAAGGTATCTCTTTGGCATAATTAATAAGAGAGTACTTTGCTGAAAGAATTAAGTTCTGGCCTTCAGTATCTGCATCAAAGCAATTTAAAAGAAAAAAACAATAATAAGTTAGTAAGACAACAAGACATATACTAACCTGAAGTCAGTTTTGAGTTATGCTGATGTATAATTCTTTTGATAACACTACAGAGTAGGACTCTCTTTTGTTAAGACAGGTTTTATGATGAGTAGGGGATCATTATTTAGAGAGCCATCAACTATTTGAAACAATATAAAGCAGCTGCCCTTTATCTGGCAATAGCAAAAAATATTCAAAATTAGAGCAGATCAATCGCTTAGCAGATAACATGTTTTTTCCTAAGCGAAAAGAGCCCAACATGCAGTCATTTACGAGGTGATACTAGGAGAAAGCCCAATACCCTACCCAAACAACTGAGACTAGAAGTAGCAGATGTCTATGCTAGGAGAAAGAAGAAACGAAACAAAACAAAACTACACAATGACCAAGTGCAAGGTAGTCAGATATGGAAGAAAAATTATAAATTATATAAGAAATTTATAACTCGCGAACTTTAAAGCATAGGATGCAGGATGGAATGGCATGCTTTTAGGAATAAGTTGCCAAAGAAATTGTAGCTGTGTAACACTATGTCTCTAAAGATTTTTTTTTTTTTTTTTTTTGAGAAAAAAGGGAGCGGAACAACACCCCAGCAATTTATCAAAGAATGAAAAAAATGAAGGATTACATGCATTAAGGTGTAGTTAGGATTACAGGCAGCTGCTCAATAGTACAAAACTATGGTTTCCCACATCCTCATGAGAGCACCCCACTCCCCCCTGTGGATTCGAATAATCTGATAGCTACCGTCAGAACTGTCTTGTAAGAGGCTTGCTTCTGGAGGAAAATACGTCCATGGTGTTCTTTCCACACCTGCCAGCACACTGCAAGAACAAGCTGGTACCAAGCCTTTCCCCATTTCTTCACTCTTTTCTTTCTCCACTTGGTCCATAATGACTATAAGATCGACTGTATTTAATGTTCAAGTTGTTCTTACTAATGCTCCAAATGTTCTTAACAAAAGAACAATGGATGAATAAGTAATTGGCAGTTTCCGGTCTTGCATCATGCATAAAACATGTTCGATCTATACTCCATCATTTTCTCAACAATACATCTTTGAGTGAATTCTGTTACAGAAGGCAAGACACATCAAAATACTTCTGTCCTTTCAGGAGCCATTGTCTTCCAAAGATTCCTAAAATGGAGGTATAACAATTTTCTGTTTAAAAACATGCAATTAGAGGTTACAGAAAAGCAACTACTTTGCTTAGCTTCCAAATTGGTTTATCCACCATCCTTGCCAGTTGAATCTCCAATAGCAGAGTATTAAGTCCTGATAACTTGTTTAAAGGCCTTCTTGTCTTCACTTCCACTTTTGTTCCCTCCGATTCCATTAAGATGCTACCAAGATATTTCTCCTCCAAATTGATCCATACAAAGCCGAAAATAAATAGCATAATAGTGTATTAGTCAACCAGTCATCCTCCCAGAAATGAATATTATCCCATTCCTCCACATTGCTTTTTGCATTGTTAAGAATATCCAAAAACATTTAGCAAGAAGAACCAAGTTAAAATCCTCAGGGTTCCAAATGGCAACCCCCTCCCCCCCCCCCCCCGCAAAAAAAAAAAAAACTTGCTTTATTTTGCATGCATTAAACCAATTAACCAAACAGTTAAATCCCCTCAATTTCTCATTGCCTTTCTAGAAGGAGGCTTTCTTCTTGCATCAAAATCCTGTTAGTGACCGATTTTGGGAGCTTGTAAATGGCTATAAAATACCAAAGAGCTGTTATTGCTACACACAGAAGTGTTAGTGTACCACCATAAGATAATAATTTGTCCTTCAACGAAGCCAACCTGTTATCAACTTTATCTAGCAGTGGGAGCCAAGCATTATCGGGAAGTTTCTTTTATCACAGATAGGAAATCCCAGAAATGTGAATAGAAAAGTATCATTGGCAGTTCATTAACCTGGCTAATTGGCTTCATCATCATCTATGAGATAAATGATGGAACTTTTGTGGATGATCGCCTTCAGCCCTAAGACACTTTCAAATGAGATCAATAACATGTTTCGAGTTATCAGATCTGACACTGTGCCATTGCAAACTAATATGGAATCATCTCCGAAACTGGAGGTTTCGAATGTGGCCCACAATTCCACGGTTGGTAAAGCTCTTGATTGGTCCAGCTTTCCCAGCTTTGTAGGAGCTCGGACAGTACATTTGTAGCAAGAATAAAGAGGCTAGGAGACAAGGGATCTCCCTGTCTAACTCCTTGTTTTCAAGGGATCCAATTATCACTAACCCATTCATGAGCACCCCAGCTGGAGTAGCAGCAGGACTTTAACCACCTAATCTATTCAATTGGAAAGCCCCTAACCTTGAGCAGTTCAAAGAGGAAGGAACTCTCTAGCCCATCAAAGGCTTTTGCAAAATCAAGTTTGCATATTATGGCTTTGTTCTTCGACCTCTCATTAGCTATAATTTCCTGAGTAGCCAAGAAACTATCTAGCATGGACCTCCCTTTCATAAAAGCTATCTGAGCATCATCTATGAGCAAAGATAGAAATTTGGATGGCCAAGATGACATACATCCAAAATTATCTTCTACATATTGTTCAACAGACAAATTGGTCTAAAAGCTCCACTTGACAAAATCCCATCGTTCTTCACAATAAGAGCAACAAAGTGCAATCTTTGAAAATTGAGATTACCTTTATGGAACTCTTCGAAAAGAGCTGCAAAGTCATCCTTAAAAACATCCTAGTCATGATGAGCAAATGGCATTGAAAGGCCATCAAACCCCTGTGCTTTTGGTTTTCCTAAGGAGAAAACGGTGTCTTTGATTTCCTCCAAGATGAAAAGAAGGGCAAGATCAGAGAACTCCATAAAGGGATCACCATAGAGCACGTTCCAATCAATAAGGATTGGTTGGTTCCTCTAGAAGAGAATAACCATATATAATACTCCTGGAATCGAATGCCTATGTCATCATCAGTAAGTGCTCCATGTCATTCTCCACAATGAAAAGTATAGTGTGTCTTCTTTTGCGTCCAGAAGCAACCTTGTGAAAGTAATCAGTTTGACCACCTTCTAGCAAAGTCTACACAGCTCCTCTTTCAGGAATTTACAAGTTACCAGCTCTTGATCAGTAAGGTCAAACCCTTCTTATCTGGTTGATCAATCTCAAGTATCAGTTTGTTTTTAGTTTTGGAGGTTTGTTTTTCTTTCTTTTGCCCTGACCATCGTTTGTGTTAATCACCAATGCTAGAAGTTGCTTACCCAACCTCCTGTCATCCAATCATTAGGCCCCACAGAAATCCACTTGTTTCTGATAACATCATCAACATTGGGTTCTTCCAAGGTAGTCCAAATTCAAGAATGATGGGTACATGGTACAAGCAAATATTTGGTATCATCCATTGGGTTGTAAGGGGAAGCTTATCATCCCATTTAGAGGAAATGAGGAACCAGTCTAGGTGGGTCCTCAAGTTGCTCCAGGTAAAATCACACCCTTTCAGATCCATATTAATAAGCTTTAAAATGAAATATACAAACTCTGGGCAATCAATTAGATTATGAATTGCCCCTTTGTCAGTTTCCAAAACAATACTTTCATTGCAAAGAATGAGAAAAACCACTTGGCCAATATTAGATATAGAAACTGAATAGCAATGTGATAAGATAAAACTGATACCTGAGCAGCAACTTAAATAACATGAGAAAAAAGATTGGATCAAGTAGCTTTAGTAGATGCCTTCTCCTTTTCAAGGGCCAAAATTATCTTGATCACCAATACTACCTCCTTGTCATCACAAGTAAAACCACACTTTTCTCCCCTCTTCACAAAGTTGATTCAGTAGGATGTCATGCAGAGATATGAAGAGCCTATTCATCTAGCACATGGAAGCTTGTGTCGAGGTCTTTTTCTTCTTCCTAGGCACCAACTTGGCCATTGCAGCTTTCACTGTTTTGACGGCCTCCATCCTAACCTGCCCTGGGGTCTAAAAGAGAAACGCAATTGGCTCTAGAGGAGACTCTAATGGGTTCCATCTCCTTTAACCCTGGGTTTCTGCAATGACATCGACTACAGGATGGGCCAATCTGAGGAAGAAAATTCGACTGATGGGAAAGACACGGCAATTTTTACAACAGGTGAGTGAGGGGGGAATGCCCACCTATCAACCTATTAGTTCAAGCCCACCAAGTCCACATGCCAACTTTCAATAGACTCAATCACCAACATATGCCCCAAATTTGAACTCGGATCATTAATTAAGGAAGTGTCAGATATTACAACCTCAATAATCTTAGAAGGGGTCTTGCTTCTATCATCATCAAGCACTATCAGATCTCCTAGGCTTCTTTTTCAGATGCGGTCTGGTTCATGCTCCTCCTAGGCAACACATCGCGGGTGATCAGGTTGGTTGCCTTGGATATTGGAACCTGGAGAGAACTGGGAAATGATCAGCAAGCCTCAAGGATTTCTTGGCACTAATAGGTGGAACAAGATGATCCATCCAGAAGTGTATGGCTCCACCATGCCTTGACCCAAAGTTGAGCAAGCAACCACAAAAACGGAGGGAACGCACATCGAAGTAGAGTGAGCAACCACTGGAGGGGAGCCAGGAAAACTACAAGTGATACCCGATGTCTCAAGTTTAGGATCCTGCTTAGGGCCTATTTGGCTGTCTGGGCCCAAAATCCCATGGGATTCATGGGATTGGGCCAGCACAGCTAAGAAAATCAACCTAGGCTAGAGTTGTTTAGATAAAAAGCCAAGGGCCTTTGGAGTGGGCCGGCCCGAATCCCAGAGGGAGAAAAAAAATGTCATGTTGGTTTTTGTCTAACTAAGCCTAGCCAGGCTGATTTTCTTAGCTGTGCTGGCCCAATCCCATGAATCCCATAGGATTTTGGGCCCAGACAGCCAAACAGACCCTTAGTCGTCTCTTTTGGTGCTCACTTGGAGTCCGTCTACTGATAATAAGATCATCGACGGCTCACACTAGGCCCTACACCTTAAGAGTCACTCGATTGACTAGGAGGGTGCCTTGATCGAAAGCATTATCCTCCATGTAGGCTTTGTCACCCCAAGGCTGACCAGCACCCCAGTTCTAAGCTTGAAGATCCAAAGGAGGGGGATTTTAGGAAAGGGGATCTCTAGGGACTTCGATTAGACCCATGAAGACTTGATATCAATCATCTCTATGAATAACTTAAACTCAAACATGGAATCCTTGTGGAATCTTCAATGAAAGCGAGAACTTAATAGTTGGCATGAACCATTTCTACAAGAGTGTTATAGTGACCCTATCGAGAAGGACAAAGCCAGCAATAATAGATCTAATAGATTCCACCTCACAACAAGTAATAGGCTCTCTCCAAAGATGAAGACATGCCCTACAAACAAGCCAGTGTGGCTGACCATCATCCATGATAGACCGGGAGAATGTGGAAGGAAAAGTCTCTAGTATTAATCACCTCTTTTGCAGCATTATCAATAAGAGTTGATCTCTTAGAAGATTCCACAATGTAGCAATGGTCATCCAACTTCTTCGGCTCCCATTCATAACCATTGAGAGGCTAATTAAGGTCCTTTGCAACTTGATATCACGCCAACTCTCTACCACTCCTCGAAGAGATGTGGACCAAATCAACAAACAACAGTGGGTCAAACAATGCAAGTTCTCTCTCAATGGGATGAAAGCTAAAAGACTGTCTGGTCTCCCCCTTGGGTGAACATCCTTGCCTTCAACAAGGCTAGCAGGCACTTACAAGTCACGAAGGAGCAGTTTAAACCTTTGCAAAAGGGACAGAATCAACTATTTCGACAAGCACTTCTGGAATGTCCCCTCTCCCTGCATCTAAAACATGAACCCCTTTTAACAAACGAGCAGGTTGAGATAGTTGGGGTTTAACTCGGTCCTTCAATGCTTTAGCACTAGCCCTCTCTGATTGGTCCACCTTTTTGCTACTAGGTGATAAAGAATATTACTGGTTAAAAAGATCCAGATTGGAAAGCCAATGCACCTTTCTGCTACCAAACAAGAAAGAGAATTTATGGCTAGAAGGAGCTGGCTTGGAAAGCTGAAGCTTCTTAGGAGGAGCAACTTGCTGTCAAGAAGACAACAAGTTCTTCTACTCAATCCATTCCTTCAAAAGAGAAGTCTCTCTTGCTGTGGTCCTGGGCCCTCACATGGCCCTTGTTCCCTGGAATCAAAGCTAGAAGAACCCAAAGAAATGACAAGACCTCCCTTGCCTCTCAATCAAATAGTTTGTATTCCAACCCCCACCCCTTCATGACCTGGTCACTTCTCATCGACTCCTCACCAAGATCTTCTCTTCTAATCTCCTCATTGGAACATCTCATTGGAATAATGACATATTAGAGGTGATTAAGGAAATTAAGTCAAATTAAGAAAATAGCAGAAATATACAGCATCAATGCTGGTATGAAACGGACTAGGATGAGAAAATGTTAAGCTTGACATGCAAGTTACGATGATCCATATGAACACTAGACTTTAACGAAGGAAACGAGATGTCTATAATTATCCATGGTGATGAAGAGAAGTATAGATTATACACAAACTAAATGCATTAAGAATAAGAATGATGATAATTTGATTTGTCAAGAAAGATGGGAAGACAAAGAAAGATGAAAAGTTGCAAATACAAACTAGAGATCTTTCGTCTTTACTACAAATGATTTTTCTTCGAAGAAGTTAGAGACAAGAGGCAGTCTGAAGTATTGTTTTCCCTTTTTCCTTCACGAGGGATTATTTAGTGGCAAGTACTGGTTGTAACTCAAGAGTAAACAAACAACTGAGATGTTACAAAATCTAAAGGGGCATCTTGATGTACTTCAGAGGACAACAACACAAGTACAACCTCACTACCCAGGCCACATATGAATCCTCTTCTCTATGTAGTTATTCATTTGTTTGCTCATCAAATTATCTATGATAAATCATATGATACCTCAATTACACTTATAATCTACCAATTATAGCATGCAAATCATGAATCTTATTGCAAACTTGCATATTTTCCACGTTAGTGGGTGTGGTATCATCATAATATACATTGGTTGCATACTAAAGGAGAAAACATGCATGCAAACATATCTAATATAATTTCAGCTTGGCAAATGAAGTAGGAAGGAGCTTTAGGGTTGTTCTGAGATGAATGAAATATCTCACAGCTTAAGGCAGATTGGTGGAACAGCAATAAGGCACACAAATTGGTATTGTTCAGCAAGGTAAGTATTTAAGTGGGCCAAGGGAAAAAAGATGACGAGAAGAAAATGTTATGACAAATGTTATGTAAAAGTGGAAAAGACAGTCGACCAACTAATGGATGTATCTGACAAGGCATAGGTGTTGCAAGAAATAAGGACGAAGCAATAAAGCATCCATGAAGAAGCTATAAGTACATGCAATGAAGAACTATGGACTCCCAAGTAAAGAGAGGAGCTCAAACCTACATTGAAAGGTCAGAAAAAGCAAGTGGGCGTAGGCCTATGGTAGGACAGGTGGAAGTTGCAGTAGAGAATTTGGAGAAGTTTGCAATAAGTTTATAACACAAAAGGGAACACTAGAAAAATATAAGTTTAACAAATTGATTCCAAGTTCTATTGACATGAGCCGATGGTTATGATGGATACTAAACACAATCTAAATGCAACTAAAACTTCAGATCATCATAATAATGTGTTGTGTCCTCAAGCATTTTGTCAACTATATTTCTTTTAAAAAAGAAAGAATGAAGGAATTCACTAAATGCCTAAAAAAATTATAAAGAAGCCAAAACTGAAATAAGCTACGGCAATACAAATTTGGAAACCCATAAGAAGAAGTTTATACCTAGCACCAAAAGCTGATCAAACTGATATCCAGGTCTCAATAAAGATTTCAAAAGAACGGCTTGCCCTGAACAGTGGTATGAATGAAGACAGGTCACACATCATGCCAATAGTCAAAGCATAAAAATCAAAAGCAGGTTTTATCAAACAAGTACCCTGGTGATCTGCTAAATGCTCATCAAATAATGTCCCTTTCAAATAAGCATTTCCATTCACATGGATAATAACTGCTGCAGGCGTAAGTCGCTCAACAACACCAGAAACAATACTACCCAACTTGGCAACGTCATTCTCAGAACTCCTGCCACTAAAATAATGAATTATAGGAATATCTTCTTGAGATGTATACCCACACCAAGCAAGCTGAAATTTTGAAAACAGAAGATTTGCATTGAAACAGAAAGCACAAGATACCCAAAAGGAAACTGACGGACAGACAGCAGTGATTGCTGTAAAAAGGCTAAAATAATACGGTTGGGCAGGTTATGTGAAAAACTAACATTGCAGGCAGCCACGTAAATTTTCAAGCATGAAATGACATGCACAGCCATGCACCCAGAAAACCAAAAAAAAAAACCAAAAAAACAAAAGGCTTCTAGCTTAAATTGACTTGGAACAGAGAATGAAATAGCCATCTTAAATAATGTTCAAGAAGGAAACCTTTGATGCAACATTGAGTGAACTAATTGGCTGAAAGAATTTCAAACAAGGTTCGTACACTGGAACCACTACAACCAGTACCCATAAGAGGATTGGCAACCAGCACACACCATACACATGGCAACGTAGTTGATGCCAGCACACTGGCATCAGTGAAGGTGACACCAACTAGTGTATCGGTATGATACATAAGCATCATACCAAGCAGTGGTTCCCTCCCAATATGACTGGGTATGCCCAACTGCTAAGAACCAGTACTTCGACCCTTTTTTGGAATCTGATGGTTCAGACATGTTCACATGCACATGCCCCCACCCCCACCCCCACCCCCACCCCCACTCCAAAAAAAAAAAAAAAAAAAGGAACATCATCCCCCCATCCTCCTCTTTGACACACAAATAGAGAAATTCTTTTTGACACACAAATAGAGAAATCAAGTAAGAGTTGTAAACCTTTTGGGAGATATAACAAAACTAATGCTGATTCTTCGCGAAGCTGGAGCTGAACTAATTACCCTACATTTGACCGCCTGTCCAACATGATATGCAGCATCTGCCTCACTTCCTGGTTCCAATCCAAGCTCTGATCTGGTTAAAATGTATAAAGAAATAAAAGAATATATTATACATGCATCACTCACGTAACAGAATGATATGCTAAATTTTGAATAAAATGGAATGGAGAATAACACTATATACCAATGAAAAAATGTAGTATATATACGTGGCTTCCTTCCTACATTTACCTTCATATGTTTGCATCAAATAGTATATTAGAAACTAAATTCCATAAAGATCCACTCAACACACATATGTCCAGTTGAAGTTCATTCCTCCACTTAAACAGCAGATTCCAACAACAAAGTCAGTGTCAGAGTCTGAAATTTTGGAATTGTTCAGAAGGGTACTTTTGTTCCTGCTGATTGATATGAACAAGGGGATGAGGGGCATCAAGTAGCTTATCTTTCAATGTCAATCCTGAACGAAGGCATCTCATGGTAATCTAAAACCATTGGTTACATCAACAATGTTGACAGATGAAAAGATGGTAGCCTAACAAATTTGTGGCATGTGCAGGAATAACACTAAGTCCAAAAGTATGTTTCCATTAAAATGACCATCAATCCAAATTTAGCATGGTCACTGTGTATTATTCTAGTCCAGAGTACCTTAGATTGAAACAATGTATGATGGTTATTCTGGATGTCTCCTTGCCAGAAGTACAATATGCCGACTGTTTTAACATCTCACAGGATTTTTCCACCCATGCATTTCGATTTCACATCAATAATATTCAGACCCCTATCCTCCAATTAGATCCAATGCAAGTTAAACTAGCATTCAGACCCTAGTACCATTACTTACTAAACTAACAATATAAAAACATATATTAAGAGATCCTCAACATGAAAGTCATTCCAATTCATCTACATAGCACAAACACAAATTTCATAGCCAATTTCCTGCCCATGATGTGGCTAATTTCACCACAACTTCGACAAATTTGTTCATGCAGGTCAAATGCTGCCAACATATTCATTTCATATTATTCATCACCCATCAAACCATTTTACCACATCGTATGCTCTCTCTCTCTCTCTCCCCCTCTCTCCATTAATTATTTTCTGAAGTATTTCTCAAGGAAGAAGAGCTTGATAAAAAGTCCAAAATACTCAAAAGCTGTATCACTTAAGCAACATTTGATCCCACATAAACTTTTGTAGCTCCATTCTGTACTTAATGTTTCACACCAAAAAAAAAAAAAAAAGAAGAAGCAGAAGCTCCAGCTGATTCTTACACATTGCCATTATCACTAAGCAAAAGGGCATGATAGCCCATAACCTCCATTGAAACATAACATCCTCATGAAGATCTCATTTATCTGGTATGTAAGCCATATTACAACCATCAGTTTAAAACCATGGGATATCATGTCCGCCTATTTATCCTTGTTGATTAAAATGCAAAACTTGATGAACAGCATACAACTAAACAAGTGCAACATTGAAAAATAACCCTCCTATAGTATAATCCAGGCAATTTCACATTATAAATTTGAATGACCAAGAAATCTATTGGAAAAAAGGTAAAGTATGCAGGTGACTATCAAGCAAAAACATGTAGCTGAACATAGACTTCCTACAAAACCAGCACAAGATACCTATAGGTCCTATATGGTGGCAAAGTGTAGCCCACAAGGACTTACCAGATCAAAAAGAGGCTATAGATATAATCATCGGGATAGAGCAAAATTAATAGGGTGCAAATCTCCACAAGTAATAGCACTACATGCAAAAATAAAAATAAATTACAAGACAGGACTTGTGGAGAGAGTCTAGCCTTTGTGCAAAACCATGAACTCCATTGTAAAACCTCACAAAGCAACCATGCTTTTCAATTTTAGTTATCCATCCATGCACAATTAATCCTTCAGTAGCATCAGCATATGAAGCAAGCACAGGCAGCCTTGATTTAACCTGCCAGAAATAAAAAGGAATAAAATTAAGATGTTTTATTAGAACTAAATAGTAAATAAACATAAATAAACTTAAACAAGCAAAGCACTATAAAATTTTATCTACATTATATAATAATTTAAGTGATAGTGACATCAGAAACCAACAGTATGAAAGCTCTTATAGTTATGGTGGAGTAAAACATACTAGAGTTTTCTTGTATGTGACAGTTATTCTCTTGGATTTGCAACCCAGCACACGAAACCGCAACTCAGATCCAACCTGCAGGTTGGAAGAATAAACAAAACAAAAATATATAATATGACAAATAGTCAACTTTAAGCTTCTGATGGTAAGGATATCTGGAGCATGTTACTTTTCAAGAATCATGGATCCGTAAAAGAAAATGAAAATAAAGAAAGGACCTTAAACTTCTTGGGAGGCTTTAGAATGTCCAACTCTGACATGTGTTGAAGGGGGCAAAGAGCTTTCACACCACCAGAAAATTGGACAATAGCACCAAAATTTTCCGCAGCAATAACCTTAGCTTTGACCAACATTCCAGGCTTGACATCTGAATGAGTGAAAACCGACCCTTCCAAAGCACTAGCCTGTAAGCAAACCAACATGGCTGAGAAAGTCCCGCATCCAGATTCTTCTCTAAAAGTGATGCAAAAAATACTGTAAAGCAAGCTACCTTCAAGAATATTAAAAAAAAAAATACTAACAAAATGATGCATTAAACAAATTCAAAAGTCAAGATAAAAAAACAGTATTACCATTATCCATCTAAAAAATAAATGATGCCTTAGACAAATTTAAAAGTCAAGATAAAAAACAGAGTATTACTATTATCAATCTTGAGTTTACAAAGGCTATAGCAAGATATATCAGGAAGGAAATTAAATAAGTAACATTGATGCTTCCAGATAGTCCTGTGTTTACTGACATTACTATGCTAACACTTGATTCCCTATTATCAATCCCAATGATGATTATAAGATACAATTAAGTGGTACATAATAAAGAACAGAGCATTGGTCAAGAAGGATGGTAAACACAGAACAGAAGAACATAATGTGCATAACACAGAACAGAGGAACATAATGTGCATAAGAAAACATTAAACTTAGGAAGCTGAACAGTCCGATTAATAGATAAAGAACTGCCCTGCATGGCATTCTGAAACAAGAAAAGATTTTAAAAGATTGGCAAGAACAAAATGAGAAGAAAGTTTAAAATTAATAGCAACTAATTCAAACCGGTCTTTCGCATACTAAACCATAACAAGTGCTCTTAGAGCTTATATGCCTGCTAAGTCACAAGATTGTGTGATAGCAGGGCAACCATTTAGGCCAGTCAGAACCCTGTGAATACCTGTCTAATTTCAATTAGATCCTAAGTATACACATCAACATACATAAAGACTCGTCCCATCAACTAGGGGTTTGCCTGTACAAAACCTGATCAACTTTCAGTTCCCGACATTCTGCATCACAGGGTCACATCAGGCTTACAGCAGAGATGCCCAGCCCAACACTAACAGTGTTATTGCATTTTCCCCCCACAAATGCCTAACTTTTCTCGCATTGCTCACTCTATCCCTCCTAGTATCATTGTGCATCGATCTCAAAATCATTTATATTAGATTCATCCGATGCTCATTGTTTAACTGCCCCACATTCAAGTCCATTGAAAACTGCTGGTCCTACAAATAGTTAGTGAAGTTTCCTATGTCAATATTATTTGATTACAAACACATAACACTTTAGAGATACATCTTCACTTTATCCACCATTTCTTGACCCAACTAAAGACAGCCTCATTTTGTCTCTGGATCTTCTTATGTAATAAAATTTAATACAGCAAAAGCAACCTGTTTAATAATCCTCTGAACTAACTACACTAGAGTTTCACTCCAAATGGCATGTGCAGATGTATTGCTGCTTGTTAAAACTTTGCCCTCAAGTAATTCCTTTCATCTCATCTGCAAAAAACATGCACCAAGGGGGCATCCACTGGATAATGTCCATTAAGAGAAAGCTCCTTATATAGCCGCATTTAGTAGTAACATCTAATATCAATTCCCAGCAAAATTACTCTTTTTAAACAGTAAGCATACTGATAAAGTTGACCACAATCAAAACCCTATTAGCACAGAGTATTCTGGTCCATCCACAAGTATCTCTTGATTCTCTTCAAATTCACCTTTGCTTCCACATATGTTAAAATCATGGAAGCTTCTCGCATTCCCGATTTTGCAAATAATTGAAATCGAGATAAAAGTTTGTGCGTGAATAATTAAAAGAGAAACCTCCATTCGTTTGTGATCAGAGCCAAACAAAAATGATTCAAGAAGAAGGATTTGTGAATCAGCCCTTAACTAAAGGAAAAGGATGCAGTAGGCTTATGCTTTTAGCATTACATTGAGCAAGAAGTGCAAGGAAAGCCATAAGGGGAATCCAAATGCAAGCACAAATGAGAATTTGTGCAGAAAAAACACAAATCTATCCCACCTTAGATATAACCCATCCAAGGTAGGTAACATCATGATTATCGTACACCATTTAACAACACATGCAACTAAAAGTTCATCCATAATTCAATTATAGCTGGCTTTTCAGGCCAATTCCTCCATGCAACATTTTGGTTCATTTTTGGTTAATGTAGTATACCTGATGCATTAGTCAAAAGATTAAAACAGGGTGGTATTGATGAAGCTACAGGATACAGAAAATAACTAAATAGAATGCATAGTATGATGCCTGTAAAAGACCACATCCTATTGGCTTAAGAGAAGTTAAAGAAAGCATTAAATAGTACCCTTAAGGTGCCCATTGCTAGTCCATCTAAATGTCTCATTCCAAGAACACGAACACGAACATAATCTCCTTCCTTGAACTTTTTTTCTAGCTTTGTAACTTTTTCATCAGAAACATCAGATATCTGCCAAATAGGGAAAAGGGCAGGAGGGAGGCCACATTCAAGTTAACAAGTGCCCAAAAACCTATATCAAAGCACAAGAAAGCATCAAACTACTAAAAGATACACTTACACTGACAAATGCAGGTGAAGGAATTGGAGAAGAAGGTACTTCAAGAAGAAGACCAATCCCTCTATCAACCCTTAAAATTCGTGAATTATCATAAATTTCTCCAGTTCTGACAATCTAAAGATAAGAGTCAGATATTAGTAGAAAGAGAAACATGTAAAAATTAAGACAAACAACTCTTAGTTGCCAGAATCAGAAGTGGGCATGGGGGTGCGTGAAGCAGACAATAAATACTTTTAGCAAAGAATCTATTAGAACACAGGTGGAGGTTCAAGATTTTGGAAAAATTCCAAGGTGAGTGCATCACCTAGGCATAAGATTCTGGCAACTAAGAATCAACAGACTTCCATACATAAAATATGCCAGAACTCTATAAAGAAATAATATCCAATATTGTAATTGGAAGATTCAGCTCACTAGCTGCACAACTGTAATCACCAGTTCCAATTACTGTAGTTGGTCTTCATTTTTCCAGTAGAAGGAAAGAAGAGAACAACAAGAACAAAATAAAAGTATTATGCCACTTACAGAAGGAGGAGCCTTATTTTGAACAAGGTAAGGATTCAAGGTCAGCCCAACAGCTCTAGTTGATGGATCAATAAATAATATCCGAGCATTCACCTAAATTAATAATGAGTGCACATCATAAGACAGTACTAAAAGATGCATAAAGTTTAAAGATAGAATATGTATAGCATAGACAATGATGATCAGGATACTTAAAATAATAATGGGATATCTTGGCACAAATTGACTGTAACATAGAAACGAAATGGGGGAATAGCATTCAAGAGTTAATATGCCAACTAGAAAATAACATGTCTTGCAACTAAGAAGCCAGGTTCCATTGATAATTAAGAATCATGAGATGACATTGATGGAGTTTGGCAACTGACAAAAGAAATGGATGGGGCAAAAGATCTTCTCAACTATCTTAATTCAAAAAATATATATTGCAGCTTAAATTTTCATACAAATTCTATTAGTGAATTTATCCAAAGATATACTGATTAATTTTAAAAATCGTTTTCTCCATGTGCTTTTTATTTCTTTTATGGTTTTTATTATTCATTTTCTCCTTAGTGCTATGAATATATTAGGAACAAGGGAAGAATTACAAGTGTGTCACACCTTCAATTGGCAAAAACACAATATGACTAATGGCCTGACACAAGTAATGAGGTTGATAGATAGGCAAACAGAAATGTATATATGTATGAATATATGCCTGCACGCATGCATATGTCGGTGTTGTGTGCAGGTCTGTCTGCCTGTATCTATATATATACATGTACTGGAAAATACACACACACACACACACACATATATATATACATATATGTACTCATACATATCAATATGCAATATATCCATCTACATAAATGTATATACATATAAATATATTCATGTGGTTAGATAGATATACAAATGTATATAGGCACATACGCACATACGTATGAATACACACGAATGAACATGTGTATGTGCTGTTTTAAAGAGAGCGAGTTGAGGACAAGAGTATATAATCCATTCTACCAAAATTGCCAATACTTTGCTCCGTAAAACTTCCAATGAAAAATATTCTAATGGCATACAATTGTAATTATTAGAAAGACAATATTTAGTTGTTTGACTAACTTCAATATTATTACTTTCAAAAGTTTACACCTTGAAAGCCCATACAAATTCAAAGTGTTGACAAATCCCAATTTTTTTGAGTTTAAATGTGCACTAACATATATAATTATATTAGAGAGCGGGTTAGTTTGTGCTTCTTTTTTTTTATGAGTGGAAGGTTTTTTTGGTGTATATGTTGTGTGTGTTTGGAGAGGGAGGGTTAGATATTAACATTGACAAGGTTAATGAAGGGAAGAAGACAACTATCTAGATAGTTAAAAACTAAAAAGACTTACAGGTTATTTTGTTTGAAGATGATAGACTACAATGGAGTAAATAACTTAGAAAGTGATGGAATTCTAGATACCTTCTTATTCTGATTGTAGTGATCTTTCCAAGTTGCATGGGAGAAGGAGTTTTGCAGATGGAAAATATCTACCTGAAAAGGAACAAGTGAATTAAAGAACAAATTCGAATTGCTATTTAATTTGTTGCTATGGATATATCAATAACATAAAGGTAGTCAAGAACTCACTGTTCCAGTAAAATAAGTGAGGAATGACAGCATAATTCCATTCTCAAGGGTAGAGTGGACACGAGCATTAACCATCATGCCAGGAACCAAAAGGTCAATCGAGAGTCCTTTTAGATCTTTCATCTACATAAATCATAGAGGTATTTGACATCCAATGAAGATGTACGAAGAATGAAGGTGAACTAGAAATGACATAGCACTTCAAGGATGCAACTCAAAGGAACAAGTGAAAACATACAGCACTTTTAGACACCAAATCGGCATCAGAATTCACAATAGCAACAGCTCGAGCTTTATCTATACTTTTGACAACACATTGTAAATGTTGTCCACTACTAAATACGCCACCATCTGCCAAAAGAAAAAAGGAAAAAAGATTGTCAAGCATGACAATAAGGTAATTTGTTGATCAGCACCCTAACCAGGCTCCACCAAAAAAAGAGCATAATATTGACTAGTGCTCCCAGGACCATGAACAAATTATGATCAACAATTGGAAAAGTGTGAGAAGGATGGGTACACAAGATACATAAACGTGTGTGCGTGTGCGTGTGCATGAGAGAGAGAGAGAGTCTGTGCATGCATGCCTACATGTAATTGTGTATGTACATCAACAGTCATGATGGAACAGTTGGGCAGGGTGGCATTCGCTACCTTGTTCACTCTTTGGCAAAAAACCAGTAAAAGATGACACTCCGAAGTAAAGAATATAACCACGGTCTTCAATACTCTTTATTTGTGCAGTCAGAACCTGAAATGGACAAACATTGTCAACAGATAAGCGTTTCTGATTTAATGGACATCAGGAAAGCCCAGCACTGAAATGACAAAATGTAGGGAAGGCTTGGCAGTTTAGGTTTAAATGGGTCTTCAGTTTACAAAAATTAGTTTTCAACTTTCCTTATTGGTGGCAAATATGGAAGGGCAGTAGCTTGAAATTCTGAAGCCTATGCAAACCAAGTTATCCTGGTTTTGGGGGATACCACATGAGGTGCATATATTGGATGTGTCAGGTTCACAAAAGATCCCATTTTGACCAAGTTATTTTGACCTAAAGTGTCACTGAATTAGAATTGTAGCCATTTTTGATCAAGTTATTTTGACCTAAAGGTGTCACAGAATTAGAGTTATAGCTGGGATATTTCTTTTTCTTTCATGGCAAGTTTAGTTTGATGTTCAAGGTTAATTTAATTAAATCCATGATTTAGATTACATATAAGATTAAGAAAGAAGGGCCTATATACAGCAAGGCAAAAACCACCAAGAATTTAGAGCTTCAATGTAACTATTGAAAAATGAGTATTCTTACAATTTTGGACTGGACTTATTCCCACAACGTTTTGTATGATTTGGTGATATTTCATAAATAAATATAAAAAATTCCAAATCTAAAATTGATTTCGGACCATAAGAGATTACAAGTTCAGCCATGCTTACACCGAGGATTTTTTGTGCCCGTACCCGGTCCCATATTGCCCAATGGCACAATGTGGTATATGCCCTGGTGCCATTCCATGCAGGACCCATACCGACATGGTAGATAGGCCGGGGGAAAGGGAGATTAGGAGAGGGGAAGAGAGGGAGGGGGGAGAAGGAAGGAGAATGGAAAGGGGAGAGAGGGAGAAGGTCAGTAGAATGCAGCCCAACATGACAGAGAGGGCAGGGAAGAGGGAGAACAGGTGAGAGGAAAAGAGAGAAGGAGGGGGAGGGAGACGGATTGGGAGGGAGGGAGAGAGACGGAAGGTGGTGGACAGCCAACAAAGAGCCAGAGAGGGGCAAAGGTGGCTCCACCCTCCGATTCCCCTATTTTGTTCGAAACAAGGATCACAGAGGGAAGCCCTTTTTTATTTAAAAAAATTTAAGTGAAGTTGGAAACCCTTTTGCCTACTTCACTTAAATTCGTCAAAATAAAAGAAGGCCCCCCTCCTCCACCCTAGTATGCCCCTCCCCAACCCTGCGCGGCCTTTCGCCGGGCGGCTGTCACCCTTCCTCTCCCCTCCCTCCCTCCCTCCCTCCCCACCTCTCTCTCTCTCTCTCTTTTCCTCTCTTTCCTTCTCCCTCTCCCTCTCCACTGGTTTCTTGACTTATGGGCCAATCCACCGCTGGTATGGCTCAATATGCCCCAAATAGGATAGTTTGGGATGGTTCCACTGACACAGTCTTACACAAATTGCAGTTAAAATACACAAAATATAGTTGAACAAGGTTAACCATGTCGTCCTCACCATTTCAAGTTCGGAGATGCCTCTTTCTTGACCATATAACTGATTTTCTTGATCAAGCATTGTATTAAGGAGAAAAGGGAAATGCAAATGCATGAACTAGGATGAGCAAGTTACTATCACTAGGAATATATGTATAGAAGTAATGAAGGTCGAGAAAAATCAAAATAGAATAGTCAGCCAGCTAACTTGATGAATTCTTGATGACAATCCAATGTTGGTAAATCGTGATGCAATCAACCATCAAATTATAAAAACAGAAGAAGAATGAAATCAAACAATTTTGTCAGCATTAAAATATTGACCTCATTGTGAAGTTATGGGACAAACAAGAAAAAAAGATTAACATTGAAGACTAGGACTGGATTACGAAATTATTTAGGTCCTTAGATTAGGAAAACAAAAGTAATACTCAAAAAGAGATTGAATAGAATTGACAAAGACACATAGAGGTCATTAGGTGAACACCAAAAAATACGTATCTAAATTATGGTGATAATAACTGTCAGTATCCTGAGTAAGCCATAATATCATTTACTAAATCAACATTGTTAGACCAAAATCATAATGGATAGGATAAGTTGATTGTCTTTTAATTGGTGAACCCAATTGGTGATCTTCAAATGCTTAAGGAATTGGTGCTTACATGGTTTTAGAGAGAGAGAGAGAGAGAGAGATCAACCTGAAAGCTTAAAATGACTTGAGGAGACCTAAAATCTAAATCCTAACATCATATAGAAAGAGGTATAGTGTTTTCGCATTTTCAAAACCTTTAATTTCAGTCTAGTACAAGCACCAATAAAGAACCAGCACCCTGAACACCAATTCGTCAGCGAACCTCTCCAAACCAACGGTACCAAATTAAAGGTAAGAAAACACTCCTTTTTTCCTTGTGCTCATTTGAACATTGGGAGGGAGTTTTCAGCTAGAGGAGGCCTGGACCAGAATTTGTAGTAATTAAGTCATACATAGTGAGAAATTAATGAGAAGTCACTTAACCATTGCTATCTCAGTAACAGCCCTATAACCCATTTCTTTTGTATTTTTTCGTTAAAATGCATGCCAAAATCATGTGCTTTTGAAATTCAGGAGCGGGTGCAACATGTTAGGTTTTTATTTTGATTCATACAGTAAGAACATGAATGTATGATCAACTTGCACCCCCCCCCCCATTTTTTGGATATCTAATGCATTAGATATGGTTTGACTAGCCAAGAGAAGGTCTAAAACAACAAATCTAAAAAATGACAATAACATTCCCTGGCCAGCTATACCATAAGGCATCCAACTTGCCATAGCAATGCCGGTGAGCGACCAGCATGGTAGCAGCCAATTGACTAGAATCCTAGAATTACCCTATAACATTTTTTAAATTCCTTGTAGGAAAAGTTTACCTCACAGAAAACCTATGAGCTTCATTAAAGTATATTATTTGATATAATGGAAGAATTGCATAAGCCAAAGCTCTATTTAATTATTATAAAGAACAATAGTTTTTTTGTATATTCAACTAAAACTCATGTTCGTGGCATTGCAACTCTACATATCAACAAATATCAGGCATTATTTTTTTAGAAAATTTATTATTGTTTATACAACTAAGATGTTTGTAATGCCTACCTCAGGTTGAAACAAAGATGCAATTCTCCATAGCAAAAGTGGCTTCTCTATACTTCAACGGAACACAAATTTCTGGACTGGACTACATAATCATTAAGTGTAATTTCAGGATAGTGGTATCTCCTAACAACATGGAAGCACATTTTTGTATCTAAAGTTTTATGCTACTACTTCCTTCTAGTTAAGAATTTTGCATGCATAGACAAAGTCTAATCGGTAATAGGCCAGTAATAAATAAATGACTGACAGACCAAAATTTAGAAGAATAGATAATGCAAGGGTCCATTATATCATTTTAGGAACAAAAGAATTTTATTAGCAATTTTTATTCCCTTAAATGGTCATTACATACCATGCCATCTTGAACAGCATCCAACATAAGGCCCTTGTACAGCAAACTAAGGCGAAGTGACAGCCAAATTCTTCTGTTGCCCTTTCCATCTTTCTTATCATCATCCACCCGTACCACTATGCAAGAAACAAGCTGCCCGACATGGAATATGCTACAAAGCAAATTACTTTCAGAATCCTGCAAAATTAAGAACAAAATAGATGGTCTTAAAATAACTCAACAGCATGTCTCTAATGTTAAATTCAGTTTAAGTACAACAACCTTACAGTGACTTAACATAATTTAGGTGTCAAAGTAAGCAGGAGTAAGCTAGCTCTTATAGAGAGAGAGCGAGAGAGAGAACTTGTGAGCAGCATATCTTTTAAGCTTCCTCGAAAAATTTTATTTCAAGTGTTGATATATAAATACCTTGTTTCCATCATCTATAATAATGTCAGACACTTCTTCTGCACGAACATATCCTCTTAGCCCCCCTGGAAGACCAATTACAAGATCTTTTGTGTTTACTTCAATGATGACTCCCCAAAGCTTCATTCTTGGTGAAATATTCTGGCCAAAAAGCAATAAAAGATTCAATTACCATGCAAGTTATAAAACAACTTGCAAACTTTGCATATCCAGAATGGTGTGTAGGGCTGAAAAAACATATGAGACTATACATTTCATATCTCACGATTTCAATATCACACCACACTGTATGCAAGAAGCCCTTGATGACAACACACAATCCCCGTATACTTTCATAGCATGCATTGTTCTTCATATTGACTGGGATCCCTTCGTGTCACATTGTATGGAGCAATGCCATATGCCATACAATGATACATAATCTTATGCATCAATATATAACAGATATTTATCTATATAATCAATAACAATATGATCAATGCAGTTTGAACTCTTTGAATTTTTACGAATTGTTCATCAGTCTAATCTGATAGCCACAAATGAAACAACATGAAAGATGTGATTAATTTATTAAATCAGGAGAATACAAGCTTCATCATCAGAGGGAGGTGAGATAATTGCTGCAGGCAGCGAGCCCCTTATTGCTCACTGTTAAACTAAATCAAACTACCATTCTAGCTTGCTTGTAAAATCTCATGGTGCATGTATATATGTATGCATATATGTATACCTGCACATATATAAATGCAGAAGTCCATGCTGCTTTGGAAAGACCTGACCTGCATTCTTCCCACTGCTCATACCAACACAGTCATGTTCATGGGGGGCACCATGTTCATGGTCGGCTGGTGGAAATCCAACATGGCTAAGTGTCCTGAGTGAGATGTAATGGCCTCAAAATGTTTACCCACTGGAAACCTTGTCGAAGGACCAAGCGTCCGGCATTTGTTTGAATAAGTTAACAGACTAGTCTACTTACGGTTGGATATGCACTGGTTATTGAAGGAAGGACCACATGGACCAAGTTTTCTTAAGAAATATGAAAGAAACTTGTACAACAGAACATAGGTCATATACTTTAAGGTATAAAGCACCTAGACATATCCAAAAGTTTTTTTTTTTTTTTTTTTTTTTTTGGTTTGGGGAGGGGTGGGGGGGCGGGTTTGCTGGGGCGGCTATGCCTAGAAAACCATGAAATAAAGGATTGTACACAAGTAGTAATAGTCGTTTTCTATTGAGACTATTAATGTATGCCAGTCACATCTACAGTCAATTTTATACATTGTAAATCCAGTTGGCACAGCTTTATTCATGGAATTGATTCACTATGTAACCTGAAAAGACCATACTTACCATTAATTCTTGCTGCAATCATGGGCTTTTGCATGTTAATAATGCAGTAGCTTATGTTTGTCCATAAAGAAACATCAAATTGGAGACTGCTGCTAACCCTATAAATCTTAAGATGTTGGAACATGAAGCTCTTCTAGTATGACAGTGTTCAGTGTGAATGAATCAACATTATGCACTGGTGTCCAATCACCAACATTCCATAAAAGACTGAATATTGAGTGTCCTGTGCTTCATATATTGCTTTCCACTTCATGTGAATGAGTCATTCATGATTAATTCATTTCCTTGCATGGTATCTTAATTTCCATATCTTTGCATTAAATCAATGGATAACAAAAATTTGGAATCTTATAATTCTTCAAAGCTAACATTTATAAATTATTGATTTGTTTACAAAGGTAGATTTGGTTATCTAGCTTTAAAAGAAACAGTCATATACTCATGGACTGTGCACCCAACAAAATCCACCAAGCCCCAGCGTATACATCCAATACAACTGCGTAATAAACAGAGATTCAGCAAGGTTTGTTAATTATCAAATTTAGGGAATGCAAATAATAATTCTGTGAAATAAAAAATATCAGAAGTAAGAAGGATAAGTCTGCAGACAGTCATCAGAAGATTGATGTATTCACACAACAACAGCCGATTAGTTGAAAGCTCACAAATCTACGGCAAAGGGAATTAAATGCACTGGATACCTTCAACGTGATGCGGTTGGCAAACCTAGGTAGCTTCCCGGTCACGCCATCGCCAAAAAGTGATCCAAAATCATCCACGGCTTCAGCCAACGACTTCTGGGCCCCTTTGTTCTTCCTTGTGTCCTTGCTCTTCTTGGACTCCCTCTCAAACTCCTCTTCGGCCTCCGCTCGAGCCTCTGCTATCTCCTCCCGAGTAAGAACGCTCGCTCCTCCTGATCCAACCATCAAAAATCCCCCAAGAACAAAGAAGAGGGCTTTCTTTTAGCATCAAGATTAGCTTTTGAAACGATAGGATCAACGAATGGGTAAGAAAAAACCTCTAGGGAAATCAGGATCGTCGTCTTGAACGAGGAGGGAAGAGGGCAGCTCCGATGGAGCCGGGGGGCGTGTCTTATCCTTTCTCGGCTTCTTGAAGGTCTTGTGGGGTTTCGTTCCGTTGATGGGCCGCTTCCTCTGGGGCGCCTTCTTCTCAGTGAGAGCTGCCATTCTCGTACGGAACGAGGAAGGAAGCGAGAGGCCGGAGAGAGGGAAATTGGAGAACTTTCTTGGCTCTCAGCGTTGGGGAGGTTCTGGGGTTTAGGTTTTTGGGGGACCTAAGCGACAGCTCGGCCTTATATAGCGGAGTTGGGTTGGAGAAATTATTGCTTGCACCAGGTGCGAGGGAACCAGGACAAATCCCGGAGATATGGACGGTGGATTGCGCGCAATCGGGAATTGGTGAAATACAAGGGGTAGCGTGGCGTGTTATCCACCGTGGGATTTGACGCGGTCCAATTGTACCTGGTGCATGCACTATGGGCGCTTTGGGTTAAGTTGGGTTTAGGTACGGTTTTTCCTGTGAGAGGTCGAATAGGAAATCTTAGGGAGGCGTTTGGTACAGAATAATCTATCTAGAACTAAAAATAGTGTTGATGGTGATAATAAGATCATTATATTTAATTATATCATCATAATTCTATACGATGATAATTTTAAATTATTTTTATTTTTTAAATCATCTTTTAATGTAGTAGAGATATAAAATCCGGGTATCTAATATCACTCTATCACAGTGGTCTTAAATATATTAACCAAAATATTCTCATGGTTGAAAAATTTTTATAAAAAAAAAAAAAATTTATCGTGATATTTTTTCCGTACGTGTGGGGTGAGATGAATAGTTGAGGTATCTTCTCCAAACGGAAGAGAAGAAACGTGTGCACATAGCATCATCTCCACGAAAAAAAAAAAATCATTTTTTCTCTCATCATCTCATTAGAAAGGTTTTATTCTAAAACTAATACTTAACCTCGTATTACATGAATTTAATTGATAATAATGATAATATTTTTTTTACTATTAATGTTAGTAAGTATAAAAATTAATAATGTTATAAGATAGGTTTGTAGAATCTATTCTATAAGCATCAAAAAATAAAATATTAATTATTTAATATAAAGAAAAAAATTTTGCTTCTCTATAGAACACCGCCACATCAAATCAACCAATTATTTAAACAATCATTATATAATAGAAAGTAATTAAGAAATGAAGGCATCATAAATTTATAAATCCATTCAAAACAATCAATAGAAAATAATAACAAATCATAACTTGAATAATAAATTATTGCATGATCAACATCAATTTTTTCTTACGGTAGTCTCAACTTCATACTAAAATCCTATTTGGTTATTTAGTTCCAATAAAAACTGATATACCTTATTATAGGTCATGTTGCGCTCAATCCCCTGTTGCATCCGTCGTCGGAGAAGAGCACCTGCAAAAGAAATCTACACTGACCGGAGTTGTGTCCGGTAGGGATCCTCCAATACTTAAGTCAGCAGAGAGTGATGAACAGCAGATAGAATTTTGAAAGTGGCAGAGTCTCAGCCCAAAAGTGCCTTACCAAATGATGTTCATTTACCTCTTTTTATAGACGAATAGTTGGTAACCGTATGTAATGGTTAGATACGTGAGTCCCGCATATTCTGGTATTATGTGATCGTAGGATGGGTAGTTATACCCACCACTGATCATGTTTTGGCCATTATGCACTTTCTGCGCTGGCAGTTTTAGATAAGACGACTATATATCGGTAATAATAGTACGTCGATCGTATGTCGGTAGAAGTCGTGGAGATCCGAATGAGCATCGATCGATAACTCTGATATATCGATGGTCATCGATCTAAGATTAATCGAGTTGTCGTAGCTAAATCTGTCGATGGTTGAGGATAACCGACTGTAGGTTGGCCAACTAATTGTTAGTCGGCATTTTGTATCCATGAAGCCGATTTAGAGTCAAAATCGAGGGTCGGTTGAATTATCCCAATAATTGTCCCCCACTCCCAAGTCCAAGGTAGTCTGACATGCATGTCGTCACGTGGTCTATCACCTTGGACGATGAGAGTTGTCACGTACTATTTCAAGCCCCAATTCGACTGCAGACATTAATAATTTTTGAAATATGAGAGGTCTTTAGCTATTTTGTTGTTTCGATAACTATGGGATCATCATTGAGATGTTGTTTCAGAAAGATAATTTGGCATCCGGAGAATTCAGACAATTTGATTTTGATTAGTAGTTTTTGGCCACGTGTCTAGATGTCATTGACTCTGTGCTATTTACGTGGATAATGGTGAGGGGGCACGATCTAGGAGTAGGTGCATCGAATCGTCCGATCAATGATCGATCTTGATGTAATCACGTGTCAACATCTAAGGAGATCCTGATTTAAGTGACTTCATCTGGATCGTTGAGGGATCCTACATATATAAAATCATTTTCATTTAGATTTTTTACTTTTGCATTCATTATTCTTTCTCTGCAACAGAAGGTTCTGCCCCAGTGTTAGGAGCTTCTCAAGTTTTCTTATTCCTTGCATCATCTTTAGCTCCAAATCGAGTTTCCATCCCCTTCTCTTAAGATTTTCTTTTTCTTTTTTATTCTCATTTTCAATGGTTGGTAGAGTAAAAAAGCTTCATCTTCTCGGGATAGTCGATTGGAGAATCCAATCGATGATTCTCCTTCGGATCTGAAGACAAAGGTCACTTCTTTATTCGAGCCCAATGTTGAACGACTCCGGAAACAGTACCGTATTCCGAAGCAATATCAGCTTTCCGCTTTTGATCCGGACAGTCGGATAAACTCTCTTCCTCCGGATCGAGTTGCATTTTATGTCGAGGACCTTTAGGCTAGTCTTCGATTTTCGATTTCGGAGTTCATCTGGAATCTTCTTGACTATTACGATCTTTATCCTCCTTAGCTGGCTCCGAACTCTATCTGGTTGATCATTAGTTTCGCCTTGTTATGTCATCTTATCCCGACTAATTCTCATCATTCTCTATTTCGAGCTTTCTTTGTTCTCCGTCCTCACCTCAAAGCCAAGGATTGGTGGTTTTTCAATCCAAGGAAGGGCCTTTCTTTCATCTACGGTCTTCCATCGTCCATTCATGGATGGAAGAATTAATTTTTCTTTGCTTCTTCTTCGTCTCTTTAGGGCTTTTCTTCGTGCTGGGGTGATTCGAGAACTGGCCCTAACGAGAATAGTCGGGTGAATACTGTCGATCGAGAAAACTTTTTCTGACAAAAAGATATGAAAGTTCCACCACAGCGAGAGCTAATGACCGAACAGACTCTCTATGATACCGAACTTAGTTCGGTAACTTTTTTAGGTATAACATAGTCGGCCACTTTATTTTTTTTTTGTTTGTTTCTGAATTTTGTGCTGATCTTTATCTTTTGATTACATCTATGTGGACAAGGGCATGAGTTTTGACTACTGACATCCATTCGCATGCTGCCAAGAAGAAGATAGTGATCGATGTTGGATCCTCCCAACCATCGAGAAAAAGTTGGGTTGATACTCCATCGGTATCGGCAAAGGAACCCGATGTTGCATCGGAGATGGCCCCTGAGCCGATCCTAGCATTATCAACTCCGACAATGCTTCCGCCAACTGAAGTGCCGTTTGCTGAAGTCGAGACGGCGAGAGACGAAGAAGTCGCAGTAGGACCATCAGCAGCTCCATTAGTGGGGATTCGGGCCAAATCAAAAGTCGTGGCCGAACTCGAGCAATCTGCTGCAGCACTAGTTGTTCCTCCAGCAGAGCGATCTTAGGCACAGTCAAGCACTGATTTCATGGCGGTTTCAAGTGTGCAACCGCCAACTGAGAACCGAAGAAAGATGCCAGCTACTTTCGTCAACGATGGATCGTCTGCAGGCCTCTCCACCCTCTTCGACATCAGCATTTCTGTCGGTGAGTCGGCCTTGGCTAATCCACATTGGCCAGATGACTTATCAAGGCTGTGCTTCTCCCGACTGACAGGATGAACAGGAGAAATCGAATGGTGTCCGAAATATTTTTTTTCTTTTATCCGACGATGCTTGGGGTAAGTTTCTGGCATTCCTTTCTCTGTTTTTTTTTTAATCTGACTCGACTTTGTCTTTTTCTTTCAATGGACATACGATATGTACGCTCTAGAGAGTGGATATCGAAGAATTGCTAACTTTCACCAGACGTGGATGGATGAGGTGGCAGCCGCCAGCGCCGAAAAGACTGCTGTCGTTGAACAGCTTCATGCGATAACTGAACGAGAGAAGAAGCTTCAAGAAGAAATCTCCTGTATGACGGCCAACCTTCAATCCTCCAGAGCCGAATTTGAGTTGGCTCAACAAAACATCACATCTCTTGAGTCTCAGATCAGGAGCAAGAAGTATTCCATCAGTCGGCTCCAGAGAGAAAGAGACAGATGCATTGAAGAGCTGGAAGTGAAGCACGGCAGGCATCGGGCCACTATGAAAAGGCTGGCACTGGCTGATGCCGAGTCAGCCTTCGCAAAGACTGAAGTTGAATTGGTGAAAGATGCCTTGAGTCTGGTTATCGAGAACTTCAAGGATTCGAAAAAATTCAAGGATGAGATTCTCGAGGATGGATTCGTTTCTTACTGTGTCAGATACAAGGACAGTCGAGATATAGATGAAAAATTGCATCCGCACTTGGACTTGAGCAGCGTCATTCCTCTTTGTTCGGGAGAAGAGGCTGCTGAAGAGGGTACCATGCCAGCTGAAGGAGATGCACCAGCTGCACCAGGATCTGCTCCAACTACTAAGGCTGTGCCGGAGCAAGGTGATGAAAAAAATGATTGGTGATCGGTATAACATTTTTTTTGTAATTAGATAGTTCAATTTTGTAATCAGACCTCAGATCCAATTTTGTAATCTTCTCTTCAATGAATGAAAAGAAAAATTTTCTAAGTACAGATTTTCTTTTTACATTTGTACTTTCAATGTCGTGAAATCACAGTCGGACAACCGATTATCCATCAGTAAGTTAGATGTTAGTAATAACTATAGTAGAATTTATTCGTTAGTCTAATGTCAATTGACATACTTTATATACTTTTTAGATATTTAGATATTTGATAGATGGTGATAAGTTGAATATCCTTCGACTGGCCGCAGTCAAATCGGTGTATTTAGATATTTGATAGACGGTGGTAAGCTGAATATCTTTTGACTGATCGTAATCAAGTCGGTGTATTTTTTATTGAAATTCGTATGTTAGGACATGCATGTGTGTTTCAAAACTTTCTTTTCAAAATACCACAATAGAAGAGAAGATTAAAATACCTTTTAATCTATATGATGTATGCATAAAAATATAAACCATAAAGATCTAGTTCACATGCTGAAATTGTACATATGCTAAAATTCAATATGTGATCAAATCACATACCTATTTCACGATTTCTTTCTTCAAATCTGGATCTGAAAAAAAAAGTTTTCTTCTAACCACACAAGTATCCGGTCTCTACGAGTATCCACTCGGAATCAACCTGGAGCAGTCCTCTTCAAGTTGAATTTTTTTTTCTAAGCAAATTCAGCCTGTTGAATCTCGAACGAAGCTTGGATCGCGACCAACTCTTGATCTCTTTCTTTGATCTTTTTTTTCTTCTCTTCTCTTGTCTTTCTTCCATTTCTTGTGCTGCTACCGTGCATCAGGAACTAGCACTAAAGGTGACGCCCAACAGCCCTTTTGGGCGTGATGATATGGGACACCCAAGGTGGGGCGTGTGGGATGCCGAAGGGAGAAAAGAAGGAGAAGAGAAGAGAGGGCATGGGGATCTCTAAAGGTGATGTGGGGCTGCTGGTTTGGATGCCTAGGGACCTTAAGGGAGGTCTCTTTAAACAAACATAAGAATTAAATCCTATTCAATCTTATAATACAAGTCCTACTTGCATTAGGTTTCCTAATAACTTAAGTTATTCAACTTCCTTTAAGAATCCTTTTAGGCACCAACTCTTGGAGCCCTTGCACCCACATAAATACACTCCAAAGTACACCCAAGGGATGCTCCATATGGGATCCATAAGTCCTCTAATCATGGGATATGCCCAACTTGATCAAATCAAGTAGCGGCCCATAATAACTATCAATGAATATTAATTAAGGACTTGCACTCTTAATTTATTTGATCCAAAACCTTAGACACCCAACAATTGAAGTACAATAAATCTAATTTATTTAGGTTATAGCAGATAATTAAGTTTGAATTATCTTATCAAATAAGAATCCAAACGAAAAGAAAAAATTGGATCCAGCCATATGCTAATAAGGTTACCTTGAACCCAATCAGATTTCTCTAAACCCAATTGACACTACATAAGTTCAATTACTAATTCAAGGTCTAATCTTTTTGTTGTGTGACATCATAAATTCAATTCTATCTGATAGTAAGATATACAATGATCTCTATCAAAGTATCATTGAAACTCTTTTTAATGGATCGAAACAATTCTACTCTAACTCATCAAGAATTATCGATCCAAAACAATCCTAGTGAGCTCTCACAATCCATCAGTGATACATAGCAGTATGTAGTGGCAATCCAATAAAACTGAAATGAACCTCTAGGTATAGTTAACGTGTGATTCAGTTCCTCTATTGTAAGTTCCGACTAGATGGTAGATCATGGATAAATCGTCAAACTTCAACATCAGTCATATGATAAATTCGATCAGCTCAAGTTCAATTATGACTTCTATAGAAACTCTTTTCCATCAATCATACTACTGTGGCCACAGACTCTCGAACTTAACCTCTTAAATTTCATATGGCTACTCCTTTCTATCAAGATTGATAGATCTCATCTTGATGCGCATCCTACTCCTACAGTAGACCAACTGTCGTCAATATCCACTATAAGGGCTCATTGAGACTCATGTTTATGTGTTAATCAAACTCCAATAGTCTCACTGTGAGTAGTAGTACCATCTCAGATTAAAGGACCAGCCACACAACTATAGCATCGAGATAATCACTGACGATTGAAAAGAAATTCAAGTGATCTCTCGTGTGGTCACGCTCAGTACTAGTTGTTCTCTAACAACTATCTGCACTTATCATCCAGTATCTTTACACTATAGACTAAAAACTCATCTATCCCAAAGGAAGCGATCTGTGCGTCGGTCTATCTGGATCAATCACCATCCTCATGATAATTCTATGATTGGGAGTATTTAAGAATTAAATATATATCTCTAATTCTCAACACCTTGAGAATATGTATCGAAAGTTAATTCCATGGATGATTCAAGAACATATCACACTTGAATAAAAAATAAATATTTTTTTTATTGATTATATCAATGTATTAAGTATAAAATTATATCTTAGAGTTATTACAATATGTCAGCCATATTGGCTTCTAGGACATATATCTAACAATCTTCCACTTGAGCTAAAGCCAATTGGTCACAAATCTAAGTCTCATCTTCTCAAGGTGGACTTCCATGTTCAGTTGGCTCAATTGCTTTATCAGTGGGTCGCCACGTTGTCCGCGAAGTCTATTCTTCGCACATCGACATGTCTCTTTTCGAGGTAGTCGCATATTATATGATACCACCACTCGATGTATTTTGATTTTTGATGAGATCTCGGCTCCTTAGCAAGTGCTATGGCTCCATTGTTATCGCAGTAAAGTGGTATGGCATCCGATGTCATAACTCTAAATTTTGCAATAAACTTTTTGAACCAGAAGTCTTTTTTTGCAGCAACTGAAGTAGCGATATACTCAGCCTCTGTGGTCAAATCCGCTATGATGTGTTGCTTGAAATACTTCCAGCTGACTGCGCCACTATTACAAACGAACACATATCTTGATGTAGACTTTCTATCATCAAGATTAGACATAAAGTTTGAGTCAGTATAGCCCTCGACTCGCAACTCAGAATATCCTTCAAAGATCAAAAACAAATCCTTAATCTTTTTCAAGTACTTAAGGATATTCTTCACAGCTATCCAGTGCTCCTCATCTGGATTCGACTGATATTTGCTCGTGACACTCACAGTAAGGGCAATATTAGGTCGAGTACACAGTATGATATACATGAGGCTCTTTATGATCGAGGTATAAGGAATCCTACTCATGCACTGAACTTCCTCAGATGTGGTCGGACACATCGTCTTGGAAAGATTAATACTATACCTAAGAAATAAGAATCCTCTTTTAGAGTTTTTCATGCGGAACCTCTTCAGTACTTTCTCTATGTACCGCTTTTATGACAGACCTAGCATCCATTTAGGTCTATCCCTATAAACTTTTATTTCAAAAATATAGAACGCTTCTCCTAGGTCTTTCATAGAGAATTCTTTGGACAACTATCTTTTGATCGTGGTCAGCATGAGAATATCATTTTCAATGAGGAGAATATCATCTACGTACAATACGAAGAATGTTATTGTGCTCCCACTGATCCTTTGTATACACATAGTTCTTCTTCATTTTTGATGAAATCAAACGATTTGATCGCATCACCAAAACGATGATTCCAACTCTGAGAAGCTTGTTTTAATCCGTATATGGACCTTTGCAGCTTGCAGACTCTGTGATCACCATCACCAGATGTGAAACCCATAAGCTGCTCCATATAGATATCTTCCTCAAGATATCCATTCAGAAAAGCAGTTTTCACATCCATCTGCGAGATTTTATAATCATAATAAGCTGTAACAGCAAGCAGAGTGTGGATGGATTTCAGCATGGCTACGGATGAGAAGATTTTTTGATAGTTAATATCCTCGTACTGACTGTAATCTTTTACCACAAACCTAGCTTTATAGGTCTTTACCTTACCATCGGTACCTTTTTATCTTTTGTATATCCATTTATACTCAATGGGTACAATACCCTTAGATGGATCCACTAAGGTTCATATTTGGTTTGAGTACATCGAGTCAATTTCTGACTTCATAGCATTTAATCATTTTTCAAAATTGATGTCAAACATCACCTTGTCAAAGATATTAGGATCATCACCATGACTTCTATCTCCCATAAGAAATATTTTTTTTACTTTCTTCGTGAGTATACCCATATACCTTTTAAGAGGTCGAGAGATCTTGCTAGATTTACGAGGTGGTAGATGAACATCAACTACTGGCTCATGAATAATGGATTTTTGAGGATCTATAGCTCTTTATTTTTCAGAGATCTTCTCTTCGAGCTCAACTAACCTCCCATTGCCACCATCCTGGATAAATTATTTTTCTAAGAATATGGCATTCTGACTGATAATCACATTGTGGTCTTGTAGAAAGTAGTATTATCCCATAGATTTTTTAGAATATCCTATAAAATGAGCTGTTACAAATCTATCCTCTAGTTTATCAGCCATCTGTCTCTTGACATAGGCCGGACATCTCCAAATCTTAAGATAACCTAGACACGACTTCTTACCTACCATATCTGGTAGGAACAGACTTTGATGGAATCCTATTCAACAGGTGAATGGCAGTTAATAAAGCATATCCCCAAGGATATAAGAGTAGATCAGTGAAGCTCATCATAGATCTGACCATATCCAATAGGATTTTATTCCTCCTTTCGGATACCTCGTTGAGCTGAGGTATTTTGGAAGGAGTCTATTGAGAGACTATGCTATTGTCCTTAAGATATTTTAAAATTTTTTGATTAAGGTATTCACCTCCTCGATCAGATTGAAGAACCTTAATAGATTTACCAGTTTGCTTTTCTACTTCATGTCTAAATTTTTTAAACTTTTCAAAGGCTTCAAACTTGTATTTCATCAGATACACATATCCATACCTAGATAGATCATCGATAAAGGTAATGAAGTAGCTATAACCATCCTTGACCTATACATCAAATGGCCCACATACGTCGGTGTGTACCAGAACAAGTAACTCAGTGGCCCTTTTTCTATATCCTACAAAGGATAACTTAGCCATCTTTTCTCGAAGACAAGATTCACAAGCTGGATACGACTCTGGATTAAGAAAGCCAAAGATCCCATCCTTTTTCAATTTATTTATCTTGTCCCCTCCAATATGGCCTAGTCTATGATGCCACAAGTACTTCTGGTTAATTTCATCTCTGGATCTCTTTTAACCTACGGCACTCCCTCTTTGCTCGTTCAAATTCACATTCACATCAACATGCAAGTGATATAGACTGTCAATTAAAAGATCTGGTGCACCTAATTTATTTCATAAATAAATAAAATAAAAATTTTTATTGAAATTAATTTCAAAACCTTCCTATGCTAGCACAGACATGAAAATCAAATTCCAACTAGTTATAAGAACATAATAACAGTCATTTAAATCTAATCTAAAATTAGACGATAATTGAAGAGGATAAGTACCAACGGTCTCTACAGTAACTTTTGCTCTATTGCCGATCCGAAAGATCATGTCACTTTTTCTCAACCTTCTACTTTCTATTAGACCCTGTATTAAGGTACATATATGAGCACTCGAGCCAGAGTCTAATATCCAACTAGAAGTAGAAGAAATCGTAAGGTTAGATTCAATTACAAACATACCTTTCGAAGGTTTATCACTTTTTTTGGTCTTTAGGCTCTTCAGATCAAGTGGATAGCTCCTCCTCTAATGGCCTTCAGCATTACAGTGAAAATACTTTTCCTTTACCTCAGCCTTCTTAGGAACTTTCTTCCTTAGCTTGCTTTCCTTTTTCTGCTTCTTAACAGATTTAGTCTTCTTCTTCCCAGTAGATTTTCTCTTGGAAGAAGTCCTCTCCACAGCAAGAACAGTGTCTCTTGAACTCTTCAAGGTTCCTTTCGTAGTGACCAACATATTGACCAGTTCGGGTATAGTGCAATCGAGTTTGTTCATATGAAAATTTATAATAAATTAATTATATGAACTCATAAGGGATTGAAAGAATAAATTCATCTGCAATTCCTTTTGCATATTAAGTCTGAGCTTTCCAAGCTTCTCAATGTCCTTAGTCACTATTATACAGTGCTTATGGACCGACTGTCCTTCGTGCATCTTTAAGTTGAAGAGTCTCTTGGATACTTCGAAGCACGCAGTACGGCTCTGCTCACTATGCAACTCTTGCAGGTGAGTGATCATAGCCCTAGCAATAGGCAGATGCTTATACTGGCTTTGCAACTCATTTGACATAAATACCAGTACATAGCACTTGAACCGACTGTTTTCATCCATCCACTTCTCAAAAGTAGCTCTTTGCTCAGCAGTAGGATGGTTTGGTAATACTATGGGTTCTTAATCAAGTACATGACTTAATTTTTCTGAGATCAAGACAATCCTGAGATTTTTGAGTCAGTCTTTGTAATTAGTTTTGGTCAAAAGATTGGTTTCAAAGATGCGAGCTAGAGGATTTGAGGCGGATATGGTTTAACTGTGAAAGTAGAGATTTAAGTTAGACTTTTATACTTGATCTTATATTTGCTTCTAGAAATTTTAAGATGCAAACAATGACTCTCACTAATTTTTTAGATCCCTTCGCTCTTCGAGAAGGAAACGAAAACTCTGACGCGATAAAAGATTCCTAGTGGGTACTGCAGTTCTACCGATACCATGTACCTCACCTAATAGTTATTGATAATATACATACCGATGCGTAGGCAACTCTTTGTCCAGAAGCTTTTTTAAGCATGTTGCAGCGACTTAGTTTCTAAGTCATGTGGGCTCATCTAACAGTTATTGTCCACACTTCTTAGTTAAGCCTGATCCACCATTCACAAACAGGTGCAAGACTGTTATTGTATCCCTCACCTAATAGTTATTGGATCCAACCCCATCCTTATCCTAGAGTAACTCTTTGCTAATAGAGTGGTTGTGTGTTTTCGATGCAACTGAACCACTGTGACCAGCCAAGAATAATAAACATCGATAACACGCCTGCACATCTACAACGGTAGAAGACCTATAGATTTAATATTTATGAGAAGATTTTAGGTTTAAATTTCATCTAATCAGTCATCATATGATCGTTCTAATTGGTATGGGCTAAACCAAACCGCTAAGCAACCTTATTTAAGATCCAATCTTCCAAATTGATTAGGTAAATGAAGATCGGTGGGGTCTCCCATTGCTTTTCTTAGACACAAATAAATTGGTCATATAAGTTAACAGAATAAATTAAATAACCACGTCTCAATTATTTGTCTTAGACACCAATAGATCAATTGGTCCAAACAGATTAACTCAAGCGAATCATGCTCAAACCATCGAGCCAAATTAGGTTCTTAGGTTAATCGATTTTACATATGGAATTCAAATAATTTGATTAACAATAATTGTATGATCATTTAACTTAATTGATCTAACTCTAATCAATACTTGACTTGGTTTGATCAATTATTAATCGAATTAAATCTATATGATTCAAATCAAAAATCCTAAATGCAATCCTATTACATGATCTAATTTTTGATTTTTTCATAACCAAAATTCTCATGCACAAACATAAATTTCAGATTTTAAAATTAAATTTCAGATCTAAATTTTTTATATAAAAATAAATTTTAAATTATGAAAATAATTTTTAGATTTAACATACAAACATATATCTTATATATGTATGTAAAATTCTGATCTAAGCAAAAATTTAGATCAACACATGATACTATATATCTCAAATATTAATCATGAATCATATTGAAAATAATTTTATGACCTAAATATACAATCACATATCTCATATATGAATCATAAATCAAGTCATATAAAATTTCAGGTTTATGCATGCATCTACATATCATGTGAACATGAACTAAAAATTATTCTAGATCAAAATTTAGATCTATGCATGCTTTGATATATCAACTATATGTTCTAAAATCAAATTCAAAATTAAATTTCAAATTCAAAGTATTCTTTTCAAAACATGTATGATAATTTTATACATATGAAACCCGTGGCTCTGATATCACTGTTGAAATTCATGTGTTGGGGCATGCATGTGTGTTTCAATATTTTTTTTCAAAATATCACAGTGAAAGAGAAGATTAAAATATATTTTAATTTATATGATGATGCATAAAAATATAAATCACAAGGATCTAGTTCACATGCTGAAATTGTATATATGCTGAAATTCAATATGTGATCAAATTACATACTTGTTTCGTAATTCTTTTTTTTAAATCTGGATCTGAAAGAGAAATTTTTTTTTCTAGCCACACAAGTATCCAACCTCTACGGATATCCATTCGAGATCAGACTGGAACAGTCCTCTTCAAGTTAAATTTTTTTCTAAAAAAATTCAACCTGCTGAATCTTGAACGAAGTCTGGATTGCGATCAACTCTTGATCTCTTTCCTTGATCTTCTTCTTCTCTTCTCTTGCCTTTCTACCCTTGTTTGTGTTGCTACCATGCACCAAAAACTAGCATTAGAGGTGACGTCGAACAGCCCTTTTGGGCATGATGATATGGGACACCCAAGGTGGGGCATTTGGGATGCCCAAGGGAGAAGAGAAGGGGAGGAGAAGAGAGGACGTGGGGGTCTCCAAAGGTGGCATGGGACTGTTGGTTTGGATGCCTAGGGACCTCAGGAGAGGTCCCTTTAAATAGGCATAAGGATTGAATCCTATTCAATCTCATAATACAAGTTCTACTTGCATTAGGTTTCCTAATAACTTAAGTTATTCAACTTCCTTTAGGAATCCTTTTAGGCACCAACTTTTGGAGCCCTTGCACCCACATAAACATATCCCAAAGTATATCCAAGGGATACCCCATATGGGATCCATAAGCCCTGTAATCATGGGATACGCCCAACTTGATCAAATCAAGTGGCACCCTATAATAACTTTCAAGAAATATTAATTAAGGACTTTGCATCCTTAATTTATTTGATCCAAAATCTTAGACACCCAATAATTAGAGTTCAATAAATTTAATTCATTTAGATTATTAATAGATAATTAAGTTTGAATTATCTTATCAAATAAAAAATCCAAACAAAAAAAGAAAATTGGGTCTAATCATGTGTTAGTAAGGTTACTTAGAATCCAATCAGATTTTTCTAAACTCAATTGACACTTCATAAGTTTAATTACTAATTTCAGAGCTAATCCCTTCATTGTGTGATCCCATAGATTCAATTTAATCTGGTAGTAAAATATACAATGATTTCTATCAAAGTATCATTGAAGCTCTTTTCAATGAATCGGAATAATTTCACTCTAACTCATCAAAGATTGTCGATTTAGAATAACCCTAGTGAGCTCTCACAATCCACCAGTGACACCTAGCAATATGTAGTGGCAATCCAGTAGAACTGAAATGAACCTCTAGGTGTAGTTAACGTGTGATTCAGTCCCTCTATCGTGAGTTCTGACTAGATGATAGGTCATATATAAATTGTTAAATCTCAATATCAGTCATATAATAGATTTGATCAGCTCAAGTCTAATTATGATTTATGTGAAAATTCTTTTCTATCAATCATACTACTGTGGCAACAAACTCTCGAACTTAGCCTCTCAAATCTCATAGGACTATTTTTCTCTATCAAGGTCGATAGATCCCATCTTGATGGGCATCCAACTCCTATGATGGACCAATTATCGCCAACATCTACTATAAAAGCCCATTAAGACTCATATTTATGTGTCAATCAATCTCCAACAACCTCACTATAAGCAGTAGTACTATCTCAGATCAAAAGATCAGTCACACAACTATAGCATCAAGACAATCACTGATAATTGAATAGAAATCCAAGTGATCTCTCATATGGTCACACTTAGTACTAGTTATTCTTTAACAACTAACTACATTCGTCGTCGAGTATCTCTACACTATAGACTAAAAACTCATCTATCCTGAAGAAAGTGATTTGTACATTGATCTATCTGGATTAATCACCGTCCTCATGATAATCCTATGATTGGGAGTATTTAAGAATTAAATACATATCTCTAATTCTCAATATCTTGAGAATATGTATCGAAAGTTAAATCCATGAACGATTCAAGGACACATCACACTTGAATAAAAAATAAATTTATCTTTTTATTGATTATATCAATGTATTAAGTACAAAATTATGTCTTAGAGTTATTACAATGGGTCAGCTATATTGGCTTCTAGGATATACATCTAACATTTTCTACTTGATTGAGGTCGAGTCGGTATAATATTTTGCTTAGCTAAAGCTAAGTCGGCATGAATAGTCATTCGACTAAAGTCTATTTTTGTAGTGAAAAATCAAGATATAGTCGGTATATTGATTTTTATAGTAAAAAATCAGGATGTAGTTGGTAAAATGATTGATTGTTTATCGATCTAATATCATTTTGTAGATGTACTTGATTGAAGCTTTTATGATTTTGAATTCTAATGTTTTATTTTGAACATTGTACATGGAAATAACTTTATTGATAATACATCTTTAAATTATCGATATTCTAAGTCCAAAAAATAGTCATTCTATCAAGAATTTCTAGCCAATATACGTCTGGTCGAAGTGTCTCGATTATTCTGTAGGGTCCGTCTCAATTTGGAGATAATTTTTTTTGATCCAGAGGCTTTGAAATTTCTACCTTTTTTAGAACCAGGTCTCTTGGATGAAAGATCTTTGGCTTAACTTTTGAATTGTAATACCGGACCACTCTCCGTCGATATGCTACCATTCGAACTTGAGCTTGCTGTCAGACTTTCGAAAGTAAATCTAAATCGACTCTGTAATATTTTGAATTACTCAGCTCATTATACGGTTCTACTTTTGCTAATGGTAATCTGATCTCAAGTGAAATCATCGTCTTTATTTCATAAGTCAGATTGAATGATGATTCTTCCATCGGTATTCGAGGAGTTGTCCGATATGCCCACAGGATCGGATATAACTCTTCCATCTAGAGGCCTTTAGCTTTATTCAGTCTAGTCTTGAGACTATGCAGGATTGTTCAGTTTGTTACCTCCATCTCACCATTGGATTATGAATGATCAACTGATGTGAGCTTGTGTGTAATAAAAAATTTCGCACAAAACTCTTTGAAGTTCTGATTATTAAATTGTCAATTATTATCGATGATGATAGTGTATGGTAGATTGAATCTGCATATGATTGACTTCTGAATGAAGTCTTCCATCTGACTTTCAGTAATCTATGCCAAAAGTTCAGCTTCTACCTATTTAGTGAAGTAATCGATAGCAACTACAATGAATTTTCTCTGATCGGATGCTGGAGGGAAAGGATCGAGTATGTCAATTCTCCACTGTACGAAGGGCCATGGTGTGATAATTGATGTCAGCTGAGTGATCGGTTAATGTTGTATATTAACATACTTCTGGCATAGTTCACATCTTCGGACAAGTTCAGCTGCATCTTTCTTCATAGTGGATCAATAATATTTTTATAGTAGAACTTTATAAGTCAAAGATTTGCCCCTTAAGTGATTTTTATAAATCCCTTCATGAATTTTTCGGAGTGCATAGTCGGCATCCGCTGGTCTCAAACATTTCAGTAAGAGAAGAGAGAATGACCTTTTATAGAGTTGTTGATTCATTAAAATATATTGTGAGGCTATCCATCATAGTCGTTTGACTTCTGAAGGATCTACAGATAGAGTTCCATCAGTTAGGTATTGGACAATCAGGTTCATCCGACTTGATTTGTCATTGACTTGTAGTACTTCTTTAACTTTGTCAATGCTTGACTGTTCAAGACATTCGATGAACGTCCGATCCAGCGAGTTGAATGAAGTGATTGCAAATAAAAAAAGTACATCAGCTCGAGCATGCTTCATTCTTGGAATGTGAGAGATCTCAAAATATTTTAAAGTTGATGTAAGATCTTTCACCTTTTGAAGATACTTCATCATAACGAAGTTTCAAGTTTCAAACTCATCTTTGACTTATCTGATAATCAATTGTGAGTCGGTGAAGACCTTAAGGTTGTCTATGTCAAGTTCTTTGGCAATTTTCAAGTTGGCTAGGAGAGCTTCATACTCAGCTTGGTTATTTGAAGCTTTGAAGTTAAATCGAAGAACATATTTGATTACAATCTCTTCGAAATTGGTAAGAATGAGATCAGCTCCACTGCCTTATGTGTTGGATACTCCATCAATATATAGCACCTACACCAATGTTAAGTCAGATTCAGAAGTTTCAATTTGCTTTAATTTGAACCAGATTTATCCTCAGAGTTATTATCAGATATAGTACACTCGATGATGAAATCGACCAAAACTTATACCTTCATCGATGATCATGGACTATATTGAATATCAAACTCACTGAGTTTTATTATCCACTTTGTCATTCGACCTGAAGTATCAGATCGATATAAAATTATCTTCAATGGTTGATCTATCAAAACAATAATGAGATGTGCTTGGAAGTATGGACGAAGTCGCTGTGATAATATGATTAGAGCGTAGACCATCTTCTTCATCCTTGAATATCTTATTTTTGCATTATGAAGCACCTTATTGGTGTAGTAAATTGACTGTTAAAATTAGTTTTCATCCTCTTGGACGAGTATCGAACTAACTGCTTCCATCGAAGTCGCCAAATAGAGATACAAAATTCTCTGATCTTTGATTTTGTAAGCAATGGTGGAGATGTCAGATATCTTTTTAAATTTTTGAAAGATTGTCGGTACTAGTCTGACCATGTGAAGTCTTTTGCTTGTCTCAAGATCTTGAAAAAGGACAAGTATCTTTCTGTCGATCTTGAGATGAATCAGCTGAGTACGGCAATCCTTTCATTAAGTTGTTGTATCTCTTTCTTGGAGCTTGAATGCTTCATATTGATGATAGCTTTTATTTTTTCGAGATTGACTTTAATTTCTCATTGTGACATAAGAAATTTAAAAAAAATTTTGAAAGTTACTCCAAATGCATACTTAGTCGGATTCAAATTCATCTGATGTTGTCGAAGTGTGCCGAAGGCTTCCTCCAAATTTTGGATATGATCAGAAGTTTGAGGGTTTTTTACCAGCATATCATCCACGTAGACTTCCATATTTCATTCAATTTGTACTTTAAATATTTGTCGATTAGTCATTGATAAGTAGCTCCAGTATTTTTTTAAATCGAATGGCATTACTTTGTAACAGTTGATGCTTTTATCAGTTATAAAGGCAGTGTGCTCCTTATCTTTGGATGCCATCTGAATTTGATTATAGCCTGTAAAGACGTTCATGAAGCTTAAGAGTCAGTGTCCCGAGGTCGCATCAACTATTTAGTCAATTTTCGATAAAGAAAAACTACCTTCGGACAAGCTTCATTTAGATTTATATAGTTGATGCAGATTCTTCATATTTCATTGACTTTTCTCACCATCACTATATTAACGAGTCAATCGGGATAATTAACTTCTCTGATGAAGCCAGCTGCGAGTAGCTTGTCGATCTCTTCGTCGATGACCTTCTGCCTTTCAAGAGTAAAAGGTCTTTTCTTTTATTTCACCGGTCTAACTTTAGGATCAATGTTAAGCTGGTGGGTTATTATTTTCGAAATTTTTTTTGACATATCCGTTGTCGATCAAGCAATAATGTCAATATTTGTTCTTAGCAGATTCATCAGTTATTGCCACTCCAGATCAGACAACTGCGATCTAATTTAGACTATTTTCTCAGGATCTTCTTTTTTTAATGGGATAAAAATCAGTTGCTCGGTTGGTTCACCCTTTTCTTCATTTTCTCTTTGATCCAATTTATCGACGGACAAAGAGTCTTCAGATTGATTATTCTTTGTGGAGATCAAGAAGCAACATCGAGTAAGTTGTTGATCTCCATGCATTTCTCTGACTCTATTTTTTATTGGAAATTAGACTAGTAAATGGTATGTTGAAACTACTGCTCTCAGGGCATTAAGTCCAGATTGTCATGTATGACACTATAAGCCGACGAAACTCGGATGACTGTGAATATCAGGAGAACAGTACTTTATTATGGATCCATTCTCATGGTTAAAGAAAGAGTAATTTCTCCTTCAAGATAACTGCATCTCTAGTAAAACCAACTAATGGCGTCGAGACTTTTTTGAGTTGGTTAGTCGGTAGTCACATTCGAGAGAAAATCGAGTAAAAAAGAATATTAGTTGAGCTTTTATTATCAACTAAAATTTTTTTAAATCATAATTTGCTATCATCATCGAGACAACGACAGCATCATCATGAGAGTTTGTATTCTCCAAATATCATCTTTCAAAAAAAAAATTACATTATCGAGTCGTCGTTTCTTCACCGACTCTTCTTCGAAAGTTGCCCCCCGATCCTTCGATCGCCCAGAGATTATATTGATGACTCCCACTGTTGGTTGATTGTTGATCATTTTCTCAGCTTATTACTGAGACTGTCATCGGTGGGAGGTTGAGTCGGACGATTTCGTCAAAATTTTTCAAGGTAGCTTCGTCGAATCAGGACTTCTATTTCATCTCTGAGTTGAATGCACTATTCGATATCATGATCTTAATCATAATGAAATTGATAGTACTTTTTTCTGTCACGGCTCCTCGATGGTACTTTCATCGATGGAGGATGTCGTAGGTACTCTTCTCCTTCGATCTCCATTAAAATCTATGCACATGGAGTTGAAAGAAGAGTATAGGAGTCATACCTGTCATAATTGTATGGCCTTGGACTCCATCATTGAGGTGAAGCTCGCTTATTGATAGTTGACCGATTTGATTCGATCGAAGCTTCACTTTTCTTCTGCTTCTTTTTTTGATTTTTTTCTTCTGTTTGACATCGGTTAGAAGTGCCCTCATCTACATGAATATACTTGTATGCGCGCTTCAAGAGTTCAGCATAGGTCCGAAGGGGAGTGTTGTCTAGAGAATAGATGAATCTGGATCTCCTCAGACCTCTCTTTATGACCGATATAGCCATATCTTCATTAAGATCTCTGACCTCAAATGTGGCCGCATTGAAGCGAGCTACAAAATCTCTCAACATCTCTATCTCGTCTTGCTTGATGGAGAAGACACTATCTGACATTTGTGGCACCTTTCAGCTAGTACTGAAATGGATCACAAAAGAATATTCGAGCTGCTCGAAGGAGTTTATGCTCTCCGACTGCAGTCCAGAATACCAAGCTCGAGCAGCTTTCTGAATAGTCATCGAGAAGCTGATGCATAGAAGGGCATCAGTTGCCCCCTGGATCATCATGAGAGCCTTGTAGCTCTCCAAGTAATCAATTAGATCGGTGGAGCCATTATATGCTCCATCTGTGGCATCTTGAATCGAGACGAAATCAGCTCATCCAGGATGCACTGAGAGAGAGGTTGGGCAGTGTGAAAGTCATAATTGTTGGCTGACTTCCGATCTTGCACCTGAAGTCGGACAAGTTGGCGGTCGATTTCTTTGAATTTGCACTCGTAGTCATCGAGTCGTCGTTGCTGAGATAATCCAGAGATAGAGTCCCTCAAAAAATTTGAAGATGGAGAAGGAGAAGGTTCATGCGGCCTTTTCTCCTTCTTGATACTATGTACATGGGAAGGAGAAGGAGATCGTCGTGAAAGATGTATAGTGTGGCGAGAATGTCGAAAATACAGTTGCTCAACTCGATGAGAATCTCGAAACAATCGTTGTTCTGAAGATGAAGAGGGTGAACGTCGTGGAGGACGGTGGCTGTGCCTAGACATCACTGAATGAGCCACCGGCTCCTCCATCGGTAGTCGCTGCTGCTGTTATGTTTGTTGCTGTTGGAGGCTGTGAACTACCTCCGTTAACATCTTCATTTGCTGCATCAAGGCAGCAATTTGTGCATCCATTGTGACTATAGGATGCGAAGAGTTGGGTTCTGCCAATGGAGGAGGAGAAGGAATATCTTTTCGATGAAAAGATTGTCTTGCGGATCCCGTTGAATGTTGAGCTCTGATCTTAGCCATGGTTGCTTATATATGCCTCTCTATCTGATGCACCAATCTGTTGCGATCAATCCCTTGTTGCATCCGTCATCGGAGAAGAGCACTTGTAAAAGAAGTCCACACTAATCAGAGTTGTGTCCGACGGAGACCCTCCGATGCTTAAGTCAGTGGAGAGTAGTGAACAGCAGATAAAATTTTGAAAGTGACGGAGTCTTAGCCAAAAGTGCCTTACCAAATGCTGTTCATTTACCTCTTTTTATAGATGAGTAGTTGGTAATTATCTATAACGGTTAGACACATAGATCCCACATATTTCGGTATATGTGATCATGGGATGGGTAGTTATACCCATCACTGATCATGTTTTGACCATTATGCACTTTCTGCATTGGCAGTTTCAGGTAAGCCGACTATATGTCAATAATAATACTACGTCGATCGTATGTCGGTAGTAGTCGTGGACATCCGAATGAGCATCGATCGGTAACTCTGATATACCGATGGTCATTGGTCTAAGATTAGCCGAGTTATCGTGACTAAGTCTGTCGATGGTTGAGGATAGCCGACTGTAGATCGGCCAACTGATTGTTAGTCAGCATTTTATGTCCATGAAGCCAATTTAGAGTTAGAATCAGGGATCGGTTGAATTATCCCAGCAGGCCTTATTTGAATATATCATGGCTCAAAGAAGGATATTTACATATGTACAACATATCATTATATCATAGGCTATATATTTTGATTTGATTTAATACAAATAGACTTATATGGATAGCATAATTGAAGCTTATACTTGACTTCTTTGAAACTTTCATATAGCTTAATACTAAATACCATTATCAATCAAGCCAATGATATGCCAATCTGTTCTATGCATAGTAAATTTTAGTTTCAAATTTCAAATATCGGGTTGCAGTTTATCTGGCTAACGAATCATCAATGTAATAATTTTAAAAAGTATAACATGCATGATGTGAATTCTATGTGGAATTTTTGCAAAATCAATTGAAGATAATTTTTATGAGTCAACATGAAATTTGCCATTTAAACCCAACTGCAATGCAAATGCTTCTAAACTAAAATGCAAGAAATTAGCTTAAGAAGAAAAATCAAATGCTTCATGATAGCTATCTCTAAAATTTTCAATTATGTGATAGTAAAAATATTACCAAAAATTGAAACAATGGTAATTCAAATTAAAAATTTCTTGAACATCTCATAAATTGAAATACGATCACCAAAATTAAAAAGACAGAGAGAGATATAGAGCATGCCTCAGTGTTGCTAGCCATGGAATATAATAGAAAGCTTTAGGACATGCAGATGCCACTACATCCAATATTTCATACTATAACAATATCACATATTTATGTATAAGATAGGCTGGCTATCCGAGGAGGATGGCGTGGGGTCCCTTTTCCACCACATCAACGAGGGTCGGATTGACGGTCAGGCGTTGTAAGAGATTATCCTATAATCTTACGTGTCAACATCGAATACCATCCCTAATATTCGTATATCGCTTTACTATTATTATATAGATAGAAGTAGAATATTTTTTATTTTTTATCATACTATTTTTATTTTTATTTTTTATTTAAAAAATATAAATAAAAAAAATAAAACTTAACATGTGGCATTATAGGAGATTATCTTATAATCTTATGTGTCAACATAAAATGTCATCCTTAATATCCGTATATTACTTTACTATTATTATATAAATATAGATTATATAGATAATTACATAGATAATTTAAAATATTCTTTATTTATTATCATTCTATTTAGACTTTTATTTTTTATTTAAAAAATAAAAAAATAAAAAAAATTGATACATGACGTAATGGGAGATTATCCTATAATTTTACGTATCAACACGGAATATTACCTTTAATATCCGTATATCACTTCACTATTATTATATAGATTTAAAATATTTTTTATTTTTTTATTATATTATTTATATTTATATTTTTTATTAAAAATATATAAAAAATAAAATTTGATGCGTAGTATTATGGGAGATTATCCTATAATCATACGTATCAACACGAAATGCCATCTTTAATACCCGTGTATCACTTTACTATTATTATATAGATTTTTTCTACTTCAATCCTCGATCCCAACTCTCAAACAAGTAGTCAAAGATATTTTTAGTGTTATATAATTGATGATTTTGAATTTTTATAGCATGTATATATCCAGAGATCTTTAATTACTGCACTATGGTAAACCAAATATGACGATCTTAGATCACTAGAGATTAGATCATTCCAAAATTTGGATCACCAGTGATCTTAGATCACCGTGGTGATCTAAGTTGGATCACCACATACCCCCTAGATGGCTAGGGTTTTGTGTTGAGTATTTATATGTGAGAGTTTAAATAAGTTATGGTGGTAGTTACACCATTTAAATATTTGAAACCTCCTGTCCTCCTACTATATATATTTTTATAAAAAATTATAATACATATATTACTGAAAATCAGATTTGAGTAAAATAGGAGGCAAATTCTGCATCTATCCTAAATCAAAATAGATTTTAATTTTACATCCCAAACTCTTCCAAATTATATTGGATTTTGCTAAACAAGTTAGATATAGCAATGAATCAGATACAGGCCAAGTTGGCTAATATCTGTATCTATCATATAACTAAAAATTTTATATCCATACCCATCCTATATTCATTTTAGATTGGATCAGATCAGGTTAGTCAGATAAGAGGGGTGGAGTCGGATCGGCTTGGGTCAGATAGAGAACTCATTAAGCAAATATTATAAATAATTATAATTTTGAAAAGAGAGATTTGGACTAATGTTATATTGGGCCGGATTCGGGATGGAGCATATCATTGCCAATCTAAACATACTTCGAGATTTTATCTATAACTTGTACCCCCTCGAATTTTAGTTAGGCTAGATAAAGTTTTCCTCGTTCGAATCAAATCTAGTGGGTCGGCTATAATCATCATCCCTAAAATAGGTCTAATATTGGATCTAGATTCAATCTAATATAATATTAGATCAAATTAGATCGGATTAAATCCACAATCAATATATATCCCCAAGGGGCAAATTTCCAATCCATATCAAATCCGAATGAGTTTTAATTTCCATTTCCAAAAATACATAAAGATATATTAGTTTTTTCTTGATATGTATAATTTTGTTATTATAATAATTAATATGATATTTGATAATGATAAGTTTATAAGTTTGAAAAAATTAAGAGGTAGAAAGAGAAGGAAAAGAGGAGGAATGGAGGGAGAGAAAATCTTAGTTTAATCATCCAGACATATAGTTTGTTTACATAGGATTTTGATTTTATGTATAATCTAACAGAATCAAATCCTACATCCTATCATAAATTTTATTCTAATTTTATAAATTTTGGATATACAAATAGGCCCTAAATAAAATTTTCATCCTATATTAATAGTTAAAAATTATCATTATTATTTTTATACATTAATGGTTATAACAATTATTGCAAAATTTGACTTGTCATAATAGCTTTGACTATCAGCAAACACTCTAAAGATTAAATAATAGAAAATAAGATAATAAATCATATAACAATGATTGATTAAAAATTTAAAAACTATATTTAGTTAAAAGTCACATATGTATATCTAGATCAGAGTTTATTAAACACCAGGCTGAGTCGAGCTCTATAGTAGAAATTAGGCTCAAAATTTATGCTCAAGCTCGGCCCAGATATCGGGCTTTATTTTTGTTTAGGCCTAGCCCAATCTTGAAAGATCAATTCTAGGCCAAGCTAATAGACGTGATATTAATATATTCACTAGCATATAACCCGCCCAATGCATAGGATTTTTTTTTTTAAAATGAATTTGTAGTATGTAATATATTTTATGTAAGATATGCTTACACTTGATATGTTTATTTAAAGCATGTAAAAAAATAAAATTATTTTAGATGTACTTCATATATTTTCAAAGGAGAAAATTTTATCACATGAGTTCCCACAAAATTGGTTGATATTTTATAGGCTCTTAAAAAATTAGAAAAACAATCACATATGCATAAGAGATACGATAATACCTCCAAATTATGTCTCTTTAGGATTTCTATTTTCAAATATTTTTATGGTATCTGTTGGTTTGTAATAATTGGACGAATTTTTTTACCAAACAAATAGTTTCTCCTCTCTAATTTTTCTATTTTAAACTGTATATAAATTTTTCTTATTTTTAAATTCTTGATTATGCTTTTTGAGATATGTTGTTTCATTCGTATAACGATTCATCTCTAAATTTGCAAAGTTTTATCTCAAAGTATAGTATTTTATCTGTAAATTTACAAAGTTTTATCTCAAATAAACTACCTTTGACTTATTCATTTGTGGTGTTTTTCATATGATAACACGCAACGCAGTGGGCATGAGTGTGACCTACAACAATCTACAGTAGAAAACCTCTACATTTTTTATATTATTAAAAAGAACTATTATGCAATACTCTCAATTTATAAGCAAAAGAAATACTATATATGATAATATTAAAAAAAAACATCAATAAAAGAAGTTAAGTCAAGTATAATGTTATGTCAAGAAAAAGAAAAATCTTTTATAACATCATGTCAAAGTTCTCGCAATATATCCAGATAATTGGCAAAATAACAGAATAAATACATTATATAGCTAAACCAATGGTAAAGCATCAAAATCAAAATATAAAGGTGGATCTCTCACTCCCTAAATTGGAAGGCATTGTACTTCTAGATAATGCTATAGAAAGTACCTACTTAATCCAAATAAAAAGAATATAAAAAAGTGTATTACCTATGAATACATTCTCTTAGTATCTTTCAATTGTGATGTCTCAGTATTAAATATATAAACCAATTATAGCACCTCAGATTTGCTGAAATTCTAACAGCCCATACTAAAAAAAATTTCATAACAAATTTTGCACATAGTATTTTCAGAATAATAGTGCTCCCACAAACCATTGTATCCAAATAGATAAATTTGTACACCTTCTAGGAAGCATATATTATAAGAAAGTTTAAAACTCTAACTTTTTGTGGGTTTCTTTTGTTGAATTATATGCCACCATTTTTCCATCTCTCAATCTCAAGCTTTAATGGAGAGGATTATCCGAGTCCATTTTCTCTATGCCAACAAACCAACTGTTTTATCAGCTAATAAAATTCCCATTGCAATTCAAATCTTCGAGCCTTTTAAACATGCAAAAATACATGAGCAGAATCAAATAAAAATAATATGCTCTTTAATAAAGATAGCCACCACTCTACATCACACAGCCGCAATTGTGGCCAACTCCTTCCTCCTCTAACTTATCATTGAGCATTTCGGATTGGTTTTGAAAAGCTATGTTTGCTCTAGAAACTTCTTGTTCTATTTTTTTTGGTTGGGTATCAAACTACTCATCCTACTTTAACTTATTCTTAAACTCTGTTTTTTTTACCATATTGCTTCATCCTCTTCAAAATTTTCTCATGGTTTGAGGCATTTTACTCCACAATTAATAAGAGCCCTTGATTATTTGGGAGGTTTTATTATGCAATCAATTAGTGTAATAGGAGGGTTTAGGCTTTGTGTAAGGCTTAATAGAGTGGGATGGTGAAGAGATTTTTATTTTTGGGATAGGCCAAGCCAATTTTTAATTTTTCTAAGCCTGACTCAATTTTTATGTCCAACATTCCTTTTTACTTTTTGTGCCTAGGCTCGCCACATGGGCCTATTTCTAGTGTCCAAGTCTACCAAATTTCAGATTGGACTAGATGCGCTAGGCAGGTGGTTTGGCCCATGATCAACTCTAATCTATACATATTTCAACATTGAATTATTTTTATTGTTTATACTCAATTAAGTTGTAAAATAAAATATCATATACCAATACTTTAGATACTAGATGATACACTTTAGATTCTGGATGGTACATGTAAACAAAAACAAATATTTTATAAGTAACTACTCAAATAGGATTAGGTTGAATCTTAGATATAGATCGATATTTTTAGTGAGTCTAATTTTGGCCATACTCAAAACATTAATTGGCTGGTTAGGCCAGGGTCAAATTAGTTTGGATGATTAGAGCAACAACCTTAGTCTCACATCCTAAATTCATCATTTTAACATGACAACTCAATGTACAAATGTTTTTCTTTTGTAAGTTATTTATCTTTTTATTATACCAAAAATAGTTATTTATCTTTTGCCATAATGTAGATTTATTGACTTTCATACTTTGCTTGGTGTACTCTTTTGCTTTTATGTGACACCAATATCATCCTCCTCATTTATATCTTTATAAAATATCTCAAAATCTCTTAATTCTATAAAATGATCTAAGAAAATATAATATAATCTTCCTATCAATAGAAAAGTGTAGAACTAGTAAAATGTTGGAATTGACCGCATGTAAGCTAGCTTGAGGGTAAAGTAAGAGATAAAGGCTAAGAAAGTGCCCTCAATCATTTTATTGTTTCATTTGTAATTTTATCTATGCATGAGTTCGAAGACAACCAAATACAATATAGATATTTTTTTAGTAGAAATTAAAACTTTCATTAAACCATTAAAGTAACTAGTAATTTATATCAACTAAACTCCAAAAAATAATTAGCAATTTATAACAACTAAACCTCAAAAAATAATCCTTAGTAGAATCAAATATTTTATCATATTAAAGTTCTTGACATGAAATGAATGATACATGTACCTAAGGTCAGTCTCTTCCAATATTTCAAGTGTCATATGATAAATAGAAAAATCAAGTTTATCACCATCATCATTAAACATAATAATCATAATTATAAGGTATAAAATAGTCAAATATTTTTTAATTTGAATAAATATAAAAATATAAAATATTCTTCATCACTTGTATCACTTAGCTATATATGAGGTGAGTGAAGAAATAAAAAAAGATGCGAAAGGTGTGAACTACTAAAAGGTATGAATCAATCATCAATAATGCATGCAATTTATAATTATCAATTATTAAGATTATATTATTATCTAAATCAATAAATATCAAGATTTTTATGTGTTACCTTGATTTGGTTGTCATGATTAATTTAAGTTTGACTTAATACATTAAAACTAGTTTAAAGCCATAATTGGGACTTCTAAACAACAATATCCTAAACAAAGTTTAGAATATTTGAATTAAAGATCCATGGCAAGTCAGTAGCTATTTAATTTTAAATATTGGATAAAATTTAAAAAATATATTTAATAATTAGATAAATTATAGAAACATAGCATCAATTTTAGTCCAATTTTATTTACATCCTCTCGACTTTAGAAGTGTTAAATCATTCTTTCAAATTTTTTAGATATTCCAAAATGATCTTACTGTTTATCTTCATCAATGAAATGATATCACATGACTATCACGTGATATCATAATTTTATAAAATTATCAAAATATTTTTATCTCTCCCTCCTCTCCAATTGATTCTCTTACTATTATAAAAAGAGACTATGACAGCAGTTATACGGCAGCGATTTTGAAAATCGCTGCTATAGAACCTATAGTAGCGGTTACATATAACCACCGCCATAGGTCGAATCTACGGTAGCGGTTATATGTAATCGCTGCGATAGATAAAAACTTTATCGTATCATAATTTTTGATCCACAGATCAAATTTTAGCAAATTTTTTTTTGATTTCATATAACTTTTCAAGATCTACATGACTACGATGATGATTTTATAAAAAAAATCATTTTATCTCTTAAATTAGAGTTTTAAAAAAATTTAATCGATACTTACAAATAATTTTGGATGATTACGTAAATCTGTAATAGTAAAATCAAATTTCAAATACATCTTTACCATTCATTATCTAAATAATTATCGTTAGAGTATCCTCATAAAAGATCAACTCGATCCGATAGCCTTAGCTTTGTCGATCATTAAAATTTGATTTTAACAGTCACGAACAGTCGCACAATAATTTGATAGATAGAGACTATCAATGGATCCAAAAATTTATGATAATGATCTTGATGATATTTATAGCATATTATCCAAATTTTACTTCAATCGGACATCATTAGTATAGTCAGTTTAACATTAAATAATTTTGATCGTTAAATGAAAAATAAATGATCACATCGCCAATCGATATCTGATTGAAGTGATTTTTTGGATAAATAATTCTTATTAGTACTTTATACATTTGTATGGTGGTGATCTCAAAATTCAAATCATGCATATATATTGAAATCCACTTGAGCATATTTTACAAAAGCACAAGTATAATTATTTAAGAAATTTAAGAATGAGTAGTAAGCGACATATAGTTTTAGATCGTTCATATGTGTGGTTTGAATTTGATGATTACTGCCGTACAGATAATTAAAATAGTAGCAAAGATAATTTATCTAAGAAATTACCTTAATCAAACATCATTTCATCTTTTGATCAGTCATTTTTTATTTAACGATCGAAATTATTCCATACTAAATTGACTATCATAATGATGTTCGATTGAAGTACAATTTGATGGTGTACTATAAATATCATCGAAATCATCATCATAAATTTTTGAATCTATCAGTGATCTCCATCTATCAAATCATTACGTGATCATTTATAGTCATCGAAATCAAATTTTAATGATCGACATATCTAGGACTGTCGGATCAAGACAGTCTTTTGTGATGATATTCTAACAATAATTATTTAGATAATAAATGATGAAGATATATTTTAAATTTTAAAATGATATCATACTTAGAAAAAAATAAGAAAAAAAATTATATTCTACCTCTATAGTAGCGATTGCGTAATAACCGCTGCTACAGATTTATATGACAGCAGTTTACTAATCGCTACCATATCTTAACCTATGACAGTGGTTATCTATAACCACTGCGATAGGTCCAAAATATGGTTTATGATAGTCCCACATCGGTTGTAGAAGAAATGAATGACTTGTATATAATGACTGAAGGGCTTGAGCATTTTGCGATCTCTCTCTTTACTCGGGTCTTGCCACCGCAGCTGTGTGGTCCATCGGCCCACACTGTCCGTCATGGTCCGCCACCCATCGCCACCATTATGGTGGGCTCGTGCCATCTGATGCCGCCAGCCATCGCCATGGTGGGCTGTCGCTGCCCCTCCCATCGATTGGCCACCATCTTTTATTGATCGGCTATTTTGATAGGTCAAATGCTACGACAGTGATTTAACAATCGCTATCATAGAATCTATGGCAGTGATTGGCATAATCGCTACCATAGATTTAACTAGAGCAGCGGTTTGTCAACCACTACCATAGCTTTACAGCAGCGGTTCGATAACCATTGGCATACCATGTCTATGGCAGCGGTTGACACAACCACTATTGTATCTCAAAAAATCACTGTCATAGCCTACGATGATGATCACAGTGGCATCGATTGGCATAACCACTTTCGTATGCTATGGTAGTGATTTTTTGGGCTACGGCAATGGTTTTCAACCACTACCATAGCCTTATTTTGTAGTAGTGCTTTCTCTATCGCTGGCATCCCTCTTTCTCTCTCCTTCTTCTCCTTCCTCTTCTTCTTCCTCTTCCTCTTCACCCACTTCTTCTCCATGATAGCTTCCTCTATCTTTATCCATTCCTCATCGATAATCCTAGCTTTCTTCTCCTCTTTTTTCTCCTCATCCACTTCTCTTCCGCCTCTTTCAGGCTCGCCTATGATTCTTTTCTCTCCGTTATGGCTTCCTCTACCTCCAATCATTCTTCACTAGTGATTCTTTTTTCCTTTTCTTCTCATTCATTTCTCATCCTTGTCCTTTACCTCCTCCAAGCTGCTCATAAATCCTTTCCTTCCATGACGACCGCCTCCACTTCTGTCCTTTATTAACAACAACAGATCTTTCCCCCTCTCCTTCCTCTTAATCCTCTTCTCCTCTTTGTCGTCCACTTTCTCTAAGGTCGTCCATAAGCTCTTTCCCTCCATGATGGTTTTTTCTACCTCCATCCATTCCTCGTCGGTGGCCCCTCCCTCTTTTCTTTCTCCTCATCTACTTCTTTTCCTCACTCTCCTCCTCCTTCAAGTCCACTCATGAGCCCTCTCCCTCCACGACAACTCCCTTCACCTCCACTCCTAGTCAATAACCCATGCTTTCCTCTTTCCTTCCTTCTCACCGTCTTTTCTTCAAGCCTGCCTATAAGCTCTCTCTCTTCATGGCAGCTTCTTTCACTTCTGTCTCTTCCTTGTCGATGACCCATTCTTCTTCCTCCTCTCCTTCCTCCTCACTCTCTTCTCCTCCTCCTTTTCCTTTAATCCCATCATGAGGCCTTTGGTGCTATCCTTGACCTCCATGCTGACCTCCATAATTTCATTCTCTCTCTCCATGGTAGCTCCCTTCACCTCCACTCTTTTCACCGATGTCTCCCATATGAGTAAAAAATATTTTTATCCATTGAAATGATAAATTAATATCATTTATTGATAAGTAAATGATAGGATCATTTTGAAATATCACAAAAACTTAAAGGGCTAGTTTGATATTTTTTAAAATCGAAGGGTTATAAGCAAAACTAGATTAAAGTTGATGGGATGTTTTTATAATTTATCCTGAATAATTTGAGATAAAACTATGTTGCTTCTTTCAACTAAGGTTCTACTTATTTATTCAAATCTTTACTAAAATACTATATACAAATTTTATTTTGTAGATAGTAAAATATAATAAACATAATAAGATTTATCATGTTAGATTTCTATGTTATACCTCTATCTAAAGCGAGACATCAAAATTTTGGATCAAATCTAGGGTGTTAACCAAAATCTATTTGTAATCAAACATGTTGCTGCCAAGGTCGGTCTACCTCAGATTGATAGGCTAGAAGATGAGTTGGAGAGCTAGATGAGGCGATCAAGTGATTCAGGCAGCTAGCCAGAGATGTCTGAGTAGTTGTCGATGGTTGGTTATTCGCTCCAACATCTGGATCGATCTTGAAACACCACAAACACAGGAGTCTACTTACTAGGATTTTCCTGACGGGGGATCCTCCTATATCTAAGTCAGGCTATCTAAGTAAAACAAGAGAAGTTTTGAGTGGGAGAAGGTAAAGGAAGAGAGATAAAGCAAAAAGGCCAGAGTGAAAAAGATCATGAGTCTGTATGCTATGAGAAAGAAGGAAAGAGAATAGTCTCTATTCTATTTGGGTGTCAGAGAGACTTTGACTCAATGGAATGTCTGGAAGAAGAGATTTTACTTTACTTGGCTCAGTATAAACTCAATGAACTTACTTGGAGGACCTTCCAGTAGGTGGTTTATATAGGTAAGGATCAGAGCCCATCGTGATCAAGGTCCTGAGACATGCGATGGAGATTGTTGAGGCTAATCGCTCGCATACCCAAAAGATATGAATGATATGTGAGATTCAGATGTCATGGTGAGAGAGAGTTCTATCGTTATAGACTAACGGTTGCTAATTGGAGAAAAATTTCGGTATTTTTGCATAATCATGTGGTGGGAATAGATTGGCTGAGGTGAAGGGCTTCATGGTCGGTTTTTGTCAGCTTTCGATTGGTCAGTAGTATCACATCAGTTGGATAAAATCTGATGTATATCACTTGCCTCCCACTTTTGAGGTTGAGATGCTCTTTAAGAGCTTGGGTGATGGAAGTAGAGAAGCCAATCTGGATGATCAATTGTGCCACCATATGCCAAGTTACGGTGTATAGCTGCGAAGCCATGAACCGAGCTATTGAGCCAATGTGGTAGCCAAGCTAGGTAGTTGTATGATAGGTTGTACTGCCTCAGTTACTTCTTAAAGCTGCCACTGAAAGCTTTAGATGCTGCATCAATGCAAGACTTACCGGTATCTCTGCTTCTCGAAGTGGCATCATGACTAGCAAGCATTTTAGGACAATGGTTGGATGTTTTGCCACTTGTGATCCTAGTGATCATTTAGTGTCAAATGGTGGGCTGACAAATGTCCAATGATCAATCCATAGGTTTCAAATAACCGCATTGTTTTGGATCCTTTGAAGTCTTATATATAGTTTGGAGAGTATAAAACTGCTACTTTTGGCATCTTATTTATCGAAGCCAAATAATGGGAAAGATTTCAAGATTCTAGCTCATCATCCATTGTGGTCCACCCTCACCACCTGACTTTCGATATATGCTGTGCCCCAATCAAAATCTTTGGTTCTCCTTGGGTCTCTGGTAGGTTCTCAAGTTCTTTCAACTTCTTATATCTGGCATTGGTTCTTTCTTCTCCTTACTTTTTCTTTTTCTTTTCTACTTTTTGATGGGATCTTCTGAGGAAAGGTTTGCAGACTGGGAGGCTATCATCAGAGATCTACTAATAGAACTTTTATAGAGTCCGACGAGGCTTCATTTAAAATTAATCTAGGTTTAAATGCTATTAAGAGCATCCTGGATGAGGTTGATGCCAAATGAATCTGAGCCAAGTACTTCATCCCTTAGTAGTATCTCTTTGAATTGCCCAACCCTTCTAGTCGGATAAAATCTCCTTGGGAGGGTTAGATGGCTTTGTATGAGGAGGCTCTGAAGATCGAGTTAAGACTCCTAATACCTTTCATCATCGCTGAGTTATTAAATCAATATCAGCTTTCTCCTAGGATTTGATTGTCTACTTGTTATGTAGGAATTTGATTCAATATGGAAGAGCTTCTAGGTGTCCCCCAAAAGAAGAAGAAATCTGACTAAGAAAAGGTTGGTTCTTTGGTGGTGAGGCAAGATGGAGAGTAAGATCAAGCCTAGCTGTCATCAGCTTTAATTCTTTCTTTGAATATTTTAGAGACCACTCTTGCCAAGGTACTAATCGTGGGGTTGGTTGAGTCACCAGAGGTTATGAACCAAGTAGCTACAATAGTGGATGCAAATGAGAGCCCCCAAGTAGGGACTTTAAGAGTTGAGGTTTTCTTGGCGCTTGTCTCTTCTCGACTGCCAAAGGCTCCATCTTTGCAGCAGCCTATGGAGGTCATGCAACTTCCATCTTCATCTTAAGGGCATGGATCACGTCCCTTCATTCTGCGGTGGTCACTTAGGATGGTGGAGTTCTATTTGAAAAAACATATCTAAGGGTATTCACTCTATTAAAGGAATTATAGATAGCTCATCAATGAGCTGAGACTGAGATGAGGGTTGCGCGTGCAATGGAGTGTGAACCCTCAACTCAATTAGAGAAGGAGATGGTCAAATCTTCTAAAGCTCGACAAAGATCTCTCCTATGGTCTTAAAGGATAGGAAGCTCAAGATAAAGAGTAGACTCCTTTTGAATGTGATTGCCTGGCCATCCTTGAACTATTTAGCATCAGAAGTGGAAATGAGGTGAAACATCTGCCAACTACTTTTTTTTTCTTGTATATAACTATGCTTGGGCATTAGGCTAAAACCTTGTAATTGGAATTGATGAATCGAAAATTCATTTTCTATATCTTGTGCTCCAATATGTGGCATTGCATGATTGCTCTGATTATTTCTTACTTAGCTTTGCGATACTTACTATCAAGGTAGTATTTGGAGCCTTGCCCTAAGTCTTGATCTTGATTGTTAGCTTCATTGAGATAGTTGAGGGCTCTACCCCCTACTGCTAGCAAGAGCGTACTGAGGTGTAGACTTGGTGTTTATTTGCCTAAAACACTTGACTTTTGAGCTATTCCTATCTTAAGAATTGAGTTGTCTCTTATCTAATAGATGCTTCAACTCGAGTTGTTCTGTTTAAGGAGGTCAGTGAGCTATAAGATTTTTGGCATAGGTGCTGAATCATGTTTCATCGAAACCACCTATCTTGATCGATAAATTACTAAGGCTTCAATATAGTGGTTGGAAGCGCTCAAGCTGCACCATCTATAGGCCAGTTAGTTGCTGAGGCTTGTTAGGGCATGATGGTTGAGGTGCTTAGGTCATCCTGCTTATGTAGGCAAGTGTTTCTCAAGACTTAGACATGATAGCTCTACGTATTTGAGCTATACTGCTTGTCTAGGTTAGTTGCAGAGGCTTTTAGATATGGTGACTGATAAGTGGTATATTTTTACATTTATTGAAGATATTTTTGATAATTTATGGTGCTAACATCTTCTTAAAAACTCTAATTTCATGAATTTATTGAATTTTTCTAAAAAATAAATGATTTTGAAAAAAATATGAAATTAGATATATTCATAAAAAAATAGATATTAATTTAATTAAGAAATTTAAGCATCAAAATGAAGAAAAATTTTTGAAAAATTTAATGTATATTTTTTCTAATTTTTCAGATGAAAATCGAAGCAAAAATGAAGCTAAAATACCCTAAAAAATAAAAAATATTACCTCTGGTGCACGGTGGACCGGTCGGTCGATCCACAGAGCCAGGACGCGATCCACAAGAATAGTTACGCGGTCCACAGACGTGGCTCACAGCGAGAGAAAGATCCTGGGTGCGATCCAACGGTTGAGATTTAATCTGACCCAGATCCGACGGTTCAGACTCGTTGTCGACTTTGAATAGAACTCTTTTGCACAATCCGACGGCCCAGAAGCAATCCATCATGCGATCCAACGGCTGTTATCGCTCCCGACTGTATTAAGGACTCTTTTGCACGATCCGACGGCCAGAACTTCATCAGAACCCAGATCGGACGGCTGACATTTGATCCAACCCTGATAAGGATTATAACTCTAATTTTTGAGCTGATCTGGACGGTCCAAGCTTGATCCGACGGCCAGAAAAATTCTTAGAAGATTAATATATTTTCTAAGGGTTTTAAGACTCCTTTTGTGATCAGAAAAATATGAAAAAATTACTTATAAATAGGAAGTCCGGAAATAAGCTAAAAAAGAAGAAAAATCAAAGAAAAAGTAAGGAAAAAATAGAGAAAAAAATTCAAAGAGCTTTAGGGATCAAATATTAGGAGATTATGGAGCTAGAGAGCTTGATGCGTGGCTAAATTCCTTCAATCTAGGAATATGATGAAGCCTGTAAATGAGTTTTTATTTTTTATATTTAATTTTTATACAATAAAATTATGCTTTTATTTCATATCTTTTTATTTTCTTTTGAGGTATTGATCCAGCCTACACGGCCTATACCCTTTATTGATGTGCCATGATCCCTGGATATGGTACGTACTTTGAAGAGATAGATCGTGATATGTTAGATTGAATCTTAGATCTTGTAATTGAGTTTAGATAGTTTATACTCCAACAGGATGAGTTGTGATCTACTGATACAGTTCGTATCTCTTAGAGATAAACTATACTAATACCATAATTACAAGAATTAAATATTATAATATAAAAAAAAAATAAATCTCTTTTCATGATGGATTCAGAATTTCTGGATTATTTCTCTGAATTATTTTCTTTCATAATTTAATTTATACTTTTGATTTTTTTTTGCTATTCTATTTCTTGTTAATCCTTCTACAATCAATTTTTTTTTATTTCTTCTTAAAAGAAAAAGATAATCATCCTAGATCCTCATGGAAATGATCTCTACTCACCCTATCTATATAGTTTTAGTTGATTTTTATTCTTGATCGTCTACGACAGCGATCAAATTTTGGCGCTGTTGCCGGAGATCTAGACACGATTATTGAAAAAAAAAATTTATATTGACACCACATAATCTACTCAAGGAATTAGATACTTAATTACAAAACTAAAAAATAAAATAAATCAATTTACTCATAACTAACTATAAAATCTGGTCATCTTTTCTTCTTGCATTACATAAATCCATAAAACATCTTAAGGACACAAACCCTAAACAAGATAAGGTGGGGATTTCATCACCCTTCCTTAACTCACAAACCACCATCCTGCATATTGTATTGACCTAAACTTTAATTTAAAATCAATTAGACGTTGGTCCCTAAGGACTTTCGAGCTCAATAGGACAAGAGATCCTAAGAGTAAGATCAGGTTAGGGTTAGTCAATTTGACTGGTGTCTAGAAAAGTGGTTCAAAGACTACGTCCTGAAGGAAAGTGGTTATTTAATTGGTTCCGTTCATTTATCTAGCCAACTTAGTTGGTGTCTAAGAAAAGCAACGGAGGGACCCCCACCGACCTTACACTTATCTGACTAGTTGAGTGGCTAGTCTTTTACCTGGAATGCTCAAAGGCAACCTTAACAAGTTAGGAGCTGTCTAAATCTAGGGTTACCCTTAGCTAGGATTGATTGAGTAATGTGACTACTAACCTACAAATATTAACTCTAATTAAAATGCTCCTCTATCGTCTCTAGATTTAGGACTTCTTAGGCCTCCATCTTTAGAATTCTTTTTTTTAAAAAAATAAAAAATAAAAAATAATAAAAAAATAATAAAAATAATTATAAAAATAATTAAAAATTCTCAAATTTCTTCGTGGATAAGGTTATCTGGTCGATTAGTGAGAATAGATCCAAACTTTACATTGAGTCCAGTAGACTTTAAGCCCACCATGGGTGAACCCAAACATGAACCTAAGATCTTGAAAGACCTTTGCTATCCAGTTAGGACAGTCCAACCCTCATGTATTCGACTGCCACAAACTGATGCCAATTTTGAAATTAAACCTCAGATCATAAACATGCTTTTCAAATTCATCAGAATCGAGGATGCATATATTTTTATGAAGAAATTTGAGGAAGTATGTGCCACGATACGGCTTCAACAACTCACTGAGGATGTTGTAAAACTTAGGTTGATCAACTTTGCCCTCAAGGATAGTACCAAAAAGTGGTTATATAGTTTTTCTAATCAATCCATTGCATCATGGGAGGGTTTTGTTAGAGTGTTCCTAAAAAAAATTTTTCCACACCATAAGACTGCCAAATTTAGGAATGAAATTAATCAATTTTATCAATTACCAGGTGAGTCTTTTTGGAAGTGCTTTGATCATTTTAAGAATCTTTTGAGTCAATGCCCACATCATGGAATAGAAACTTGGAGGCTGTGCCAAATCATTTATGAAGGACTAGATCCAAACTCAAGAACCATGTTAGAATCAATGTGTCAGGGTCAATTCATGAATAAAGAACCCATAGAAGCCTGATAATTTCTAGAGGACCTAGCAGAAAAGAGCCTATAATGAGAGATTACTAGAGAATCCGACAGACACACACCTTCCAAAGGGGGTGTATATCAAGTTCAACCTTTCCTAGCTGAAGAGGCTAAATTCGAATCTTTGATCCGTAGGATAGAGGCTCTAGAACTCAAGGAACATACCCAAGTGAACCAAGTTGCAACAACAACTTACAATTGGTGTAATGCCATAGACCACATAATGGAAGGATGTCCTTTCTTGATGGGTCCAGCCGAGAATGAAGTAGCACAGGTGAATGCAGCCTATCAAAGACCCACAAATGGCCCCTATGCACCAACATACAATCCAGGATGGAGGAACTGTTATGATCCAGGTGGTGTGCCCAAGGCCCAGGGGACCAAGGCTAAGGCCAAGGTTCATCATTCATGAGGGCTTCATGGAGGCTCTAGGGTTAGTTGGGCCCTAGGTTGAAAGGCTGTGGGCCTTTCGGGTTCTTGAGGTCTAGGTTATGTGGGCCTCAAGGGACCAACTCTTTATGGGCCAGGTCTGGATCCAGGAGAGATGAGATTAGGTCGAGTCATGGGTGTACATGAGCTTGGGTTGACCTAATCTCCCATAGAGTTGGTCAAGGGAGTTTTGGGTTTGGGTCACTTGACTTGGTGTTTATATATACATGTACTTGTATAAGTTTGATTAAGCCAAAAAAATAGATGACTCTTTCTCCCAAGTCTCTCTCTCTCTTCTCCCTCTCTCTCCAGCAATCTTCCATGCACCAGGAGCAAGAAACCCTAGGGTTTCTTGCCGCCAGTCCATAAAAGGAAAGAAAGGAAGGGAGGCGCTAGCCTCTTCTCCCTTGCAGCCGCCAGCCATTTCTTCTCTCCCCTCTTTTGCAGGCATCCAAACACTAGGTCCAGGACCTGAAATCTCTTGAGAAGAGGTTGGTACAAGTTCTTCTCAGATCTGGAGTTGATCTGAGGTCGTTTGAGGTGCGGGTCAGATCTCCATCAACAGATCTACAGGAAAGGCTGCAGCAGGATAGATCTGCGAGATCTGTCTCCATCTACCTTCTTCCCTATATAGAATATCCTGATTCAAGATCTATAATTAGAAGACCTCGGTCCAGGTCTGATCTAGTTGGGTACCAGATCTTGGAATTTTTAGAGGTGATTTCAGAGGCATTCTTCATCTGGAACAAAAGGCTGACGAAGAAGACAGCAACCAGGCTGATTTCGTCAAGGGCCTTAGATCGTGTCCAGAAGTCTCCTGATCTATTCGTTGCTGGTTCTACTGCACCCAAGGTCTGTGGGAGGAGCCAGAATCATGCTCCAACAGTTGGTATCAGAGCTACGATGGTGAGGAAGCGGTTCCAAGTGCGAGAAGTTGAAGATCCCAAGTGCTGAAAATTTTCAGCAAGGTACCATCAAGGTATATTCTACACTTCTTGATTTTATATTACTTGTTTGGCTTGGATCCAGTCATGGGCAGCAATGTAAAGGTCAAGTTCGAGAAGTTTGATGGCAAGAAAAATTTTTTCATGTGGAAAATCCAGGTGGAGGATCTTCTGGTGCAAGCAGATCTAGATCAGGCTTTGGAGGAGAAGCCTGAAGGAATGACAGATAGACAGTGGGCATCGTTGGAGAAGAAAGCATGCTCGATGATCAGAGGATGTTTGGCGGATGCGGCGTTGTATTCGGTGCTGGAAGAAAAGACCCCGAAGGGCCTTTGGTCGAAGTTGCACACCATGTATATGGGGAAGAATATGTGTAACAAGCTGATGTTGAAGAAGAGGTTGTACAGTCTTCTGATGTAGGAGGGATCTGATGTGATTGGCCACATTCAAAGGTTCGACCAGTTGTGCACGGAATTGATGAATATCGGGGTGAAGCTGGATGAGGAGGACAAGTCCCTGTTGCTGTTGTGTTCGCTGCCAGGATCATATGATTCTTTGGTGACTACACTGCTCTACGGCAAGGAGACTCTGGAATATGAAGACATGGTCTCGGTGCTGAGGTCTAATGAGCAGAGGGAAAAGTTGACCAGAGATCGGGCTCCCCAAGAGGGTTTGGCAGTAGGGGAGAGGACAGGTAGAGGCAGAGACAGAAGCAAGTCTAGGGAGTGGTCCAAGTCCAGGAAGGAAAAGAAAGAGGTGAAATGCTTCAAGTGCAACGAGTTCGGGCACTTCAAGCGAGAATGTCCACTATGGAAGAGCAAGAAAGGAGAAAGAAGTGGCTCAGAATCAGTGAGTGCAGTTGTTGGGCAGCAGGTGGAGGATGATCTACTTGTGGTATCAGATGGTCACAGGTATTACACAGAGGAGTGGATACTAGACTCTGCGTGCTCACATCACTACACACCACATAGGTCTTGGTTTGCGACATACACCAAGACAGATGAGGGATCCGTGACTCTAGGTGACAATCATCCTTGCAAGGTGGCTGGGATAGGGACAGTCAGGGTGAGGATGTTTGATGAGATTGTGAGGATATTGATAAATGTAAAGCACATCCCGGAGCTGGAAAAGAATCTAGTGTCACTAGGCTACTTGGAGCGCAGTGGATACAGCTTCAGCAGTAGGGCTAGAAGCGGAGTACTGAACATCTCCAATGGAGCTATGGTAGTGATGAGAGGCAGGAGGTTGGACAATAACCTCTATCACATGGAGGGATCTGTGGTGATCGGAGAGTCTGATGCAGCAGCTACAGCACAGGACCAGCAGGGGGCTTACAGGATGTGGCACTATCGCCTAGGCCACATGGGTGACAGAGGGCTGAGGGAGTTGAGCAGGAAAGGACTCATCTCTGATCTGGAGGATGGTGCTACAGGAGAGATCTGTGAGTCTTGCCAGATGAGAAAGTAGAGAAGAGTTCAGTTCACCATCAGTACAGCCCGGAGTGCAGCCCCTTTGGAGTTAGTACACACGGATGTGTGGGGACCAACCTTAGTTTTAGCTAGGAATGGGGTCAGATACTTCATGACCCTGATTGATGATTTCTCAAGGAAGCTCTGGATTTACTTCATGAGAGAGAAGTCAGAGGTCTTCACCAAATTCAAGATCTGGAGAGCTGAGGTGGAGAAGGAGAAGGGGAGGAGCGTGAAGTGTCTGAGGTCAGACAATGGCAGGGAGTACACCAGCAGAGAGTTTCAGGACTACTGTGAGGAGTGTGGGATCAGGAGACACTTCTCAGTTAGGGAGACTCCATAGCAGAATGGGGTGGTCGAGAGGATGAACAGAATATTTTTGGAAAAGGCACGATGCATGAGGCTGCAGGCAGGACTTCTAAAGGAGTTCTGGGTTGACACAGTTGACGCAGCGGGTTACTTGGTCAATCGGTCACCTCATACCAGATTGGATGGCAGGCTTCCAGAGGAGGTGTGGTCTGGGAGGATAGTTGGGCTGGGCCATCTATGGGTATTTGGATGCACGGCCTATGTGCACATTGGAGCTGGTGAGCGGAGCAAGCTAGACGCCAGATCACGCAAGGCGGTGTTTCTAGGCTATCCGCGAGGAGTCAAGGGATACAGGCTGTGGGATCCCTTGAAAAAGAAGGTCATCATTAGTCGGGATATGACTTTTGATGAGGAGTCAGTCCTACGGAGATGAGCAGGTATGGAGGAGCAGCAGGAGCAAGAGGAGGTCCAGCAGGGCGCTGCTGTACACCTTACCTCTTTGATTTTGCCTCTTGTAGGTACTACTGGAGGACATGACATTCAAGTGGAGCACCTACCTAAGGTGTCTCCACAGGTGGAGAGGACTCAGATGGATGATCGAGGCAGAGAGGTCCAGTAGGAGCGAGCTGGATCGAGGACTGATATCGGTGTTGTCCTACACAAGCCCAAGAGGATCATCTGGCAACCGGACCGATATGGCTTTGAGGAGATGCTATCATATGCCCTGGTGATAGCGAATGGAGATCCATATACGTATCAGAAGGCTATTGAGAGCCAGGACAGAGAGTGGTGGGTCCAGACGATGTCTAAGGAGATACAGTCTCTCTATCAGAACCAGACGTGGCGATTGGTGCAGTTGCCACAGGGGAAGAGGCCCATTGGCTGCAAATGGATCTACAGTCGTAAGGAAGGGCTTTCAGAGCAGGGAGGTATCAGATTCAAGGCGAGGTTAGTGGCCAAGGGATAATACTAGAAGGAAGGCATCGACTTCAGCGAGGTCTTCTCTTCCGTCGTCAGACATACTTCCATCAGAGTGCTGCTGAGCATTGTAGCAGCTCAGGATTTAGAGCTGGAGCAGATGGATGTCAAAATGGCGTTCCTCCATGGGCATTTGGAGGAGAGGATTTACATGGAGCAGCCACCCGATTTTAGGGATCCAGGATCAGAGGGAAAGGTTTGTTTGTTGTAGAAGTCGCTGTACGGGCTGAAGCAGTCGTCGAGGTAATGGTACAAGCGGTTCGACTCCTATGTGCGCAGCATTGGACTTTTCAGATGTGAGTTTGATCCCTATGTTTATGTTCAATCTCTTGAGGATGGTTCTAGGTTATTTCTATTCTTGTATGTGGATGACATACTTATTGCATGCAAGAGTAGGAAGGTTGTGCAGGATCTGAAGGTATCCTTATCTCGAGAGTTTGAGATGAAGCATGGAGATTTTCAGAGACCGAGCCCGGAGGATGCTGCATCTATCTCAGGGGGGCTACATACAGAAGGTCTTAGAGAGGTTCGGGATGAAGGGAGCAAAGCCGGTGGAGCTGCCACTTGCCGGTCACTTCAGACTCTCGAAGACCATGGTGCCACAGACTGAGGTGGAGGCTCAGGAGATGGAGAAGGTCCCTTATGCTTCAGGAGTTGGGAGCCTGATGTATGCGATGGTCTGTTGTAGGCCAGACATCGCTCATGCAGTGAGTCAGGTTAGCAGGTTCATGGCGCAGCCTGGCAGGGAGCACTAGAGAGCTCTGAAGTGGATATTCAGATATCTGGCGGGTTCAGTTGGAGTTGGCATCTGCTACGGACAGCGAGGAGGTACAGTGGGATACTTTGACATGTCCAGGGAGGCTCAGGGGCTGATTGACGGTTATGTAGATGCAGACTTTGGTGGAGATATGGATATCCGGAGGTCTACGACAGGCTTCATCTTTAACCTGTATGGAGGTCCTATTTCTTGAAAATCGAGTCTGCAGCCTATCAGGGCCCTATCCACTACAGAGACGGAGTACATCAGGCTGACAGAAGCAGCTAAGGAGGTAATTTGGCTGAAGAATTTGTTAACGAAGATGGGCCTTACTCAGGAGGCCATTAGAGTGTACTGTGACAGCCAGAGTGCACTTCTATTAGCACAAAACTCAGTCTATCATGCAAGGACAAAGCACATCGACATTCGGTATCATCGGATCAGGGAGCTTGTGGAGGATGGTGAGGTGGAGTTGGAAAAGGTACACATCAAGGAGAACCCAGCTGATGCACTTACGAAGGTACTTTCACGGGACAGCTTTCAGAAATGTGTTGAGCTGATTCGGCTGATGGACAGAGTGGAGCTGGTCGAGGCCTTGGGACACCAAGGTGGAGATTGTTATGATCCAGGTGGTGTGCCCAAGGCCCAGGGGACCAAGGCTAAGGCCAAGGTCCATCATTCATGAGGGCTTCATGGAGGCTCTAGGTCTAGTTGGGTCCTAGGTTGAAAGGCTGTGGGCCTTTCGGGTTCTTGAGGTCTAGGTTATGTGGGCCTCAAGGGACCAACTCTTTATGGGCCAGGTCTGGGCCCAGGAGAGGTGAGATTAGATTGAGTCATGGGTGTACATGGGCTTGGGTTCACCTAATCTCCCATAGAGTTGGTCAAGGGAGTTTTGGGTTTGGGTCACTTGACCCGGTGTTTATATATACATGTACTTGTATAGGTTTGATTAAGCCAAGAAAATAGATGACTCTTTCTCCCAAGTCTCTCTCTCTCTTCTCCCTCTCTCTCCAGCAATCTTCCATGCACCAGAAGCAAGAAACCCTAGGGTTTCTTGCCGCCAGTCCATAAAAGGAAAGAAAGGGAGGCACTAGCCTCTTCCCCCTTGCAGCCGCCAGCCATTTCTTCTCTCTCCTCTCTTGCAGGCATCCAAACACTAGGTCGAGGACCTGAAATTTCTTGAGAAGAGGTTGGTACAAGTCTCTCTCAGATCTGGAGTTGATCTGAGGTCATTTGAGGCACGGGTGAGATCTCCATCAAAAGATCTACAGGAAAGGCTGCAGCAGGATAGATCTGCGAGATCTGTCTCCATCTACCTTCTTCCCTATCTAGAATATCCTGATTTGAGATCTATGAATTGAAAGACCTCGGTCCAGATCTGATTTGGTTGGGTACCAGATCTTGGAATTTTTAGAGGTGATTTCAGAGGCATTCTTCATCTGGAACAAAAGGCTGACGAAGAAGACAGCAATCAGGCTGATTTCATCAAGGGCCTTGGATCGTGTCCAGAAGTCTCCAGATCTATTCGTTGCTGGTTCCGCTACACCCAAGATTCATGGGAGGAGTCGGGATCATGCTCCAACAGGAACCATCCCAATTTTTCTTGATCACAAGGGTCAAACTCAATTAGACCTACTTTCACTCAACCCAACCCCAGACCCACTCAATCATCAAATTCCCCAACAGGTTTCAGCTATGATCAAAAGCTTAACTCCTTAGAAAAGAGTCTGAAAATCTTAGCAAAATCATCTGCTAGCACCAACACTACACTAAATAACTTCATGTAGACCACAGGCCAGCTTCTAACTTCCAACACCCAGGCTATTACCCGTTTAGAGATGCAATTAGGTCAATTAGCCACGGCTGTAAGTGAAAGAGAAAAAGATAAACTACTGAGTCAATTCGAGGCTAATCCTAGGACCCAAAACAATCAAGGACCACAACAAGGAGCCCAGATCAACCAATTAAATATAATTCATACTTTAAGATCTGGAAAATAAGTAGACAACCATGTCGGTACACCTGAAGATCAAAATGAATCATTGCCTAAACCACCTCATGAGCAAATAATTGATCAGACCGAGTTGGAGGATCCAGATAAGTCTAAGGAGTCAATAGAGATTAACAAACCACCCAAGCCACTGGAAGAATCCACATCAGGGATTAAGCAATTCGAGACATCACCCATCAATTCTGTAGCTCCTTTTCCAAATAGACTTAGGACCAACAAATACTCAGCCCATATGGATCAAATCTTAGAGATGTTTAAACAAGTTAAAGTGAATATCCCTCTATTAGATATGATCCAACAAGTTCCCACATATGTCAAATTTCTCAAAGACCTATGCACAAAGAAGAAGACCACCAACATTCAGAGGAAAGCCTTCTTGGCGGCTAATGTAAGCTCATATCTATCAAGCCACATGCCTATCAAGTATAAAGATCCAGGATCTCCTACAATCTCTTGTATTATTGGAGAAACCATCATTGACAGGGCCTTATTAGACTTAGGGGCTAGTGTGAATATCCTACCGTATTTGGTCTATGAAAAATTGGGGATAGGAGAATTAAAGCCTACAGAAATTACATTGCAATTGGCAGATCGATCAGTGAGGGTCCCCAAAGGAGTTGTGGAAGATGTGTTAATCAAAGTAAGTAATTTTATTTATCCTGTGGATTTTGTGATCCTCGAGACTGAACCAGTGATTAATCCAAAAGATCACATTCCAATAATCTTAGGAAGACTATTCTTAGCGATCACCAACGTCCTAATCAATTATCGCAATGGACTCATGAAACTCTCATTTGGGAGTATGACCATTGATCTTAATATTTTCAATCTTGAAAAAAAAAAGAGACCAATTCGTTGATGTAAATCTGATTCAAGATGAGATCTATGAGACCATTGACCTAGGAGAAGAAGATTTTGACTGTAATCTCTGATCAGATCAAGAATTTGAAATAGCTTATGAAATATCTCAATCTAGTGATCAGAGAGTTCATTCACAATGACAACCACCTGTCGAACCACTTGTGAGGATGGATGAACCTATACACAAGCCATCGATTGAGGAAGCACCTAAACTAGAACTTAAAACACTCCCTCAGTATCTCAAATACGCATATCTAGGTCCATCAGCAATCCTACCTGTAATTATCGCATCAGACCTAGATCAAACTCAAGAAGAGAAACTTTTAGCTGTCCTCAAAGAAAATAAGAAAGCCATAGGCTGGACCATGGCTGACATCAAAGAGATCAGTCCTTCAATTGTCCAACATCGAATTTATTTAGAGGAGGAAGCCAAGCCAATCAGAGACCCCCAAAGAAGACTTAATCCGACTATGAAGGAGGTAGTGAAGAAAGAAATTCTTAAGTTACTAGACAATGGAATTATCTATCCTATTTCAGATAGTTCATGGGTTAGCCCAAGTCAAGTAGTACCTAAAAAGTCTGAGGTAACAGTGATCCAAAATGAAGCAAATGAGTTAGTGCCGACTAGAGTCCAAACTGGATGGAGAGTTTGTATTGATTACAGAAAATTAAATGCGGCCACAAGAAAGGACCATTTTTTCCTACCATTCATTGATCAAATGTTGGAAAGGTTAGCTGGATATGAGTTCTATTATTTTCTTGATGGATATTCCGGCTATAATCAGATTTCTATAGCACCAGAGGATCAAGAGAAGATCACATTTACCTGTCCATTTGAAACTTTTGCCTATAGACATATGTCCTTTGATTTATGTAATGCTCCATCTACTTTTCAAAGGTGCATGGTCAGCATCTTTTCTGATATGATTGAAAAATTTTTAGAAATATTCATGGACGATTTTTTCATCTTTGGCTCTACCCTCTCTGAGTGTCTACATCACTTAAGATTAGTCTTAGAAAGGTGTAAGGAGAAACACTTAGTGCTTAATTGAAAAAAAATATCAATTTATGGTCAAAGAAGGCATAGTACTTGGCCATGTTATCTCAAAGAAGGGAATTGAAGTAGATAAAGCCAAAGTAGATTTGATTGCAAATCTGTCACCACCCAAATCAGTCAAAGAAATTCGCTCATTCTTAGGACATGCTTGCTTCTATAGGAGGTTCATCAAAAATTTTAATAAAATAGCTCGATCACTGACCAATCTTCTTGCTAAAGATATCAAATTTAATTTTACTTCTGAGTGCCTCGAGTCTTTTGAGCATCTTAAAAAGGCATTGACATCTGCACCCATCATTCATCCACTTGATTGGACTCAACCCTTTGAACTCATGTGTGATGCATCTGATCATGCCATCGGAGTTATTTTAGGACAAAGAATTGATAAATTGCCATGAGTTATTTATTATGCTAGTAGAACCCTTAATGATACGCAGCTTAACTATTCAACTACTGAAAAAGAGTTTTTGGCGATTGTCTTTGCTCTAGAAAAGTTTAGATCTTATTTGGTTAGGTCACATGTCATTATATACACTGATCACTCAGCCATTAGACATCTCTTGACAAAGAAAGATGCAAAAGCACGTTTGATCCGATGAATTTTACTTCTTCAAGAATTTGATCTAGAAATCAGGGATAAGAAAGGAACCGAAAATGTAGTGGCTGATTACCTGTCCCGATTGACTGATGCACCCTCTAACGAACCATCAATAGAAGAATCTTTTTCTGATGAACAACTCATGTCCGTGATCAAAGAATCATGGTATGCTGATATTGTCAATTACTTGGCCACTGGTAGGATTCTTTCTTATTGGAACACTCAGGACAAACACAAATTCTTTGTCCAAGTAAAGTATTTTATTTGGGATGATCCATATCTGTTTAAACAATGTCCTGATCAAATTATTAGAAGATGTGTCTCGGACCATGAGATCAACAGTATCTTACCTTTTTGTCATGACCAAGTTTGTGGTGGCCATTTTGGAGCCAAGAAAACTGCTGCAAAAATTCTTCAATGTGGATTTTACTGGCCTAATTTGTTTAAAGATGCACATGAGTACTGTAAAAGTTGCACTAGATGTCAACAAGTAGGACAGATCACAAAAAGAGATATGATACCATTAAATCCGATCTTAGTTGTTGAGATTTTTGATGTATGGAGAATCGATTTCATGGGACCACTTCCAAATTCTTTCGAAAATGAATATATCTTAGTGGCTGTCGATTATGTGTCCAAATGGATAGAAGCTATGTCATGTAGATCGAACGATAGCAAAATGGTTATCAAATTTTTAAAAGAAAATATTCTCTCTCATTTTGAAATTTCTAGAGCCATTATAAGTGATCAAAGAACACATTTTTGTAATCGAACCTTTGCAACTCTGATGAAGAAATACAATATCACCCATAAATTGGCCACACCCTATCACCCCCAGACCAGTGGACAAGTAGAAGTTTCTAATCATCAAATCAAACAAATCTTAGAGAAGACTGTAAGCACCAATAGAAAAGATTGGTCATTGAAGCTAGTAGATGCTCTTTGGGCATATCGCACTGCCTTCAAAACCAACTTAGGAATGTCTCCTTACAGGCTTGTGTTTGGTAAAGCATGTCACTTGCCAGTAGAGCTTGAACATAGAGCTATGTGGGCCATCAAAAAGCTAAACATGGATCTAGATGAGGCTGGACAACATAGGAAGTTACAAATTGATGAACTTGAGGAAATCAAGAATGAGACATACGACAATGCTAAGATATACAAAGAATGAACTAAGGTGTTTCATGATCGAGCAATCGTTAGAAAATCATTCTCATCTGGTCAAAAAGTTCTTTTGTATAACTCTAGGCTACATTTATTTCCTAAAAAATTTAGATCTAGATGGATAGGGCCCTATATTGTAAAAGAGATTTTTTCTCGTGGAGCTGTAGAAATCAAAAATCCAAGCAATGGTGCCACTTTTAAAGTAAATGGACAACGATTGAAACCATTCTTGAAATTGCCTACTAAAATTGAGGAGGAGGTCATGGTTCTCCATGAGCCTATTTATTCTAATTGATTCTGTATCTCAGGTTCAGTCTGGCTGAAGACTTAAAATTTAGCGCTTTCTGGGAGGCAATTCAATTTTTAGTTTTTGCTTTTACTTTCTTTTGCATTATGTTCAGGTTAATCAAGGTTTGCTTTGTATAGATTTGAAGGCAATATTGGCTAAAATAGGAGAAGCACCAATTTTGAAAAAAGCTTTTGGATCTGGTGACATCCCTCTTTTTTCTTTCTCTTTTTATGCACCTTTCATTTTTTCTACTCTATTAAGGACAATATCGATTAAGTTGGGACAAAAAATATTTTTAAAATATTTTTAATATATATATATATATATATATATATTCAAAAGTCCTCAAGTAAGTTAGTATTTAGCATTTAAGCACCAGATTATATTTAAGAATTGAGTTAAACCAAGCATATTTTAAAAGAAAATTGATGTACAGACTAGAGAATTGTGAGATATCGAGGGATCAAATATTAAGAAAACTCAATAAAGAGTTAAGTTTAGAACTTAAATAGTTTTTTTTGAGCATTTCTAAATTTTTCTACCAGCATCAAAGAAGAGTTTACTTCTTATGGACTTGTGTAGGGTAACTATACATTTCTTCATATATTAAAAAAAAAAATTTAAATACTTCATGCTGAGTAACCGGACCTCTTTGCCTAAGCAAGCATTGAGTTTCGTGTCAAAAGGTATGAAAGGCAAAGAAGCTTTATTGTAAAGCTAGTTTTAACTCGTAGTCTGTTTGATTCGAGCAAGTAGGTTCAAGGGGTATTTTATACCTAGTGCCTTAAAGCCATCTGATTTGGAAGTCATTGACTGAAAACTCGCTACGTAGGTCAAATAGAAAGCTTAAAGGATTAAGACACTCAATAGCAGTACAATGTTAAAAAGAAAAAAAAAATCAATAAATGAAGGACAGAAGTAACAATATACTTATCCATATGAAGGTTAATAATTTGAAGATAAAGGTAGTGATAATTTAGAAAAGTTCAGAAAAGATTTAGTATTCTTAGTTTAACTCTTATATTGACTAGTATTAATACCCCAATGACATACCTCATTTACACTCTACTGAACATCAGTGGCCTTTTTAAAATTGTTTGGTGAAATTTGAGACTTTAAGTTAAATGGTACTTAAATCTAAATTCTTTCTTTACTCGAGGACGAACAAAGTTCAAGTTGGAGAGTGTGATAAGTGATATATTTTTATATTTATTGAAGATATTTTTGGTAATTTATGGTGCTAACATCTTCTTAAAAATCTTAATTTTATGAATTTATTGAATTTTTCTAAAAAAATAAATGATTTTGAAAAAAATATGAAATTAGATATATTTATAAAAAAATAGATGTTAATTTAATTGAGAAATTTACGCACCAAAATGAAGAGAAATTTTTGAGAAATTTAATATATATATTTTTTTAATTTTTTAAATAAAAATCAGAGTGAAAATGGAGCTAAAATATCCTAAAAAATAAAAAATATTACCTCCGATGCACGATGGACCGGTCGGTCGGTCCACAGAACCAGGGCGTGGTCCACAGGAATAGTTACGCGGTCCACAAACATGGCTCACAGCGAGAGAAAGATCTTAGGTGCGATCCAACAACTAAGATTTAATCCGACCCAGATCTGACGGTTCAGACTCATTGCCGACTTTGAATAGGACTCTTTTACGCGATCTGACGGCCCAGAAGCAATCCATCACATGATCCAATGGCTGTTATCGCTCCTGACTGTGTTAAAGACTCTTTTGCATGATCTGACGGTCAGAACTTCATCAGAACCTAGATCAGACGGCTGACATTTGATCCGATCCTGATAAGGATTATAACTCTAATTTTTGAGCTGATCTGGTCATATGCATGCAAGCATCAGTCATTGAGGCTTTTAGGAAGCTTGAGATGCTCGAATTGTACCATAGTCAAGAGGTTTTTCAGACCATCCTTTCTATATGCATCAGTCGATGAGTCTTTTAGGTGCAATGATGTGAGGTGTTTGGGTTATATTGTCTACATAGGCTTGGAGGCTATTTGGATCGTTCCTCTTATATGCATCAGTCATCGAGGCTTTTAGATGTGGTGATCTAAGGTTTTTAGATAATGCTATCTGTATAGGCTAGAGGGTGGGGGGATCGGACCATCCCTCCTATATGCATCAATCACAAGATTTTATAGGTGCGATGGCCTGGCTCAAGTCGTTAAGCTTATGGAGGCTGCATCTTAAAGTCGTTGACTGGTTTGTCTGGTCAATACTAGGTTGCGCTTGTTAGCAGTCATTGCAAGAAACGTTTGACCTTTAGGTAACTTTTGAGCAGTATTCCTAATTTGAAATATTTAAGAGAGATTCTTACACAAAGAATATAATTTTATTAAGAGATTAGGTACATTAGTTTTAGTGATACATCTTATTGATTGTAGAGCCAAAGATTGATAGAGTTTCATATCGAGAAAGGGGTGTCCCATCCAAATATTTCAAATAATAGATTATGGGGTATATTACCTAGAAAACTTGGATGGTCCTTCCCAATTAGGTGAGAGCTTCTCACACCTTGTGGGTTGAGTCACTTCGGCTCTTCCGAGCATCGGGTCTGCAGATGAAAGAATTTAACTTTCACATAAAATTTATGATACTGAGCTACTTACCACTGATAAGTTGCCAGCCAAATTCAAATTCATTTTTTGGTTTCTTCAAAAAGGTCAAGATTGGCTTAAAGATCTTCAAGGTTTCTTCGTTCATCATAGGAATCTATCTGTTGAGAAGAGAGTCTGATTTTCAAGGAATAATCGCTTCAATACCCAAGGCAAGGTTGAAGGAGTTTTTTTGGTGGGAGTTTGATGAGTGGGGTCGGCCCAAAGGATGCTGTTCAGTTGGTCCATCTAGTCCTTTGGCTCTATCTAGCCATGCTTTTAGGTCCTATAACATAATTCTATTGGTCACCTTGGCTTTCCTATTAGTTTGATAATGCCCAATTAAAGTGAATTGATGGTCAATGTGCAGCTTAGCATGGAGCTCTTGGATATAGGAGTTATTAAACTGCTTGCTATTATCAATAATGATAATCTAAGAAAATCTGAAGTGACATATGATAATTCTCTAAACAAAATCTCATACTTTCTTTTCTGTGATCTAGTTTAGTGGCTTGTCCTTGATCCATTTGGTAAAATAGTTAATGGCCACTATTAAAAATTTTCTTCATCAAGTGGCCAATGAAAAAGGTCCAAGGATGTCCATACCCCACCGAGTGAATGGTGAGAGAAAGCTAATCAGAGTGAGAGAAGCTGTCCGCTGATGTTGAATATTGGCATGTCGTTCACATTGGTCGCACTGTTTTATAAAATCAGCTATATCCTTTTGGATGCTCGGCTAATAGTAGCTTTGTTGCAGGATCTTGTCAGATAAGATCCTACTTCTCAGGTGATTCCTGTAGATACTTTCATATACTAGGGGTGACAATCGGGTCAGATCAGATTAGATATGGGTTGGATCAGAAAAGCTTAAATCGAAACTTGACCTATTGATTAAATAGGTCAGATTTTGAAATGTGAAACTATTTTGTTTAATAAACAGGTAACCTGATCCGATCTGTTTAACCCATTTATTAAACATGTTACCCATTTATCCAATTCGATTTGGTTTTAACCTATTTATCTAAGGGTTTTGGGCATAGAATCATAGATCTTGGATTAAGATTTAGGGTACTGAGAAACTACTCACATGGGGAGATGTGGACCTATGACAGAGAAGACAAGGGCTTGATTGCCGTGGGAAGACAGAGAGAAGGGCTGATCTATGACAGTACCAGTGGGAGAGCGAAGGAAAAGAGAGAGCTACTGGTTCAGAAGGGGATGTCCATGCTAGTTCAAAAGAGGTGTAGAGAGGTGGATGAGTGAGGCAGGAGCAATGCAGCCCCTCCGTGCCTCCTCCTCAGGTTATTGACCTCATACCTGTAAACGATGATGGCGACTTAGGGTGTTCCGTCTTGATAGGAGGAAGAAGAAGGGAAAAGGGATGGGACAATTAAAAATCAAAGCTTGAAAAAGATTTTTAAAGAAAGGAGTTAGACTTGTCAGCGGCTCTGTACACAAGGTCCACACACTACATGAGTCAAAGCAAAATGGAGGGAAATCAAGAAAGGCCAAATGGGGAACACACAATTATTTTAAAATTTAAATGGGTTGCTTTGGTATCAAAGATATAGTGACAATATTTTAAAGGTAATGAATATTAAACTGATATCTAATCCGATTTGATCCGATCTGACCTGTATAATAAATGGATTAAACATGTTGGAAGGTTTGAACCCACATTCGATCTGTTTAATAAATAAGTTAAATGGGTCGATCCATTTACAATCTGAAACCATTTAGGCCAAACCTAAATCTTTTTATGATGAGCCAAACATGGGTCGGATTGATGTATCGGATCGTATTTTGTCAGCCTTATGCACTTTGCTTCAGAGGATTGGAGGCATCAAAGGAAGGGCAAAGAAAATGATCTTTGGCAGAGCTTACCCTAGAGTAGAGTGTAGTGCATGGCTTGATTTTTAAATCTTTAAGCTTTATTCATGTTATTAAGAAGTCTTCCCTCTTGTAGGCAGTCGATAAGTGGATCCACCCAATTTGGTTCAAGGTTAGCCGGCAAGACTAGGGTTGGATTCTCCTCAATGCTTAGTATGTTGAGCACCTCTAGATAAGCTATCTTTTGGAGGTTAGAACACTTTGAGGTGGCTATTTTTGAAAGCAATCAACTCGGGCATTCTTGGATTTAGGGATCCGTAAAATATCAAACTTATCAAAGGAGGAAGAGATATCTTCTATTTTTTGAAGATACTTTGCCATTCTGGATCCCCTGGCCTCATACTCTCCGTAGACTTGTGCGATGACTAGTTGGGAGCCATTGAGGGCTTTGAGGTATCGAACTTCAAGCTCCTAAGCAATCTTTAGACTAGCTAGGAGTGCTTCACACTCGATCTCATTATTGGTGGCTTTGAAGTTGAAGCAAAGAGCATGTTCCACGACAATGCCATTCAGGATAGTTAAAATCAACTTAGCTTCACTTTTATAAGTGATGGAAGATCCATTGACACAAAGAGTCTAGATATCTGTGAGATCCTGCTTCATTAGCTCCATACTAAACTCTACCTCTTCGAGAATTGTGCACTCTATGAGAAAATAAGCCAATGCTTGGGCTTTGATGGAAGGTTGGAGTTGATAGTAAATATCAAACTCTCTGAGTTCTACCATCCATTTAGCTAGTCTTTCCAAAATATCCATCTTTTGAAAAATTTATCTCAGGGGTTGGTCGAATAGCACTATAATGGAGTGAATTTGAAAATATACTTAGTCTTCTGGCTAAGATAATGAGGGTGTATTCAACCTTCTCAATATTGGGATACCTCATCTCAGTTCCCTGGAGAACTCGACTGATATAGTAGACCAGCCTCTATACTCCATCTTCATCTCAGACTAGTACTGAGTTTAGCATCGTGGAGGACACAGCTAGGTAAAGATAAAATATCTCTTCAGACAGGGTTTGGTTAGGAGTAGTGATGAGTTGAGGTAGTTCCAAAGTTGGTCAAAGGTAGTTTGGCCCTCCACCCATTGAAAATCTTTGATTTGCTTGAGTATCTTGAAGGAGGGTAGGTACTTCTCTGCTGATCTGAACATAAACCTACTTAGAGTGGTGATCCTTTCTAGGTGCTGTACTTCTTTTCTACTCCTAGATGGTGACATCTCCAAGACAGCTCAGACTTTTTTAAGGTTATCTTCAATCCCATGTTGTATAACAATGAAGTCGAGAAACTTTTTTGAGATAATGCCGAAGGTGTACTTACTCAGATTGAGTTTATGTGATATTTTTTTAGTATTTGAAAAGTCTCCTCAAGGTCAGCCACATACTGATCAGCTTGGCAGCTTTTTACTAGTATGTCATCTATATAGACTTCCATATTGTAGCTGATCTTGTCATTAAAGATCTTATTAACTAGACATTGGCATGTGGCTCTCACATTTTTCAACTCAAAGGACAAGACTTTATAACAGTACAACTCTTTGTCACTGATGAAGGATTTTTTTTTCTTGTTCTCGGGCACCATTCCAATTTGGTTGTAATCTAAGAACACATCCATAAAGTTGAATATTTGGTGCCTTGAGATGGCATCGGCTAGTTGGTCTATCCTAGGCAAAAAGAAACTATCTTTTGAGCATACCTTATTAAGATCAGTAAAATTAATATATACCTACTATTTTTTATTCACATTTTTTATGAGAATGATGTTTGCTAGCTAGTCAGGATAGTTTATCTCATGGATGAAAATTGCTGTGATGAGCCTATCCATCTTCTCATTGATAGCTTGCTATCACTCTAGGATGAAGTTCCACTTCTACTGAATAGGTTGGTGTAGGGGGTCCATATTCAGCTTGTGGATGATGACCTCTATGTTGATGCCTGACATTTTTTAGGCTAACTAGGTGAAGACGTCGGCATTGGCCAATAGAAAGTCCAAGAGTTGAGCTTCACAGGTCTTATCTTGCTAAACTAGGATTTAACTGTTCTGCTGCAGTTTGACTCATGTAGGGGGATTGAGAGGAGCTACTCAATTGGCTCTCCACACAGCTACTATCGTTCATCCTAGGTGTTGAAGCCCTCGATAGTAGTATCTTTATTGATTTTTTTTATCTTTGAGAGTGGCAACATAGCATTGCCAGACAAGCACCTGACCACCTCAAACTTTACTACATCATCGGCAAACCTCATTAGCAGGTGGTAAGTGGGATAATGATGCAAAGAGCATTTAAGTTAGATTATCTTAGTACTACATTGTAAGCCTAGGATATTTTGACATGAAGTCAAGCATCACTATAACCTACCTCGGTGCTTGAAGTGCAGTAATAGGCAAAGATATAGTGCTTGCCATAGTGCCTAGGTCTCTGAAGAATCCAACCAAAGGAGAGGCAGTTTTTTGAAGTCGATCTTTTAATAGGTTCATTTTGTAGAAGGAATTATAAAATAAAACACCCTCTGAGCTTCTATTATCAACTAAAATACAATTTATATCATAGTTGGTCATAGTTAAGGAAACTATAATGATGTCATCATAGGGGTTCTAAACGTCATCATCATCGACGTTTGAGAATAAGATCACCTCATCCAATCTTTGCATCTTTAGTGCAGGGCTCCTGCTCTAAGCCGCATGAGCATAGGTCCTCCTTGCTTGATGAGTTGGTGTCATCTATCGTTGGTCAGCCTACAATCGTATTAATGACCCTAGTAGTAGATCGGTTTGTTGGGTTTCAATGATGCAGCAAAAAATAGTTTTCAAAATTTTATCATGCATTTAACCATTTAAAAATAAGTTTTAACAATTAAAACATGACTACCGAAATACAAATCTTAGAAACTCTTTGACGATTACAATCAAACAATCAAGCATGCAATAAGAAAAAAGATTATACCATCCTGAAAAAGAAGATCCGATGAACAGGTAATAGAGTAATCTCTACAAGACTCTAAAGTAGAAGTCCTCCAATGGTGATCCACATGGGATAGATCAGGATCCTTTCCAATTCGATGTAGTGTTACAGCCATTTTCATAAGTCCACTGTCGATCGTTCTTCTTAAGAACAGATTGCACCACTGCTTATATACCTTCGAATCCTCCACTAGGACTACATTAGGAACCATTTCTTATAAAAACTCACCACCCAAATTAGGTTTAGAACTCCAACACTTGAAAAATCCAAATCCTAGGACAAGCAACCCTTTGCTCTCCGTTTCTCTCTTTCCTTCTTTTCTATTTTTCTTTCTCTCTTTTTCTTGCCTTTTTCTCTAAATTTTTTCTATCTTTTCCTCTTCATTCTCATGCCTAACAACCAGCAAACCATGGCCTTATCACATAAGGGGCATACATTTTTTAAGGAATAAAAGGGCGACCCCAAGGGATGCCAACAAATGGCGTCTCATTATTTTCACTGGTGAAATAAAATCCAATTAAGATAGTTTGTTAAGCATTTAACCAGTAGAAGGACTCTCCTCTATGCATACCTCATGAAGCAACATCATATGCCACCATCCCTTAGGATTTAGCATGGAATAAATGAGAAATAAGGAACATTGTTAAGAGTTTAAAGTGAGAAGGACTCTTCCTTTCTCACCGCACAAACAAAGTGGGCATCCCAATTATTTTTGGCATGTGAGTTTTTTTACAGAGGACTCCTCCTCTTCTATGCCCATATATTCCTAAGAGCCATCTGATGGCACGTGGAATAATGCAACACATAGAAAGATAAGAAGGGAGAAATTAAAAGGAGTATTTAAGAAAGACTCCTCCTTCTTAACACCAAAAATAAATGGGGTGTGGATTTTTTATTTGCGTAGATAAAATGGTATGAAGATGGTTGACTCCAGATGAAACACTTTTAAGTGGATTGGTTAGCCAAACCAAAAAATCAAAAGTTGAAACCCGATCCTATTAGGTCAAGGCAACAAGTTTCGGGTTAGCACAAACACCTTTACACCAAACTCAATTAGAAACTTGGGTTAATCCATATGCTAGTAATTTAATTAACCCATAAAATTTATAATAAATCTAAATAGATTAGATCAAGATCGAATCTCTATTGTGTGTGATCCATTGGATTTCATATCTACCCAATAGTGGACTCATGCTCATGATCTAATTCAATTAGATCAGCCCAAATGCATCAATTAATTAGAACACTTTCTAATTAATTTTTGAATTAAACTTCTCTAATTTTTGCAAGTCTATAAGTCAAGATTGATATCTAGCAATGTATCATGATTATCCAGAAGACATAAAATTTGATAGAAATATCAAAATTATTCTTCCGTGATGAGTTACTGTGTAATTCAATCTTTCGATCATACAACATCCCAGACAGACCATGAACATGAAATCATATCAAGCCTAAATATCTATTCATATGAATCTTGATCTGATGATGATGACTCAATTGATGAATCAGTAAAAAAATTTTCTACTGTTCATCCCTGCTCTAGTCAGAGACTTTCAGAGTCATCATCTTATGAGATCATATAGGATGTTCTCTCCTCTTACAAAGAAGTATTCGATTCATATCTAGCTAATAGTGGACTCACGCTCATGACTTAATCCAATTAGGTCAGCCCAAATGCATCAATTAATTAGAATACTTTTTAATTAATTTTTAAATTAAATTTCTCTAATTTTTGTAAGTCTACAAGTCAAGATTGACATCTAGCAATGTGTCATGATTATCCAGAAGACATAAAATTTGATAGAAATACCAAAATTATCCTTCTGTGATGAGTTACCGTATAATTCAATCTTTCGATCCCACAACATCCGACAAGCTATGGACATGAAATCATGTCAAGCCCAAATATCTATCCATATGATCTTGATCTGATGATGACGACTCAATTGATGCACCGGTAGAAATTTTTTCTACTGTTCATCCCTGCTCTGGTCAGAGACTTTCAGAGTCATCATCCTATGAGATCATATAGGATGTTCTCTTCTCTTACAAAGGAGTGTCCAATTCCATATTGACCACTCACAATCTTCATGCATACTTCACCAAATCCAAAATATCTCACACACATCTCAAAGTGGTATGCTAGGAAATAAACTAAAGTAAAGATCCATATACACAAAGTACCACGATGATCTCAGATCAAAAGATCACTTGTACCACTCTCACTAGAGAACTATCTATCGACATACTGTAAGATTCCATCAGATGTTTTTTCTATGGATCAATTCAGTGAACTCATTCTCTAATAAGCACCTATATCCTTATATTAGTGTTACCACACAAGTGATTATGAGATCAATTACCCTCTCCATCGAGCATACATAAGATGTATCAGTCTTATCGGTATCATCGATCCTCCGACTCGATGATCCTATGACTGAGAACATTTTAGACTGGAGGTATTAAGATTTTAGGTCTTACTGGTATGATCTTATCATGGCCCTAAAATCATTATTCTAATCTTTGGGATTCATCATAATCATAAAAATGATGCAGCAAATGATAAAATATAATACCTCACAAATAAAATAACTAATGTTATGCAAATGAGCAGAAAGATAATACAGAAAAATTTTATTGCATCATCCATGCGATTGACTTGTAGAGCACTATTCTTTCAATCTTCCACTTGCACTAAAGTCAATTACCCCTGTACCTAATGCCCATGCAATCAAGGTGGCGAACACACTGCTGCTGTGTAAAGACTTAGTGAACTGGTCTATTATGTAGTTCTTAATATCTAACCATTTTATGATCTCATCATGAATGAGGTGAAAGTGCCATAGGATGTGTTTGGATTTCTGGTGAGACCATACCCAACTCAGTGATAAACATTTTTATCAGACAATTTTTTTTAGCAATCTTTACTAATAGTAGTTAACTAAGTCAAGCATAATTTACTGTTTGAAACTTTTTCAATTCACCGCTCCTCTAGTACTTCTCAAGTACTTGATAATGCTTTTCACAATTTTTTCAATGATCCTATCATGGATCTGCTTGAAATCAATGATTAAGCATAAGGTATAAACCACATCAGGCTTGGTACATTAAATACATGGGTAAGTAAATTCTTTTATACCCATTCATGTTGAACCCTTTCAACATAAAATTTATGTAGCTAGACTGGGATAAGCCTAGCATCCACTTAGATCTATCTTTATAGATGCTAAGTATATCGGATACTTCACTCAAGTCTTTCAAAGAAAACTTCTGAGATAAGCATGTCTTTGACCGAGTGTAACATCGGGACAAGCTTCCCAATATGCTGTATGTCATCTACATATAAAATCAAGAAGTTAGTGAGACTCCCACTTGTCTTCTTGCACACACATAGTTCATCCATATTTTAATAAAGTCAAATAATTTGACTATCTCATCAAAAATAGAAGTACCAACTCTTCGATACTTACTTTAATCTATAAATAGATTTGCCCTCCCACTAGAGACAAACTCTCTAGATGGTGTGTGGCTATAGCAAGCAAAAATCTGGGTTGATATTTCTGTTAACAATCTATTGGATCACACCCATAGGTGCTTCAACCATAGTCCATACTTGATTGATGTACAGGGAGTCCATTTCGAATTTTATGACTTTAAGCCATCTGTCAAAGTCTCTACTCATGACTATTTTCGAATAGGTCAAAAAATATTATTCTCAATGATGTGTGGCATATTGTCATTCTCAATAACAAACACATATGGGATAGTTCATAGATTTTGAACTTCTCAAGTTCAATTATCCTCCCACTACCTCTTTCTTGGATAATTTTTTTTTTTATAAAAGTAGCATACCTACTAACAAAGCACTTCTTATCCAGTAGGATGGTAGAAGTAGTATCACATATTACTCTTAGGATAACCTATAAACTTATACTAATCTGATCTAGCACAAAACTTATGTACATCAACTCTTTTCACATAAGAAGGACAACCTGTCTTTTTTTTTTCATATCTCATATGAAGTGCTAATAACGGATTTTGATGGTATCTAATTCAAAACATATACAGTAATTTCTAGGACATATTCCCAGAATGAGATAACAAGGTCTGTGAAGCATATTAAGGAACACACCATATCTTATATGGGGTGTCCATCTCTAGGTTGAGATGTTATTAGCCTTCAAACATCCATATATAAGGCCTAATAGCTCGCTCATCCTTTTTCATATATAGTAAATGGGATCTTGATCATTTTATCCATGAGATAAGATTTATAAGTTCTATATGATTCAAAATCATACAGATCAAAAAACTCTTTTTTGTATTACTTGTTTATCTTTGACTCACTAAAATGACCAAGTTGGTAATATCAGAGATATGTGTCCGTCACATATTCATTTCTTGTTCTCATTAACATGAAGAACAACATCATTGAGGTACAGAAACATAAGACCATAATCATAAATCCATAGCCATAAAAATTTTCAGAAGGAGAGCAACTTTTGCTCTTTATATTAATTTCAAAACCATGCTATAATAACAAAAGAATTAAAATAATATTTTTGATAAATTTAGGCATACTATAATAGTCTATTAGTTTCACAGCCTTGCCAGAAGGCAATATATATAAATAGGTTGCTTTAGTTTCAACCTGGATGGACTATCCATCAGCGCCAAACAACATGAAGTCACCTCTCTTCAGCTTTATAGACCCTACAATACTTTGCATAAGTGAAACCTATATGAGGTATCTCATACCCAAGAATCTAAAGCTGAAGTACTCAATGATAAATTAGTTTGTATCATACACAAACCTTTAGTAGATACAACTTTTGCATCCTGCTTCTGTTTCACACTTACAAGATAACTCTTGCAATTTCTTTTCAATACTCGTCATTACTGTAATGAAAATAGATACCCTTGGCTATGATATTCTTCGCCTTCTCCTGAAATATGCTAAAGAAGGAATCTGAGAGAGTTAGCAGGATCAAATCCTGGATTAACTTATCATTCATGATAAGAAACTAATTGACTTAATTGCATGATTAAGCTAATCAGGATGTACTTGACAGTCATACTGTCAATCCCGCCATATCTCATATGTAATTTTTTCTTCTTTATAGTATCATCTTCGATCAAATCGAAATCAAGAGAATAGGAGACTATCTCCTAAGTAAGAATTATTCTCAGGTTTCTCAATCAGTCTATGAAGTTCGATCAAATTAAAAGATATCAAATATACCATGCAGTGATAGTGAAGATGCAGATAACTATATAAGATATAAAAAGATTACTCATGATGACATATATAATTTAGATGAGATCTTTTATCTAATTATATCTCCCACTATTTTAGTGAATTTCATAGCCTCAAGTATGAAAAATAAAAAAATCTATCGTCAAATTTTTTAGTGGGGTTGAGATCTCAATTTCTCATAAAAAGCTTTGTGGATATCACAACAAGCTCCTATGAGTTCAAAGATAGGTAACTCTTTACCAATTGCATCTCATGCAACTCTCAACATAACTTTTGCCTCTAAAATATTTATAGCCTTATGGATAGCACAACAAACTATAGTATTTTAGTTGAGTCGTATCTTTCAATCCCATATGATCATATCTGAATAATACTATTCTTATGGATAGCACAACAAAGCAGTACTACCAAAATATGCTATAAGCATCACCAAGTCAGCATCATATCAATTTTTATAGTAAGCAATGTGGATAACACAACAAACTCACTACAGTTTTTAACATATTCTATTGACTTAGTATGAGCTAAAAACTATTAGTATCATTATGCACCAAGACAGTATCATATCAATCTCTACAGTAGGCCTTGTGGATAGCACAATAAATCTACTATGGTTCTTGACATAATACTGGTCTGGCATGAAGAAAGATATGGATATTATTCTTAATACTTCACCATTATGACTTAATATAATTTAAATGAGGGACTTAGGTCTTATGCACATCCAAAACATATACAAATGCATCATATGCAATTATATTTAATTCTAACTACTAGCATGTAAGAGCATATAAAAGAAATTAGATAGTTATAGATTTTTGAATAAAAATTCATCCAAGCCACGGGATGGGATATAGGTCAAATTCTAGGTACATCATAAATTAAACCATCTTATGGTCGATCTAAATATGTCTCTGCTCTTCAAACGACTGATAGTCCAGTCTTTATCTCCATGAAGACTTTCATGAATGCTCCATCTTTATCTGAAAATAGAATGAAATAATTTTTATATATTTTTAAATAATATTTTTTTCTATAATTTTACATCAATATGTAAAAATCCTAATCAACAGTTAAAAATATACAAAAGAAGAGTACAATTAAAAATATAATACATCAGGGGCACCCAGCCCCTATTGCAACTATTGCAGATACATCTATATAATCAATCAATATAGAAGCATTCATGCATACATCCATCACATGGATGTATCCTAATCCATAACCACTCATCATGTACTTTATAATAATTATAAAATATGATAATAATTTTTTTATATTATTTTAATTGTGATATCATTCATGAACATATCAATTGAGATGTTTAAAATATATGGACATAGAACCCCTCTAAGATTTTTGATTCAGATTTAACTCTTGATCTAATTTTAATTTTAAGTCAATCATTTATCATTCTTTTGAGTTAAGTTGATCAATTCTTAAATAGACTCTAATCCAATTAGGTTAGCAAAGATTCGATCAACCATGACTCAAGCCCTAATCAAATTAAGTCAATGACAATTTAATCAATCTTAATTAAACATAATTTCTAATTAAATTAAAACTATGAATCTGATTTAATCTACAATCATAAATCTTAATTATATTAGATCAATGAATTATAGTTAAAACAAATCCATCGGTACAAATCTTAATCTATGTCTGAAGCATTTCTTTCATGATCAAATTTTTTGACCCCACACGTACCTAGAACAACAATCATGATGGAAGACCCATAATGGTGAATGCCCTATTCCATGGTAGCTGGCCCTTAGATCTTAGATGAATGCATCATATACAAGAACCCTAAATCTTAGCAATATACATCACATGTATCATTCCAAGGCTCCGCACATCGCATGCACAAGATTTATAATTTCATAGAAAATCAGATCATAGAATCTAACCTAAACTTATCTCACAAGTCTAAAACCACGGAATCTCATACCCAAGTTCGATCATGGACAAATAACATTTATCCTTAACAAAGGATGTATCTAAAACATCAATTAAATATCATTCAGTAAATCTGATTCCTCCTTCTTAATGCCAAAAATAAATGGTGCGTGGCCTTTTTTTGAGTGGATAAAATGGCATGGAGATGGTTGATTCCAGATGAAACACTTTTAAGTAGATTGGTTAGCCAAACCAGGAAATCAAAAGTTGGAACCTAATCCTATTAGGTCAAGACAACAAGTTTAGGGTTAGCACAAACATCTTTGCACCAAATTCAATTGGAAACTTAGGTTAATCTATGTGTTAGTAATTTAATTAATCCATACAATTTATAATAAATCTAAATAGATTAGATCAAGATCAAATCTTTATTGTATGTGACCCATTGGGTTTCATATCTAGCCAGCAGTGGACTCAAGCTCATGACCTAATCCAATTAGGTCAGTCCAAACACATCAATTAATTAGAATATTTTTTAATTAATTTTTAAATTAAATTTTTTTAATTCTTGTAAGTCCTTAAGTTAAGATTGACGTCTAGCAATGTGTCGTGACTATCCAGAAGATATGAAATTTGATAGAAATACCAAAATTATCCTTTCGTGGTGAGTTACTGTGTAATTCAATTCTTCAATCACACAACATCCCAGACAGGCCATGGGTATGGAATCATATCAAGCTCAAATATCTATCTATATGAATCTCGATATGATGATAATGACTCGATGGATAAACTAATAAAAATATTTTCTACTATTCATCCTTGCTCTTACTAAACACTTTCAGAGTCATCATCCTATGAGATCATATAGGATATTCTCTTCTCTTATAATGAGTGATCAATTCCATATTGATCCTCACAACCTCCATGCATACTTCACTAAATCTAGAATATCCTATACACATCTCAGAGTGGCATGCTAAGAAATAAACCAAAATAAAGATCTATATATACAAGGTACCATGGTGATCTCAGATCAAAGGATCACTTACACTACTTCTACTAGAGAATCATCTGTCGACATACTATAAGGCTCCATCAGATATTCTTCTCATAGATCAGTTCAGTGAACTCATTTTCTAATGAGTACCTATGTCCTTGTATTAGTATTACCACATAAGTGATTGTGAGATCACTCACTCTCTCTATCGAGCATGCATAGGATGTACCAGTCTTACTGGCATCATCGATCTCCAACTCGATTGTTGTGGTCAATCCCCCCATCGTCCAATCGTCGGTGTCGCGCACCTACAAGAAAAGATTCTCACTGACCGGAGATGCCTCCGATGGAGATCCTCCGATGGTCAAGTCAGAGAGGAGACTAGACAACAGTAGAAAAATCAGGGGCTCAGTGGGGGAGAGAGCGAGAGAGAGAGCTCAAGAGCTTAGAGGTGCTTACCCATGCTTGAGAAAGCTCACCAAGACTGTTGTCTTACCCCATTTTATAGTAGAATACGGTATGGTCCTGCCATTAATGGTGCAGACAACTGGAGAGTTGTCAAATCACCGGAGGCTGTCAAATCGACATGGATTGTCAGGTCATTAACCCTTGTCCTTAGCAGGATAATGCCCCATGACGGTCGTAAAGCATGTCTTTGGCAGGAGAACAGCCCATAGCGATTGTACGGTATTTGGACGGGCTGGCCGACTGTATGTCAGTATTCGACTGCCGGGTTGTCGGGTGGTGACTCGGAGACATCGTCGGCTGGTGACTCGGAGACATCGTCGGCTAATCTGGTGCCTTGTGAAAGTCAGACTGCCACCCTCGATAGTGAGTCGGTGATATGGGTTCGGCCGCTCGATCAGTCGAAAACAGTATGGGTCTGTTCGACCGGTATACCTTCGGTCGGATATTGTCGACAGCCATTGTCGGCAGCCATTGTCGGCAGTTATTGTCAGAGTTGTCCGTCGATCCGGTCGGTAGAGTCGGACATTGGTCAGATCGATCCGAGGATAACTCAGCGTACAGGGGTCAGTCGGTATATCCCAACATTGATGATCCTACGATTGAAAATTTTTTAGACTGAAACTATCAAGATTTTAGGTCTCACTGGCATGATCTCATCATGGCCCTAAAATCATTATCCTAATCTATGGAGTTCATCATAATCATAAAATATGATGCAGCAAATGATAAAACATAATACCTCCCAAATAAAATAACTAATGTTATGTAAATAAGTAAAAAAATAACACAGAAAAATCCTATCGCATCACCCATGTGATTGGCTTATAGGGCACTATTCTTTCACGATTGTCAAGTAGAAATTTAGGTGTAGGCTGCCATGACCAAGGGCCTCTTTGTCCTATAGATGGTGGATGTAAGCACCGAGGAAGTCCTGCTTGATGAGAGCTTTTGTCTCCCTCAGCTGGTAGCAGTTCTCGATATTGTGTCCGTAGTCGCGATGGAATTTGCATATTTCTTAGATCTTTATGGGCACTTGGCTTTATCTTTCATGGCCATCTAATGATCTTTCAATTTTTGATCTCCATCCAGATTTATCCTCTAGAGGTGTTGAGAGGTGTATATCTCTCAAACGTCTAAGGACTTTGAGATCGTCAGGAGCTTTCTCCATTTCTTCTAGGCTTCTTGCGGAGCATGTCCAGGTCATCCCTAGCCCTTTCATTTTTATCTTTATTGCTAACTTTTTCCTTCTTCTCCACCATGGCCTCTCTAGTATTGATGTACTTGACTGCCTAGGCCAAGAGCTCAACATAGCCCCCAAAGAGCCTTTTCTCTAAGAAAGAAGCTACACGGCCTCAGCCCTCTTTATAGGCTAATATCGTGATCGAGTGGTTCAGGTTGCAAATCTCTAGAGTAGCTATGTTGAAGCAGATGATGCAATCTTGTTTGAGGGGTTCATCATCTCTCTCTTTGATGGTGAAGAGGGTGTCACATGCCCTCCACTACTTCTTGTTGCTCTTGATGTGAACAGCAAAGAGTTGGTTAGACTCATTGAAAGAGTGGATGGAACTTAACTGAAGCTTGACATACCACATTTGTGCAATCTTCCAAGAGTGGCTAGGAAGGCCCTACACATCACCAAATCGATGGCCCTTGGAGCATAATGAGAGCCTTGTAGCTCACCAGATGATCATAATGATCCATGGTACTATCGCAGGTTTCAAGCTGCGACATCTTGAAACTAGGGGGAATAGGCTCGTCTATGATCCCTATCAAGAATGAGGATCAAGTGGAGAACTTGAGGTCATTCCCTAGGATCGACTAGTGCTGCCACAAGGCCTCGAGATATCGATCCACCTCTTGAAGCTTCCAATCGAGGTTGTCCTATCTTGTGAAAGACTTCTCGGGTCGGTAGGAAAAAAATCTACCGATAGTCGAGTCCTGCAAAGAGGAGGAGGAAGAAGAAAGTAGTGTCCCTACCTCTACTAGGACTTTGTGGGTGAGAGTGACGGCTACAACATGCCTTCTTCAGATTCGATGGTCGAGAATGGTGGCGCTAGAAAGCTTGCTCCAGACTCTGATGGAACAATCGATGTCTGTGAGAAACTTCCTCAAGACTGGAGTGGGAATCACAACTCCACTTCAGGCTCCATGGAGGAGGAAGACCTAGATATATTGGGGCTAGCTGGCACCCAGCATGAGAGTTTGCTGATGCTATGAGACCATCTACTATAGGCCCTACACCACCATAGTCAGTACCTAGATTTACTATAGGAAAAATTGAAACTACTCAATGGTGAACATCGGAGCAGTCTATGCCTTCATGGGATGTAGAGTCCTTTGAGAACTCCAATAGAGTCATTACTCTGTAGGCATATTGAGATAAGTAGTGGAAGGTGCCACTTGAGCCTTCTTGGATCTCATAGTAGATTAGAGTGGATAAATGGTCAGAACCTTAGAATTGGGATCAAGGAGCCTTCCTCTCGCTCCAATTATGTTGCCATCGAGGTTGGTCTAGGTCAATCTGATGGGTTGGAGGATGAGCTGGAGGGCTTGAGGTGGCAATCAAGGGACTTATGTAGCTGGCTAGAGATCTCCAACTCGGTGGCTAGATCTTCATTCTAATACTCGGATCAGCCTATATAGGAAGTCCACTTGCTAGGGGTTTCTCAATGGAGGACCCTCCGAGGCCTAAGTTAGACTACGTTAGTGGAATAGAGGAGATTCTAATTGGGAGAAGATAGAGAGAAAGTGAGAAGCAACAAGGTTAGAGTGAAGGAGAACATGAGTCCGTATGCCCTGAGGTAGAAAGAAAGAGAAGTCTTTACTTCGTTTGAGAAAGACTTAGTGGGATATCTGGAAGAAGAGAGTTCACTTCACTTGGCTTAGCTAGAACTCAATGAATTTTCTAGAAAACCCCTAAGGAGTGGTTGATATTGGCGAGGGTCAAAACCCATCATGATAGGATCTTTGGATATGCGATGTAGACCATTGAGGCTAATCTCCCATACATCCAAAAGATACAATACAATATGGTAAGATTTGGATCTCACGGTTAGAGAGGGCATTTTGCTATTATGGACTAGCAATCGTTGATTGGAGGTAAATTTAGGCATTTTCATGCATATTTGGTATGGCCACATGGTGGAAACTGATTGATCTAGATGAAAGGCTTCATGATCAATTTGTATCAGGCTTTGATTGATTGACAATGCCATATCAGCTGGATCGAATGTGAGGTACATCAAAACCTATCTTCCAAACCATGTTGTATATGCATATTGGTCGACTATCTGCCCCATCACCATCCTTAAATATTATAATATATATTATTTTGATTTGTGGGCCCCTAGTAGAGTTTGATTATGATAACTTATATAGATAACTACAACTAGATAACTTAAATAATGAACATTCATGTTAATTAATAATTATCCTACGATAACTACAACTAGAATAAAAGATATTATTTTTTCATCGTTCATCATACTGAAAAATATTTTATAAAATTTAATTTCTGATTCTACTTTATTAATGCACTTTATATTTTTAAAAATTATTTTACTCTATGAATAATAGTTTGAGTTAGGAATATCATTATTTCTGGCTTATTTTTATTAGTTTCCATTTTAAGGCTTATAGTGCCATTACAAATCTCATATTTTAATTTAAAAAATCTATCTCATGGCTAAATTAATCAAGTAATCAAGTAACAACACTTATCTCTACTGAAACAATAAATCATGAATCTACAATGAACCCATTGCTTGGGCACATATTGTTGTTATTCTTAAAGGCATTCAGTTGAATTGGTTAAATATGAACTATGATGATAAAAAAAAAGTATATAATCTTTTTATTTTTTTTTAAAAAAAATTATAGTCAAACTCCTAAATAAACAATACTTTTGTATCTAGACTATTTATAAAAATGTGGTGTTGAGTAGAGAGGATTTATTTTAGATGGAAAAGATGTTATTTTTGGGTATTAACTTGAAAAGGATAATTTGGTAGAGATTGAAAATAATTCATAGACTAAGATAATTATGTGATTCCTTCCTTATACATATCTCATCTATAAAAATGATGCATAAAAAAACCCCTTTAATATTTACTTGAAATGTATTCTATTTTACAAAATCAATAATCATGATGATCCAGGAGGATTCTTATTTCTCAGACGATGTGGCCCATTCTAGCCACCATATCAGAAAGCTTAATTGCATGTAAAATTTTAGAAGACGATAATTTGATTATATGATGTCTTATTGAAAGAATTTTTTTTTATTTGATATCTTTTCGAGATCTACAACTTTAGAGCAGTCCCAAAAGAACTAAATTGGATCAAAATTTGATCATTTAGGTCTCGAAATGGATCGCTCAAATCGAAACTTCTTTTTTTCGAATTTTAACCAGAGGTTATTTTTCAATTCGTAAAGAATTAAGTAGAATGATATAAGGCAAAGTTGTTAATTATTTTTTCATAATTTTTTAATCTTTTTTTAGAGATCTAATCCTATTTAAATTAAGAAGAGGAGTTCAATTCAAATTATTTAATGGTGGACTTTCTTTTAGAAGATTAAAAAAAAACTTGATCCAAATTATGTAAGATGGATCTCACTATTATAAATATAGACTATGTATGCTAAATTTTAAATGTGGAGAATCAATGAAAGAAAAGATGACTTAGACCCTCTCGGCACTCCTGCTTTCAATCTCCTTATCGCTGCTATGCCACTCACAATGCCACAACTCGCACAAAGTCCCATATGTTTGAGAAAAAACCCCAATTGGAACCTAAGAAACACTCCAATCTCCCCTCAAGTTCTCTCCTTCCCCATGGATCTCTGAAAAGAGAATGAAATGCAAAGAAAAAGAGATGAAAAAGATTCCATTTTCCCTTAAGTTCTCCCCTTCCCCATGGATCTTTGAAAAGAGAATGAAATGCAAAGAAAAAGAAGCAAAAAGGAAAAAAATGATCAATCTTTGTAAGAAAAGGTCTTACCTTTTAATCTTTCCATTTTTCCTTTGTTTTTGTTGATTTTTCCTATGATTTCTCTCAAATTTCCTCTATTTTTTATGTCCTCAAAAGTCTCAATCGGTGGGCGGCCATCAAATGGGGAAGCTTAGACGATGGCTAGGGTTTTTTGCTCGATGTTTATATATAATATTTTACATGGTATAAATATTGTATCGAACAACTTAAAATCAAATGCAAATTATGGCTTATTAGTTAAGGTAGTGGGTTGGCCATCAAAAAAATCTAGATTTAGATCCTCATATCCTCTTATTATTTATATATTTTTATAAAAATTATATATATATATATGAAATTAGATTTGGATAATAGATATCTAAGGGGCAAATCCCAAACTTAAATAGATTTTAATTTTAAATCTCAAACTCTTTCCAGATTCTGTAGGGTACTGCTAAACGAGTTAGGAATGGCAACAGATCGAGTATAGATCGGATTGGTCAATATCCATACCCATCTTGCAACTAAAGTTTTCATACTCATATCCATCTAATATTCGTCTTGGGTTGGATCGGATCGGATCGGCTAGATAAGAAGAGTTGGATCGGATCGGATTTGATCCACAATCAATTTTTTTATAAAATATATATATATGTATTGTTGGGTATAAAGTACCCACGACCGAAGTTCTCAGCGAAATTGACCCTTGCGGGCTCTGTCCACGACGCCAAGGAAGACTCCGCTCGGACTCCTATGGGAGCCGGGCTCCATCCACGACGCCAAGGAAGACTCCGCCCGGACTCCTATGGGAGCCGGGCTCTGTCCACGACGCTAAGGAAGACTCCGCCCGGACTTCTACGGGAGCCGGGCTCCGTCCATGACTTCAAGGGGGACTCCGCCCGGACTCCTACGGGAGCCGGGCTCCACCCACGACTTCAACCGTAAGGACTCCGTCCGGACTCCTATGGGAGCCGGGCTCCGTCGCCAACTTCAACTGTCGGTAAGCCCCGTCCGGACTCCTACGGGAGCCGGACCTCACACCTAACTTTAATTGCAGGAAGGCTCCACCCGGACTCCTACGGAAGTCGGGCTCCACCCACGACTTCAACCGCAAGTACTCCGCCCGGACTCCTACGGGAGCCGGGCTCCGTCGCCAACTTCAACTGCCGGTAAGCCCAGTCCGGACTCCTACGGGAGCCGGACTTCGCACCTAACCTTAATTGCAGGAAGGCTCCGTCCGAACTCCTACGGAAGTCGGGCTCCGTCCACGACGCCAAGGAAGGCTCCGCCCGGATTCCTACGAGAGCCGGACTCCATCCACGATGCCAAGGAAGACTCCGCCCGGACTCCTATGGGAGCCGGGCTCCATCCACGACGCCAAGGAAGGCTCCGCCCGGACTCCTATGGGAGCCGGACTCCGTCCACGATGCCAAGAAAGACTCCGCCCGGACTCCTATGGGAGCCGAGCTCCGTCCACGACGCCAAGGAAGACTCCGCCCGGACTCCTACGGGAGCCGGGCTCCGTCCACGACTCCAAAGGGGACTCCGCCCGGACTCCTACAGGAGCCGGGCTCCACCCACGACTTCAACCGCAAGGACTCCGCCCGGACTCCTACGGGAGCCGGGCTCCGTCGCCAACTTCAACTGCCGGTAAGCCCCGTCCGGACTCCTATGGGAGCCGGACCTCGCACCTAACTTTAATTGCAGGAAGACTCCGCCCGGACTCCTACGGGAGCCGGGCTCCGTTCACGACGCCAAGGGAGACCCCGCCCAAGGGAGACCCCGCCCGGACTCCTACGGGAGCCGGGCTCCGTCCACGACTCTGGCTGCAGGAAGGCCTCGTCCTGACTCCTACGGGAGCCGGACTCCGCCCATGACTTCAATCACAGGTAGACTTCGTCCGGACCCCTACGGGAGCCAGATTCCGCCCACGACTTCAATCACAGGTAAACTTCGTCTGGACTCCTACGGGAACCGGACTTCACCCCCCGACTTCAGTTGCAGGTAGACTTCGTCCGGACTCCTATGGGACTCGGACTTCATCCTTGACTTCGACTGCAGAAAGACTTCATCCGGACTCCTACGGGAGTCGGACTTCGAGCTCCTGTTGCAAGCAACCCACTCCGAGTTACCACTGCAAACGAACTACTTCAAGTTCCTACTCCGAGCGGCCTTGATCGAGACTCCTCGACAAATGATCCCCGTCCGGACTTCTACGGAGACCGGACTCCGATCGAACTTCGACCAACAGGCCTGACCCCCTGGCAGGCCGCAGTAACGGCCACGACTCTGCTCCACTTTCTGCGATGGATTCCATATGGCTCCATCACTCCCTGGCAGGCCGCAGTAACGGCCACGACTCTGCTCCACTTCCTGCGATGGATTCTGCGCGGCTCCATCACTCCCTGGCAGACCGCAATAATGACCACGATCCTGCTCCACTTCCTGCGACGGATACCGCACGGATCCTCCATCCTCTGGTAAGTCGCGACAACAGATGCCGCTCCACTCCCCACAACAGGCTCCACGTGGCATGTCCCGGTGATAGCCACGATTTCACTCCACTACTCTTCGCAACAAACTCCTCCTGACCCCGGACAGCCCACTGCCAGACGGTTTCAGACGTCACCATCAATTTGTTGCCCCCTCCGTTTATAAAAGGAGAACCCCAGATACGTTATTCCATAAGCCCTCATTTTTACCTAAAAACTCTGCTAAAATTTTCGTTTGAGCACTCCATTCTTGTTGAGGCAGAGAACTGACTTGAGCATCGGAGGGTCTTGCCGGAGCAACCCCACCTCTGATTTAGACTTCTTTTGCAGGTCCCGACGGCGACCGCGACTCCCTCGACTCCAGCTTCTCCGGCTCAAGCGGATTTTTGCACCAACAGGATTGGCGCTAGAGGAAGGGCCTGTGTCTTCGCAGCATCCTTGTTCTTAAAAGAGCGCTCAACGGAACCGCCCCCGGACATCTCTTCCGACGTCCCCTCCCCCCTCCTTTCTCCACTTGGTCCTTGCTCGATGCCTCCCCGCAAGGCGTCCACGCAACGGTCCACGGCCTCCACGGCCAGATCTCAGGCTCCGACCTCTCCTCCTGTTTCTCAACCTCCTCCTCCTCCTCCGGCGACAGTGGTCGGTGCGGAGCAGTTTGATCTGCTAGCGCAGCAGGTCAGAGGCCTCACAGAAGCTGTGCAGGCTATGCAGCAGCAGCAGCCGCAGGCATCAGCGCGCCTGGAAAGGGTGTCCCCGGAACACCAGAATCCGACGGCAGGGTGGGCCACTTGGGCCAGCCGTCCCGTCCTTCCTGGGAAAATGAACCCGAGGGTGGAGAGCCCTCAATCGGACCACGACTCCACCCCTGGAAGATCCCTGCCCCCATTCTGCCAGAGGACCCTCGAGACTCGAAGTCGGGAGGATTTCCTAGACTGAAGACTCCAAGAGATGAACCGACGGATCGAAGAACTCCGCCATGCTCCCCCCGCTTATGGTGAGGATATTTGTACTGACCCTCCCTTCTCTCAAATGATCATGCAGGAACCGATCCCGCCAAACTTCAAGCTCCCCCAGTTCGAAAGCTACGACGGGACTTCGGACCCGGTTGACCATCTGGAAGCCTTTCGGACGATGATGCTGCTTCACGGTACTCCCGACACCATTCTACGCCGGGCCTTCCCATCCACCTTGAAGGGAGCGGCGAGAAACTGATACTCGGCTCTGAAATCGGGTAACATCTTTTCCTTCGATCAAATGAGCCACCAATTTGTGGCCCATTTTGTCAGCAGCCGGTGCCCCCGGAAGGGTTCGGAGTCCCTCATCAATATCAAGCAGAGGGAAGGGAGTCCATTCGGGCCTACATCAACCGTTTCAACGTCGTGGCGCTGGAGGTCCGGAACTTGGACCAATCAGTCATAATGGCCGCTCTGAAGGACGGCCTTCAGAAGAATGACCTTTTGTTCTCCCTGGAGAAGAAGTACCCCAGGGATTTTGCTGATTTGTTGGCTCGGGCTGAAGGATATGTCCGAGTGGAAGAAGGGGTAGAGGGAGGAGGGGAAGAGGAAGAAGGGATGGAAAGAAAATCTTAGTTTGTCATCCAGACATAGAATATAATTAGTTTACATAGGATTTTTCTCCCAATAGGATTTTATGCATAATCTTAAAGGATTAAATTCTACATCTTATCATGAATTTTATCCTAAGCTTTTAAATCCTAGACATCTAAATATGTCCTTAATGTTTCAATTTGACTCCAAGAAATCCTGCGTTGATGGAGATTTTTTTTTTTTTTAATGAATATGAGAGTGTAAAGACCACCCAGCTTTATTAAACAAAGGGAGAATGTACAGAGTGAAGTGGAAAAAAAAAAGGCAAAAAAGTGAAAATAAGCAGTGTTTTAGAAGAGCTGCTGCAAATCCAAACAAAAATGAGTTTAGATTAAGCGGAGTAAATCATCAATATCATCTGTATCATCTGTCAGGACTGAAATAACAAGTCTTCTTGTTGGTGAAATAAGGTTGAGCACAAGAGATGGAACAGAGGTGTTGTCTTTGCTACAATTCCAAACAGGTGTTGTGGTTCCTAAAACAAAGTTAAAAAATCTGTTTGATTTGAAATCTGAAGCAACCAATCTCCTTCAATGAGAATGGAAGACGGTAGAAGCAAAAGAGCATCAATTGTTCGGTAATAGATCACAAAGTCTTCCAACTTTATGCTAGATTCTCTCATACTCCAGCAGTAACTTTCCATCACACAAATTGGACCGAGGTTGAAGGGATGAATACGTTCAGAAGCATCGGAGCTAAGGGAGGCATGTTTGTTCAGGAAGATTCTGGTGTTCCTATCCTTCCAGCAGCTCCAAATGATATCTCCAATAAGTATTAAGATCACTATCTGAACAGAGTTGGTAAAATGTCATCACATCCAACCCTAGCAAATTGCTCTCTATGGTTGTTAAAAAAGGGGCATTATAAGAACAGATGGTTGATAGTTTCTATCGAAGTTCGGCACATTACGTAGCCTCCCATTCTCTTTCCGATTAACCAGCTCACAAGTGACGACATATCCAGTGGCGATTTTATCTTTCCAGCAGAACCATGAGAAACACTTCACCATGAATGGCACTTTAATGCTCAATAAGGAAGAGGTAAATCTACACCTCACTCGTTCTAAAAGTTTGAGCACCTCCGAGGGGGTTTCCAGCACCTTCAAAGCAAGTTCAATCTGCTTTCTCCATGCAGGATCTTTTGTGATATATCTCCATTCCCATTTCACCAACAAAGCAATATTTAGTTGATTAATATCCCTGATCCCAAGTCCTCCTTCCTCCTTTTGGAGATATGGTTGTCCAGTTTACCTTGCATAAAATGCCACTTGTTGATGATGTACCGGCCTAAAGAAAAGACCCTCTGAGCTTGGCAATTCTCTTGATGTGTTTATGGAGAATGAAGTCCTTATAAGTCCATTTACATCTCTTCATTCTTTCTCTTGTTCCACAATCTAAACTTTCACTGTTTAATGATCGAACACTTGAAACCAACCAGCATGAACTGGAGCAACTCATCCCTGCCCCAACACGTTGCTTACAAAGCTACTTAATAGACTCCAGCTACCGAGTCTTGCAAAGAATGTAATTTTATCACGGAAACAAAACAATGCTGAACCGAAAATCGGTCAATATCCTGTCGTAAGAAAATCATATCAGGATTTAGCATATCTTCGGCACTTTGCAAGCTCAAGCTTCCCTATTTCTTGATAGGCAGCGTCAGTAACCATCCACTTGATATGATGAAAAAAAAAAGGGAATGTTCTGATGTGCTAGGTTGCCGATATGGTCCAAAATAAAATCATTATATATAAGTTGCATTTTTCTAATACTTAAATGCTATGTACCTAGATTATATCTTTATGAAAGGAGCAACATATAAAGAGATAAAACCATATAAAAAGCTCCGACGACCCAAACATTTTGTCTGCTCCGAATTGTAACGTACACGCAACACAACGCCTCTGAAGTGGGAGTTGCATGCACTCTAGTAAAGCTACAAGCACGGTCACAGCCCATCGCCTCAAGCGGGCACCATAGAAGGAAGACCAAAAAAATATTATATTTCAAAAACCGTACAAAATATTATGCAAAAGAATAAATATCGTAAAATTTAACATGCCAAAATTTTAAATTCACATAGTGCAGATATAATATGGAGACAAATATCACCGTTTATGAAAATTTAAAAAAAAATATTATTCAAAATAATTTGTTTAGAAGAAAGAACGACGGCTGGCAATGACAGAGGAGAACGGCGAACAGCAAAGACAAAAGATAGTGATGGATGATAGGAGTACAGGGGATAGCATATGTCAGAGATCGAGGAGGGCCATAGAAAGGGCAACAGCTGATGGAGATGGAGAAGGGCTTCCATAAATGATTTTGCTTACCATCGCGATTAGGTCGGACGTCAAAAAAATAAAATCAACATGATTGAGTGCCAAGTTTTGGATCCGCTCTCTTCGTTAGGTAATATTAAGCTTCTCGTACTTAAAGTAACAAGTATTCTTGGATGATTGTGCTTGCAAAAGAAGATCCATCATTCTTCCACATGAAAGATACAAGCTAAACCCTATATAATTAGGGTTGTTGGTTGATCGATCCATCTGGACCTCGACCGACCAATGGATTTAGTATCGTCGACAAATGAATCATAAGAAAGATTTTAGATGTCCATTTACTAATAAATCATTGAACGGTAAAAATATTACTTTCAGGGCTCTAATAAGATGTTTATATATTCGATGTCTTAAAATTGAAGGATTGGGATCTAAGAAGGATTGGGTTAGTTTCAACTAAGGATTGATGTTAAAATGCATATGCTGGTATATTCTTGCAAGTAATTTGCTGATAATAATTCTGGGTATGAGTTAAAATTTTTAACTAATAAGCTCTGTTGGAGCAACGCGCACCGGATTGGATCGATCTGGGCTTGTGATCTAATATCTAATTTCTTTGAGACAATTCACCAAACACATTGCAGGCATAAATAAACAAAGACAAAGAATCAAGATTTACGTGGTTTGGCACAAAAGGCCTACATCCACGGGGAGGAAGAGCAATTCCACTATAAATCCGTCCCGAAAAATAGGTACAATATAAGGTATAAAATACCTTTTTCCGAATCCCACAAGAAGGCAACAATATATCGAATAGAAGGCAACCAAGATCCAAAAGGATCAACCAATCTCAGCCTCGGCAATAGATCAAGATAAAAAATAATACCTGATGAAGATACCTTCCTCAACCCTCGGCAAAAAATCAAGATGATACCTCCTTACCAGCCGTAGCAGCACAAAGTATCTGTGAAACCGAGAAGAAGAAGACAGGTAGATCACCACCCGAAGGCCAACAGAAAGAAGCCAGAAAACACCTGCACACGAGGCACAGCCGAGAGATCGGCCAGAGAACAGAACCCGCGCACAAGGCACAGCCGAAAGATCGGCCAGAGAACAGGCCAGCACCGAAGAACAAGCAAGAGAGATCGGCCAGAGATCAGAGCACGCGCACAAGAGAAGACACAGGCCAGAGAACAGATCCCGCGCACAAGAGGCACAGGTGAGAGGTCGACTCACAGGTGAGAGGTCGACCCGAGAACAAAGCCTGTGGACACGAGAAAGCAAGGAAAAATCTCGCACAAGAAGCCCTAGAAATTTCTCCGCGCGCTCTTGCCTCTATTCACCAAGAAAGGATGCCAGGGGCCTCTTTATAAAGGAAGAAAACCTTCTCAAAAAATAGAGTTTCAATCGGTGTAGAATTCCTTGATATCACGGGAAACGGAAAAGGAAATAAGATTTGGAGCCAAATATAACAATCCTCCTCCTTGCGACAAATATTGTACCTTTATATCATATGAAAAAAATTTATAGCCTCCTCCTCACCACAAGCCCCGCAGGGCATTACCAAATATTTATTCCAATCAAGTTCAGGAAATTCCTGAACTTAATTGCAGGGATTGGTTTAGTGAACATGTCAGCTGGATTATGGGCAGTGTATATTTTCTGAAGTCTGACATCACCTTTCTCTACTAGGTCTCTGATGAAATGATATCTGACATCTACATATTTTGTTCGTTCATGATACATCTGGTCTCTGGCAAGGTGCAAAGCACTCTGACTGTCACAATGAATGTCTAAACAATCCTGTTTGAGACTCAAATCCTGTACTAACCCTTTTAACCAAATAGCTTCCTTTGCTGCCTCTGTCAATGCCATATATTCTACTTCAGTGGTAGATAAAGCAACTGTAGACTGCAAAGTAGCCTTCCAACTGACTGCATATCCAGAAAGAGTAAACACATATCCTGTCAAAGATCTTCTCCTGTCCAAGTCACAAGCATAATCTGAATCACAAAATCCTGTAACTATGCAATTACTCTGTGTAGAAAATATCAATCCCAATTTAGAAGTGCCTTTCAGATATCTAAGTATCCATTTCACAGCTGACCAGTGAGCCTTTCCAGGTTTATCCATATATCTGCTCACTACGCTTACTGCCTGTGAAATATCAGGTCGAGTGCAGACCATCGCGTACATGATGCTGCCAACTGCGCTCGCATATGGCACTCTAGACATATATCTCTCCTCATCCTCAGTCTGAGGAGAGTCTCTGGCAGAAAGTCTAAAATGACTGGCAAAGGGGGTAGTGACAGGCTTGACTGTAGACATGCCAAATCTGTCCAAGACTTTTTCAATATAACTATGCTGAGTAAGGAAGAGTCTACCTGACTGTCTGTCACGAATAATCTCCATCCCAAGTATCTTCTTTGCCGGTCCAAGGTCCTTCATATCAAATGCAGTACTGAGCTCGGCTTTCAGTTTCTGGATGATTGTCATATCTTTGGCTGCAATTAGCATATCATCCACATATAATAACAAATAACAAAAGGACCCATCTGAAAGCTGCTGATGATACACACAACTGTCATATGAAGATCTACTGTATCCATGGTCGACCATAAATCTGTCAAATTTGCGGTACCACTGTCTTGGAGACTGCTTGAGACCATATAATGATCTCTTGAGTAGGCATACATGATCTTCTTTATTTGGAACCTCAAAACCAGGTGGTTGTTGCATATAGATCTGTTCCTCTAAATCACCGTGAAGAAAGGCTGTCTTAACATCTAGTTGTTCCAGCTCCAGATTTTGAGAAACAACAAAAGCAAGTAACACCCGGATAGATGAGTGTTTGACTACAGGAGAAAATACCTCCTTGTAATCAATACCCTCTCGTTGACTGTATCCCTTTGCTACCAACCTGGCCTTATATTTTAAGTCTTGGGGAGTGGCTCCTTCTTTTCTTTTAAAGATCCATTTGCAGCCAATTGCCTTTTCACCTTTTGGTAATTTGATTAACTCCCAAATCTGATTCTTTTCTAGAGACTGAAGTTCTTCAACCATAGCCATGGTCCATTCATCAGCTCGTGAACTACTAATGGCCTCCTGAAATGTGGTCGGCTCATCACCAATGGTGTCTGCAACACTCAGAGCATAAAAGACTAACTCAGCACAAGCAGAATCCTCAAAACCATACCTTTGAGGTGCTCTGATCTGACGCTTTGGTCTGTGAGTGGCAATACTCTCAATCTGATCCTGATCTTGTAATGTCACCTCCTCCTGAGTCTGAATCTGTGCATCTGTCTGTTGTTGTTGTGATTTAACAGTCTGATCAATGTCTACAACCTTCCTATCCTGCTGACCCCGATCCTGATCACTTTGAGAAGAATTAGGCTGTAGCTGCCTTGAATCAATGGCTGTCTCATGGAATGTCACATCTCTACTGACTAAAAATCCTTGAGATCCAGGTTCTGTGCACCATAATCTGTAGCCCTTTACCCCATATGCATATCCAATAAATATGCACTTTTTAGCTCGAGGGTTCAACTTCCCATCTTTTACATATGCATAAGCAGGGCACCCAAAGATTCTGAGTTTCGAATAGTCTGCAGGTCTTCCTGTCCACATCTCTTCGGGAGTCTTCATACTTAATGCTGATGCTGGAGATCGGTTCATAACATAGTAGGCTGTGTGAGCGGCCTCTGCCCAAAAATCTCTACTTAACCCTGAACTAGATAGCATAGATCTGACTCTCTCTAATAGTGTCCGGTTCATGCGTTCTGCCACACTATTCTATTGAGGTGTACCCACTGTTGTTCTATGTCTGAGAATGCCTTCTGTCTTGCAAAAGTCATCAAATTCTGTAGAACAAAATTCTAAACCATTATCAGTCCGAAAAGTTTTCACCTTCCTTTCAGTTTGCCTCTCGACCATAGACTTCCACCATTTGAATGTTTCAAATACATCACTCTTATTTTTAATGGTGTATATCCAGACTTTTCGGGAGTAATCATCAATAAAAGTGAGTATATATCTTGATCCACCCTTTGATATAATTGGGGCAGGTCCCCATAGGTCAGAATGAATATAGTCTAATATACCAGTTGTCCTGTGCACGCCTGTAGTGAAGCTGACTCTGTGTTGTTTTCCAAATATGCAGTGCTCACAGAATCCAAGTGCACCAATCTTCTGACCTCTCAGCAGACCACGTCTGCTCAGCTCCTGTAGACCTCTGTCTGAAATGTGTCCTAGTCTCTGGTGCCATAAGTGTGTCAACTGCTCAAGAGAAGATTGTACTGCTGATGCCTGACCAACAACTGTACTGCCATCCAAGTAATAAAGGGTTCCACTTAATTTACCTTTTAATAAAGTTAATACCCCTTTATTGATAGTAATAGATCCTCTACCCCATCTACCCTCATATCCTGCTCTGTCAAAAGCATGTATTGAGAGAAGGTTCTTTTTTAATTTAGGAACATATCTAACATCATCCAATATCATCATGGTATTTGAATTTGATTTAATTTGAATTGTTCCAATACCTTCTATATTACAGATACCATCATCTCCAAGAAGAACAGTACCACCTTCACAAGATCTAAAGGAAGAGAACCATTCCTTGTGAGGTGTCATGTGGAAAGATGCTCCAGAGTCCACTATCCAAGTATCAGTATGACTAACACTGCAGGCAGCTGTGAATACTGCATCATCTGATATACTGCTATGACTTCCTGAAGAAACTGCAATTGATGCTGTATCAGAGATTGTTCCTTTATCCTTTTGTTCCTTTTCCCTTTTAGATTGTAGAAGTCTACACTCAGATTTTCAGTGACCTGGCTTTTTGCAGTAGTGACAAATACCTGGTCTTTTAGGCCTAGACTTTGATCTATTTTTGGACTTACTCCTACCTTGTCCACTCTTTTTCTATTCATCTCTACCTCTAACAACAAGACCTTGAGCTGAAGTCTGAGCCTGATGCTGAAGCTGTACTTTTAATCTAAGTTCATTGGATAACAAAGTAGCTTCTACTTCTTCAAGACTTATTGTTTCTCTTCCATAAAGCATGGTAGTGGTAATATGCTCAAATGACTTGGGCAAAGAGTAAATTAGAATCAAAACCTTATCTTCTTCATCTACATCGACACCAACATTTACTAAATCTAGCAGGAGCTTATTATACTCATCCAAGTGATCTTTAAGTGAAGTTCCTTCTGTCATACGAAATGTGTGTAATTTTCCTCTCAAATATAATCTATTGGTCAGAGATTTTGCCATGTATAAACTGTCTAGTTTTTCCCATACATTTTTGGCTGTGTCTAGTTCCACAACATTACGAAGGACTTTATCACTTAAACCTGAAAACAAGGTTCCTAGGGCTCTCTCGTTAATCTCTTCTTTAACTGCTTCATTATCTCCCGGAATTGAATCTATATCCTTAAGGGCTTTTGCAACACCTTCTTTAACTAACAGATATTTCATCCTTACCTTCCATAGTGAAAAATCTCCCGTGCCATCAAAGACGGCCACTTCATGCCTGACGGTGGTGGAGTGTGAGACAGACACCGGATCATTAGCCATTGAGAAACTTGGTTTCTTGTCACCAGCCATCCAGATGCTCTGATACCAATTGTTGGAGCAACGCGCACCGGATTGGATCGATCTGGGCTTGTGATCTAATATCTAATTTCTTTGAGACAATTCACCAAACACATTGCAGGCATAAATAAACAAAGACAAAGAATCAAGATTTACGTGGTTCGGCACAAAAGGCCTACATCCACGGGGAGGAGGAGCAATTCCACTATAAATCCGTCCCGAAAAATAGGTACAATATAAGGTATAAAATACATTTTTCCGAATCCCACAAGAAGGCAACAATATATCGAATAGAAGGCAACCAAGATCCAAAAGGATCAACCAATCTCAGCCTCGGCAATAGATCAAGATAAAAAACAATACCTGATGAAGATACCTTCCTCAACCCTCGGCAAAAAATCAAGATGATACCTTCTTACCAGTCGTAGCAGCACAAAGTATCTGTGAAACCGAGAAGAAGAAGACAGGTAGATCACCACCCGAAGGCCAACAGAAAGAAGCCAGAAAACACCTGCACACGAGGCACAGCCGAGAGATCGGCCAGAGAACAGAACCCGCGCACAAGGCACAGCCGAGAGATCGGCCAGAGAACAGGCCAGCACCGAAGAACAAGCAAGAGAGATCGGCCAGAGATCAGAGCACGCGCACAAGAGAAGACACAGGCCAGAGAACAGATCCCGCGCACAAGAGGCACAGGTGAGAGGTCGACTCACAGGTGAGAGGTCGACCCGAGAACAAAGCCTGCAGACACGAGAAAGCAAGGAAAAATCTCGCACAAGAAGCCCTAGAAATTTCTCCGCGCGCTCTTGCCTCTATTCACCAAGAAAGGATGCCAGGGGCCTCTTTATAAAGGAAGAAAACCTTTTCAAAAAATAGAGTTTCAATCGACGTAGAATTTCTTGATATCATGGGAAACGAAAAAGAAAATAAGATTTGGAGTCAAATATAACAAGCTCTTAGAGATTTAAATGTGTCATGCATCCCCCCGCCACCCCCACCCATCAGTAAAGGAATGGGTGTATTAATTAGCGCAGGTCGCAAGTGAAGAAACATCGAATCAAAACTTTTCATGCTTACTTTTACATGCATCATGTATGCCTAAAACTAGACTAAACAAGACAATACATCTTGCTCTCCCCCTCTAGAAATCGGAATGTATTCCTCGAGATACTCTGTAGTGAAGGCAAAGAAAATAAATGGGGATCATGCCAACCATGCCTCATCTCATGGAGATATAGAGAATGCTCTTGCATAATATTATAAGGCACTGCTACATTATGAGGACCCATGCAACATGGAAGAAATTATTCCATAATCTAGTTTTTTTTTTTTACACTAAACCATTTCATGCATGTGTTGGCTTTGATGTTGTGTCAACAAAAAAATTATGTTGCGGCATGATTCAGCAGTGTAATGTCATTCATGAACAGGATATAATTTGTTGAAAATAAGGTTAATCATCCTTTCCAGAAAATAAAAGGTTAATCATCATTGCAGAAAAATAAGGACCCCCCTGCAAGCTTCTAGTTAATAATTCATCATAAAATCCCCATGAAGCTTTTATTTTTGGAATAAACTGGCTAGTTAAAAGGGGTAGCAATGAATTTGAACCCCCATTATGGAATTATTTAACTAATTCAACCATCATCTTGTCTCCATTTTAGTCTCAATAACTAGGATATGTTTGGATATTTCTATAGAATTAAGCTAAAAATTCTGTACCGAACGGGCATATTAACCTATGTAGCTTGCATTTTCTTAGGGCCCGTCGAACCAAATTCAAATCTTAACCTTTAAATTATAACAAGAAAAAGATAGGTAAAGATCTCCTTTTTCTTCGTACAAGATTTGGGATGGATGGGGTTGGTTGACACTAAGAAATGCTTAAATCGACAGTCCAATCCATGAATTTTGCAGGATAATCCTATAGGGATAGCCAAATTGACCTTAAGGATTAATGAACATGATAAAAAACATCCATTTATATCCTTCAAAAATTTTTATTATATACTTCAAAAAAAAAATCATCCATTTTGAATTGACAAACAATCATGATGATCATTACCATCCTGATCCATTCACAAACGGATGTTTAAACAATTGATATTCTTTTTGGGCAATAAGAATCTCCAAGAAATATGAGAAGCCGCACCAGATCAAGGGACATCCCAATGCATGTAGGACAATCAATGGGTCTAGTTCTGCTCCGAGCAAAGCGTATTCCAGACCGTGGAACATCATGCTTCAACTTAAAATTATATAGTTAAATATGTTGTATATCTGTATGCCATCCTAGGGCCCATAGATAAATACGGTCCACTAAACACACACTCCAAGTCTTGCCAAAGTCCGAATTGCTAATATATGATTCAACAATCAAATATCACACACAGCACGCCTCAAGTAAGACATGTTTGTTTATTTCTAAATCTATTCAGGCGTGTCCTGCAACAAAAAATAAAAAGGTTATCATAGCTTGACTCTTTGCCTTTACTTTTAGTGGCAGTAAAATCTAAACAATAAGGTCCAACGATTAGACTCATTCTTGGACTCAAACCTCAATTCCTTATAGTAAAGTGGTAGCATTACTAGATCTAGATCTGTTATTCTCTAGCGATAAATTGTGTTTGACGTCTTACCAAAAAAAAAAAGTGTTTGACTGTTATGCTCTCTAGAAAGTTGGTGCTCATGGCAGCCGGATTACAATTTATTATTGTGGATGAAAGCATCTTTAGCAATGTAGCCACCCTTGTGACGTTCCAAAGACAAAGCGTGGAGTAGGTTGGCAACAATTAAAAAAAACAAAAAAAAAAGACGTTCTTTCCTTGTCTAAAACTAGAAGATGTTCTTTCTGCCTCATTCCCATCCTGCCCATTGAGGACGATTCCAATCAGAATCATGCCCTTGACCTCATATCTAATTGGTAACAAATGGTATCGTCCAAACTAAAATTTGGTAGTAATTTAGACTCATACTTGGTCTCGGGTGCATCCTTTCCTTTGGGAGGTTGAAATTATGAAAGGAATACTAATACGTTGCTTCAATTAAGATGTCATCTGTCAAATTTAATAATGTACAGGGTCTGATAATTCATCTATTCCTTGTTAATGGAGATATACAAGACTTTCATTGTAGTATACATTCTACAACATACACGAACTTTGCGCTCCATTATAACATTGATGTACCTTTATTAAAAAAAAACCTGATAATTATTATGGTTCATTAGGGCACTTTACATTTACTAGGATATTTTCTAGACATATTCTATTGTGTTGGTATTTCCCATAAACATTGGAGGGGATCCATGTGAAACCAGTGAAAAGGTTGATCAAAATCCTGAAGAGAAAAAAATCACATCCATATTGCAGTGAGAATAATCATAATCACACGCTAGCTTCTGAGCACACAAATTCCATGGAGAGCTCCTCTTAGGAAAACCTATAGAGCCAATGTAATTACCAGATATGCATGATTTTAAACCAGAGTTGCATGCCAAGTACATTTGAAAACTCTTTTTTTTTTTTTTTTGGCATTTCTACTAGTTTCCTGTGGAGTTAATGAAAAGAAAAGATTGCAGTTGCTACGAGCGTTGGGTGGCCACTACCATTTTTTTTGAGGGTTTGTTTTTTGAAAGAGTAGGATCGGAGGAATCACGATTGGAATTGGATGAAAGTGACACTCAAACTCAAATCATTGAACCTTTCATCCAATTGAACCAACACCCTTTTTTTTAAAGGTTTATTGGCTATCATTTCTTACCTAATTCTAAAACATTCTCTCCACCAACACATATGTTATTAGAAGTTTCTTGGTGGTTATACTAAAGACATTTTTGATTCACGGCCTAACCAAGTTTAGAGAGTCGGGACTATTTTGGGAAGAGTCGTTCTATATTTTGCTGTTTAGAAAAGCATAAAATTTTTATCTTTTTTGTCTCTTTTTTTTGTCGTTCAATATTAAAAATGCGTATTGCCGAGCATGAGCTCCCTTTCTAATCACAAATTCGAAGACCCCCAGCCCATTTTATAAGGGACAAGTTCTGGTTCCACTTTCACCCATGACTTTACTGGCCCACTCTGTTCCCACCAGCCCCAAAAAGGGGTTTGGGTCGTATCTTTCATGCTAGCCATTAGATTGCGCAACGTCCACTTCAAAATATTTGCAAACGGATGCAAGCATGAGTCTTACATACTTTAAAATCTGTGCAGAATACAATTCAATAATTGATAATACTAAAAAAATATTATTTCTTTCATAAAAAATATAATTTAAATCTTTCAGATAACCAATACATGCACTACGTGCACCAATACGACCCCACACTGCGCCAATGATCAAAGCACATACATGCAAGCTAATCACCCAAATGAGTGGAACATGTAAAATTGCACCTCGGTGACTGGCTACTTGCATGGCCAGCTGGTAGATGCAGCCTAAGCAATAATTTCTCCACTAGTCTGCAGATAGTACTAATTATTTGTAACCTAAGGCCAAGCTTTAACTTAAAAGGGCAGCCAATGGGCTTAAAAGCCTTTTTTTTTTTGGTAAGAATAAAAGCCTCCTTTTGAGCCGTCCCCTTTTATACCTTTAGCAATCATAGGAAAACAATTACATGTGCAACAGTGGAGCTGGAAACCTGACAAAATTCTAGAATTATATCTGATCGAGACACTTCTCCACAAGCAAGGCTAGAAATTTAGCAGACCAAAGTTCTTTTGTGAGCCCATTGCCCTCGCTTTCTTGGAATTTACCAAAGGAGGCCAGCTTCTGGCCGTGGACCACAACGTGTTTCCGCGGTCTAGCCAATGGCCAACGAGACCAAGGTTCTCTGACGTTCTTACTTTAATTAGTTTCGGGCCTCTTTATTATCCGTGTCTGAGCGCTCCCGTTCACACTCAAGGAATGCTTCCATGGGTATGTCTGTATGCGAGTTCCGAAATCTTCTGTAAAGGAACGGACAAGAAAGCTTGGCATTTGTTCCGGGAGGGCAATATCAACGGTGGATCCGGAGACCGTATAGGTATTGACATACTAATGTCCTGAGCTTTACTTTGTGGTCGAGAAAGACCCTTTGTGTCCCTTTTCCCACTCCCTTTTCCCACCGCCCCGCCTCGAGAATTCGAACCGCCTTTTATTAAAATCGGGGATTGATAGATGCACGTCTTTCTTTTAAATTATCACTCTCCTAGTTTATAATACTTTTATTCGTAATAAAAGTTGAAGTTAACTTAAAGGATTACCATATGAAAACATTCAAACACGTCATCCATTGATTCTAACATGCAAACCAAATTTTAGACAGGATCTTTAACTGCAGAACTTATGCACCAAATAACCATTCTCATATACATAAATCTCATCAATTTAGTGCTTAACTTTAAAAATAATAATATAAACACATTTCTTAAATTTAAGATATAATGTATCACCTGAAAAATAATTAAAACTGAAAATGACAACAATCATGCGAACGCACTTGTTAGGTGATTTAAACCATTTTTTAAAATCTTTATCGGGTATTTAGCTCTGCCATATTGAGTAATACGATAACACGGCAAATACCTGGTTTTGGAGATGGCGGGGTGATGAGTGCATTTAACGATAATAGGGGTAAATTTATCACTCTCGTGACGCAGAATATAAAACTAATAAATTCGCCAGCACTTCCAGACCTGGCATGCAAAGCTGTTCACAAGGCCTCATCATCCCCATCATAAATGTACAAATGAGTAGTGAATACTCGAGTCAATCTCCACATGCGTATTTGCTATTTATTTAAGACATTTCCCAACCAAGTGCGAAGGCTCAAACTTGGAGTTAGAACTAAGGAAGCCCAAAGCCCTCTTTGGATTCCTCACAAATCTCTCAGGTTCTCACTCCTGATTCCCTTTCTGCTGCCCTGCTTCCGGAAAGCCCCTCAAGAGATTCCCTCCGTCTCACTCCGTGGGCCGCATCACACCTCGTGAGCTCCGTATCCCTTTGTCTTTTACTTCCCTTTCCCTCCTCTCCGCAACCCCCCCCCCCCTTTCTCTCTCTCTTCTGCCCCTTTTTAAGGTTTTAAGGCTTGAAGTCTATTATTCTCAAAAGGACTTCTCAGCGAGCCGCACGCTCCTTGCTTAGTCCCCCAGGAAGGGCTTCAGAGGTACACATACTCGCTCTCTAATACTATTTTTACGATTATTTTTGGTGGCTGGTATATGGATTTTTGATGTTATGGTGACTTTGTTTGAGGGTTTTACCATGTGGCTTGGCACTTAAAATAGGGATGGTACTTATGTTTGAAACTAAAAGGTGGGAGGATTTGTGATAGCTTCAAGAAATTTGAGTTCTTTTATTTTGCTGAAGTGGAGGTCAAAGCTGTGTGTCGTTGGGAAATGCTCTGCCTGAGTTTAGCTTCTATTACGTTTGGGGATGCAACGATTTAAAGTCAGGGAAAGAATGCGAATGCCATACATTGATATGGAGTTCATCAACATCTGAAGGGATCACTAGTGAATTTCTTTTTTCTTTTTCTAAACCATTATCATGCACATTTTTTGATGAAAACTCATCTGGAAATTATCTGGTTGTTCTTCTTTACTGAAAGAACATCAGCAGCAGTTTTTAGGTACTGCATCAATTTTTATCACACATCAATTCCTAGATTGTGACCGATAGTGTGCTGCGTGCGTGAGTGAGAGAGAGGGGAGGAGGGGGGGGGGGGGGGGGAGAGAGAGAGAGAGAGATTATGTTCTTTTTAATAGCTGCTTCCGACTTGTGCTTTTAAGATTATAATGAATACCATTGTATGTAACACAGGCTTCTCTTTCTCTGCCATGCAAGATTCTGCAGTCTCTGTGTTGGTTTAATAGTCAGCTGTCTTTTTTCTTGTGTAAATTAACATTTGTGAAAACCTTGAAATCTATCATTCAACATGTGAATGACATATTTGGAGCTCAAATCCTAGTGGTGGCACATTACTGAGTGGTGGAACATTACCACCACATACCTGCATTTCCAGAGAAATCAGAAATTTTGATGGTTGTTCCTTGAATAGGTGGTTCAGCTGCGCCTGCTGCCTCTCGAGCAGCAAGTTCCTTCTTGCTTATTGTTTGATAAATCTCTGTCAAAATGATCTGGGATGCCTTCTCAACCGCAGAAGCTAATAGTCAGTTGTACTTTTCCTTTTGCAAATAAGCATGCTGTGAAAAACTTTGAATCTGTCATTCAACATGTGAATGACAATTTTGGGGTTCAAACCCTGGTGGTGGTACATTATCACCATATTGATCAAAAGGTGACTGACATTTACAGAAATATTTGTTTCTTCCTCTGCTGTCTTCCTTTTCATTTGAATGACTTGATATGTACTTTAAATCAGATTTTTGTAATAAGTTTTTATTTTCTTGATTTTGATGTACTAGCTCTCCAATAATCTTGATTTTGCAGTTGTTTGATATAATCAGAAGAGCAGAAAGCATTCATTGAACTGTTCCTGTGTCAGATCTCAAATCTGTTCAGCCAGATGTTACCTGAAAAATGGAAAGGAGGAAGTTTGTTGTTGCTTTTCTTTTTGTTCTCAAATGTATCAGGTATTGTATTTTATTTTTACTTTTCAATTTGTTCATAGGAATGAATATCTTAGTCTATAGTTTTGGAGATTTAGGATATATTTTTCATGCATTTAAAGTAACTTTCATTCTCTTGACTGCAAATTAACTTGCAGTATTTGCACTTTGATAATGTCTTTTAAATGAGCATTATAATGTACTTTGGTTAAATAGAGATTGATCTATTTCATAATTTGGTGTTTGGGCCATACCACCTATACTTGGTGGTCACTGTACTGCATCAGTAATGAACCAATACTCGGTAGGAGGTGTACTAAGTGTTGGTACCAACCAATATGTGGTATGGGGTGTACCAAGTGTTGGTACGTATCGACTTGTACCGACATTATACCAGCATAATACTGATATGGTGACTGAAAATGCTACTGCAAACCATGTTTTATTTTCTTGGTACAAGAACCAATGCCTATTTAGATTAAAATTATAATGTTGTTATTTCAGCACTAGTTTAGGTCATTTTTTTGTCCTTGTTTAGCTATGGCATTTACTATTACCATGTGATTATATGTTTCGGTAGATATTTCTGCTAATACTCTGATAGGAAAATAATTTTTTCACCTAGGTTTTAAGTCCTGGCAGGACAGGGGGTGTTCGGCCGTTTTGGTCCATTTCTGTGAGAAAACAAGACCAAGATGGGGTTGGGACTCCAAAACTTATCTATGTAGGTAAAGAAGAAAAAAAGAAAATAAAGGAAGGAAAGATGAAGTAAAAGAAAACTGAAAGGAAAGAAGAAGAAATAAGAAAGAAGCAAAGGAAGGAAGGAAGGAAGAAAAAGAATGAAAGCAAGGAAAGAAGGAAGAAAGGAAAAGGAAAGAAAGAGAGAAGCAAAGGAAGGCATAAGAAAAAGAAAGAAAAAGAAAGAAATAGAAAGAGGAAAGAAAGGAAGGTAAGGGAAAAAAATTGAAGAAAGAAGGAAGAAAGAAAAGCAAGAAGAAAAAGAAAGAAAGAAAAATAAAGGAAAGGAAGGTAAAGAAGAAGGGGAGAGAGATGGAGGGTATCTATGGGATTCTTGATCGGGATTGCCATTGGGATAGGGTAGATAGTGGGGTGTTCTTTGTATGGAGAAATCAGGACACCCTTATCCCACGAGATTTAAAACGTTGGTTTTCACTGAGATTGTCTAACCTATCCATTGAGTTCTTTGGGTGGTCATTCCTAGAAGAAGCTACTTCCTTGAGTATTAGTCTGCCTTTTGAAAAATTTTGATCGTATTTGTTCTTCTTAGTTTTGTCTTGTTATTCAGTTCCTAGAAGAACTTATTTTACTCTTTTATTGTTTTGTTTTTTCAATAGCATTTTCCTATTTACCTGGTTCCTTTTTCTTCCATTTTCTGCATGTATTTGTATTGATGATTCTGCGAAACATTTTAGGTGTATATGTTGGGATTACTATAGGCACAGATATGTCCAACTTGCCATCAGCATCAGATATAGTATCAATTCTTAAAGCTCAGCGCATCAAACATGTACGGTTGTTTGATACGGACCATCAAATGCTGAATGCTCTTGCAAATACTGGAATAGAGGTTATGGTTGGGGTTCCCAATGATCAATTACTAAGTATTGGACAATCACGAACGGTGGCAGCTGATTGGATCAACAAAAACGTTGCTGCCTTTGTTCCAGCGACCAACATTACTTATATTGCTGTTGGCAATGAGGTCCTCTCCACCATCCCAAATGCTTCTTTTGTTCTTGTCCCAGCAATGAAATTCCTCCAGTCTGCTCTTGTGGCTGCAAACCTTAATTTCCTGGTGAAAGTTTCAAGCCCCCAATCCATGGATGTCATGCCAAAATCATTTCCCCCCTTCACAGCCACCTTCAATTCAACATGGAACTCAGTAATGTATGAGTATCTCCAGTTCTTGAAGAATACAGGATCTTCCTTCATGCTAAATGCGCAGCCATACTATGGTTACACCAAAGGACATGGTATCTTCCCAATAGACTATGCGCTATTCCGGGCATTCAATCCGAACAATCAGATCGTGGATCCCAATACAAATTTCTACTACACCAATATGTTTGATGCAATGGTTGATGCTGCTTATTACTCCATGGAAGCACTCAAATTTTCTGACATTCCTGTTATTGTGACGGCAACTGGGTGGCCATGGCTTGGTGGGTCAAATGAGCCTGATGCTACTGTTGACAACGCATTGGCCTACAATAGCAATCTGATCCGCCATGTGCTAAATGGTTCCGGAACACCAAGTCGACCAAACGCACCAGTTAACACATATATCCATGAGTTGTTTAATGAGGACCTCCGGCCCGGGCCTATTTCTGAGAAGAGCTGGGGTGTATTCTTTCCAAATGGGACTACTGTATATTCTTTGAGATTTGAGCATTTATCTGACCCAAATGCAGATTCAGCAGGGTTGGTTGGAGTGTTCTGTATAGCAAATTCTAGTGCGGACGTCAATGAATTGAAGAAAGGTTTGGACTGGGCTTGTGGGGCTGGTTCAGCAAACTGTAGTGCTATCCAGCCAGGGCAGCCATGCTATGAATCTGATAATCTTGTAGTCGTTGCTTCCTATGCTTACAATGATTATTACCATAGAACGCAGGCAAATGGCGGGACCTGCAATTTTAACAACACAGCCATGATTACCACCACAGATCCCAGTAAGTTTTTGCATACTTTCTTGCAACTTTAACAACAGAGCCATTGCTTCTTAATGTAACAAAGCTTGCATATGGATATCTGCTATGCTGGCATCTTTATCTTGCTCTTTGTCTTGCTCATGGATGAGAATCGGGAAAAGCCATCCTCTCGGTTCTTCGGTTCATGTCAATCAGCCATCATACATTAATTTAACCAACAAGCTGTAGCTGCCACTGCTTTGCTTCTATTATCACCTATTCACCAGCAGTCCCTTCTGCATCACTCATGATGTTATTGTTATCATTACCCTCTCTCTCTTCACATGCTGCCTTCTTTCTTTGCTTGTCACGTCTCCTCCTCCTCCATGGGCATCCTTCTGGCATTGCTTCTTGTTATGCCGAGGATCTAGATCAAAGGTTATTAGAGCAAACTGAGAACACATACAAGGGACAGATTTACTTTGTTCAGCTTATGGCTTATATCTGTTGGCGGAGATGATTGAAGAAAGCCAACTAACATCAGAGAGTAGAAAGATGAGGGGAAAACCTAATGCAAAGCCCTCAATCTCGTCAGCATTCAAAACCCCAGTAACAAAGGTACTGTCTCAACACCCTAGGATGGGTGCAAATATACATATACAGACACCTCTGGCCCTCACAGTGGGCCTCAGCTACTGGCCTAGTGCTGAAGGAGAGGCCCTTTACTGGCATATCTTCTAAATACAAGACACCATAACACCTCTAGACCATTACAATCTATTCATAGTTCCCCTGTCATCTTTTTCATTTGTTGTCCATCATCATCTGTTCTTGCCCCAATGCCCCTCCATCATCTTCATGATCCGTCTTCCAACCATTCCTCTATCCTATCACATCTTTAAGTGAGGTTGCAGGGAAGATGATGGATGGCTTTATGGAGCTTGGATTAGGGTGACAGTTGACTGGGTGGTATGATATTATGGGGTGGTGCTGGCTCCATTGTTGTTGTTGAAGCGGGATCCTGTTACATTTAGGGGTTCAAATATCTTTAGTTTAAGAAAAAGATGGGAATCATGACAATAATGACATGCTGATTCTGGATAAGGGTCCTATTCATATCTTTCTTTTCACAGCTTTCATGTGGTTTTTGGATGATGACATCGACACTTCCCTTCTCCATCGATTCCCTTGTAGCTGTTGGCTTGAGATTACTAAACTTCTTCTTTTGTAGAGGTGCTATTTGTAGGAACAATAGTTTGGTTCCTTGATTATGTGATTTGAAAGTTGGTGTGGAATCTGCAATATATGAGCCTTCGATAAGTCTTAAGGTGATTGACATGTAGAGTTAATACTGCCTTGTTCATCAGGGACCTTACGTATGATGAAAACATAAAACATCAAGGAATTGATTCTGTTTAGTTGACCACTGTTGGTTAGCAATATTATAGAGGTTTCGTAAATGAGACAGCAATGGAAGGGAAATTGCCTGTCTTTTTTGTTATAAATTTCATAGATATAAACTTCTACTTCTTTTTTAGTGTTCTAAAAACACTAATGTTGGCCATGTCTTTCCTGTTGGGGGCGCTTTTAGGTCATGGATCGTGCATCTTTGCAGGAAGGTGAGTTGTGATTCAAAGATTGTTTAAGCTTAATCATCTTATTCATAGAGATTATTTTGGTTCCATATAGATGACAATTTGATCCCAATTGCAGCTCAGGATCAAACAACACGAGTGGTGATGTGGCTTTTGCACCCGTGAGCCCTAGCAGTGGTGCTACAACACTGCAAATTCTGTGTGTTACCTATCTCATTTCAATAATATTGTTTTTTTTGGTTTGACTTGTAATATTTCTACGCGACAACCAAGTTTTGCAGAGAAATCAAAAATTGGTTATCTCCCCCATGTAATGATGAGTTTGTAGAGTCTGATTGTTTGCGGTTAGCCTCAGTTGGATAGTTATTTTTCTCTTTAGTATTTGTTGGTCTTGAAAATTTTTAATCTGGTTTGACTTGTAAAACAGGTAAGGTCACCTATCTCAATGAAACTATGAATAGCCAAATAGGTTGTGCAGTGTGGATGGTAGTCTTCCTAGTCTGACCCTAAATTTCTGCTGACCAGTTATATTTTCCTTGATGTAATAGTTTGGTGCTCTTTATTAAATTTGTATAATTTTTGTTTATTGCCTTTTTTTTTTTTGAAAAGAACCATGTAACTGTTCAGATCATATTTTGCATTTTCAAGCTTCCCCATTTTTCAGAACCAAAATCTTGTTCCGCTTTTGTCCCAGTCATTGCTTTTTTGCTTTTTCTTTTAAATATAGAAAAAGGAATATCAAAAATTGTTAAGTTCCTATTTAACAATAATTTTGAAGGCAAATCCAAACATTTGAATTTTTCTTTCGAAGGCCCAATATACACTAGGGTGACTGAAATCAGAAAACTGTTATTCCCCCATTTTGGTTGATTTTGCTCCCAGTAAATGCTGGGTGTTACTTTGTCTTGTCAATTTTTGACATTAATTTAGTTGTTTGTCCTGTTATTGGATTCCATCCCTAATGTTTTTAAAGTTTCAGTCCTCCTTCATAGTAAAGAAGCCTGTCTCTTCCTCTCTCTCTCTCTCCCTCTTTTTTTTTTTTTTTGGTGGCTTACTAACCTTTAAAACAAAGGTTCTCAGTAAGTATCTTGCAGAGCCGTTTGCTTATGGAAGGTCTTTCTTATACAATGAAGAAATGTTGACCGGAATTCTGAACCTGAATCTATACCAACCGTTTGAATACATGTAAAAGGCCCTGGTTTTGCATGTGGAGTAATTTTAGCTCTGCGAGGTCTTTTGTAAGATCACCAACAATGTCACTAACTCTGTTACTGATATCATGATAGGAACCATCACGGTGAAGCTGGGAGAGCCACCTGGTGGCCAGTGTGCTCCTTTGTCTTCTGTTTTTAGGTTACACGTGCAGAGGATCTTCAGGCCTTAACTGCTCCAGGCTTAAACAAAAACTTGATTAAAATAACTAATGCAGCTTGAATGAATTCTTTTTAATTAGTGACAGCTGCTGACTGACTTTGCTTTCCACTTGTTAGATTTCGTGTCCATATGTCAAGTGCCAGCTTACACTAATGTCCTCTGGCCTTGTCAGGTGAAACCAGAAGACACTTAGAATTTGTCTTAGAAAGATTTTTACTCATCACAGCCTGCTCTCGACCATCTGATCATTTTGCAGTGGTTAGTGAGCACATTTATAAGAGTCAAAGCATGGTAGCTATTTACTTGTTTGAATTTTCAACAGAGTGAATGATATAATTCATCTTCAGCAGAATCAAAGCATATGTTTTTTTTTTTTTTTTTGGGGTGAAAAGATTAGGTCCATTTGCCGTTTGAGTCTCATGGGTTTGGCCGAAGGTCTAACTTTTCATCACCTTGGCCCTGAAAGATAGTAAACATGCTAAGAAATTGGTTCAACTGGCTTTTCCTAATTTGAGTGATTGCACATCATAATTTCTTATCTACCGTGTTTAGACTGGTAATCCAGAAGACCCCTGGTGGCCTAGCCATGCCATTGCCATTGGCATATGGTTGATTAACCTTCCAGGTGGCATACCCATGGGCTGAATCACCTTCCACCCATGTCTAGCATGCAGCTCCACCGTTTCAATGTTATGTACTAACCATTGAGACTTGAACGTCGGCTCTGGACGCAGCTTACTGTTTCAACAGTATCCTTTTGTTCACATTGAAATCTATGCTGCCACTTATATGACAGGTGAGATTTGCAGCCTGACAGGCTGACATGCACCAGTATCAGTAAGAGAAAACAAGATGAATGTGTTTTCTTGTTCAGTGGAAATGAAAGAATAATTTAGATGGCCATGAATCACTGTTTTGGTTAAAGATTGGTTGTCATTATATTTGCAACCCAATAAATAATCTTCCAGTTTCATTTGGTTCATTTATCATTCTTCTTTCCCTTGTATAGACCAAGACATGGAACGCGTGGCTGAAGAAAGAAGACGTGCAGTTGTCCAAGTAGTATGGTAGAGACATCAGATTCAGAGCATATGTAAGATAAGGAACCTTTTCTAATGCCAAGATGAATAGAGAATTATTTGTGCTACCAAATACCATGACGAATGTTTGTGAGAAACTTTTCAATCAAATTTTGACCAGACCCGTCAAGTGACGTGCTGGAGCTACATTCGAACTGGTCCCGTCAATGCAATTGCCGAGATTAGCTGAAGATACATTGCACCCTATGACGTCTCTTGATTGGAGACCAGCTATTATCAAGCTAGTCTCGTCAAGACGGCCGGCACTTGTTCAATCGAACATTTACATATCTTACATTACGAGCCTAACATTTATTATAGTTGTCCAAAGTCCCTTCCTTCTGTTCTAACGCTAGTTTGGGTTCTCAACTCGATATGGAGTGGGTTCAAATTTTCAAAGAGGCAGCGGGGAGTGGTGAGGAAGCGATGTGTTCTTCCGCGAGCCTCCCGAGCTCCGGCGGTGGAGTTCCGCGGTGGCCGTCGAAGACGTCAGTGACGTCGTCGGGGAAGAGGACCCGGAAGGAGATGCTGGAGCTCAACCCCAACCCCCCTGCCGACTGCTTTCCCGCCCCAAGGGTGACAACCTCTACCAGTGCATCTCCACCATCATTTGCCCTCAAATAGCTAACTAGTCACGATGTATATGCTGCTATTATTTTTTAGTCTTTGATCTTTGATTTTGGAATACATGCGTACCATCCTGAAAGTATGCTTAAGTTATATGGAGAGTCTCGGATTTGGACATTCTCTTCTTGGAAACACTGTGCTTCATCTTTGCAGATAACCCGCTGGTATCAAGCATTGCTCGTTTTTGTTCGACAGATAGAGCTAAACATGATGAAATTGCTGCTGAGTGGACTATGCGTTTTTCCGGATAAAGTTTTTAGCTTCCAGATAACCAGAAAGCTAATGAACAGAAATTGGTGAAGTTTACAATTATAGAAATAAAATTTCCTGCAATAGTTTGAGAAGCTAGCTACTGCCCTCCTGATGATCATTACATCATATATCTGTGATAAGCAACTGAACTAATTTGTTCCCCTGTTACTTCAGTTAAGAGCTCTGTCGTTTTGCATGACTTATGTGTAAGAGAATCAAAGAACAATGTCTATCTGCCATTAGGATGTATCAGAATGGCCTTGTTTTTGTTGTGAACTTGCTCCTTTGATGAGTGAAGCATTCTATAAGTGGCATACAGACTTCTAAAATGTGCTTAGATTATTTGAGTTGAACATCATTTGGGGCTCTAAACATCTACACTTCGCCTAAGAGTGGCTTCTAAATAGTCTCGTCATCAAATATGTTTTTAATATTAAAGAATGATAGAAGTCCATTGTTAGGTACCCATGGTCCTTATCGGAAATCTAAAAGTTTATTGATTGCAATACTGGTAAATGGACATCTAATGGTCAAGAATTCAAACATATATTTGGTGCAAAGGCACCTGGCTACTTCAGCTATTTGAACTAGCTCGTCTCTGAGAATTATGACTGTCATAATGGTATTTGTTGATGTCTTGAACACTTGACTGTCTACAAATTGAAACAGTTTCTAAACTTTGTTATTGGAAGACCGTCTTTTCCACCAGAAAAAAGGAAATACCAGTCACATGCATAATAAATCAACTAGCATCATAAAACATTTATATCTTTTTTCTAACCAGAGCAATGAAAAAATTGCTCTAAGTTCTCTTGTCATGGGTATCGGTAATGGTTTCCTTGATAGAATACAAAGAGTTTTCACATTTTCTCGTCACCTTTGATTGGCGCAGTTGTCCTATGCGATCCATCCAAGGTGATATTCTTAGCCTTGCAAGATGGACAGTTGGCTGGTATCATTACATTTGATTGGAAAACCTCAAATGTATGAGGTTTCTTGAAACATCAGTAATGAATTTTCAGATTCAAGATTGTGTTTTGAGTCTCCATTTGTATTTGAATGGTAAAGTAGAGACAAAACAAAGACCCCAGTGTCATGGTGAAAGTAAGATGTGACAATAACTTAATTTTTGGGTGAAATAGATCTTAATGTTGTTGAAAAGGTATGGACGGCTGGACCTCAAATTATTGATGGTGACAATAACTTGTTTTATTGGTAAACCGACAATGGTTGTTGTTGGCCTTTAATTAGATTCTAAATTTCGTGTTGCTACCATAGGCTCACCTTCTTAGGGGTCCATATTTAAGATATTGTCATATCAGTCAGTTATCTTCTATGCTGCTAAGTTTGTTCTCATATATTTCTTCAGGTATTAATTGAAAACAGGGGGATGAATTCTATATCCTTAGCACCACTATAAGCATTGTAGCACAATATATGGGAGCAAGGCTGTGAGTATGAGCATAGGAATATGAGGAATTGCATGGAATCAATTCTGTGTGGAAAATTCGGTTTATATAGTAACTGCCATCAGATGAACAGAAACCATTAAAATGTTGATCTACATATAGAGAAGGATTGGTATGTTAAATTTTTCAGAGAAAAATTTGCACACAAGAGTGGTCGATTTATTTCTCAGATGATTGAATGTTTCATGGCTAACCAATTGCTAGTATTATTCCTGAAAACTAAGTTATTCACTGATTGCTTAAAATATACTTATTTCATGACTCATTTTTTAAATATGGTGGACTTACTGATAAGATACGCATGAATTTTTGTTGTTTTCATTATGTCTTCCATGCTTGATGTTTTTGCCCTTTGATCCATTTTCTATTCCCACCCTTACTCTTCTTTCTATCTTTCTTTCTTTTGTTTCTTTTTTGGGTCCCCAAACTTTGACTACTTTGTGCATGTACCCAAATTTCAAATCCCTCCTGCCTAATTATTCAGGAATACCAACCTCATACAAATGACTAGATGAAACTGTAGGCGAAGGCGAATCAAATGCTTGAAGCCTATACTGTGATAAATGACTTGATAAAATTCTTAGTGGAACAAATGGTTCAAGTGTAAACTTAATACTTCTCATGCACCAAATTATGTCCCATCAGTCTCTAGGATACTTCAATCTCACCCTTAATTCAAACCAACAGCCATTAAAGAGATGCTGATCTTTCAATTAACTTGACCATGGAAACTGACACTCTACCTTTAATGAAGTAACCTGCCCCTCCTTACCTAAGCATAAGTTACACATAAAGAAGTCCATAAAACCTCCCCTCTTGAAGGAGGAAATCACCATATACTCTGGTAGTCTTCTTGACTCAACAATAATGGCGACTGAATGTGAACCAACCAAGCAACGTCGATACGACCTGAGCATGTCCCGAAGAACAAGAAAGCCGCCCACAACGACAAGCACCACCAAAAGCTCTCAGGATGAAGATGAGGACCTGCAGAAGAAGAGCAACAATGGCTTCCATCATGTTTCCTTGAAGGAGTTAATGAAAGAGAGCAATGGAGAGAAGGCTGAGAGTAGAACTGGTCAGGGTAATGGTGATGGTATGAAGCTCATGGAAACAGCGGCAGAGAAGAACCTCCCTATTGTCAGAAAGCAAGGTGAGGGTATCGAAGGAGTGAAGATGGCTGGATTGGTGAGTCGATATGCGAAGGTGTTGAACCACTTGATCAAGGTGAAGCGTAGCTCAAAGAAGAAAAATGTGGTCCAGTTCTTGATGTAGTACATCTCCAATGCCTGGTGCCTTTTATGATTTATATCCTGCTATATCCATGATCACGATTATATGGGTGATGAATGCTTGGTATTTCAAAAGAGTTATAGATAGCTCTTTTTTTAAGTATTAGTCTTGTTGCTTTCATCTCGTTTTTGCCATGGATATGAGCTTCAGGTTAGGCTCCTGATCGAGTACAAATCTAATGGAAGAAGCAAGCTTGGCAGCATGTTTTTGTGATTTGAGTTTCCAACTTGTACCGGATCTATTTAAATTAAAAAATCTCCAACTTGTACCTGATCTATTTGAATTAAAAAAAAAAACCTTAACTTAATAAAGGTCTGGTCATGTTACAAACTCATTTGTTTGTTTTAGTTGATTTCATTTTAAATCTGATTTAAATTGATCTATGGATATGATCGTATTCTGCCATCTGCAAAGGTTGGTCGCTGGCCTCAGCTCAACGGCCCCTTCTAGTTGGTAGTTGGCACTTGAGATTCTCTTACTACCATTCGTCTAAAGACAACAAACAAAAGAATGATTGGTTTATCGATAGATGCAACGCATGCAAATCGCATGTGGATGGAATTTATAAACTATTTTATTTATAATAAATCAAGATAAGATCATGATAATTATAATAATCAAAACTTTATCCAACATTTTAGTACGAGTATTATAAGTGAAATTATGAGCCAGACAAACAATACAAATCATACTGTTACCATTAAGCTGTATAAGAGACTTTTCAACCAATCATTGCCGCATTATTCAAATTTCAAGCCTCATTCGCAGCCAAATCATTTTCAAATGTCAAAATTATTACTACAATACGGATCTAATTATATCCAATTATTATAGACATTGAGGACCCACCAAGATGCAAGAGGTCTAATGCGTATCAATTTAAAACTAGATTAAATACATGATAGTCATACTCCAAGCATCATCAGCTGCACATCACATCATCTTTTTAAAAACAAACATTTTATCAGTGATTCGGTGCTGGTGCTCATCTGCTTGTATGATTGGTACTTAGCATTGTAATTAGCACTTTGCACATTTCTCAAAATGTAAAACGGTCCCATTAAACAGGATAAATTTTGGACCCAAATCCAAAACCAGTCCACATTTCACGTGCTCCTCCAAGAAGAAACTTTAACGGCCAAGGCCCAGCCAACAGATTCAAAGAAAAAAATTTAAATAGAATTGAAATGAGATCAAATATAAATTGGATGCTAATATATCAATATCAATATTTATTTTATTTGATAAATATAGATAGTGCAAGTATGAATATTAGTTATAAAAATTTTTATTTATATTTATTTTAAAAAGATATGAACATAAGTAAAATGTTAAAATTATACAATATAAATTGAATAATTAAATTTTATAATTATTAAAACAAAATTATTACTAAATAGATAATAAATAAAATTAATAGGATATTAAAATTATTTTATATATATTTTAAAAAGTTATAAATATAATATAAAATTAAATAGAATTATAAATAAGATGTTCATGTTTACTCGTATTTATACATTTTTTTTATTTTTTTAATCATACATGGATATGAATATTAATTGAAAGTACAGGCTTTTATTTATATCCGGGTTATTTTAGATATAAAAATGAATCAGACGGCCCACTACCCCCAATCAAAAAATTAGAAAAAAGGGCGGACCATCCCCAACCACCCACTTTCGCATCTCCTCACTGGCTCCCCCACCAACCCTTCTCCCTCCCCCGAACGTCTACCGTCAAACATTAGAATCACTTTAAAACCGCCAAGAATGAGAGAGGGGAAAGAAAAGAAAGAAACGGACTGAGAGGAGCGGCGGAGGCCATGGCGAAAGGGAGCGTGTGGGAGATCGGCGTGGAGGACGTCGAGGGGGCCGGGCTGTCACCGCTCGAGGCGCAGGCCTTCCACGCGGCGCTTCGGCGGGCGACGGAGGCTCATCCGCGGAAGAGCGCCGAGGCGGAAATATGGCGGGCAGTGGCGGAGGGAGGTGTGCTGCGGCCGGACCACCCGCACGCCCTTCACCAGCTCGTCTACTACTCGATATACGCGACCTGGGACACCGCCACCAGGGGCCCACCACCTTATTGGTTCCCATCCCCGTAAGGCCACTGACATCGATCACAAATCCTCTGCCACACACGCACACAAACTGTTGTTTGGTATCGAAAGCTATCCTAACCGATCTTACTTATTATAACTAGCTTGTATTTTTCTCATTCAAACGAATCTGATTCATATTTCTTCCGACTCGGCTCGCCCGAACTAGATTTACATTACTTTTGGACTAGAAATTATAGACTCGAGTAATATTATGTTGGTTCGCTCTAAATCGGTTGGGGTTGCACTGAAATTGGGTGTTTAGTAAACAAACTGGGCACAGACTATGTGACCAAAATTGCTTGAATTATGCTGTTAGTGATTATTGTGCCTCTTTGAAATATTTTCAAGAATGTAGATTCCCTTGGGCGTTACCTTTTTTCCCCCTATTTTCAGAAACAGAAAAAAAAGGAAAAATCCATTTCTATTTTTAATTTTTATAAATATATTAGGTATAATCAATTATTTTTTAAAATATAAAGGTGATGATGGTGGGTGAGATGATGGCACTAATCGCGGCTGAGGTGTCGGTGGTGATGGTTGTGCGTGTTGGGTGGATGTCTGGTCAGGACACCACCTCCCAAGATCTTTTCAGTACCACGCGATGCAGCAGGAAGAAAGAAGAAACAAAACAAAAGAAAAATAATCAAAATACGTGGATCAGCCACAAAAAGGCTCGTCTCTACGGGACATGCAAACTTCACTATGAAAAAGAAAATTTTACAAGAGGAGACCTCACTCTCAACCCTTGTACACCCAATTCTCTCTCACCTGAAGTTCCCCTCACAAAAGCTCTCTCTCTCTTAGAAGACCCCCTGAACCCCTGAAGTGCCTGGCGACCGCTGTCCAGGAGCCTCCTGCTCCTTCTCTCTCAGCGCTTCCGCCTCTCTCTTCTCTTGGGTTCCGTACGGGCTTCGTACGGCGCGAAAACCCGATCCACCACCTTTACTGTTCGTCCACAGGCCTTTTAAAGGGTTAAAACAGGGCTTAAACCTAATTAGATTAGGTTTAAGAGTCCTAAACAAGCTAAATCAACCTCCTGAACCGTCGAATCGTCACCGGAAACTCTTTGAGCCGTCCGATCGCGATCGGTCCAAGGAATAGTGCCGTGGACCGCGTGAAACGCGTGGGAAACGTCCACGAGGTCCACAGACCCAGTCGTGGACCATTCGGTCCACGGTGGACCGGTGCAAAGGGCCAGCAGGGCCGGCCCGCTCCCGCGCGCGGACCTGCGCCCGGCCAGGTTGGGTCGCACGCCCGCTTGGGTTGCGCGTCCTGCGCGGGCCTGGGTCGCGCGTCCCGTGCGCCGCCGCCTGCGGCCGCGCCGCTGCCGCCCGCCGCCGGTCGCCGGCAGTCCTCCGCCACCTCGAATCTCGTGCCGACTTCAAAAGCTCGTATCTCCTCCATTCGAGCTCCGTTTCAGGTGATATTGGTCTCGTTGAACTTCGTTTTTCGCTGCGAACCTCGCTGTGGGCTCAATGTGGGCTGAATCTCGAGGCATCAAATCCTAACAATCTCTACCTCGACTCGATATTTGACCTCCTCCAAACTCCGAAAGCTTCTGGATCTCCTCGCCCCCATGCTCTGGGGCAATCACCTGCTGATCATGGATGGGCAAACATGCGAGTCGAGCCAGGTTGCTCGATCCCATCTCCGTCGTATGTTGTGCTCCTCCTGACCTGAGACCTGCTCGGGGCATCGTCCTGCGGCAATAGGAATCTCACCTTGCGACGTCGCCTCTCGTCCTCCCGAGTCTCCTGTCTCGTGCCCGATCTGCCTCCTGGAGCTCCACCTCGCTCTGGGCTCCACCTGGCTCCCGAAGCTCCACCTCGCACTAGGCTCCCTGCCAGGTAATAATGTCTTCTGCTCCCCTTCTTCCCCTCCAGCACAATCCTATCGCCGCGTAACACCCTCAGAATTCCTCCATCAGCTACCGTCCTGTAGCCTCTCGAATCCAGTCTGCTAAATGAGATAAGATTCCGTCTGAAATCGGGTATGTATCGGACCTCCCCCAATCTCCTCACTGCACCGTCATGTGTCCTCCAGCTGACCGTCCCAATGCCTCTGATTACACAGCTCGATCCATCCGGCAGATATACAGTGCCCTCACTGTTCTCCAGGGAGTCAAACTGCTCCTCTCTGCAACATACATGATAGGGGCATGCAGAATCTAATATCCACTGTTGGGAAGAAATAGATACCTCGTCAGATATCTCCAGGACATCTCCATCTAAATCGCTGCCGGCCGTCGCTACAGCAGCCACTGTCCGATTTTTAAGTTGAGGGCAATCTCTGGCTAGATGCCCCAACTCCTTACATCGGTAACACCTGGTTTTGCTCAAGTCCCTCCTGGACTTAGACCGTCCTCGTTGCGATCTCCTGTCGCTCCGTCTACCGCCTCCTGCTCTTCCAGAAGCCACCAAAGCTGAGCTACCGCCACCTGAGCTCGAAGCTGGGTTCTCCTTCCTGAGAACCTCGTTCTGGAGTATCGCCGCGGTGACCTCGTCCATCTTGATAGTGCTCTTCCCCACTAGAAGAGCAGTCACCAAGGACTCGTACGAAGGGAAAAGCGATGCCAGCAAAACCAGCGCCCTGGTCTTCTCCTCAACGTTCTCGCCAATGCTGAGGAGGTCGGTGAGGATCTTCTGGAAGTGGCTCAGATGCTCCTGCACACTCTGTCCCTCAGTCATCCGCAGTTGGTAAAACTGCCTCCAGAGGAAAAGTGTGTTGGTGAGAGACTTCACTATGTATAACTCTTCGAGCTTCGACCACAGCACCGTCGGGGAAGTCTCGCTCAGCACATGGATCACCACCTCATCCGTCAGGTACATGCGGATGGTACTCACCGTCTGCATCTGTAGCCATTTCCAATCCCGCACCTCCATGGTGGTCGGCTTCTCATCGCACAAGAGAGCATCGATCAACCCCTGTTGGATGAGCACGTCCTTCACTCTTACCTGCCACAAGGAGAAATTGCTCTTACCATCGAACTTGTTGATCTCCATCTTGATTGTTCCTGTCTTCTCCATCTTCAGTCTTGCTCACCACCACTGCAATCTGCGTCCTTGTACCGTCTTGCTCTAATACCACTTGTTGGATGGATGTCTGGCCAGGACACCACCTCCCAAGATCTTTTCAGTACCACGCGATGCAGCAGGAAGAAAGAAGAAACAAAATAAAAGAAAAACAATCAAAATACGTGGATCAGCCACAAAAGGGCTCGCCTCTACGGGGCATGCAAACTTCACTATGAAAAAGAAAATTTTACAAGAGGAGACCTCACCCTCAACCCTTGTACACCCAATTCTCTCTCACTTGAAGTTCCCCTCACAAAAGCTCTCTCTCTCTTGGAAGACCCCCTGAACCCCTGAAGTGCCTGGCGACCGCTGTCCAGGAGCCTCCTGCTCCTTCTCTCTCAGCGCTTCCACCTCTCTCTTCTCTTGGGTTCCGTACGGGCTTCGTACGGCGTGAAAACCCGATCCACCACCTTTACTGTTCGTCCACAGGCCTTTTAAAGGGTTAAAATAGGGTTTAAACCTAATTAGATTAGGTTTAAGAGTCCTAAACAAGCCAAATCAACCTCCTGAACCGTCGAATCGTCATCGAAAACTCCCTGGGCCGTTCGATCGCGACCGGTCCACGGAATAATGCCGTGGACCGCGTGAAACGAGTGGAAAACGCCCACGCGGTCCACAAGCCCAACCGTGGACCGCCCGATCCACGGTGGACCGGTGCAAAGGGCCAGCAGGGCCGGCCCGCTCCAGCGCGCGGGCCTGCGCACGGCTGGGCCGCGCGCTAGGCTGGGCTGGGCCGCGCGCCCGCTTAGGCCGCCCGCCCGCGTGGGTCGCGCGTCCCGCGCGGGCCTGGGTCGTGCGTCCCGTGCGCCGCCGCCCGCCGCCGGTCGCCGGCGGTCCTCCGCCGCCTCGAATCTCGTGCCAACTTCAAAAGCTCGTATCTCTTCCATCCGAGCTCCGTTTCAGGTGATCTTGGTCTCGTTGAACTCCGTTTTTCGCCGCGAACCTCGCTGTAGGCTCAATGTGGGCTGAATCTCGAGGCGTCAAATCCTAACAGTGCGGGTGGCAATATGATAAAGCAGGTGGTGTGGTGATGGTGGTGGTGCCGGGCACATTGGTTATGTGGTGGAGGTGATTGATAATGATGATGGTGATGGTGGTGGCAAGGGTGCAGCTATAAATGGAGGCAATGATAATAATGCCGATGATGTGAAGGTAGTGGCAATGGGGTGTGCTGTTGCTATGGTGGCGGCAGCAGGCAGTGGTGGTGTTGGTGGTGATGGTTGAAAAGCATATTTTTCTTGTTGTTAAAAATATTTAACATGAGAGTTTCTTAGTTTTTTTCTTTAAGAAATAATAAAAGTAATTTTGAAAATAGAGAATAAAAATAATAAAATCAAACATTGTTTTTCTCTTTTTTAGTAATTTTATTTTAAAAATAAAAATAAAAAATAAAAGCGATGCCAAGCAAGCTTTTGACTATCCATTCCTCAAAAAAAATGATTCTTTAGATCACTCTAGACGAGTCGTATTGCAATGAACATGCAAGGTGACTAATAACGCAACATATGTTTAAGTTAGATGTCTAGGATAGGTAAGAAGCCTAGTAGACCAACCTTAAGCATTCTAGACAGAACTCCATATACTTCAGTGAAAGATTTAAGGAACAAAAGAGCTAATTAGAGAAGAGCCCCCTCAACAACTAATCAGGCAAAACAACCATCCAAGGGAGGTTGAAAAAAGAATAGGACAAAGCTACCATAAAAATTAATCAAATTATTCAACAAGCAACTAAGTAATGCAAATTCAGCAGCTTTGGAGTTAACAGGGACTGGAACTTTGAAGCAACGAGTTGAATGTAGACAGATAGCTTTTAGCTTGAGCTGCAAGTGGATCATCTGACTTGTTATGGGACCAGAACTCTGAAATTCTTTATCATGCCTTTGTAAAGTGATTATTCTTTCTTTCTGCTTGCAAACTGCTAAGCCTTCAAATTAAACAACAAATTGTTGCTCCCAGTTTTAACATGAAAGTGTTAGCATGCAACTCTTTTTCTAGTCCATTAAAGTGATTATATTTGTCAGGATATACTGTAAGCATACAAATCTGGGGAGGGTGATGGAAAATAATGGCCCTAAGCTTTTAGGATCATCATATCGTGATCCCATTTCAAGCTTTGGCCACTTTCAGAAGTTCTCAGCCAATCATCCAGAGGTGACTTACTATACCTTTCATGATTGCACATTTATAATTCTTGTCCAATTACATCCAGTGACCACTGGTCAGCTATGTTGGCTGTCTCTCTCTCCATATCAACAATGGATATCCATGATAAGAAGTTCTATTTATGAGACATTTTTTTCTGCACTGAGCTTTTTTCTTTTTTAATATGATATTCTTAGGTCTATTGGTCAATTGTGGTGAAAGAGCTTTCAGTAATATTTCATGAAGCTCCAGAAACTATTCTTGATACTTCAGACAAGTCTAGGTTTGGTGGAAATTGGTTCCCTGGTGCAATTTTAAATATAGCTGAATGTTGTCTGCTACCAATGCATTTTCTGAAGAGAACAGATGACAGTGTGGCTATCGTGTGGCGGAATGAAGGTTCTGATGATTCCCCAGTTAATTATATGTCTCTACGGGAGCTCCGCAATCAAGTTATGTATGTATATTTTGCATCGTTAACTTCATTCTTTTTTCCCTTAATATGTAAAGTGGTGAAATTCGTTATCTTATTCTAGATATCTTTCTTCTATTTAATCTGGATGATGATATACCATAATTTCACTTCATAGGATCGTTGCAAATGCACTTGATACAATGTTCAGAAAGGGAGATGCAATTGCCATAGACATGCCAATGACATGCACAGCAGTTATCATATATTTGGCAATTGTCCTTGCTGGATATGTTGTTGTATCAATAGCTGATAGCTTTGCAGCAAATGAAATTGCCACTCGGATGAAGATATCTAAAGCAAAAGGAATATTTACTCAGGTGAATATCTTCAATTTCGTTAGCTCCATTTACAATTTAAAATTGAATTACCTTGTCTAGTGTAACTTTTCTGATATAAAGTAAAGGAACTCAAAGATCTAAATCTCACAGAATTTCGTTTTATCTAGCGAACACATGGTAATATCTGAAACAAGATTGACTTGTGCCAAATATGTATTAATCTGACACTGGGGGAAAACGTTGAAGTTATCACATTGATCAATCATGTCTGCATTGCATACAGCTATTGGCCACTTGTGATGCATGTCTGAGAGAACAAAATTTGTATTGATAGGTGAGGTTGGAATGAGAAGGGATTAGATGGATGTTTGTGATCTTCTCACAAAGGTTTTCCTCTTTCCTAAGGGGTTTGATCAAAGTTATTTAATTGACCTCTATGATGTGATCTAAGGGGAGGGCTTTGATTGCTCACAATAAATTGAACAACTGAAAAGTAACGGGCCTTAATGATGGTATAATTGGTTTTTTATTGTTTTGAAAAGTGATGCACACTAATGATGTTATATATATATTCCAAACGTTAAATTTCATATGTATATCCATAAATGCACTTCTTCTTCTTCTTCTTCTTCTTTGTCCTTTTTTAATGAAACATAATGTCTCAACATGTTGGGGAGCTTGTGTTATTCGTAGTGTACTGCCTCTATTAATGAAAGGTATGCATTTGTGCAGTTGGCTAACTTCTGCTCTTCAAGTCACATTATATCTAGGCCATTCCGTCCTAGTTAAGACCTAAGACCCTCAAATAATTATTCAGGAAGACACAGAGATTAGACTAGGATTGCAGGTAAAATATTCTTTTATTAATTTTCCCATCTTTTATTTCTTTAATTGCTCTTTGTTTGAAAGAAAAAAAAAAAGAACTATAGTGATTTAAATAATCATAACTCATTACCACCTGGGGGTTTATGCTTTGCTTCATCCTCTTCATGTTAGTATTGTTGACCTGCTGTATAGCCTGAACATGCAAAACTCTATAAACATAGCTTCAAGATAAGTTGATTGTTGAGAAATTTACTTGATCTCCATATATACTTATTTTTTCCTGTCCTATGGAATCTAACCAGAATTTGATTACTGGGTCATTGTGAGATTTCCAACTCTGTTTTTATCTTGAACCTAAAACAATTTGATTTGCTTATATTGTTGCCTTCTCCGTGACCACACCATTAACCCTTTTTAAGTGATCTCTTGATTCTTGCATCACTACTATCAGCTTTTACATTGATCACTTAGTCTCTATTTGTTCATTCTCTGGCCAAGTTTATATGGCTATATAGAGTCCGCACATATGCACAATTATGTCTGTTGACACTGATTTTGGTATGAATCATATAAATTTGATGGCTTTGGGTTGATGCCCGAATGAATGGTAGGTTTATCAACATGGTCCTCAAGTTATCGTATTTTAGGAGGCAGCACAGAAATTGCTTGGAGATGCTTTTGTTCAATCTGACAAAGAAAAAAAGAAAGGGAGGAAAGAAAGAATGATGCTTCTCATACTGACTCTAGAAATATACCTCAAGAAAATTACTACCTCGTAGGACAATCCATAACCAATATAATGAAATAATTTAAAATGCTTCAACAGACATGATGATGTAGAAACACTTCAATTATTTAATTCTCGTGTATATTTTTTTCTCAAAAAAATCTCATGTCCATAGAAAAGTTCCTTACATAATACATTGTGTTTGCACATTTCAGGATTTCATAGTTAGGGGAGGGAGAAAATTTCCTCTGTACAGGTAAGCCTGATCCATCACTTGATTTTTAAGCTCAAATGCTGCAGTAAGTTTCTTAGAAGTATCTTGAGTATGAACTTTTTTCCACATGAAGTTGCATTTCATTTCCATGATACTATGCTACATCATTTTCCACGTGCAAACATTAGCTTCTCCTACCTGAGTACATCACTGGCATGTCTGTAGTGATGAACATGACTGATGTACTGGTGCCTTGCATGTGCAATGCACCTTTTCTTTTGCGGGTCAGGGCATGAAAAGAAAAAACACAAAGGCCAAGGCACACACATGGGAAATATATCTCCATTTCTCACTCCTATTTGGCACAGGGTTTGTGAGGAAGGAAGGCTTCAGCCTTCAGAGGTCAGCCATGTTTGGCCAGATTCCAAGCTTTTGTTTTTATGAAAGCATAGATAATTAGCTCACGTCTGTTTCCTTAATGTAAACACGAGAATTATATACAATATCCTGTGCTTTTGTCTTTTCTTTTAGTCCATGCAATTGCTTTTGAGAATTAGTACAACATTTCGAGCTTGAAACCTATGCATTAAAACTATGCACATTTGCATGAGTAAGCTTAATTGTTCATACTTCTAGTCTAAATTTTCCCTCCTAACTTTTTGCATATACAGTAAAACATTGGTGAAGTGAGATTTTTGATAGGTTTGCCTCAAATGGTTTTCTTGACCTCCTTTAGTTTAGGAAATGTTATAAATGAATGAGAAGGCTGATTTTTATTCATTATAGAATATGGCCAAGCCATTTCTGTTTGAGAGTCATCTAACAAGTTAATTGTTTTTTCTTTTGATCAGCCGTGTTAGAGAGGGAACCCCTTGTAAGGCTATTGTGGTACCTGTGCTGGGAAATGATGTGGGAGTTCAAATAAGAAGCCAAGATTTGTCATGGAAAGATTTTATATCACGTGCTGCTGGCCTTCCAAGGTATCCCCAAGTTCAGTTCTGTTAGTTTATTTTAGTCTAGTTTTTTTTTTTTTTAATGATTTTTGAAATAAATTTTTTTTAAGCCATTGAAATATTTTTTGTATATGACACTAGTGTTAAACATCCAAGTGAAGACCTCAACAAGATGTTATGCCCATATATACATAGTCATATTCAACTTACATGCAAAAGTGAAGCCCAAATATAACTATATCTTAGATCAAAGCTGCAAAATTCTTTGCCTTTGGTACTGCATCAATTCCAGAGACACTCACCCTCTTGCTTGCAATCCCGCTTTCAGTGCTTTTGAATTTTCTAATGCTCATATGATGGGGCTATATACCCATTTGAATCAGCTTTTATGCTAATGAAATATATTATTCTTCTTACATTTCCTTTTAGACTATATGTTAATGATTGCTGACAAGGATACCACTGAGTCAACAAATTGAATAACCAAGTATGGTGATATTGTTTTAGCACTTGTTAAGTTCCTTGTTACTATTATTTTTTAGCCCACATTTCCCTCTCCAAGTTTGACCCTTCTCCACACAACTATTGTTCTGTCTTATGGTAAAACAAGCACAAGAGCAAGCAGAGTTGGAATTTAATTTATAGATATAGGGTTCTAGGTCCTGGCTACTCGGTTGAATGATCTTAAACACCGTGACCAGTATGCTAGAGCTTCTTTCCTACCATCTAGTTTTTCAGGCCTAATGGCAGGCCAGTCTCCTGTCAAGTTGCCTTGATCCCAAATTCGGCACCACCACACAGGGTCAATATCAGGTTAAGAGATGGCTGTGGAATTTCACATACTTTCGTAGATCATACTTTGATCTATAATACTGGCCCTTACAGAATGGTATAGTGTTTGCAATTTGAAGTTAAAATTATCTCTGATCATGCTTTATCATGATAAAATCAACAGAATGCAATTGTTGTTTTGGGAGAAAATTGTTAATGTACTGATACCAGTAATATTAATAGATAAAATTCCACATGTGGCCTAAGATTGTAGTCTAAAGAATACGTATGTGACTTCTTGGTTGGTAATTGGTTCTGGAATCTTAAAAAATGCATCTATTTCTGAATGCTTGCATTTTACTTCAGATGAAAAGCAATAAGAGTTGGGATATGTAAATGTAATAATAGTTTTCCCATTGACAGGCCGTATAATTATTCTCCAATTTATCTGCCAGCCAAGAGTGTGACTAATATACTTTTTTCTTCAGGAACAACAGGTAAACTGGAATTCACCTTCATACTTCTTCGTCCTTGAGCTACACTGTATTTATCTCAACCAACTCATTATCCATATGTATGACTTCATATACAGGAGATCCAAAAGCTATTCCATGGACACAACTTTCTCCAATACGATGTGCAGCTGATTCATGGGCACATATTGATGTCCAATCAGGAGATATCTGTTGCTGGCCGACAAATTTGGGGTGGGTGATGGGACCAATTCTGTTGTATTCATGTTTTTTAGCTGGTGCTACTCTGGCTCTTTATCATGGTTCTCCACTTGGACGCGGCTTTGGCAAATTTGTGCAGGTAGCTGTTGCTGAACTTTAGTTTTTTCTATTTCCTATGTTCAAGGCATCTTTTTCATTTGACCACCACACATAATTCTATGAATCTCGCTCAGGATGCATCTGTAACAATCTTAGGAACAGTACCAAGCCTAGTGAAAACCTGGAAGATCAGCAAGTGCATGGAAGGACTTGATTGGACCAAGATCAGGCAAGTCAGAATCATAAGCCCTTTCAGTACAATATTTTATACATAAACCCAGACAACAGAGAAAATGAATCCATGAAATTATCTTTTCAGGGTACTCAGTTCTACAGGGGAAGCCTCTGATATCGATGATGACCTGTGGCTTTCTTCACGAGCTTCTTATAAACCAATTGTTGAATGCTGTGGTGGGACTGAACTTGCATCATCCTACATTCAAGGAAGCCTGTTGCAGCCGCAAGCTTTTGGAGCATTCAGCACACCATCAATGTCAACAGGGTTCGTAATTTTTGATGAACATGGGATCGCTTATGTAAGTATCTTTTTTCTTAATGTGAGAGTAGCTGTCAAATAATGTGTTCAGGCATTTTGTTTGGTCAGACAAATAAACATTTACATCATGCATGACAGCCAGATGATCAACCTTGTGCTGGAGAAGTGGGTTTGTTTCCTGTATGCATGGGCGCCACTGATAGATTACTCAATGCTGATCACAAGAAGGTTTATTTTGATGGAATGCCAACTTACAAAGGAATGGTATGAAACATCTCATCAGCCATGATAGTACTTATACTAATGCATATCCCATATAGATTGCAATTTTACTCTTTTTCTCTCTAACTCAGCTTGTCCATTTGTTAATTAAAGCCCTTAGAAATTCTTGACCTGAACTGCCTTCTTAATGGTATATTTGCACTTGAAAAGTTTTGGATTCATAGCAAACTCTTGGTTGTTTATTCAGTAAGTCCCCTAGAGTTTGAGATTTGGCAGTTAAGGTTTTCAGGGTTAGATAAAAGTTTATCATTTACAGATATTGTTGGGTGGAAATCCTAACAGATATTGCAACATAAATATATTCCATATTTTGTCATTTTTATTGAGTTTGTCAATTGACCATGTGACATGCTTATCAGCCATAAGTCCAATTGATCTATATGGCTACATTTAGGTGAAGCAATAAACTTGCTACAGTTCTTGCTCCAATTTGTAGCTGATACCGGGCATCTCATCTATTCCATTTATTCTTCAAACTTCTATCAGCGCTTCGCTGATATGGTTCTAAGGTTGATGCTCAGAGCCTTTTCAAGCATAAAAATAATTATCATTTGGTTAATCTTTAGCATTCATTAGCAATAAGGATTTCTTAGATGCACAATAAAACTTTTCACATAATTATAACTATTTAACCAGAGTTCAGGCCTCTTGCTTAGCCAGTTGACATTTCTTTTTGGGAAGTCAGGGGTTTAAACCCCAGTACACAAATAAAATATATGAATAAACCAATGGTAGTTTATCCACATTTTGTGATCATTTGATCACAAGGGGCATCCTTGTGAATCCTATGCATACAGATGTGAATTCTCCTCACAAACTAATAGTACATTTCATTGCCAGAAACTTAGAAGGCATGGAGATGTAATTCAAAGGACAGTTGGTGGTTATTTCGTTGTACAAGGTAGGGCAGATGATACCATGAATCTAGGAGGCATCAAGGTAAAGTAGCATTGCTGCACTTTCTCACCTTTTTTCTTCTTTTTCCCTTGTTAAGTTAATGATTTGTATATTTTGTTATAGCTTAATAACTCATAAATGTATTTTGATTATTAGACAAGTTCGGTGGAGATAGAACGGGTGTGCAATAGAGCTGATGAAAGTGTGATGGAGACAGCTGCAGTTAGCATTAGGTCCAGCACTGGAGGACCTGAAAAGTTGGTTGTATTGGCAGTACTGAAGGATGGATCAACCAAGGCTGATCTGAATTCTCTGAAAATGAAGTTTCAGAAAGCCATCCAGAACAACCTCAATCCCCTTTTCAAGGTATCATCCCCTTCCTACGAGGAAGGTACTCATACAAAATTTCAGTTGCTATTTTGTTTTCACTGCTGCACTAAATTAAAGCAAAGGAGGAAGCTGGAACATTTGAGAAGCACGAACTGTCTGCCCGATTACATCTAATACTGTGTTGCAGCAGAACATAGATTATTCACAATATCTAATTTACTCTAACTGGTTAGCATCCTGAGATGCTTTCAAATTCTGAATTCTTTCTTTGGTTTGCCCTTTGAACAGGTCAGTTTTGTCAAGGTTGTTCCAGAGTTCCCTCGGACTGCTTCAAACAAGCTACTCAGAAGAGTTCTAAGGGATCAGGTGAAGCAGGAGTTTTCATCTCGCAGCAAACTATGACAGTATTATAAATTCTCAGATGAACGGTGTTGTAGCTTTCTTCACGAGCATCAAAATAGCTTCAGTAGCTGTTGTTTGTGAACAATCTCGTATTGCACTGGGCTCTCTGGTATGATCCCATTAACTGTCATGAGATTGTGGCCAGCCTTTTTCTTTACATGTCCAATGTCTAAATATCCAGCAAAATCTGGAGATCGTGCATTGAAATCACTCGACCTTCAATGTTGTTCGTATGTATAACATAGCTATAGAATGACTCTGAAATGGATTGTGCTCGGTTTTAGTCGACCAATTCTGAGCTGTTTTTAAGTCATGGTTAGTACTGTTTTCATACCTTTATATCAGCTATATTCTGAAAACATTAAGAGTCTGGATGAGAACTCGAGAATATCGATAATATTATCGATTGTTAGTAGATACTGTTGAGTATGACAGTAAGATACTAAAGTTCATTTACATTTTAAATAATATTATCGATATTTTTAAAAGAATATAGTATAAAATATTAATATAAAATATAAAAAAAAAATGGTGAAAGATTCAGCGATTCTGGTGCACATGAGTGATATGAGAGGATTATATAAAATTATGATCCAACACGAAGAAAATCAAAAAGAGGAGAAGGTATCCCATTTAGAAATATATGACTAACGCATATGCCACAACATATCATGTATGAGATTTCTTTCGGGATAGACGAATGAAGAGGTACTCCCACCATTTGTCCCGTAGTGCAACTGATAACGTTACGTACAAGTACCAGATCATTGTATGCAACAGAGCTGTCTTGAAGCTGTTTCAAAAGCAGTAATTGCATTTCCAAGAAAAAACAAAAAAAAAAAGGAAGCAATAAGAACATTATAACAATTATTTTCAGGGGATATAAATTTGTAATTTTTTTATCCAAAAAAACAGGGGGAAGAAGGAAAAGACATTGCAACGTTCTCTAGGTTGTTCAAAGCCTGCATCCAAAGATCTATCATCGGATTCTTTCCATCGGTGCAATTTAGGTAACACGATGCTCTCTAAAGTTATCCATCAACTTTGTCGGTCACCGCCTGGCTCTCAGTCATCACTTAGAGCGTGGGCGCGCCAGCAGAGAAGCATGGAGACGCAGCGGCGGAGGATGTAGCACCGCGCCCTCATCTGCCTCGCCATCCATGTGCACCGCTTTAGAAACCCACCGCAGCCCCGTTGGCTTGCTTTTTTTTCTTCTTTCATCGCCGTCTTCCTTCGTGTGTGGTAGATCCTTCTCAAAGGAGGTCGATGAGGGGGCACCGGGGATTTTTTTATACTAGTATGCAGCACGTGTGATGAACGTGCACCTTTTTGGGGGCCGGGCGTCGGGCGTGGGAAGGCGATAGCTGGGCGAGGGGGGTGAGGCGGGGAAAACAGCCGTAGGCGAAAAAAATTATTGGGCAGCACTTTCCTGGATATATCATAGGGCTCAATATTAACTGCTGAAAATCTAAGGCGTTATCGTTATCCAAAATCACGCGTACCTCACTTTTGAAAAAAATTATTATGTGCACCATATGGCCATGCTGGTTTCTCAACCGTCTAGCCAAGTTTTTTGCACTACTTTTTCTTAACCTCGAAGTTTTGTTTAGTTTTTTGTTTTTTATTTTTTTTTATTTTCTTTTCTTAACATCGAACATGTTTATATACATACATATATATATACATATACATATATATATTTATATATAATATATAAATATATGCATATGCGCGCATGATATGCTATTTATCATGAACTTTTATAATAAAGATCCTCAAACGAAATAAGAAATTACCTTAAATAACTATGGGTGGTGTTATAAATCATTGACAACGGTGGATGGTATTGTAGGAGATCAATAGTGGTAGGTGATGGTATATATTATAGTATGTGATAGGATATGAAGGAAATTATTACAGAGGAGAGTTGTTGTGAAGATCATTGTTAATGATGGTGATGGCAAAGTTCGTTGGTGGTGAAGATCATTGAACAATAATGGAGATTGATGATAGTGGCTGGTAGTGGAGATTGTTATATATGGTGTGATATGATGGAGATCAATTTCATGATAGATAATTGTGGGGATCATCATTAATGATGTAGAATGGTAGAAATTGTTGTTGACAATGATGGTGGACCAATAGTAAAAATTGTTAATAGTGTTGGCTAGTGGTGAATATTGTCAATAATAATGTGCAATAGTGGAGATCTCAATAATGATGAGTGATTAAAGAGATCTGAAGCGAATATGAACATTAGCAATAGTGATGTATAGAAGTGGAGACTATCAACAATGATCGATGAAGGTTGTCATAGATAGTGGTGTTGCTAAGAAGAAGAAGGTTCTCTTTCTCTTCCTTTATTTTCTTTTGAGCTATCTTTTTTTGTATTTCATTTTCTATATTATGTATTTTTTTTTTCATTTTACTTTCTTCTTCTCCTCGTACTTTGAGATGATATGACAAGAATATTTTGATAGACCATTTATGCAAATATGAAAAACAAAATCCTACCATTTTTCACAAAAATGAAAATATGATAATCAACTTTGCCAAATATCCTAATGATCTGTTTGGATGATTGGATCCAAAATCTTATAAGATTCATGGATTGGATCAGTACAACCAGTAAAATTAGATTAGATTAAGTCTATATTTATAAAAATCAAAATATTTTTGGAGTGGGCCAATTAAATCTTATAGAAAAAAAAAATATTCTAGATATTTATGAATATAGATCTAATCTAATCGGATTCTACTTAGCCAATCCATAACTTCTATAGGTCTTTAGATCCAAGCATCCGATATGTTCTAAACGTGTTGAGATAAATCTAGTATTTCTAGAACATTGGTGGTACAATTCTCATCCAATTTGTACTCTGCAAAGAAGACTGCGTTGTTTTTTTTTTCCCCCTCCAAAGGTGTTCAGACTGCTTTATTGCATACCAAAGAAGATTGCTTTATTATTCATCCCCCTACGCTTGGTAAATTTGTCTGTATGCATTCTCTTGGCTCGTCTGCCGTGTGGGCCATCGTTTATTCGTCCCCACCGCAGCCGCGCTTGAAAAAGTTGAGATTTGGCTGTCAGGATGTTTAGAGTCAATTAGAAGTCCATATCATTTTTTTTAGTAGTCCGTATCATTTACTACAGATGTTTCGTATGCTGTTGCTGTTGCTGTTCTTAAGTTTGTCGACTGGCAATGTGCTCATCAGTTGTGAGTCTAATTCACCTGTATTGCTACATCCGTAGGTCAAGCAATAAATTTTCCATAATTCTTGCTCAATTTGTAGCTGGTACTAGGCATTTAACTGCATCTATTTCATTTATTCTTGCAATTTCTGTTTTCCAGTAAGAGAAACAGAGGACCTTGTCTGATATTGTGCTAAGATCGATGCTTAGTGCCTTGTCAAACATAAAAATTAAGATAAATTATATCGCTAGTTCTTAAATTATATTAAATTTTTTTAAATAATCTTTAAACTACAAAAATTTAAACGTTAGTCTTCGAATTTTCTGAATCGTTTTAATGTTGCCTCTTGTCCATTTTCAGTGTCTTTCTTGCACCGAAAATCCTACGTGACAGTCACCAGTGCTTACGTAGCAGTCATCGATGTTGACCTAAAAGAAAAAAATATTATAATATTTTTACTACCCTCTCTCCCTCACAACCCCCTTCTCTCTCACGACCGTGCCGCCGTCCTTCTCCACTGCAGCTCCCCCGGCCACCCTCCACCCCATGCTCATACCGCCCCATACCCCCCTTGTCGTCTCTCTTCATCGTAGCCCTCCAGCCCCCACACCCCCCCTGTCGTCCCTCTCTGCCGTAGTCCCTCATCTCCACCCCCCTGCCGTTCCTCTCCACTATAGATCCCCAGCTCCTGCCATCCCTCTCCACTGTAGCCCCCCAGCCCCCGTGCCCCCTGCCATCCCTCTCCGCCGTAGCCCCCTAGCCCTCATGCCCCCTAGCCGTCCCTCTCCGCCATAGCCCCCCAGCCCCCACGCCCCTGCCATCCCTCTCCACCGTAGCCCCCAAGCCCCTGCACCCTTTTTGTTGTCCCTCTTCATCGTAGCCCTCAAGTCCCCATGCCCCCTCTGTCGTCCCTCTTTGCTGTAGCCTCCCAGCCCCTGCACCCTCATGCAGTCTCTCTCCATTGTAGCCATCCAGCCCCCGCACCTCCTCTCCAACCAGTGCTTGTGCCCCACCCCTTCCCCGTGTGCTCGTGCCGCATCCCCACCCCCTTCCCTCTCTTCCTCGTCAAAGAATCGAGACTTAATCGGCGGTGATTGCCAGATTTTTCGCAGAAGCCTTTCACCATGCCTGCCTTAATTTCTCACTGTAGCTATCAGCGGAGCTCGAGGTAAGCCTCGGATCCTCTTCCTCCCTTCCTCCCCTTCCTTCCCTTATCTGTAAGCATAGCCGCCGACCGCCGACTTCACCGAAAAATCGAGATCAGAGTCTCCCCTCTTTTTTTTTGTGTTCAGCCCTTTTGTTTTGGCTTTTTTGGGTGCCGGTGGTCACCACCGATGTCAGTTTGGGTTCCTCGGGCTACACTGTCGCAGCCTTAGCTATGGTTGGCCATCGGTTGATCGATGGGGTGGATTTCACCTCCATTTAGGAGTTGGTCGGGAGGAAAGAAAAGACTCCTCTTCATTTTTTTTGGATGCTTTGTGATTCGTGCGAGACACCAGTCAAGCTTGATTATCCATGTTAGCTTGATTGTCTATGTAAGCACCGATTTAGCAAGAAACAACTAAATCGATGAGAGAAAGTCGTCAGAAACCGATCGAAGGGCAACATTAAGATGATTCGAAAAGGTCATGGATCAAAAATTATGGTTTTGTAGTTTAAAGACCTTTTAAAAAAATATGATATAGTTTAGGGATTAAAAATATAATTTATCCAAATATAAATTATTATCATTTGGTTAATTTTTAGCATTCATCAGTAATATGACTTGCTTAGATGTAAAGTTAAACTTTCCACATAATTATAACCAGTAGGGTTCAAGACTGTTGCTCAACCAGTTGATAGGGTTTGTACTCTGACATGCAATCAAATTTTAAGTTTGCGTTTGGTGCATTACCAGACAATCTTAATCTGAATTATCTGATAATCTGGATTATCTGCAATTTGCATAGATTGCCAGTAATATTGATTACTATGTTTAGTATATACAGATAATGTTGTAGTAAAATTACTGAAAGTTTTGATCGACATATTTGGTATGACAATCAGATTACTGGTGATGTAACATCAAATTTTTAAAATATCTTTAAATCAAATTATTAGTTTAATATTTTAAATTATTTATTTAATTTTTTTAATGATAAAAATTATTTTAATACTTATTATTATTTTTATTATGTTTATTTTTATTTTTTTATTTTTTCTCCCTTCCTTCTCCTTCCCTCGCATGCCACACCTCGACACCCCCTTCCCCCTCCCGCCCTACGGCATCCCGCCGTCGCACCTCCGACACCGCCATCGGGCCGTTCGTGCCTCCTCCCATCCTCCCGCACCGCCCCTTGTCTCCACCCCATGTCAAAGGGCCACCGTCGGTGGTGGCGGTGTTGGTGGCGATGGAGAATGGGGGTGTGGAGATCGCTCCACCCCTTCCCCCATCTCCAAATCTAGCTCCGCCTTCGAACTTCCACTATGATAGATCCTCAAATCCCAACTCAGAAGCCTCTTGAGCAACAGAATCCGGCTCGCTGGCGACTTCATCCCCTGTCCCCCCAACGATCTCAATTTGATTCCTAACCCCAACTCCTCCTCCGACACCCTAAATCTCTCACCTCTCCTTGCTGGCACCTCGATCCTCAGTTCTAGACCTCCTGAATTAACTGAGGAAGACTCGATCCGCTTCTCCCTGCCGTATCTGGAGCACAAATCGTAGGAGGGATCACACCTCCCCATCCTCGAACTCGGCCAGGCACACCGCGCATTCCATGACCTCATCCCCATCCCTGCTGCCGGCGGCAGAGAACACAAAGATGGAAGAGGAGGAGGAAGTGGCAGAAGAGGTTGAGGAGAAGGCTGTCGGGGAGGAGGATAATGGAGGAGGATAGTTTCGTCCAACTATTTTATTCTAGATTTTCAAATATTTGGTAATCTGGATAACCACTATTCTCTTAGGTAATCCGGATTATCTTCTGGGACGTAATCTGGATTGCCATCTAAAGAATGTACCAAATACAGTAATTCGATGGGTTCTTTTAAATTATCAACAATCTGGATAGATTGTTAGCTACCTAACGTAACCTAAACATTTTGATCTGTTATTTAAACAAGTCAGTTTTGGCAAAGTAAATTTTTTATCCATTATCTGTGAACAATCTTCATGGCACTGGCCTCCCTGGTTTGATCCCATTAAGTATAATCAGATGGTGGCCAGCCTTGTTCTCTCATAACGACTTAGCATGTAAGCATGAATTGACGCGTTATTTTACTAAGATTTGTAAAAGAAGTTGAGTAAGTTCTCTAGATGTTGGGTGATTTTTTAACAATAGAAAAATCCAGAGGTTGCAACGTCGAAATCACTTCACCTTGGGTATTGTCGAGCTACATCCTGTGTAAATCTATATAACCTAGCTGTAGAATGATCCGAAATGGATTATGCTCATTTCGAGTCTACCAAGTACTAATGGGGACCTGCTTAAGTCATGGCTTAGCAACGGATTATGCTCACTTGGAGTTACTTCTGTATTTTTTTTATGGTTTAAAACACATTTGAATCATTCTCAAGATTATAGCAAAAATAAATAGGAGTAACTTGTGACATAATTTTAAATTCTAGTTATTTTAGATGATAATATCAATGGGATTGGGTATCAATAACCTCGGTTTGATTTCTGCTATTATAAAGTTTATCACTTTGATAAATTTGAATGGGGGCAGAAAACTTTTGGCTTTTCAAGATAGAACCAATCCGATAAGAATTAGCTATTCTTTTCCACCTGCTTGTATTCTCAATTTTTTTCTATTTGGTTGCTAATGATGGACCTTGGTCAAAGCCCATGTAAAAAATTTGGGTTGGATTCTGTTTGACAGTTTTAATAGTAATTTCTTATCTAAAAAAGATGTATATTGGTAGAGATAATCTGGAAAAAAAAACCTAAAACTATTTAGGAGATACATCTTAAATTCTACATTAATTCTGCTTGTTGTCGCTCCATCGAATTCTTTTTAGATTGAAAGTTACTCCTAATCAAAATCTTATATAAAAAAAAGAAGCTTTCAATTAGATCGATCCATTTCAAATCCTAAACAAAGAAATTTGTGTGTGATTGCTAGGACCTAAAGAAGAAAGTACTATGTTGTAAATCTCAAAAAATCATCCAACTAAAAAAAAAAATCATCTCAATCAAATGTCAAATAATCAAATTATGGCTTCTAAAAATTTAGCTTATAATTTTGCTTTCTGATATAGCGGTTCTTATCTTGGGACTCTATCCAACCCACATAATTAACTATACTAAATATATTATATTTATCTCTTAAAAATAATTAATTGTATCAAATATTTTATATTTAAAAATAAGAAATAAAAATAAGTTTTTTTTAAAAAAATTAAAAAATAAAAATGATACCCAGTGTGGCACCTAAAATCTTAACATTGTTTTTGTATGTGTGGACGGCCATCCTCAATTTTTTTTATGACCTCACGAGTGGCAGTAAATTGGGCCTCACCAAAATATCGTTGAAGGAAACTAAAAAAATATATAATTAGGCTTGTAAGGTTCTTCAATTTTATTGAAAATATTTTTTTCAGTAAATATATGCTCTGAATATTTAAATTAAATGCCCATCGGATAATAAATAAATAATATATTAACCAGATTCATGACAATACGTAGGAACATAGGTAGCCGGTCAAACTCAACCCTTAAGACATGCTGTCGTTGACGAAGCCTTGTTCTACATGTCAGCAGCATTTCTCATGGTACTATGGGTGTTCTATTATGGCTTTGACTTTATGGGGAACTACGATAACTTCAAAGTATGGATGGATAAACTAAGGGTCCATTAATATTAGTAGTTTCCCTATATATAACTAAAACTCTTGTAGCTGAAACCTTAGCTTCTCCATTCTTTCACTTTCAAATCCTAATTTATGGAACACTAATCCATCTACTTGAAGTGGACAAGATTGCAATATCCATTTGATACTGAAAGAAATTCTTTCCGAAAAGTAAAGATGCTGAATAAAATTGGTTATGGGTCTCTTAACCAGAAAAATAGAAAAGAAAAATATAAAAGCAACTTTTCTAGGTTTTACTACTACAGATTCTTTACGAGAACTTCTTGAACAATATATTTGAAGCAGTTTATAATTGAAAAGGCAACCCCACGTCCAAGAATCAATTCACATTTCCATGTGACAACCACCAAAATAACCTAAATTGTGGAAGTGCCATAAGACATCTATCGATCCGAAATACCCCATCAGCCTTAGATATTCTCCATGTTCCTTAAATCATTAAAGTTTTGAGTGCTCCATGATGTTTGCTTCCTTAAATCGTATCGTTATCCACTCTAGCCCATCTTGACAGCTCTACCATTGACCATGGTAAGCTGTCAAGACGGATCAACCCGTCCTGACCCGCTCTGATCCATCTCTAAATGGGTCGGGGCAGGCTGGCCCCATTTAACTGATGGGTTGGAAAAATTCCAACCCGACCCAAACCATCATGGGCCGCGAGTTAAACAGGCTAACCCGTCAAAATTAAAAAAAAAAAAATCTGTAAACAACAATATAAACTGAATTTCATATTCAATTTGAGCTCAAATCAACCTATCAAAGTCTCACATCTCAATTTTTAGAGTAATAAAATGAAATTGTCAAACTTAAACTAAATACTTAATACAACCTAAACTTAAAAAATTTTAAGTTTCAATTTTTAAACTAATTTAAAGGTAAATCAAAGTTTCCAAAAATTATCCTCCATATCATTATTGTGGTCCTCATCATTCAATTCTTCATCATCTTCTTCTTCTTCATTAATTATCTCTTCAATAACATTAGAATCCTCTTTGAAAGAGATATTTTCACTTTCATAGCTGAATTATCATCTTTATCTACAAGTACCAAAAGCCAAAAATAAAAAATCAACCATCAAAAAAAAGTAGTAGAGAGCAAAAATCGAGTAACATCTAAAGCACAAGACAAGCTTACTATTAGGAATAAAATCATGCAGCCAATTGCGAGTACAAAGAAGAACCTGTATTTTCTCCGAAAGCATGCTATTTCTATATTTGCTGAGCACTCAAGCACTAATGGAAAAGGTCAATTTTGATCAACAGTAATAATGAAAATAGCCAAAACATCGCATGTCATTTTTGAAAGAACTGAAAATTGATGTTTGTGACTCTTCCAATAGTGCAATACATCTAATTCTTCATAGAATCCAAACTCAAGTTTTGGCTCCTCCAAATAGAGATCCAATTAAGATTTTTCAGTATTTGTAATAATTTGGCTCTCAAACATTTTAATTTTCTATATCAATTACGAACACAAATTAGATATATAACTAATAAAACAAATGTGAATATAAAAAAATATAAAAAAAGTACAAGATGAGACACTTATATCAAGTATTTTTTTACCTTTTTTTTCAATTAATCTTTCACTTGACATTGGTATATATGCATGTGATATGGATGGAGATTGGGAAGAACTGCCTGGTGCATTTGTGGAGTTGGCATGTTGCTTAAAAAGCTTGTTCAACTTTATCCTCACCACTTTCATCATATCTTTTGTTTTACTTGCATCAATCTTTGAGTAAAAGTATTCCAATATTGTAAGCTTGATGCATGGGTCAAGAACCGCCCAAAATGCAAGTGCAACACTATATTGACTCTAATATTGATCAAACTTGTCTTTCATCCTCTTGCACATTCCACTGATCACCACACTTCATTCTACTTATTTTCCAACAACAAGTACTCAATCTTTCAAACTTGCATGAAATAAAGATTGGAGGTAGGATAAGAAAAACCGAAAATCAAGTTGATGGCCTCATAAAATGGTTCTAGGAACTCACATATTTTTTCTCCTCTTGTTCACTCAAGGGATATAGGGCAAAATTTATAATTCTTATCAATCAATTGAAGAGAAGCAAAATTTTTTTTGTATTTGATTGCACTCTCCACCATCAAATATGTGAAATTTCAACGGATAGACATATCCAAATGTAAGCCAATAGAAGTGTCAATACCACCAGTCCGCTTAATACATTCATCCAATTTTTGCATCCTACTCTCCGAACCCTTCACATACTTGACTGATTCCCTAATCTTAATCAAAGCATCATTGGCTACTTTCAACCCTTCTTGAACAATGAGATTAAGAATATGAGCACAATACCATATATGAAAAAACTCACCACCACATAATAAGCTATCATTCAAACAAAGCTGCTCTTTTAAATTATCTTGCATATTATTATTACTAGAGGTATTATCTAAAGTCAGAGAAAAAATCTTGTTCTCAATTTCTCAATCCTTCAAAAATTCATACAACTTTGCAGCCAATTCAACCTCCGAGTGTGGAGGAGGCATATGAGCAAAATTCAAAATTTTACTATTCAATTTCCAACCATCATCAATATAATGAGCAGTTAGAGTATTATAACATTCACTAGTGCATGCAGTCCACACATCATAAGTCAAGCAAACTCTATTGAAAATCTTAGCTAAGAGTTATTTCAATTTCTCTTTCTTCTTCAAATAAATTGTCTAAATATCACTATAAATAGTGTTTCTAGAAATAGGAACAACATCAGGATTGATATACTTCACCTAAGCCCTAATCTCAGAATACTCAACAAATGAAAAGGGCAAATCATGTTGAATAATGGCAGATGCACACAATTCACGAAATATTTTTTGATCTATTTTTCTAGATCTTTGTTTTCCATCAGCACCACTAATCATTTATCCTATATTATAAAACTTTCTCATAGGACACTTTGGAAGATGACAGGTTATAGAAGAGGTCTCATATTTTTTCCATCACATTTATACTGTCTTTCACATCCATTACAAGCTGTCCTTTCTACACCATCTTTGTCTTTCCCTATTTTTATGAAATAATTTCAAATATCAAAATATTTTTTTATCTTCTTATTTGATTGCTCAACCCTAAGTTCAGTTTCACTTTTACTATCTAATTTAGATTCTTCAGGCACTTCATCACCATCCACATTTATAACTTGATTCATTGTACTCATAGATCCAATCATGATGTATGTAATCAGCCACACATCTACATAATAAAAAAATAAATTAATAATTTATTAATCATTTAATTAATAAAAAAAATTAATTAAAATAATAATTATATAAAATAAAAATATAAATAAGAGATTCAAATAATTACGTAAAGCGAGCACCTCTGAATTGACCCACAAAGAAGAGATAAAGAGAGAAATATATCTCGACAGATAAAGACAGGAGACAGTGATATACGCTTTGAATCCCGTGCCATTCTTTCTATCTCCTAATCTCTCTCTCTCTCTCCTGTGCCAGGCTAGAAGGCTCCGAGGCCACAAAGCTACGGAAGAAGGTCTGCTTCCTGTTTCAGTACTACGGGGATGGGGGATTGGGGTGCGGTCGTGCAGACGCTGGGGTGGAGGAGCTCGCCAGAGAGCAGGGGGAAGGGGGGAGTGTGGGGGGATGGGAGCACGATGCCGGGGAGGAGGAGCTCACCGAGGAGTGAGGGAGAAGAGGGGCTGGGATACGAGCATCGAGGAGCGTGGAGGAGCTCGCTAGGTCCAGAGATGCAGGCACCGGTGGGGGGCCGGGGGCCGCGATGCGGGCGTCGCCACATCGGGTAGCATGGAGGAGCTCGCAGGGGGCCGGATTGCACTCGTCGGGGAGTGGGGGGAGGAGGGGGGTCCGACCGTCCGTGGCCGTGATGCGGGCGCTGGGGAGCGCGAAGGAGCTCGCCGGCCATCGAGGTTGTACCAAAAAAAATAAAGAAAAGAGACTCATTGTGGACGATGAAATCTGGACGACGGTCGATGGCATCCAGACGCGATAGCTGTAGCAGCGGCTGGCTGGCGGCGGTCTGATGGTCTCTCCTCTGACCTCTCGTTCTTGTTGAAAACCTGAAAGGGATAAGGGTAAGGTTGTAAGGGGAAAGGACGAGAGTGGGAAATATTGGAAATTTTAGATTTAGGCTTTGGGGTTGCCGGTTGGGATTTGAGAATGGAGAATTTGAGATCGAGGGAGGCTGAGGCTTGGTCGCTTGGGAGTCCATGAGTGGAGGCCAGAGCGATGGGACTTGGGAGATTATTCTTTTTGATTTTGACTGATCAATAAATAATAAAATAATAATTAATTAATTTTGATATATATGTATATTAATAAAAAGAGATGGATCAGCCCGTTCTGATCCGTCGATCCAAATAGGATGAATCATTTGATCCACTTTTAAACGGATTGCTAAAATATAAACCCAACCTATTTTATTTATACGATGGGATGGACCAACCCGACGGGTCCAGTCCAAATTGAGAGCTCTAGATAATGATGGATGGTATTGCAGAACACCAGTTATAATTGACAGTGGTGGAGATTAATGGTGGTAGGTGATGGTGTATATTGTAGTATGCGGTAGGATATGAAGGAGATTATTGCTGAGGAGAGTAGTTGTGAAGATTAACAAGATGGTGATGGCAAAGTTTGTTGGTGGTAAAGATTATTGAACAATAGTGGAGATTGATGGTAGTGGGTTATAGTGGAGATTGTCGTACATGATGTGATACGATGGAGATCAATTTCATGATAGACAGTTATGGGGATCATCATTAATAATGTGGTATGGTAGAAATTGTTGTTGATGAAGGCGGTGGACCGATGGTAGAAATTGTTAATAGTATTGGCTAGTGGTGAATATTGTCAATAATAATGTGCAATGGCAGAGATTTCAATAATGATGAGTGATTATAGAGATCTGAGGTGAATGTGAACATCAACAATAGTGGTGTATAAAGATGGAGACCGCCAACAATGATTGATGAAGGTTGCCGTAGGCAGTGGTGTTGTTAAGGAGAAGAAGGTTCACTTTCTCTTTTTTTTTTTTTTTTTTTTTTGAGCTATCATTTTTGGTATTTCATTTTGTATATTATGCATTTCTTTTTTTATTTTACTTTCTCCTTCTTCTCATACTTGGAGATGATATGATAAGAATATTTTGATAGGCCATTCATGCAAATAGGAAAAATAAAATCCTACCTTTTTTCACCAAAGTGAAAACATGATAATCATCTTTGCCAAGTATCTTAATGATCTGTTTGGATGATTGGGCCCAAAATTTTATGGGATTCATGGATTGGATTAGTACGGTCAGTAAAATTAGGCTAGATTAAGTTTATATTCATAAAAATCAAAGTATCTTTGGAGTGGGCCAACTAAATCTTATAGGGAGAAAAAATACTCTGAATATTCATGAATATAGATCTAGTCTATCCTGATTTTACTGATTATACTTATCCAATCCATGAATTCTATAGGTTTTTAGATGCAAGCATCCGATATGTTCTAAACGTGTTGAGATAAATCTAGTACTTCTGTTTTCACAAAAAAGAAAAAAAAAATCTAGTACTTCTGGAACGTTCGTGGTACAATTCTCATCCAATTTGTGCTCTGAAGACTGCGTTGTTTTTTTTTTTTCCCTCCCCCTCCAAAGGTGTTCAGATTGCTTTATTGCATACCAAAGAAGATTGTTTTATTATTCATCCCCTACGCTTGGTAAATTTGTCTGTATGCATTCTCTTGGCTCGTCTGCCGTGTGGGCCATCGTTTATTCGCCCCACCGCAGCCGCGCTTGAAAAAGTTGAGATTTGGCCGTCGGGATGTTTAGAGTCAATTAGAAAAGTCCATATCATTTACAACACATGTTCCATATGCTGTTGTTGTTCTTGAGTTTGTCGATTGGCAATGTGCTCATCAGTTGTGAGTCTAATTCACCTGTATTGCTACGTCCGTAGGTCAAGCAATAAATTTTCCATAGTTCTTGCTCAATTTGTAGCTGATACTAGGCATTTAACTGCATCTGTTTCATTTATTCTTGCAATTTCTGTTTTCTGGTAAGAGAAACAGAGAACGCTTGTCTGATATGGTGCTGAGGTCGATGCTTAGTGCCTTGTCAAACATAAAACTTATTGTCATTTGGTTAATCTTTAGCAATCATCGGTAATAAGGCTTCCTTAGATGTAAAATTAAACTTTCCACATAATTATAACCATTCAACTAGGGTTCAGGGCCATTGCTCAGCCAGTTGACAGGGTTTGTACTCTGATATGCTATCAAATTCTGAACATTTTGATCTGTTATTAAAACAAGTCAGTTTTGTCAAAGTAAATTTTTTTCTGTTATCTGTGAACAATCTACATGGCACTGGCCTCCCTGGTTTGATCCCATTAAGTATAATCAGATGGTGGCCAGCCTTGTTCTCTCATAACGACTTAGCATGTAAGTTTGAATCGATGCGTTATTTTACTAAGATTTGTAACAGAAGTTGAATCAGTTCTCTAGATGTTGGGTGATTTTTTAACAATACAAAACTCCAGAGATTGCAACGTCGAAATCACTTCACCTTGAGTATTGTCGAGCTACATCCAGTGTAAATCTATATAACCTAGCTGTAGAATGACTCCGAAATGGATTATGCTCATTTCGAGTCTACCAAGTACTAATGGGGACCTGCTTAAGTCATGGCTTAGCAATGGATTATGCTCACTTGGAGTAACGTCTGTATTTTTTTTATGGTTTAAAACACATTTGAATCATTCTCAAGATTACAGCAAAAATAAATAGGAGTAACTTGTGACATAATATTAAATTCTAGTTATTTTAGTTGATAATATCAATGGGATTGGGTATCACTAACCTTGGTTTGATTTCTCCTATTATAAAGTTTATCACTTTGATAAATTTGGATGGGGGCAGAAAACTTCGGGCTTTTCAAGATAGAACCAATCTGATAAGAATTAGCTATTCTTTTCCACCTGCTTGTATTTTCATTTTTTTTCTATTTGGTTGCTAATGATGGAGCTTGGTCAAAGCCCATGTAAAAATTTGGCTTGGATTCCATTTCCTAGTTTTAATAGTAATTTCTTATCTAAAATAGATGTATATCGGTAGAAATAATCTAGAACAAAAACTAAAACTATTCATGAGATACATATTGAATTCTACATCAATTCTTCTTGTTGTCGCTCCACCGAGTTCTTCTTAGATTCAAATTACTCCTAATCAAAATTTTATCTGAAAAGGAAACTTTTAGTTTGACCTATCTATTTTAGATTCTAAACAAAAGAATTTGAGTCTGTTGCTAGGACCGCCATCTCCTAAAGGAGATTGTAGATCTCAAAAAATTATCCAATTAAAAAAATAATAATCTCAATCAGATGTCAAATAATCAAATTATGACTTTGAAAAATTTAGCTTATGATCCAGCTTTCTGATGTAGTGGTTCTTAATCTGGGACCCTATCCAACCTACATAATTGACCATACCAAATATAGTGTATTTATCTCTTAAAAAATAATTGATTGTATCAAATAGTTTATATTTAAAAATAAGAAACAGAAATAAGTTTTCTTCAAAAATTAAAAAATAAAAATGATTCCTAGTGGCACCTAAAACTTTAACATTGTTTTTGTATGTGTGAACGGCCATTCTCAATTTCTTTTATGATCTCACGAGCAGAGAAATTCTTTATGCACCACCCACGATGTAGAAAATCTGACATGGAGCACACCGCTTCGTTCTATTGGACTATGTAGCCATCGCTTTCTAATACACATTTAATGCCCGTAATTCTACTTTTTTCGTTTAAAATTTTGAATGATGAAAATGCTTTTTCTCTTCCGAAAAAATTATGACATTCTGTGTTGATATTGTGACATTCTATGTTAAAATTATGACTTTCTGTACAGGATATCTTACTTTTTTTTACAGGATGTCATAAAGAGAGAAGGACATTTTCGTTATTAAAAAAATGACATCCTCTTTATGTCATTAAAAAATGATATTTTTCAATGACAAAAATATCCTTCCCTCTTTATGACATCTTGTGAAAAAATTATGACATCCTATACATAAAGTCATAATTTCAATGCAGGTTGCCATAATATCAGTACAGGATGTCATAATTTTTTCGGAAGAGAAGAGGCATTTTCATCATTCAAAATTTCAAACGAAAAAGTAGAATTGCGGGTATTAAATGTGCATTGAAAAACGATAATTAAGTGATCTCATAGGATGAAGTGGTGCGCTCCACATTAGATTTTCTACACCATGGGCGGTGCACAAAGAATTTTGCCTCACGAGTAATAGTAAATTGGGCCTCACCAAAATACTGTTGAAGGAAACTAAAAAAAAAGGAATAATCATGCTTGTAAGCTTCTTCAATTTCATTGTAAATATTCCTTTTCCAGTAAATATATCCTCTGAATATTTAAATTAAATGACCATCAAATAATAAACAACCCTTAAGACATACTGTTCTTGATGAAGCCTTGTTCTACATGGCAGCAGCATTTCTCATGGTACCATGGGTGTTCTAATATGGCTTTGACTTTATGGGGAACTTATATGTCGATAACTTCAAAGTATTGATGGATAAACTAAGGGGATGTTTGGTTCACAACTGGAATCAGAATGGGAATAGAAATCGAAATGGTTTGGAATCGGAATCGGAATGCAAACCCCCGAAGCATTTGATTCGTGACCGGAATCGGAATCGAAATCAGAATTGAAATGAAAAATTGAATCCATAGAGGAGAGTATAGATTGAGTTTTATATAGATTGAGCCATTCCCATTCCATCTCGTTCCCATTCTATTCCAAAATCGGAATCAGAATGGGACTCCTCCCAACCAAATGGTTGGAATAGGAGTCACCCATTCCAATTCCAATTTTAGACCCCCACTCTCCTCAACCAAACATCCCCTAAAGGTCCATTAATATTAGTAGTTTCCGTATATATGACTAAAACTCCTATAGCTGGAACCCTAGCTTCTCCATTCTTTCACTTTCAAATCCTAATTTATGGAACACTAATCCATCTACTTGGAGCAGATAAGATTGCAATATCCATTTGATATTGAAAGAAATTCTCTCTGAAAAGTAAAGATGCTGAATAAAATTGGTTATGGGTCTCTTAACCAGAAAAATAGAAAAGAAAAATATAAAAGCAACTTTTCTAGGTTTTACTACTGCAGATTCTTTGCAAGAACTTCTTCAACAATATATTTGAAGCAGTTTATAATTGAAAAGGCAACCCCACGTCCAAGAATCAATTCACATCCTCATGTGACAACCACCAAAATAACCTAAATTGTGGAAGTTGCATAAGACATCTATCGATCCGAAGTACCCATCAGCTTTAAATATTCTCCATGGTAGATTGTCTGAGGAATCAATTCCTTCCTTAAATCATTAAAGTTTTGAGTGCTCCATGTCGTTTGCTTCGTTCCAGCAGCATCTCTTTCTGGAAGGGCCACGTTATGTCGATTATTTCCGGATTGACATCAATGCTTAGAAAGATTCTTGTTTCCCTCGAATTCCCAACGAGTTGAGAGTACCTACCATCTTCAGTTGATTAGCTGAATGGATTTATGAGTCATGATATGAAAGTATTAGAAAGGCAGAGATATTGCCAAAGTAGTTGTCCATAATTCTACAACATAACCATCACCTAAAAATGTGGTAAAATTATTTATTTATAAGATGCAATACTAGCTTGCTCATAGCTGTTAGCTTGGATGATTGGTACTCACCTCTCCAAGTAGAGATCTTGAGTTTAAATTTAAGCCACCATAGATAACCACTATATTCTCAAAAAAAAAAAAAAATCTTAAAAGTTTACAATCAGAAATTTTCATGTAAAGCACTTCTCGTTATTAAAAATATATTCAACATCGCCAATCTGAAATTTGTTTATTAAGTTAGCCTATAAATGATCCACGACATTGTTATATGCAAAATTAGAACACTGGTAAGTCAGTATTTCCTCCTAATACCATCCTTATTAATTGATAAGTATCAATATACCTTTCGATGACAAATACAAAGGGAAAAGCCATATGCTATGCAAGGGGCCAATGATGTTGTTTCTTCCACTCACATTCTATTTGCTACCATACAATTTGTTGTATATTTTTTTCTATTTTTTGAACATATTTTGTTCTCTCCCTTATCTCTTCTATACTCTCAAATGTTACAATGTCAAATACTCGAGCTTCGTTGTACGGGGTGAATGAATCCCATTCCTTTTTGTGTTGATCTTTTTTCAACTTCAGTAACAAATCAATGCATCTTTTTCTACAAAAAGAAAAAGAAAAAGAGATGACACATATATCAATTTTATTATAAATAAGAATTCTTGTACATGCATCTATGTAAATATGGCTTATTACATAATTATCTTTTAGAAAACACTATTTCCGTACATATCACTCAAATTATGTTAGCTCGGCAAGAACACCCTCCTATTTGATTATTGGTAGTGTTATTTGATATTAGCAAACAACCATTTTATGTATGAAAATGGTATTAATATCCCTTTTGGATTAATATTTAAAAAAATTGATATTCATTTTGTATTGTAAAGAGCTATTTTATTGCATAAATATTTTAAAAATATTAATGTGAAAGGATAAAAAATTATTTTTGATCCTAAATAATTATTTATCAATATCGTTAGTCAAAATCTAATGATAGAGATATTATAGTAAAAATAAGATTTTTTAAGAAATATATATATGTGTACAGGTTAAATATTCAATAAAAATTTGTTTGGATATTTTAGTCCAAAATTTCATAAGATTTATGAGTTGGCCTGGCAAAAACAGAGAAAATCAATCTTGTATAAACAAATATCCAAGACCTTTTGGAATGGACAGGCTCAAATGTCTAACTTATATTGATTTTTTTCTAATTATGCTGACTCAATCCAATGTATCCATAGGATTTTCAACCCAGACATCTAACAAACCCTAAATTTATTTGCAAGGGTTTAAATTAAAAAGGCAAAATAATTTACTTTGAGGGCATCACAGCCATCCAACAAGTGCATCTCTGTTTCAAAACACGTCACACGTGTCAGTATCAGCACCACATAATCCATCAGTTCACATTGTTATCACAGCCGTTGCTGGGGTCGGACCAGTACACATTGGGGAAAAGCCAAATGGAATGATAGACCCACTCCTAAAATAATGGAATACTTCTTAGATTGTCACAGCCCCACCACAGGACTTCACCAGTTCTCCCTTTCCCCCGATGCCCAAGATCTTATCCCTCGCCCCCCATTCCGGTACCAAGCGACCTCCCTTTCTCTCTTCTCCCCGCTGCCCCTTCGCCCCAACAAAAGGGCAGAAGGCTGCGCTCTTAGATAGACCTGGATACTATCTTTATTACTCTTCCCATCCGCAATCCCTTCTCAATCCCGCTCCCTCGGACGCCGTCTGGCGCCTTGTCTTGAGCTTCCTTCGGGCCAAAGACTCTTGAGCTTCCTCCCTTCTCTCTCTGAGCTCCCAAAGCCCCAAGGTAAGCAGAATAACTGCCTCTATCTACTGTCTTGGAATACCTTTCTTGGTGATCATAGAGGATCTTTCTTGTTTTCTTTTTTCTTGACTTTCGAACTGTCAAGAAAGGGATCGCTACCTTAGAATAGTAAGAGAATCTCTTGGCGTCTCTGATTTTTTTTGTTGTTATTTGTGTAGGATTTGTTGTTGTATGGTTCTGGTTGTCGAGCCGGGAGAAGGGAACGAGAGGTCTCTAACCCGGGGAGCTGTTACAAAAGAGGTAAGATTTGAGTTCTTTTCCTTTTCTTGCTGTTGTTGCATTTAATATGAAGAAAACACTGCGTGTTTGTTTGGATTGGGCCGACGGTCTTTGGACAAGATTCTTGATTTGTAATTTACGCCTGTGTGGCTAGGACTTTTGTTCAAGCAGGTCGGTTAGGGTTGGGAAGCGGATTGGTTTTCTTCAGGTTTAAATTTGATGCAAAGTTTGGGCTGGAAAGAATGTTAAAATTGTTTGTAACCACACAACTCGAGTATTTTTAGGAAAAAAATGTTGTGAGGTTAAGTAAATGGGAGTGGTAGATGAATAATTGAAACTAAAGGGAAACCATGAATTTGAGTGCAATTGAAGTATGTATTTTGCTTGATGGGGGCAAAGGGCTTATAGCTTGAAGCTCTAAAACATCTAGCTGACCTGGGCAAGGAATGCTCATGGAATGAAAGAATATATATAAAGGGTTCAAAGTGGATGCATCGAATGGAGCCTAGCATGGAGTAAAGCATGAAAAGTGAAAACTCGAAAACTTGATGAGGAAAGTGCTTGATTTGAAGCACTGTTAAGTGAAGGGCAAACCGGAGTCATTCAAAATGGAGAGCCAAGTTAGAGCATGCATATATGTTTATTCCTGCCTACATTTGTAAGAAATAGTTCATATATTCGTGGGCAATAACCCCTATAATCAATCCTAAGTTGATTATATACCAATAGGTTCTGGATAAAAGCATGCTCAAACATCTGTTGCATAAGAGCATGAAATGGTGAAGTGAGGAACAGTTATCAAACTTGACCTAAAGAAAGATAAGGGAACAGAAAGGTCTATATGCGAGCCAATTTAACACTGGCAGGTATTAGTGTTGACCTACATTGCGTTGGATGCTCTTTAGAAATTACGGTTAATTTTTAAAATATTATACTGGTTTTGAGGACATCTCTAGCAGTAGTTTTTCGAAGATGGAAAGCAGGATGGCTGAGGTTAAATGTGAAGCTGCTGAAGCATGCAAGTAGAAGGGGTTGACTTTGTGTGCCTTGATTGGAGCTAACAGACCTTTTATTATTGTCTTGATTAAACCAATCAATCAACATGCTTGAACTGTAAAAATGCTTAATAAACTTCAGCACTAATGGAATAGGGTAAACAATGAGGGAATTAGGTTATCTGTACAGTTGCTCTGAGTATCATTTAAATCATGCACCTTTCCAAGATTTTTTTTTTTTTTTTTTAAGTTAGTGAGAGTCTCAAATTATATGACATATAATTAATTGAATAAATGTGCATGTAAATTTGCTTTGACTTTTAACTAATTGAATTTGCTTGCAAACTATGCTTCCTTTTTTAAACAAAATATATCATGGGAATTGGGGAAAAATTGCATGTGATAGCTGCTTATGGATCTTGTCTTTTTTGTAGATGTGCTGCTGTTATTTCTGTTGAATCTTCAAACTTTAATGTTTAACAGTCAGAGATATATCTATTCGATATCCTTTTTTGGTACATGTTATGGTTTTTAACTTGTTTAATCGAGAACGTTGTTCAATTTTGGTTATTTCTGTAGATAACAAAATAAAGCAACCATGCAAAAGGATAATAGCTCCAATGAAGCTCCATCAATTCACCTGGGTCGAGTTCGGCATCGCAAACGCTCGAGTGAGGTAGTTTACTTGCTTGTCTTGGTTCATTTCCAGTTATTTTTCGTGTTCGGTAATCGTTTGTTAAGAAATTTCCCTTTTGATTCTCATAAGTGAGTGTTTTGAGGAATCAATGGAACTAAAACAGCAACAATGCTGCCTAGGATTCATTGTTAAGCTTTATGGTTATTTACACTAGTGAAAGCTAATTGATGGATTAAAAATCATTTCCTCTTTTCTAGTCTCATTCATCACTGGATCTTTTTGCCATTTACTTGCAATATAGACTTTGGGCAACTGCATTACCAATCATTGTTAGAATGATAAGTACAGCTTCATATGCTGTTAGGTGCCTAACTGCGTTACTGATCATTGTTAGAATGATAACTATAGCTTTATATGCCGTTAGGTGCAGCAATTGATGATTATATTAGTGAGTGAAGTAAAATTGATTGCTACCAACTGGATGGATTGTTGCACTGCTGCAGTTCTTCATGGAACTTTTAAAGAAAATTATTCCTTTGTTTCAGGTTTCTCAAGATGCAAATAAAACCAATGGGGCAAATTTGCTTGTTAATGACCGCAACAAATACAAATCAATGCTTATTCGCACGTATTCATCATTGTGGATGATTGGGGGTTTCATATTTATAATCTACATGGGCCATCTATATATTTGGGCCATGATTGTTGTCATCCAAATCTTTATGGCAAGGGAGCTGTTTAATCTACTTAGGAAAGCTAATGAAGACAGACAGCTTCCAGGATTCAGGCTTTTAAATTGGTATATTTCTGTTTTATTTGACAAAATTCCCAGCATGTTTAATAGCCATTGTTAATCAAAAACTATGATTTTTTCTCTAAGGGATTTGAATGAGATCTTGTGATTTGAATTAAGTTTCATTTAATTTATCCATTTTCCACAGTGCAGGCATTTTTTCTTCACCGCAATGTTGTTTACTTATGGACGCTTTCTCAGCAGACAGCTTGTCAATACTGTAACTTCAGATAAATTGCTATATCAGATTGTGAGCTGGGTTATCAAATACCAGATGGTTATCTGTTATTTCCTATACATCGCAGGTTATTATATTCTTTCTTACATCATATGTGAGCATATGCTGTTATCACATTCTAAAATAAAAAAATTCAGCAACCATGATCTTTATATGTTCGCCTGTGTGATTTCCAGATGCTCTCTGTTCTTTCCTCCCATCATTTTGTACAAAACCAGAACATTGATGATTCATCTTTTTTCTTCTTTCATGGCTGGTTCAATTGCTTTGGACTGTTATCCGGTTATGATTTCATATTCTAATCAACAATGTGGAAGAGAATGAGTAAACATACTGCAAAATGATGCAACAAATGAATATGCAATAAAATATAAATGATTTAACATTATAACAGAACTCTCATTACAACGAAAACAAGTTTCGAAGAGATAAAAATTCTTTACTCTAATGGAGTTAAGAGCTAGAGCAACTTCTGATTTTAGAGGCAACTTTCAATGGTAAAGTCAACATGTAAATATCATGATGTGATACCATAAAATTAAGAATGTGCTATGTAAAAACAATTTGGTGAAAGTAATCCACTCTTTATGATTTAAAGAAAATGCAATGTATAGAAGATAAACTAGCCCACATGTTCTTCTGATTGCATCTATGACTAGCATTGAAGATCCTCTTTTTACTAAAAATGTAAAAACGAATACATACTTGACAAACATTGTAAGGTTGTATCCATTTTATGATGCACAAGGGGAATGGACTACCTTAGCTTCTTTTTCTCTTTTCCTTTTTTTTTTTTTCCAATTTGGGGAAGGGGTGGGAAGAAGTGTGAGGCTTGGTTAAGGGGTCTGCTGTGGGTTTGGGAAAGCAGGTCTCTTAGAAAGGAAAATTAATTAGAAAACCCCTAGGAAGTGAGTGTTGGGACTAGTTTCTGAGGAGATCCAGAAGTGGTGCAGCAGCCTGTTTAGCCTGCCTAGGTTATCATGGTAGAAAGGGGTAAATACAATTTTCATTTATTCTTGGACCAGATTCACAAAGAGTTCATAGTTTGTTGCCCTTAGATTAATGCCTCTTTATATTTTATTTTCCTATATATGTGCTCATAGTTTATTGACTCCCTGTAATAATTAAACTTTGTCTATTGGTGGCTTAGGTTTTGTCTGGTTTATTCTTACACTAAAGAAGAAGATGTACAAGTATCAGTTTAGCCAGTATGCATGGACTCACATGATCCTTCTAATAGTTTTTGTACAGTCCTCCTTCACTGTGGCAAATATATTTGAAGGAATATTCTGGTAAATTGCCTATATATCCCTTATTATGATGTTATTAAGCTAAAAATTTTATTCTTGTCGACATCATTTATTTCAGATTTGTAGTGCTTCACCAATGTACGAATTATTTTTGAGAGGCCTGATGTTTTCTTTCTGGAGTAGTGTGCTAACTTTACAGATTATTTGACTGTTCATAGACCAATCTAATTATGCCACATGTTTATATTTTTTATCATTAATAAAATGTTTATGTTTTTCTCTCCTCTGTCATGTTATGTGGCATGGTAACAGGTTTTTGACAAGAAGGTATTTGATATATTTACATATCTATATGTTTGAAAAGTATTTTATTCTTTGGAAGGGTCCTTATGGTAGGTTTCATTGAGGTTAAGATGTTGATAATTTGAGACTCATGGAGACATGGCACCAATGCTGGATGTTTCTTTTCCCTTTTTATTTTGTGAAGAAATATTTGTAGGGCTTTCTCCTATTTTGATTCAGAATATTTTTTTTTGGGCTGCTCTGAGAAAAGAACCAAGTCGATTTTTTTGATTGATGAGAGTTCACATTATATTTTCTTTTAGATGCTTTGTCCCAGGGTTCGTTGAACTGGACGATTCGAGGCGTGTTGAACTGTATCAGTGGCTAATCAGTGCGGTTCGGACATCTGATTTAGAACACCAGTGAAAACGGAACAAGGGAGAAGGAAAGAGAGGAAAAGAGAGAGGAGGGGAGGGAAGGAGAGGGGAAGCCTAGCGGTGGCCTGTCAAGACCATCAGAGGGCCACTGAGCCTCTATGTCTCCGCAAGAGAAACTGTGAGAGAGAGAGGGGGGAGGGGAGAGGAGGGAGGGGTTTTGGGCCGCCCGACGGCCATAACAGCCCTCCGACGGCCTCCCTGCCACCTTCCCCTTCATCCTCTCCTCTCCTTCCGCCCTCCTCTCTATATCTCTTTTCTCAGTTTCTCACTTTTTCTCATGGAGGACCACGGATCTCGGAGGACCTCGGAAGCCCTCCGGTGGCCTCTGCAGCCCTCCGATGACCACTCAAGCATCTTCGCCAGCCTCCCATTCTTTCTCTCCCTCCCTCCCCCTCTTTCTTTCTCTCTCTCTCTTCCTCTGTGGTTCATCCTCCGTTTCCACGTAGGTTAGACCTGATATGAGGGTGTACTGCCGGCTAGCCAGCGCGGGATCTGGTTCTGAGTCGGCGATCCTTGCTCTATCTTGTAGCTTCGTTTTCTATCATTGTGATTTTTTTGATATTAATCTACTTATGATAAACTAGCTTTATTTTTATGCAGGTTTCTTTTGCCAGCTTCACTTATTGTCATCAATGATATTGCTGCATATTTTTTTGGTTTCTTTTTTGGGAGAACACCTTTGATCAAACTGTCTCCAAAGAAAACTTGGGAAGGTTTTATCGGGGCACTAGTTACAACTCTGTTCTCTGCTTTTGTGGTGAGTGTCACGAACTTGTTTCTTAATTATAAATCATGTTTCTGTTCTCTCTCTCTCTCACACACACACACACATATATATAGAGACACACACAGACACTAAGGTATGATGACTTTTTTTTTGTGCAACTATGCTAAATTTGGATCTTACATTGTTGTTGAGAATTATAACTCTGCCCTTTTATGTCAGCCAAGCATTTCCTAATGATATTTACCTTTTCCATGTTTTATCGATATGAAGATATTTTTCTCATTAGTTGCTTATGTGCCAATTAAATATTTACTGAAATGTACAATATTGAAACATTCCTAAGGGAAGACAATAAGCTATCAAACTACTGTTTTCCGTTTTCTGTAGCAGTTTGATATCCCTTTTTTTTTGTATGTTGTTACAAGGAGAGCTCTCACAATATCAGTAGCTGGTGCTAATTCTTTGAAACCTGGCTATGAACTTATTTGATAGCTGCTGTGAAAATCATTTAAAAAATTATGTCAGGATGCAACTGCTAGCCACATGCAATCCTTAACTTGGAAAATTTTACAAATTTGAAAATTCCACCTGGCCTGGTATAGAAGCCGCTTCAAACTGCAGAGCTGAATGTCTGATAAGCTAAGTTCATACGGTTGTCAAATTGTTCTGTTGCTTGCAAAAGTTGGAATTGGCTGCATGACACTCCATTTACAAGCCCTTATGTATATATGAATCAGTTATGCGATATTGATGATTTGAATTTAAGCCTTCATTTGATATATGCCACAACATTTTTTCCTGTTTCTTCATTCAAGTCTGAACACTTACACTGGTGCTACTAAATATGAATTTCTCATGTCTTGTTTCAAGCAGGCTGATCCTTCATTTTCTTCTCTTTTGTTTAAAGTGCTGAGACTCTTGGGGGCAGTTGGGTACTAATCATTGAAGGATATCCACATGATTTTGAATGTTGCTTTTTTTATTAAATTTTAGCTCACTCAATAGTGACTGATGATGCATATTTCAGCTCCAAATGTGCGCTCATGCTGAAACATTGCAGTGTCTTCCATGCATCTTTGCTTGCATTCTTTGGATTTTGAATTGAAGAGAGTGATTTCCGTTGATTGTTCACAAAGTACAATTTACTGACACATTTTCTGATTTCAAGAGACAGGCATCGGTAGTTAGGGTGCATGTGATTTCTTGGAATAAAAAAAAAATATATCATGAACATTGTTTTTCAAGTATCATGTGAGGCATGACGAATATAATTTTTTTTAAAAACTGACGTATCCATAGAATCAGTCATTTGAAACTTTGCAGGATAAACACCAATAGGTTGCCACTCACCCTTTCTCCTTGGCTTTCTTTTCTCATTTTCTTTTTATGAATTTTTGCTCAAGAAAATTGTTATTTGCCTTAAATGCTATCCACCACCAGAAGCTATTGTTTCTTGTTAAAAGATAAAAAGTTTGTGCTTACTTTATTTGCTAGCCATGCAAATCGCAGCCTCTCTCTCACACGCACGCGTGCACACAGACAAACACACACACCCATGCATGCACCAAGTTGGTGGGTTTCATCGCTGTTAGGCCATTGTTTCTTTGTGATTTTATTGGAAATAATCTTTATTTTTTTTTCTTGTCCTTTTTTTTGGCCGACAACTCTATGAATTACCAGTCGTGTATGTTGTAGAAGTAGAAGATGTTGTTGTCTTGTGAAGCAAAAGGAAATTTTCTTTAGAATAATCTTAGATATAAAGCTTCTTTTCTATTTAATTATGTTACAGAAAAACACTTTCACTGGGCAGACATGTGACCTTATATCGTAATCTTTAAGCATGTTATTACCAGATTTTAATTGGTAAATGTTACCTGTGATCTTATATTGCGTAAATAGCCTGCACTCAAATGGATGATTTTTACCCCCATCTTATGCTAATGCTCTGCAACATTCCAATTTAACAAAGGTTTTATTTTGTGATCCATATAGAGTAGTTTGGTGATTCTGTTGATTAGTTTATGGTAATCTTGAAAAAATGCACCTTCAAATTTGACAAAGTCTTTTTCCCCCTATTCTTTCAGATATGGCCTGAAACATCCCAAATTCCCAGTTTAATAAAAGTTATATTCTGTCATTCATATAGAGAAGTTTAGTGAGTTTGTTGATTGATTCATATTAAGCTTGAAAGATTGTGCCTTTGAATTTGGAAAAGTCCAGTATGTAGTGGAGCTACTCATGTATTCTAGCAATAGATCTATGTTGTTATCCTTAGACAAGCACAAAGTATTACCAAGCATGATCTCTCATGGGGTGCACCTGCTTAGGAAACTCAGGAAGAAATGAATCAACCCATTTATTACTTTCACAGTATATCATGCTTCATTAATAATCTAATGCTGATTGCTGCCATCTCTACAACTTTCTTGGTACATGATTAATTGAACAAAATCCAAAGGGGAGAAAGAAAAAGAAAAAGAGGAAAAATAAAAAACCGACAACCATGTGATGTTTGTTACAAGTGTCACTGGAGCTTTCTTAAATGTGGAAGATCATATTTTTATTTGCACCAGGCTCTCTCACTCCCCTGGATTATAAGGTCCCCAATGATTGTTCCCTTTCATTGAAAATTTGAAACCATTACCATATTTGAAGAAAGAGACAGAGTTGGCTTGTTATGGCCTAACTCAAACATTGGAATCAATAAAAATAAAGGAGAAGTGATAAAGAGTGACATAAAAAGCAAATGTGAAGCAGGAAAAAAAGTAAACCTGTACGAGTTCTATGATATATAAGTTAGCAGAAAGTTTTGTAAATTTTATATTTCACTTATGCTGTTCGGGCTCGGTTCTTCCACACCTAGTGAGAATTCCAATTGCCTTACCTTTTCTATGTATGAACAGGTTGTTCTGGTACTAGTGCTGATGGATATCACTATCCAAAATTCATGCATTAGTATTTATGCTTGAATTTGACGTGCAAACCTCTGTTGTACTGTTTATATTTGCTGGATATTATCCTTTTTGCTGTTATTGATGCAAAAAGCTTCGACCGCTACATGCACAGTGCATGAACAAATGGTTTCACCAGTTGCAAGTTGGTACTTGAACTTGGGTTTGATTTGAATTTAAGCTGTGTTGAATAGATTGGACATTTTTCGTTCCTTATTCTCTCAGTCCAAAAGCCTGGTTGGCTATACAGAATATCTTGGACATCTTACATGCTTTTATCATTTGGTCATACTGTTCATATCTTTGGCTACACTGTTCATAACTTATCATAATGTCATAAGGTCTAACAGTAAATGCTAAAAAGATGGAATCTTTTAGCAAATTAGCACCAGGAATCAATGATTATGGTAATAAATACTTGAAGGCTAATTCTTCAAGGAAAATAATTATTGCAGCAAAGTCATGATCTAAAATTTATGAAAAATACTCGAAAGATTCTCGCAGCATTTCAATGTAGACCCTGAAGTAGAATGTGAGTAACTCTGCATTAAGATGCATAAATTTGTATCAGCGCTTAAGTAGAAAATGTTTCACGATGGAAGGTAATTAGCTTCTCCCCTTTTTTTAAGGCCCAGCACTTGGGCACACATTGCCATTTATTTAACTTCTTTTTTTCGTTTAAAGGTGGTGAAAATTTGTGAACATGCAGGTGGAAGTTAATAGTTCATGATATGTTTTTAAGTTTCTGTAGGCTTTTCTGCTTATTATATGTTAACAGATAGCTTCATAATAGCTACATCCACATGCGTGCAAATTTTTTATCTGTTCTGATATATTTTAAATCACAAATCTATTCTCTGTGCAGCTAGCGAATCTAATGGGCCGCTTCCAGTGGCTAACATGCCCAAGAAAGGTAACCTTTTGTATGCAATCATCAATTATATCAATATTGTCTGATGTTGTTGACTATACAAATCTCATGATCGGAATACTTACAGGACTTGTCTACGGGATGGCTTCACTGTGATCCTGGTCCAATGTTTAAACCAGAATATTATCCTTTACCAGGATGGGTGCCTCACTGGGTGAGAACCCAAAATCCTAGAATTGGCTTCCTTGTATAAATTTATCTTCATTTCAAATTTTCCTTAAAATATATTCCTTATTTGATGACAGGTCAATTTTCCCTTCTTTTTTCACCCAAATTATTCTTAAGATAAACGCAAAAAAAAAAAAAAATCTTTATGTAACTACTTGTAGTGCTGCTAAATGAATGATTCCTTTTTCCCCTGTTAGTCTTAACTATAGAGTACATTTCAAAAATTCTATGGAAGGCCTGTATCATTGGTTGATATATCATTATGACATCTGTAAGAAGTTCTTTATGACTTGAACATATTTGATGTGCTCTCTTCAGAGTGTGTGTGTGTGTGTCTTTGTTCTTATAGTATATATTAAGTTTGTTGTTTATCTCTTTCAATTTATATCTAATTTGCCTCTATTTTTCCTGCAGTTTCCGTGGAAAGAGGTGCCAATTCTGCCTGTGCAGTGGCATGCTCTCGCTCTTGGTCTATTTGCATCAATAATAGCACCATTTGGAGGATTTTTTGCGAGTGGTTTCAAAAGAGCGTTTAAGTTTAAGGTGCTTATTTTTGAACTATAGGAGTAAACATTTAAGAAAGTTGGTAAACGATGACATCTTTTTTCCCTTTCAATAATTTTAGGACTTTGGTGATAGCATCCCTGGACATGGTGGAATTACTGATAGAATGGATTGCCAAGTAAGTCATTGTGAATTTAACATATCATTCAAGGATCAAACAGTCTAGCATATTCTAGTCTGCAAAAGTATGAAACACTGAAACATATTTTGTTATATGATAGTCATATTTGCTTCTAATCAACTACTTTGACAGTTGTAGCTCATGCAGAGCTTTTTTGATACAGCAAAGAACTGGATTCCTGTATTGTCCTTATAACTGTATCACAAGCTTGAGACAAAATACAGGAATAATTCCATTTAACCATTATTCCATTTTCTTGGTTTGCCTAAAGGGATTCTACTTCTCTATTAACGCCTATTGAAGTATTAGAAGTAAATTTCCTTAAATTGTTCCTCTCTAGCTCCGTCCAACTCTTGATGTCCAGCGATGATCTCCATGTATGCTTATGCATACTGTACAATGTGTGGGTCTGGGTGAATCTTCCATTGGGTTTTCCTAATTATATATATATATATATATATATATATATATATATAATCCATTGATGGAGATCCAACTTCATGTCATGATGCATCAGAGGCCTGTGGCGCTGGGGATTTCTCTTAGATTTAATCTTAGTTAACTTGCTTTAGTTTTATTTCCTTTCCATAACTAATTATTTTTAGTTTTTACTGGGTTATTTTGAATCAGCTGAGATTAAAAAACCCCAGTTCTTATTTAACAGCTTGATGGTCATGATTTTTGTAGAGGTGCTGTTCATGGAACTATTCATGCTACAGTGACCATGACGGTAACCATGCCTTACGGGGGTTAATTTTGGAATTAAGTAAACTGTCAGAGCTTCTTTTTGTTAAAGCAGGGCTTTGGGATTCTGTGTGATAGAGTGGATGGTTGATTAATAGAAAATGATGATGCATTCTTGTTCTGTTGGAATGCAATTTGGTAACGGAGGTGTGAAACCTTTAGATCATAGGTGTGAATTTCTAGCCACCAGAGTAAGTCAAGTGTGATCTTCCACTTTATTCTTGTGTTAACTTTCCGTATTTCTCTATTTTTTTCTCTACATCTGGTTCTTTTTCCCTTGTTTTCCTTCCAAGCATCAATCCCCAAACTTGGTTCTATTATCCTAACCAGCTTTCCTGCAATCTTCAATCTTTGCAGCACAGATCTGTTATCTAGCAGTCTTTTAAGTCCCTCTCTTGTTATCTTATGCATACACGGACTACATTCGGTTTCATTTGATGCAAACCCTATTTCCAGTTGCTGCTTTATTTTGTCATTTCTCTTGATAAGAAAATCCAGACTTTTAACTGAATGGACAGCAAGGCACTTGATGTGTTTCTAAGCTCTCTGAAATCCGCCCAAGTCCTAATTGGGGTTAGTTTCATATTCTTTTGATTCATCACTGTATCTACTTTCAATTTTGCATTGACGTTTCAAACTTCATGCCTCAATTTTAACATGTAGGTCACATTTAAAATTTTCAGAAATCTGTGGTTTAAGTTTTATCTTAGACCCTAATAGGTGTCCTTTCAGGGACTGTCCTGCATCAGCCATCCAATTCTGTAGTAGATGCTTTCATATCGTCGCACAGACATGCCATTGTTTAGTTCCCTAGTGGAGATTATATCACCTTTATACAAATATGATCATGCTTGTCCACCAATACAAGTGTCACTAAGAAGCTTCTATATTATCTGATCCAGAAAAGATTTTGCTGTCCGCTTTATGATTTAACATCAATATTTACCTGTATTGTCCATGCACAGACTTTTCTTTCATCTTTTTTTTTTTTTTCCAGTGTTGCAAAAAATAAGGTCTTTTAAGATCATATGAGCAAATGTTTGTTCCCTTTAAGATCGCATGGTAATCTCGGAGTCAAGTGTAGAAGCTTGTTACAATAGAATGATAGATTCTATGCAAAGGACTAAGTTTGATCAAAATGAATATATTATTAACGAGGTAATAGAAATATAGCACAAACAAAACTCCATCTTCTTGCTTTAATTCATCTTGTTACTCTTTATCTTGATGGTTGCCCACTGGTTAAAAAGAAATGCACTGATTACTTATGATGACATTTCTAAATATTCTGGAAAACAAGGATGTTTTGCAAGGCCATTATTGGTATCTTGTACGTACATAAATTGTATGTTACTAAATTTTATTTTTTGTCAGATAATTCTCTGATTGCATGTTTCCTTCCCAAGAAATACAAGAATGGTGAGGTGCCATTTTGTTGAAGATGATTATGGCCATTTTGCCTCTATATATTTCATTCATTTGTTATGCCTGAAAAATGACCTGTACGCTGACATATAACACTGAATTGGGTAGCTACTTTTAAATGATTTTCTGCTTGCATTTTGCTGCAGATGGTTATGGCAGTTTTTGCATACATATACCATCAATCTTTTGTCATGCCTCAGAGCTTTTCGGTTGAAATGATTCTAGACCAGGTGTGCTATCTTCTTCTTATATTCTTGATTCCCATGTTCCACTTCTTGGTTCTTGGTCAGAGACTAATTGGGGATGGGTTGCAGATACTGAGGAACCTTACCTTTGAGGAGCAGCAAATTCTGTACGAGCAACTGGGGAAGATCTTTCAAGACAGACAATCTATGCTCGCCTAAAACCATCGGATGCAATTCATTACTTGCAGCGCTTGTAATTCGATATGCTTTAGATATTTTATCCATCATATGGTCTTAAATGCTTTGTATAGCCCCGTAAACCATGTCAATATGTTTTTTTTTTTTCATTTCAGAAGTCTTGTATAGTCTTGGAATTATCCTGTGCTTCGCATGCTATTCACATTACTCTTTGGTATCGCATCCAGTGTGCTTATCAGGAGAAAAAGAACATACATTTGAAACATTTGCATGAGAATCACTAATTGGAAGAGGCTATGTTACTTGTTTGGAAAATTGTGGATGAGATCCTTTACTGTGAAGAATGATCAGGATAAATTCATATATGGCTGTGCAAAGATCCATCTTCACCAGGAAAAGACGATCGAAGAACAAATGCAACAAATTAATCTCTCCTAACAAGTGTCAAATTTGCAGTAACTGGATTGCCATCTGCTTTAATTTCTCTAGTTATGGCAAAACTCGAATAGCCTGGGAGGGCATCTAGAGAGCATGCCATCAAGTGGGGCGGTGGTGGAGAGGGACCCATCATTGTATGGCCTTTTCCTATTGGCCAGGGTGCTAAGCGTGAGGCTTTTCTCCTGCCACCATGGTGACCACATATGGTCAGGCCCGTGTGATTGTTTGTGGCTGCTGGTCCTTGGCCAGCCAAAGGTGCCGAGGTTGCAGACATTTAGTACAGCAAGCCAACAATCGCAGGTGGGAGACATATTACAAGAGCTGACGCATGTTTAATTATTTGACTATCCAACGCGGAGTCTGCCATACATTTCGTCTCAAAGGGGCGTGAGATGCAGCATGGATGCTGAAATTTGCACGTAGAGCCACATTGCAAGACAAATAATGAAACGTGCCATGAAAGATACTCTGCTTCTCAGCATGTAAATGCGCGAACTGAACTGAGACCTCCATCCTCATCAAAAGCTGGACCATTGAATTCAAAGTCAGCACACCATCCTCGAAATTTAGCCAGCCCATCATGGGAAGGAAACTAATCAACAAATTCAAAAGTGTGAAGAAAACGATTGGCAACTTCAAATTACTTCCGTTCACGTGAACGGGGCCAGCGGCCAGCTAACGGCTCCTGTCCATAATAATTTTCCAACTAAAAGGGGCGGCCGGTATAAAACGCGAGAGAGTGCAGTCGACCTAATAATATAATAGTTTTCCAGCGCCCCTGGGTCCCGACCTGTCCCGTGCCGTCGACGCCCAAAGCCCAACGGACGTAACCAGGGGAGTCGCCGTTCAACCTAACGACTTCTTCCGCCACCCATCGCTGTGCAGACCGTTGGACTCCCGTTGGATTCAAAGCCATGCAAAACAAAAAAAGAAGACCGGCAATAACGTCCCTATCCACCATCCCATAAAAAAATTAGAACTGGTCTTGAGGTTTAGGAATTCCAGAAATTATTGTAGTCTCATTAGATCTTTTCTTCACTGGAAGCCTCTGAACTCGGCCGTTTATATCCCACCAAAGTTAGGAGAGTTAAAGGAAGGAAGAATTAAGGCGGGGGCCGGCATCTAAGCCCAAGGGAAACCAAAGCTTTGGACTTTGGTGGTGTTCTAAAGATAAACTTGGTTTCCTTTTAAAAGGGAGGGATCTTTGCATATTTAGCCTTTGATTTTCTCAGGGGAAGGAGCGGGGAGAGAGAGAGAGGCAGGGATGGATGCGGGCATCTCGTTCTGGCAAGCCATGACCCTCTCCTCGATCCTGGGATGGGTGCTGGCGTCGTCGGTGTTCGATCTGACCCGGAGGGTGAGAGCCCTGACCCAGCCCTGGGTCACCCGCCGCGTGATCGTGGATACCCCCTTGATCCTTGGGTTGCAGGTGAGCCGGCGACTGATTGACCTCTTTTTTTGCCGATTTTGATCGTGTTTCTGTGCGAAAGCTGGGATGTTTTATCTTGTTTCGGGTTCTTTTGTTGAATTTTGAACAGTGGATTCAGCATCGGTTCTTGGACGATATGTTCTCGGTGCTGTCTTGTATCGTGTCCGTGCCCTTTTACACAGGATTTCTTCCTCTTCTCTTTTGGGTATGCGTTGGATTCTCCGTTTTTAGCTTTGTTAGTTCTTGCTGTTTGAGTTAAAAATGATTGTTTTGTTTTGTTTTCTTTTGGTAATTTTAAAGAGCGGGCATGGCAAATTGGCCAGGCAGATGACCCTGTTGATGGCTTTCTGCGATTACATTGGGAATTCTATAAAGGTAGATTGGATGCCTATCTGAGAGTTGCTTGAATCTGTTATTTTAGGGAAAGAAATTTGATGTATGTTTTGTTTGCTTTAACTCTCTTCTTTGCTCTTTTGATTGAGGGAATGTAGGATATGATATCGGCTCCTAGACCCAGCTGTCCTCCTGTGAGAAGAGTGACTGCTACTAAAGATGAGAAGGAGAATGCCATGGAATATGGCTTGCCTTCTTCACATGCTCTCAACACTGTCTGCCTCTCTGGGTATCTTTTTTCTTCTGTTAGTCACCTTAGCTGTCATTGCTTGTTGTTCTTTTCTTTAATATATTAAAGTGATTTTATCTGATAAATAAAGACTATGACCAAGGCATGGAAATATTTTCCATCAAGGCCTGAGGATGCTACTGTGAGGATGTTGTAGAATTTGATGAATGAAACTTACTGATAGAGTCTATCAAAAAAAAGCAGTGTTGACTGATCTCCCTAAGATGGCATTGGGCAAATGGTGGCTTCTTGGAAGTCTTGTTCCCAGAGAACAATGTTCAAGTCTCTCTATCCACTCTAATTCTGCACTCCCAGAGTAGATAAAAACATTGAAGCTTTAACCTCAGCCAATACAAAATAAAATCTCAGAAATTATAAGCAAGAAGCATCTGTTTGGAAATGACAACTCATTTTGTTTGGTTCTATGAGCTACAACAAGAATGACAAGCAAGAAATTCATCTAAAATATCTATCAAATATCTTTGCCGGTTAAAAATATACAAGTGTGTTCAAATTCCACTGATGACAGGCAATGCATTTTTTTGTGTCCATGACTAAGTTACCTTCTGGTAGTGCACTTAGAATGACCTTTTTAGAAGCACAAGCAGCATCATTATAACGTATCCTAAGTGAACAGCCATTTTAATGCAATTTGAAATAATTTTTGCCTTGTATAGAAGCTCAATCAACTCGAGCTCATCACTAGCTGGCTGCGCTAGGCACCAGTAACTCAGGCTTTGTTGGTGCTGTGAAGGAGGGAGCAGCCAAGGGAGGTGAGCAGTGAAAGTGGTATGACAGTGGTGGTTGCCTGGGCGGTAATGGTGGGGTAGCGGCGGATGGAGGTGGAATGGTTGATGGAAGTGAACCGAGGTGGCAATCAGGTAAAACTTGAGGTTTTCTATTTTCTGAAACATTATCGTTGTTGAATTGGTGGAGGCAGCAAAGCAACGAGATAGACAAAGGCAGAGGCAGAGATGGGGGGGTTGGATCAAGCTGAACTTTGCAGACATTGAGATGGCCATCAGAGGTTGGTGGACTGGGGGGTGGGGGGTAAGGGAGCAGTGATGTTGAAGAGGTTTCTTAGTATTGGATGGAAAGGAGTTAGGGCCAGTGTGGTGCAAGAGGATTAGGACTAGTGACATACATACATATCTCGCTCCGGAAGGCCAAATCAAAACCTGACCAGTGGGTCTTCTCTAACATTTGAGATTTAAGTTACCTTTTATACATGAATGTAAAAATATTGTCCATAGATTCTTTAGTCATGAATACAATTTAAAAGATATTAAATCTATACTTTACTAGTAGATGATAAAAAAGGGCATCCAAGTGCATGAGACTCCTGTAATTACAGGGATTAGGGAAGATCAGATGTGTACAGCCTTACCCCCTTTTATGGAGAGGTTGCCCCACTGTTTTGGACCCAAGGTATCTGGGTCTCAACGAAGCAGTTTTACCATTTCACAAGGCCTGATCTTTTTTCATAAGTAAATGATAGTTTAAAATTTATATACATGTGAAATTGTTTATACTTTTATTTATATTTATTAATTTATTTTGAGTTTACCTAAGGCAAATGTGGGCAAGCTTGGCATAGCATTTTTGTTTCTCCAGATTTCAAGCTCAAGATCTGGGTCAAGCCAGGGAGCCTTGTCAAGCCAAATTTCAAGCTTATTTGATTAGCCTAATACCCAATAGATGCTTGTCCAATCGTCCCTCTTCCAACGGCCACATTCTTTATCATATTGTCAATAACCACCTCCTGCACGTAACTGTTGACAATCAATTATGCCTACCTAAAGAGGTCAAAATTCATAATGCTTTTGACCAAATAGTCATAGTTCTTGTATTCAGGATTAATTGAAATTGCCACTTTACCCTCCCCACAAATCCACCCCCGCCCCCCCCAAAAAAACCCCCCACACCAAAAAAAAAAAAATCCACATTACAAAATATTTAAATGGGTGTCATTCTTATCTCTTTTTCTGATTTGTTTAACAATTTGCCTTTGACAGTAATCGTTATAATATTAGTATACACAGTGATGAACAAGTTGAAAGTAGAAGTGAGTGGTATAGCATCAGTTATGCTTGTTTTATGGATGTTGCAGATATTTGCTTCACTATGTTCTGAACCACGGTGTTCAAAATGATGGTGTTGCAATTGCTGTTGGGTTTTCTCTTGTTTTCGCACTGGTCATGCTAATTGGCATAGGTGAGTTTCAGCTCATTCCAGAAATGTTAGCCGATGTTTTCCACCGTTAGCTATTTATTTTGGTGCAATGATGCTATTTAAGAAGACAGGCTTAGAATGTTGAAAGAATTCATTTTTATGAAGGAGGAGGAGGAATTACCTTAATGCTGGTTGTAGTTTGCATTCTTCGTGATCTACTTCCGGGTGTGTAAACTTGGTTTCCTTCTTTTTTGTAGGGAGGATATACTTGGGTATGCATAGCTTGATTGATGTTGTTGCGGGAATCATCTTTGGGCTTGTTATCCTTTTCTTTTGGTTGACAGTTCATGGATACGTTGATGATTTTATTATATCTGGGCAGAACGGTATGTAAACAAAAATTTTTTATTGTTTGTCATCATTACTTAGTGACTAATCATCGGATGCCTTATTTATGATTAGGAGAACATCTTCTCTCAGCCCATTCACTGCTGATGATTTTTTTTTTTTTTTTAAATCTGATTTACTTTGCAGTTACATCCTTCTGGGCTAGTCTTTCTTTCCTGTTGTGTTTTGCATATCCTACTCCAGAATTTCCAACCCCAAGCTTTGAATACCACACAGCGTTTAATGGTGTTGCATTTGGAATAGTAAGCACAAACTACTCTCCTTTTGCTTCTCAATTTAGATGTCACTTAAATCTGTTTTTCCGGGGAAAACCTTTAGGTTCTGTGGTAGGATGGTTTTCATCCTATGCAGTGGTTAAGAATCAGCAGTAACATGTAGCTACTATGACATGTTTAACTAATTTTTATTGAACATTCTGTCAGGCAATTCATGTGACAGAACCTTGCTTTCATCATATTTCATATGGATGTATCAGTCATGGTGAACCTTTTGGCACGATGACAGGTCACTGCTTATTCTGCTGAGCATTTTAGTGAACCACTTATAGGGAAAAAGAAACGACTAAGGACCTGTTAGGGAATTCCTGCTGGAATATCCTGCCGGAATCGGACTTGGTGGCCTGCCCAGCCTGTGGTATTCTTAGGCACTGCCAATGTCCTAGCCTAAATCCCAACTCATGGATTTGTTAATTTGTAGGGAGATAAAAAAGGAGCTCTGGAGGTCTCTTTATCCTCCCACAAGACTTGGGCTGAGGGGTATTGGGTTGATATGGGTCATTACACAAACAAGCTGCCCAATCAATGAAATCCAGCAGGATATCCAGTCCAATCCTGATAGAATATCAAAATAGGCCCTATGTTAGATGACAGTAAGGATAGCCATTATATATGCTTCGCATTTGCCTTTAAGTGCAGTTTTTTTCCAGTTTTCATCTCTCCACTATTTTATTACTGCATAGCTAGATTAGTTGAGAATAAGCAAACCTCTACTTAGTTCTTCATTTCAGGGGCTAGGAAACAAATATCAGGAAATAGATGATATTAGATATTAAACCTCCAAAATACTTGGCGAGAATGTTCTCTCTGTCTCTCTACCCCTCCCCCTCCCCCCAACCCCACCTTTGGCCTGCCAACACTTCTCATGTGTGATGCATGTCATTCCGACTGACATGAACAGTGGAAGAAACTGTAGATAGAAGATTGAATGCAGCTCTACTTGTAGTAGAAGGAGCTTCTCTTTCTAGCAGCGAAGACATTATCTGCTTTTTGGTGCTTAATCAAATTGAGAACACAATCTAAACTATTTTTCCCCACTGTCATCCAGGTCAGTGGAATCCAGCAAACTTACTTTCATTTTCACCATGAGAGGGTTCCACACATATTTAGCCAAGAACTACCCATTCTCATCTTCTTGGGAAGGATGTTGGTTGGCATACCTACTATACTTGTAGTGAAGTTCTGCAGCAAGGCTATAGCGAAGTGGTTGCTCCCCGTGATGTGCAACACTTTGGGCATCCCGATAGTGTCTTCATGTTATGTCCCAGCATTGAGGGGATCTGACAGCAGTAAGAGCAAGTCTCATGATAAGCAAATGGGTTTTCTTCAGAAAGTGACGTCCTTGTTCCCTCAGAAAGCATATGATGTTGACACCGGAATAAGGTTTCTCCAGTATGCTGGCCTTGCATGGTCGGTGGTTGATTTGGTCCCATCACTCTTCTCTCATTTAAATTTGTAGCAGGTATACATAATCCACGGATGAGAGTTGTACACTCAATAGCCTGTTTCAATTTGAATTTCTCATAATGACCTTGCACGGTTGTAAATGAAATCATTTGTTGACATCAGTTTTGTAAAAATTATTGTCTTTCAAATATGAGATACCTGTGGCTTAAAGCTGTCCATGCATTCTAATATCCTCTATTGGAATTAATGATTTTAGCCTCAACCTCTTGGCCTCCCTGCCATTCTTCTTGTGATCATTTAAGTGAACCGAATAAGTTGCCGCACAGGCTTAACCAAAATTTATAGGAATCTCTTAAAAATCAAAGATCCCATCAACTAGCTGGCAAACCTGCTGCAACAAGAGTACCATGGAAGGAAAGTACCTTTTCGGTTCACCTTTTACAGCTTGTAATAGGCATGGTAGTGTGCTATTTCCCATGACTGGTGTGATAACTATAACGAGGCTTGACGGAAAGGGAGGGGCGGAAGGCCCTCGTCAAACCAATATTTTCTGACTGGATGGTATAAAGTGTCTAAAATCAACTCATACAAAACAGTTGAACACCTTTAACAGAGTGCTTAGTTGCCTAATTGCACTGCCATGGAATATCATGCCTATAGTAGGGGTGCAATCAGCACACAGCTTGGCTGGCTTTATCACTTTACCACGACAGCATGTTCAAATGAGACAATGGGCACATGTATGAGCTTGTTATTAAAGTCATGAAACATGATCCAGGTCGATAAAGTTGAACAAATGACCTCTACTGAAATTAAGAAAACATGGTCCAGGTCGACAAAGTTGAATGAGTGGCCTCTACTGAAATTGAAAAATAGGTTGAATAATTGAAGGGTCAACTCAAGTTTCTGAAACTTCTAGCTTGCGGTTGTCACATGAAATAACCGTAGTTGAATAAACGTAATTTTGATTATTAAAATGATTTATTTAAGCTCCATTGTACCATCCTCTAACGCACTTTTAGTATCTAGGACGGGCAGTTAATAATTTTTAACTATTTAATTTAATAAAAGAAATCAATTTCCTCCCCATAAAACAAAGCATGTGACAGATTTCATCTTTCATGTCGGCTGTTATACTCCGAAAGAAAGGAATAAAAAAAACACCACCGTACCATTGACCAGGGTATACCCAGCCTGGTTTGCTACCAAACTTATTACCTGAAAAATTTAGATGAAGAAATTTATTTATTAATAATAAAGATTTGAAAAAAAAAAAAACCTCTCATGCGATGATGATGACGACGATGATGAACGTAAACCCAACAAATTTACTACGCCCACGAACCGGGAACATCAAGCAGCTTTAAAGCATGTAGCTCATGGTTCCCTTGTGAGCAAGACAAACATGCCTCTCGAGAGAGCCGGATACTCCATGCAAGATATAAAAGCCACACCGCATCACTCCTAATCATCATATCGAGCAGCGTCATTCCAAATAACCAAATAACACGAACTTTCAAAGAAACAAATATGCCGAGCGCCCCTCCCGGACAATCGGTATCGACCAAGCCCGCACGCATAACGCTTTGGACCAAATGAATTAAAATATGAAGGCATGCTCAGATGTACAGATCTGACGCGCGCGCGAGAGAGAAACCATCGGCGCGCGGATCCAGATGGTGTTATCCGATCATCCCTAATCCAGACACTGTGTTATGCCTCGACTTACAATGGAGGTTGAACGTCCATGGAGAGATGCGAGCACAGAAGCAAAAGCATTGAATCCAATAATTGAGCAAAGCACCCCCTAATTTAAAATTCCTTCCCTCTACAAGATTAGAAAAGGAAAAAGAAAAAAAAGGAAAAAAGGGGAAAATTGTAATTCTCGTCAAAACGATACATGCTACTGCTGATGCTGATAATAATCAGCCCTGCTGCCTCCGACCACAATGGAAACCAATTACAGGTCTGACTTGAAAACAAATAGAACTTTCCCACCAATTATACATCCCCCACAAACCACCAAGCTTAGCAGCCTAAAATAAAAATGTCAATCTGATCATAGGATCTCCAAGAAATATCTGCTTCACAATCTCATTTAGCAAGCATCCACCTGCTTCCTGAAATCAGCAAATTACCTCCAATAACTTCTTCATAGGAAATAATCAGGTGTTCTACGAGTTACATCGGGTTCTCCTCTCCTGGGGGCTGGCTCAAACTGCAAGCATGAGACACGCTAAATTAACAAGAATTCCATCAGAAATACTACAGGCAGTATCTATAGATACATGACACCAGTCCAGTCAGGACACCCATCGCAATAAGCAGTCCACAGGGCACCTAGTGGAAGCCCCAACCAAAAGAAGGAAACTTAAATAAAATTTAGCAACGATATTTCGAGTCCATTGGAGAACAGGCCACATCAAAAGACACTTTCATTATGTTTAGCAAAGAAATCAACAGAATGTCTGAAGATCCAAAGAGTTTTCGCCTTTATCAGAGAGCAAGACAAAGATGGCGTATCAAGATCACTGAAGAATCGAGGATGTTAGAAGCTAGACGCACATGGCTGAGCAGATTAGGACACTAACTAAGCAAGTTGAGCATAGACATTTCAGAAAAGCCCCACTTGACAGATACAGTGACCTGCTTGCACTCGGTGCGTAATGCAAGTACATCCATGGGACATTTGTTCATGTCATGTAGATGGCCCTAACCTAATAACACCTACATTTGTGATTTCTTCTTCCCTATAGTATTATCTGGCAATATTTTCAGCATGTCAATAAAACGCATCACAAATCTCAGAATTTTATGACTTCAGATGGATATATTTAGACAGAAACTTCAATAATCTTGAGCAAGCAAAATCATTTGTTTCCTATGTACCTTGAATTACAATGTTCGGAGCAGTACCAAGATTTTAATGCAACATGCAAATCTAGTATCCCGAGAATGTCCAGAGCCATTAATCCAAGTGTTTTTTCTTTTCCTCCCTCTTTTGCTTTCGGGCAGTGTGTGCGTGCGGCTTTTTTTTTTTTTTTTTTTGGGTTTGTTTTGGGGGGGTGGAAGGGGTGGGGGTGGAAGAGATCTACCTGGATGAATGTATGCCCCTTGCAGTCATCAACTTCCAAGATGGATGCCATATTCCCACAGCGGTAGCAATAATTAGGTGCACTGAATATGGTTACCACCTTTTGTTCCTGTTTATGAAACCCAATAATAATAGCAAAAGATGAACTTATAAATCACTAGAGCCGAAGAACACAAAAATAAATAATGTTTAGTGCAGAATAAAGAAAAATATAAATAATGAAGAATAGAAAATTACATGTCCCCAGTTATATCCTTCCATGACCAATTGATGAGCTCTGGCTATCAGCTTAAGGTTGTTGGTATGGTTAAATTGCTCAGATATATCCTGAACCAAATTGGCATGGTAAAGAAAGCGATCCACAATAAGAACACTGAAAAGAAAAGCAAAGTCACCATACTTGGCCAAAGGTATATCCAGCACCACGGGGAGAAATACCCCACCCACATCTGTCATCTGGATCAGACCATAAAAGATCACACATTGGTCCCTCATGAGGAACTTCTTGAACACGGTCAAAGTTACGTATGTTATCCAGGGTCTCAATAGATGGAGATAACCCACCATGCAGGCAAAATATTTCTGATTCAACCTGCATAGTATACAGCAGCCAAGATGCTTGGGTCATGAGAATAATATATATTATTAGTTTCGAGGGACTACAAGGGAACGAATCAAAAGCATGATTAGGACCAAATAATGACCGGTCAAATTGAAAAAGTCAAACATCAAATAGCAATGTATTCACTGATTAACATCAAATTGCATGCAAAATATTTATCCACAGGGGAAAGGACACAACCTCATATAGATAAGTCGTTTTGGAACAGCTTTCTGACTCCTCCAAAAGCTGAAAAGGGTTTGATAGGGAAAAGCACCAATTTGGAGATTTTAGGTAAAAGTCTACTTGAGACATGTTGGGAAGTTGTATTTTCACCTGAGAGGCCCGGCTTCGAGTCCTGGCAACGAAATTTTTTCAAAAAGTAATTTAAAATACTTTTTATCTCCATAACCATTTAAGTTGGTATCTTTTATGCCATAAACATGCAATTAAGGATTTTAAATTTATCTATTATGTTATTAAGATTACGAAATAATAACTTATAAACTAGCAATATTTTATAATAACAATTTTGATAGTACAACATCATAATAATATGATATAACATGCTACAAAATAGTATTGTATTGTATTTATTACACAATGTTGTATTTATTACAATAATATTATATTATTATTATTATTTCGCATTATAACAATATAATACCATTATATTATAATAACATTATAATATAATAGGACTTCAATATTTTATTAAGATAATAACATCATTCTATTATATCACAATAGTATTAGTGTAACATAATCATATTATAAGAATTTATAATAATATTCTTATAATATATAAAAATTTATTATTTATTATATCATCTAGATTAAAATATCAAAATAAATAATTTATATATTAAGAATACTTTATAATCGTAGTTTTTGATAGCACAATAATTGAAAGCACAATGTAATGCCCCTTATTGCCATTTCCTTGATACTAAAAATACTTTCTCCGATTGGTTACCTAATTAGGGGTGGCAACAGGTCGTGTCGATCGATACCCATACCCACCCCGACAGAAAAAAATCATACTCGTACCAGCTCCAAGAATAGATCGGATCGAGCACACCCAAACCGATCTCCCTTTCCCCATCTCCGTCACCGCCCCACCACCGCTAGCAGCCCCAACTGGCCATCCCCAAACGCTTCCACCAAGATTAAGCTCTCAAAACCTCAAGGGACCAACTCACACCGCCACAACTCACACAAAATCCCATATGCTCGAGGAAAAATGCCAATCATAACCTAAAAACCCCTCCAATCTCTCTCACAGGTGCTCTCCTTCCTCAACCGGGACCAACTCACACCGCCACAACTCGAGAAAAAACCCCAATCAGAACCTAAAGAACCGCTTTGATCTCCCCCAGGTGCTCTCCTTCCCCACAGATCTCGGAAAAAGAGAATGAAATGAAAAGAAAAAGAATTGAAAAGGACAAAAAATGATCAGGAAAAGCTCTTACCTATTAATGTTTTCCGTCTCTCCAATGTTTTTCATTGAATTTTCCTATGTTCCCCCCATTTTTCCTCGATTTTTCCGTCCTCGAGAGTCTCGATCGGGTGGAAGGCTTGGAGCGGCCAAAAAGGGAAGCTTAGACGATGGCTAGGGTTTCGCCACCGGGCCGTCGCCGCCATTAGGGTGGGGACTTGCCAAGCCACCGCTTAGGGGGGAGTGAGGATCTGCTGGCCGCCAAGCAAGAGCGAGAGAGCAAGAGAGAGAGAGGGGGGATTGAGGGGGAGTGAGGACCCGCCGGCCACCGACCGAATATGAGAGAGAGAGAGAGAGGGCGGAGGGCCGGGAGGGGTGGGGGGCAACACGGGTTTGATGTAAACGAGAGAGAGGGGGGAGGGGGTGGGTGAGGGCGGGTTTGATGTAACAGAGAGAGAGAGAGAGAGAGAAGCGGGTTTTAAATTTAAATAAAGACTATATCGGGGCGGGTTTGGGGTGAGGTGTATTATTATCCACATCCAACCCGAACTTGTTTCGGATATTTTTTCTAAAACCCATACCCACCCCTATACCTAATCGGGTCAGGTCAGGTCGGATACTCATTGAATCGGAAAAAATTGCCACCCCTATACCTAATGGATATTAAAGTTCCACAACACTTCAGAAATATAGCAACCAAACAACAAACAGCTTTTTATTCAAAACTCTACCAGCAAAAGCTCCACTGCCCAAATCTATCTATCGACAAAAACTCTGATACCTACCGCAATGCCAAACAAGACTTTAATCTTAACAAGCAAGACACATACTTTGTGCTGTCATGTCATCTTCATATTAATGTTATGGAATCAACAGTTCAGCATGTTGAGATGGTCTAATTCAAGAAAAAGACAACTTTCAGAAAGCATTTCCAACAGCAAATAGTAACAGCCTTAGTGAAGTAGCAGGAAAGCTTTTAGGATTAAGTCTTCTGCTATAACACTGGTAGGCATCATGCATAAAATACCTCAAATATGCCATAAAAGGAGATGCTGTCCATTAATTTAGACAGGATCTCCTTAAAACAGCCCAATATAATAAGCAAACTCATAAGTGGGGTTGTGGCAGGGGAAAAATGATCCAATCACCTAATAAAATTACCAATGAGATGTAAGTTGGACATATCCTACTATCAGTATTAGGCCCACCTAATGCAGAGCAGCTGAGAAAATACTGTGCAAATGGTAGGAGTAAAATTACATATTCTACTAGAAATTTGCATTTTCCAGATCATAATAGAACCACCATCAAAAAACATTAGTGGACCTAATTGAAAGAAAAAGAAAGTAAGAAAAGAAATAATGTATAAAATGCAAAGGAATTTCAGGGAATGCTAGACTACAAACCAATGCTGTCAGTGGGAAATAATCAAAAAGATCTGTGAAGATCTTCCATACATTTGCATTCCCATATCTGCCAACAAATAAAGAAAACAAATATCAATAAACTTGACTTGAAACTATTTAAAAGCAAGTTTAGAATGCAAACAATGTTCTCATTAGAAAATTTTACCTAAGCTTAATTTACATTCTGAAAGCAAGTGCCAAAAAGCAAAGCATTATATCATAAGAAAGCTTTAAAGAGAGCATGTGCTTGCATGCATGCACGTGCAAGAGAGATGAGAGAGAGCGAGAGAGAGCACATACATGTAGGATTTAAGCCCAACGCTCATCTATATATTAAATGCAAGCAACCAATCATGTTCTAGAATGTTTAGACGCATGTAAGCGCTTAAATTGCCTGTGCACACAAGGAGGTAGATTATAAGCTTCCAACAGTCTTTTAAAAAAAAAATGTTATTGTGTAACATTAAGCGTATGCCATCCTCTAGAATAATGTAGATTATGTTTACTTGTTTAAATAATGTCACTACACTGGCATACAGCAATTACAGTTGGTCTAGGTTTAGAAAAAGGGCAACTGAATGGATGCTTTAATCGTTAACGTTGTGAGCACTCCATGCATTGCAAAGCATATGTGCATCTTTGCATACACAACTCATGAGGTATCAGACCACCTTATGCAAATCAAAAATTCCACAAGAAATCACTCAAGTGAAACTAAATGATCGCACTCATCATCCAGAATAAGGCCTAAAAAGTAAATCTCTACAAGAAAATAGCTCTTTTATTAGCACAAGCCACTAGAGACATAGGCATACGGAGACCTGCTCCAGAATTGCATTCAATCAACAAATGTTTACAACTAGGATATATTTAAAAGAACTAGCACCAACAGTAGGCAATACACATGCGATATACGCATATTGAAAAATAAATTCTAAAATAAAAAACTAGAAGTTAACTGCACATTAACTTTTGATAGTTGATCCAGTTTAATCTTAAGTATGAGACAAGTGTAGGTACGACAGGTAAGCAAGCTGCAGTAACTTATGTCGCATGAAATTTTGACAATATTACGTCCACCTTTCTTTTGCACCCAAGTTAAGCAGTGGAGAAGAAAAAAGAAAGGTAATGCAAATAGTTCAAGAGTTTATCAATCTTAAGACCAACAAGCAATGTATAATGTATTAGATAAACAACGGAAAAGATAAATTACAAAAATGCAAAGAAGGAACTCACTTTCGTAAGCACTCATCATAAAATCCATAAACTTGGGTAATCTGCAATACAGTAAATCATTTTTCAGTTCAAACTCTGCAGATTTAATTCAACGAAAAAGCTATGCACTACTTAAGACCTCAACAAAAAGCTAAGTTTGTTTATTCAATTTTAACCAAAATGATGTCAACAAAAAACTAAAACTATATACCTGACGACTCTCATGATTTCCTCTAAGGATGGTAATTCGTTGTGGATAGCGCACCTTCAGGGCCACCAAAAGCTGTCAATAAAAGCAATCAGTTCTCTACCAAATTCTATGAAGTGACTTGATAAAATAACAATCCAAAAATGACAAACAATTTACCGTAACAGTTTCAACGGAATAGTAACCACGGTCTACGTAATCGCCCATAAATAAGTAATTCGTATCTGGACACTAAATAATTTTAAAACAAGGGTACTGTCAGAAGTATAGCAGAGAATTTCTAAAAAATGAAGTATAGCAATTATAGCATGTCAAAGAGTGCTTAGTTTACTCATGTAGAAAAAGAATGGTTTATAAAAAAAGAATTGATGCAGTTGAAACATGATATTGATTAATAGTGTGTGCGTGTGTGTGTGTGTGTGTGTGTGTGTGAGAGAGTGAGAGAGAGAGAGAGAGAGAGAGAGAGAGAGAGAGAGACTAGTACCTTCCCTCCAATTCGAAATAGTTCTGCAAGATCATGAAATTGCCCATGAATGTCACCACATATTGTTACAGGGCTTTTCACAGGCTGCAGTTCCAGAAGTATGATAGCTTAGTTTTCAAAGATAGCAATAGACTTGTTTTAAGTTTGCAGGGAGGTTGAAAGTTCCAACAATTATGTGGAATCATCAATTATACAAGTTAAAAAGAAAAACTAATTATATCAATTTTCAAGCTCAGAATCTATGCATAGAACACAAACGCCTTAAAAAATTCAACAAATACCTTGTAAAAATGCAAAAGCAACATCTCCTACATACAAACTAAATAGAAGACTGAATCATGATTAAGACCAACATATTGTTGACAAGAAACATTCCACATAAGGTCATCTCAACCATAAATGATATAGTCATCAAATATTGGCCACTAATTTCATTGAGTCTAAGAAACATAAGTATAATACAATTCAAGCTCACAAGGTCAATTTGAACTTCATCCTCAATGGAATAACAAAAATGAAACAAAAATAGAACAGGCACTTTCAATATTTCCATGGAAATGCCTCATCATGGGCGCATTGGTACCATGCAGATGGTTCTTTAATAGCATTTGATGCAAGCAGCTCAATCAAAAGACTGCAAAAAAACAAACAAAAAGATTGCATAACTATGAAAGTATATTCCATTTCATTAAAGCAGAGATGGAGAGTCATGTTACATTCCTATGTTTCCATACTAATAGATAAGCGTGACTTACAGAGCCGGCTCGAAACAGAATTGGAAAGAAAAAACTGAATAATCATGGTGTAAAATTTATTGTTCATCTCCCTGAAAACCATGTTAGAGCCTAAAATATAACTTAACCCAGAGAAGACTGACCAAGAAGGTCAAAGGTGCCAACATCATTCTAAGCAAACTAAACAATTAGTAGATTAACATGAACATTTTAACAGTTTTTCTGCAGCATCACTTTGGTGAGATATTACATCACAAATTAAACGTATGAGCTGACCAAACATTTGTCCCATCATGAAAGTGCAACAAATGGATAGAAAAGGGGAAATTTGTATTTTCAACCTTATCCAAACTTCCTCTTTAAATCCAACAATATGATTCTTCCATACTGTCTCACCTAATTTACATACCTGAACCCTATATGTAAAAGCAAAAATAATTACAAAAGGTGAAGAATATTGACAATAAACATCATCTACACAAAAGTGCATCGACATCAATGACTTCTTTTAAACATGAACAAATAAGAAACCCTTGAAAAACATACTGATCAAACAAGCAGGCCTTACCTGAACATTGCTTTCTTCCATCAGAATTTCTTTTGCCTTCTCACACAACACCCTAACCTGTATGAAAGAGATTTTAGAAAATTTGAAAGCTAATTCAAGTCTCCATCCTAAGTGGCAAAGTTTGATTCTGGTTCAATAATAGCAACCACTGTTAGTGAAATGGATAAAAGCATGTATGTAATGCGCAATTAAATACCAAGCAATTATGAAAAGTCACCTGACATTTTTTTACTAATTTAAATATTCTTAAGAATTCTGGGACAGCATAGAAGAAAAGAAGCATAGAAGAAACAGGAGTTTCTTACTATAAATTACAATGCATTTCAAATTTTTTCAGGTCCTTTTAGTTGCCCAGACACATTATTTTCGGGGTTCTCTCCCACACAGGAGAGAAGGCATGAGATGACATGGAAGAAAGGACGATTAGCATGAAAATTGATCCTAAGCTCCTATGATTTATTTAAAAATCACTGTTATTTGATGTGTGGTAACATCCCAACAAATCTCAAGATTGCTGAACTAATGGCATCTATCTAATCCCTCCAAAATTTTCTCTTCCTCAGCCATTTTTACTCAGCAAATTCCACTTGTATGAAAGATATCACATGGTACAGTAGTCAAGCATCCAGACAAGTTGGAGTAACATGAAATTATGGGGAGGATGTTTTCATGAATTGGTATGGGTGTATGGATGAAATTAGGTTTCTGGAGTCTTTTTGTGATGAAGAGTGGTGATGAAAAAGCAACAGGTATTTACAATCAGGCAAGAATAAGAAGTTAGGTTATGAGAATTGTAAGAGGAATGTCATACGCCAAAAGTATGTTTTGGAGCTTGGGATAGATTTTACAGTGCAAGTGACTATGAACTTGTTGCTCATGGAACAAAAAATTTTGGCACAAGAAATATTCCAAATTGTTAGCATAAACTACATTTTGAAGGGTCTAGTGCTTTCTGGTACAGTTGTAAGACATCATATAACCTCTAAATAACTGGAAACAGAGGTTGCCAAGACATACATCCTAGAAATAAGGCAAAGGATAACCAAGTGGGTTTAGGAACAAGGAGGTATGGAAAAAAGAATAACAAGGAGGATTCCCCTACCTGAGGCTCATTGTGCTATACTGGATGAGAAAGCATCCAGGTTAAAATGGGTTTGCTTGTGTTGAAAAAAAATGGACAAAGTATGCTGGACTTGCATGAAAAGTGTTGCAGAGACCAATAGGTACTTACATAGAGAAGATCTGTATAGATAAGTCTCATACAAGGAGGATTTTATGATGTGACGAGCTCGTTTTGTAGTTTCATCAATCTCCAATTTAAGGGGGTTATTTAGACCACTAAGAAATCCAAAATGGAGACCATGTCTTTTGTGGGATGATTGGTGGTTTTTAAGGATCTCAAACATTAAGAATCACCAAAATATGATTATGGACCTCAGAATCCTCCGGTCCAGGCAAAGAAGGGCCCTCTGGCAGGTGAAAAAAGTGGGTTAGAAGAGCTACATTTGAAATATTCAGGGTCCCTTTCAGGTGGATAGAGCATATGAACTTTCAGTGTAATGTCTTATCAGCATTGGAAGGAGGTCAAGAGCCCCTAAAAGTGTCCATAATTCCATTACTTAACGTACCAAAAGAAATTGCAGTTTGAAATCTAACATCAGCTAACTATAAACTCCCCAATTCTCCTCACATTTACCCACTCATCTCTAAGTGAATGATGCTTGCGAGTTCCCAGATAGATACCACAAAGTAAAAGCATGAGATCGGGTATTAATATTGATTTTTCTACATATTCAGCATCCATATAAAGCCCTGTAGATAGGGCCATGGGGCTTTGGATCCTGCTGTATCTGCAACTTAATTAAAATGGAGTCAACAGGAGGAAAGAACACAGCAAGTTAAATATGCAAATACCAAGGTACCACAATGCCACTAATATGGCACCTACTTATCTTCAAATTCTACCCAAATACTCCTTAATATTTATAGAAACATTTTCCTTTGTAAAGGCAGTAGGTTGCAGAAAGCACGTACATGCATTACTTTTACATGTAATACTTAAATATTTCAAACAACCTTTTGTTTATGCAGATAAGAAAACCAAGCATTTATGATGATAAACTAGGAAGCAGACACATAGGATTAGCTATGGATAATTGCAACATTCACTATGTGCTAATAGCATGAAAATAGCTATTATGCGCTAATTTGGCACGAAAATAGAGCACATTTCATACTACTGCAGCGAATATCTTCCAATCTAGTGCATTATACAAACACACAGGCGTGCATGCACACATACACATATATACACACTTTATGTTGTTTCAAAAAAAAAAAAAAAGAAGAAAAAAAACACTCAACAAAATAGAGCATAAATTCTATCATCACCGAGAGCTGCATGACACCTCAAGGTACCACAATGCCACCAATATGGCACCTATTATCTTCAAATCCTACCCAAATACTCCTTAATATTTATAGAAACATCTTCCTTTGTAAAGGCAGTAGGTTGCGGAAGGCAAATACATGCATCACTTTTACATGTAATACTTAATATTTCAAACAACCTTTTGTTTATGCAGATAAGAAACCAAGCATTTATGATGATAAACTAGCAGGCAGATACATAGGATTACATATGGATAATTGCAACAATCACTATAGTAAAAACAGAAAATGAAACAAGTAACTCGTGAATCACCGTGCTTTTGAATAGTATAAATTCATATGAAGCTTTTATGTGCAACTTTGGCATGAAAATAGCATACATTTCATACTACTGTAGCAAATATCTTCCAATCTAGTGCATTATACGAATGCATGAGCACACGTGCACACACACACACACACACACACACACATATATATATATATACAAAAGTGTACATATATAAATATCTTCCAATCTAGTGCATTATACAATTGCATGATCACACATGCACAAGCATTTGTACATATATATCCACACACACACACACACACACACAGAGGATACCTCCACTCATCGCACAGGATTCTCGTTAAGTATGCAAAAGGATGGGAACCATTTATGTTAATAAAAACCATCAGACCCCACGAAAAAACTGTCAGATTTACTTAAATCCTGCAACTAAGGAAGATGCAAGTGAGCGGAAACACTTTTTCCGCAACATCAGATCCATCTCCTCTACGATCCAGCTCTTGCAATAAAGGCAAAAGCTTTCACCAGATCCAGCACATCCGCCCATAAATTCCAATCCTAAACGCCCAATCTCCTCTTAAAGTCCAGTCTCCCTTAAAAAACAGACCCCGGCCCCTCGAAACTTGATCCGTTCACAGATCGCTCAAAACAGACCCCGTTTTCCACCGGAAAACACTCGCACCATCCTTGATCGGCCGAAACGCCGGCCCGATTCAAGCACAAGCGACGAGAATTAAAGGAATACAAGGGAAAACAAGCACCCAACTAAAATCCTTTCCAGATAAAACATAGAGAGACGGAGAAGGAGAGACCTCTTGTTCGGAGAGGGGCTTGCACTGCATGAGCTGCGCAATTTGCTCGTCAAGGTTGCCATGGGAGCTCGCGGGGGCCGGATTCGCGCTCATCTTCACCTCCAGCTCACGCGACGCAGTCGCTGGGAACGAAACCCTAACCCTAGATTTCGCCGCCTCCGGATCTCAATCCCCTCTCCCTCCCCCTCGTTTCCTCTCTCTCTCTCTCTCTCTCTCTCTCTCAGGGCTTCGACAGCGAGCAATGGCCGGTGGAGGAGAGAGGGAGAGGAGAGGAGCGCTCAGTCCTGGAGCCAGAGGAAGGAAAAGGAAACCCTCGGCTGCCTCTTTATTTGTGTCGTTCATGTGCGAGATGAGAAAATGGATCAAAAACAAAATTAGAAACAAAATAACAATAAAGTCTGGATCGGGATCGGCTGCCTCTGATCGAACAGCATGTGCCATGTACTACTGGTCGATATTGGTACTCATTGCGGGACCTAGTTGGGTTTTCGAGATTTTTTTCGTGTATTGGAAGAAAAGCTGTTTGAGAAGGAAAAGAGAACTGAAGCGCCACCTAAAAAATAAGTCTGTATAATATCATTATTTTTTAAATATACTGTTATTTTTGTTGGCAGTTGGGACTTGGGAATTGGCCGTTTTAGTCTTTTAGACCATCTCTCCCCATAAATCTTCTCTTGGATTCTAGAGATTTGAGTTGCTTCTGGTTCCTAGTGGGATATATGGGGAGTAGATGTTGAACGAAACGAAAGGGCCCATCAATTTTGTTTTGTGTGTGCGCTGTCGAAATGGCAGCTGTTGCTACACAGTCACGCATGTTCTAGGTGGTCACATTACTGCGAGTCTTTATAGAGAACCAAGACATTCATGTAACTTATGATCCTTAAAAAAATTATTGTTAAAGGTCATTTTTATTTTTGTATACCTTAATTTTTTAAACTACTTTCACATCAGATTGATGTGGCCATCTATTTATATCAAAAAAAATCATTTTGTTTCAATCTTAGTTAACGGCTTTCAATGCCAACCATTATCAAGTGCATAAATAGTTAGTTTATCGAAATAAATGAATATATATAAGACTTCGTAGGTATTTTTATGACATACATGAAAAATTTGCTTAGATTTTTTTTCTTCCGTGAATTACCACTGTTGCTCTTCGTTGTCTATATGTCACGCCCCGAACCCAACACCCGGGTCGGATACGTGATGGCCGCACACTCCTTAGAGCAAGCCCTAAAGAATATGCAAGGCCAAATTAAATCATTACAATCTTATCAACCATAATATTTAATTTCAACAATAATTCATAAAACTTGCATAATTACAATTAACATTCCTTCAATCCTCTGATCAAGTATCAACGGTACTCTATCTATGCATCCGCTCACTCACAAATCCATATCATAGCCAACCATGGACATCTTATAACTCTGAGAAGAAAAAGAAAGATGAAAGGGTGTGAGCTTTACAGCCCAGTAAAAATTCCCATATCACACTGATATAGTAATATAGTCTGAAAATAAGGATAAGCAATAAAATATAAAATCTCATGTTCAATGTCCAGAATAATGCAAACATTCATAAATTTTCTGTCTTGTCAAAATAGATGCATCATCATATGTTAACCGGTGAAACACTTTTGTTCAACAATTGTTTCATATCTTATCTTTCATTTCTCCTTTCATAATCATATGATTTTAACATTTTCTTTCTGGCTCTGGACTATCCAAGTCTATACCTCAGTCATCATCCGGATCGAATCCACTTTAAAAAGTCTTTCAAGACTGTCCCAAGATGAGCTCCTGGCCGGATGTCCCACGTACCAAAGCCCGTGAGAGGCTGTCCCAGGCATAAGCTCCTGGTGGGCTGTCCCAGGCATGAGCTCCTGGCCGGCTGATCCACCTGTAAGCCAGTGGGGGCTGTCCCAGGCATAAGCTCCTGGCGGGCTGTCCCAGGCATAAGCTCCTGGCCGGCTGTTCCACATGACAAGGCTAGTCCATACCATATATCTCTTTCTTTTCATTTAATCATTATGTGTTGATTTCATCAATCAATTCTGTCTTGCATTATGATCAATTCAGATATGTCATATCCATATAATCATGCCATCAATCTCTGATACATATATATTGACATAACATACTCATGCTCAAAATCAAATAACAGTATCTCAGGTATAATAAATTCATCGATCTCAAATCCGATAACGCAAAACCAATAATGCAAGACCAACAGTAAAATAGCATATATAATAGTGATCATGTACAGGGATTCTTACCTTTACCGGTGACTGATCCAAACACAGAAATCAATGTTCTTCTTTGATTTATGAATTCTTTAACAAAATATTCCACTCGATATCATTTGCAGACGATCATCTCTTCGTAACCCTGATCAATATAAAAATCACATATGGAGAAAATTATCGATAATCGACCTGATAACACAAATCTAGGATCTCTCTTAGGATTAACCAAAATTAGGATTTATCTAAGTATTAGGATCCTTCACTGATCCATAAGACTTTTAGAGAGAGAAAATCCATGAAGAGAGAGAAAATTCTAGAGAGAGAAAGTAGAGAGAGAAAGTGGAGAGAGAAATCTTCATATCCTTCCGATGAGGCACTCATGATCGAGATCATCAGAGGTCCTATCAGGGTGACTCAATATGAATTAAGTGTTACAAATTTCGAATAGGATCAGACTGGAATCAGACCTACTGCACGAATTTCGGAGCAACCTCGGATCATCTTATTTTCATCTTCAAGTTTATTCTAGGGTTCATGATGAAATCAGAGAGGAAGACAAGATCCTAGAGAGACAATCCGTAAAGAGAGAGAAAAGTCTAGAGAGAGAATCTAGAGAGAGAAAATATAGAGAGAGAAGGTAGAGAGAGGAGAGAGAAAAGAGAGAGAAAGGAGAGAGAGGAAAATTCTCTCCTTCTTCTTCTTTTTATTTTATTTTATTTTATTTTTATTTTTATTTTTCTCTTTCTCTTTTTCCTTTTTCTTTTCTTTTTCCTTTTTCTTTTTCCTTTCTTCTTCTTCTCTTCTTCTTCTTCTTTCTTCTTCTTTTCTTTTCCCGCGGCCACCCTTGGCTGAAACAGCGGAGGACCGTGAGGTCCCCCCCTCGATGGCTCGGGCTCCAGCGGCTTGGCCGGAGATCCGACAACGACCGACGATGGGGTTCGGCCGGCGGCGAAGAGGAGGACGGCGGCAAAAACAAAGAAAAAAAATCAGAAAACAGGGGATCCGTCCCCTTTCTTCATGATTTCCGGCCATTGGCCGATCGCCGGCAGTCGAAATTTTCAGGGAAGGAAGAGAGGGAGATGGGGGTTCGGTCTCGGGAATGGGACGCCGCAACCGACGGCGCCGGTGGCCGAAAAAGAGAGGGAAGAGTTCGGCCGAAACAGAGTAAAAACAGGGTCATTTTATTCATGAATTTTTCGGTGATCCCGAAGGCCGGCGGGAGTGCACGAAGCCATAGAAAGGATGGGAAAGAAGAGAGGAAAGAGGAGAAGGGCTTACCTCCGACTTCGGTGAGGTCTCCGGCAAGTATTTGAGATGAACACGATGAGGACATCCGCGGCTTCAACGGAAAAAATTCGAGAGAAATAAAAGAAAAATCCGATGCTCACCTTAGAGGGAAGGAGAGGGGGTTTTATAGGGTGTAGGGGAGGTCGAATCCGCCTCAGATTCAACCTCTCCATCAGTGATTTGGGTGGAAGAAGACTCCCAGCGGGAGTCTTCTTCATTCTCTTTTTTTTTTTTTTTTTACTTTGGGCTTTTTGGGCTGATTTGGGTCGGGGTGTTACATTCTCCCCCCCTTCAAATAATTTCGTCCTCGAAATTAAGTTATGTTGTTTGAGATACCTATTTCAAAGTATACATTCTTCATGTTATTCTCAAACTTACGATAATGTCATATATATTATTTATTTCTCATGATCTTGTTATAACAAAATTATTTAAAATTTCAAACTCATCCCTTCTTATTGATTTCTCAACTTTTTGAAGAACTGTAACATTTTGAACTTGTATTAATATACCACCGTTATTTGTCTAATATATTTCACTCAAAATTCATAATTATCTCAGACTACCCCTGATAAATAAAGATCAAACATCGAGCACTCTTTACAATCATCGATTTCTTTCTTCACTTGATTTTCCAACAAATTTTATATATAGACTCTCATCTTAAGAAAAATCTCAATCTTCTATATCAGTTCAAGTAACAATATTAGATTTTTAAAAAAAAATATGAGATCTATGTCAGGACATTCTAAGTTTGAACTAATATCAGAACTATCAAGCTATTAATAAACTTGAGATATCTAAGATTTCTTGGTATTATCTACAATGAAGCAACCTACTAACAAAAATTATCTGACTATGATCAGATTAAAAATTATTCTTTATTAACAACTAATGCATTCCATAATATCTTCGGAATCAAAGAATTAATATTTCTAATCAATTTAACCCACCATGCTTTTGCTGCGCACTCTGATCTTGGTTTATCAAATTATATAATTATATCAAAGATAAAAATATCTTTATATGTTAGATCGATCCAAGATAGATCCAACCTTCAAATTTCAGATAAAACTTAGGGCAAAATTTTAAGTTTCTTTATCTTTACTACCTTCGGGTATAGCATATAAAAATTAAAACTTGATCCACTTTCTATGTTTGAAATCATTGCATAAGTTTCATCACTCTTCAAAAATCCGACATGTCTAGAATTAATTGGAGTTAATCTTAAATTTACCTTACAATCATTTAGATAATTTCTAAATCAATCTTTCTTTTTAAAAGAATTAATTCTAACTTGACAACTAAAAGAACTCAAGCCAACATCCTTAAGTAGAATCATCTTGATTATTTCTTATAGAGCTCCGTTCATCATAACCCTTAATATTAATCAATAAATCCATACAAAATTTTATCCCTTGTATAAGTCATTCAAAATTTAACACTAACAAGATGTCTTAGTTCAATTTAAAAAAAAATCCAAACTTAACTTGAATAATTAATACACTTCACCATCTTCAACCATCACAAGAAAAATTAAAAAAATCTAATCCAAAGATAGTAATACGAATTATTAAGGATTTCATCATAACCTGTATATCATACTCTGACAAAATAAATTTTCTTCTTTAATTTAATAACAATATCAAAAGACTTTTGATCCACTTAAAAAAAAATAAGCTATTGACTTGAAATTCAATGCAACTTGAAAGATCAAGGAATCATATTCAGAATATGATATTTTGAGTAATCAAAAATTTCACCAAGATGTGTATCTCATATTCTCATAATAAAATTTAAGTATATTTTCATCTAAGATTGAGTTTCATATATGACCTTTTATAGGTTCAGTGTTCAAAAATATTTCTCTCTCATATGATGTAATTTCTTCTTAGACCATACCCTAATTAACCTTCTTTTGATAAGTCCAAAATTCATAATGCTCAGTCAATTATCATCGAAATTAGAAAAAGTATCATGATCTTCGATCATATAAGTTTTATATTCCAAAATCATCTAGTATACTCAACATAACTTATCAATACCTCCCACTTCAATCCAAGGTCAACTCTTTTCATACTTAGGTCAACCTTACTAATTGAAATCTAAGATATAACTCGTCAATTCTATTATAGATCTCATATGCCACTTATACATAAATTTCATCTTAATATCTATTGATTTGAAATCTAAATATTGAATCTTCTCTTTTATATCTATCATGTTCCTCATGATCATGACCTAAGTTCAGATATCACTAGAATTATAATTCTGAATAATTATAACCTTAAACTCAAATACCACTTAAATCATATTTTCTAGTGATCATAACCTAAACTCTAATATCATTCTATCATACCTTTAATGATCCAAATCTTAAACTCTGATATTATCAATCATACTCTAGTGATTATAACCCCAAAGTTTTGATATCATTTATATGACAATCCCTAGTGACCTTAAACTTGGGTTCTAGTACTGTTCTGTCATATCCTAATCACTTGTATCATTGTCTCCGAATAAACGTAACCTAAGCTCTAAGCTCAAATGCCACTCCGTCACATCCTACTGATCTTTACATAAAGTTTTAATATCACTTCATAATCTTAGGAATTTTAAACCTAAGCTCTGATTTTATTCTGTCATATTCCAATCACTTATATCATAATCCCTAATGATCCTAACCTATGCTCTGATACCATTCTGTCACGCCCCGAACCCAACACCCGGGTCGGATACGTGATGGCCGCACACTCCTTAGAGCAAGCCCTAAAGAATATGCAAGGCCAAATTAAATCATTATAATCTTATCAACCATAATATTTAATTTCAACAATAATTCATAAAACTTGCATAATTACAATTAACATTCCTTCAATCCTCTGATCAAGTATCAACGGTACTCTATCTATGCATCCGCTCACTCACAAATCCATACCATAGCCAACCATGGACATCTTATAACTCTGAGAAGAAAAAGAAAGATGAAGGGGTGTGAGCTTTACAGCCCAGTAAGAATTCCCATATCACACTGATATAGTAATATAGTCTGAAAATAAGGATAAGCAATAAAATATAAAATCTCATGTTCAATGTCCAAAATAATGCAAACATTCATAAATTTTCTGTCTTGTCAAAATAGATGCATCATCTTATGTTAACCGGTGAAACACTTTTGTTCAACAATTGTTTCATATCTTATCTTTCATTTCTCCTTTCATAATCATATGATTTTAACATTTTCTTTCTGACTCTGGACTATCCAAGTCTATACCTCAGTCATCATCCGGATCGAATCCACTTTAAAAAGTCTTTCAAGACTGTCCCAGGATGAGCTCCTGGCCGGCTGTCCCACGTACCAAAGCCCGTGAGAGGCTGTCCCAGGCATAAGCTCCTGGCGGGCTGTCCCAGGCATGAGCTCCTGGCCGGCTGATCCACCTGTAAGCCAGTGGGGGCTGTCCCAGGCATAAGCTCCTGGCGGGCTGTCCCAGGCATAAGCTCCTGGCCGGCTGTTCCACATGACAAGGCTAGTCCATACCATATATCTCTTTCTTTTCATTTAATCATTATGTGTTGATTTCATCAATCAATTCTGTCTTGCATTATGATCAATTCAGATATGTCATATCCATATAATCATGCCATCAATCTCTGATACATATATATTGACATAACATACTCATGCTCAAAATCAAATAACAGTATCTCAGGTATAATAAATTCATCGATCTCAAATCCGATAACGCAAAACCAATAATGCAAGACCAACAGTAAAATAGCATATATAATAGTGATCATGTACAGGGATTCTTACCTTTACCGGTGACTGATCCAAACACAGAAATCAATGTTCTTCTTTGATTTATGAATTCTTTAACAAAATATTCCACTCGATATCATTTGCAGACGATCATCTCTTCATAACCCTGATCAATATAAAAATCACATATGGAGAAAATTATCGATAATCGACCTGATAACATAAATCTAGGATCTCTCTTAGGATTAACCAAAATTAGGATTTATCTAAGTATTAGGATCCTTCACTGATCCATAAGACTTTTAGAGAGAGAAAATCCATGAAGAGAGAGAAAATTCTAGAGAGAGAAAGTAGAGAGAGAAAGTGGAGAGAGAAATCTTCATATCCTTCCGATGAGGCACTCATGATCGAGATCATCAGAGGTCCTATCAGGGTGACTCAATATGAATTAAGTGTTACAAATTTCGAATAGGATCAGACTGGAATCAGACCTACTGCACGAATTTCGGAGCAACCTCGGATCATCTTATTTTCATCTTCAAGTTTATTCTAGGGTTCATGATGAAATCAGAGAGGAAGACAAGATCCTAGAGAGACAATCCGTAAAGAGAGAGAAAAGTCTAGAGAGAGAATCTAGAGAGAGAAAATGTAGAGAGAGAAGGTAGAGAGAGGAGAGAGAAAAGAGAGAGAAAGGAGAGAGAGGAAAATTCTCTCCTTCTTCTTCTTTTTATTTTATTTTATTTTATTTTTATTTTTATTTTTCTCTTTCTCTTTTTCCTTTTTCTTTTCTTTTTCCTTTTTCTTTTTCCTTTCTTCTTCTTCTTCTCTTCTTCTTCTTCTTTCTTCTTCTTTTCTTTTCCCGCGGCCACCCTTGGCTGAAACAGGGGAGGACCGTGAGGTCCCCCCCCTCGATGGCTCGGGCTCCGGCGGCTTGGCCGGAGATCCGACAACGGCCGACGATGGGGTTCGGCCGACGGCGAAGAGGAGGACGGCGGCAAAAACAAAGAAAAAAAATCAGAAAACAGGGGATCCGTCCCCTTTCTTCGTGATTTCCGGCCATTGGCCGATCGCCGGCAGTCGAAATTTTCAGGGAAGGAAGAGAGGGAGATGGGGGTTCGGTCTCGGGAATGGGACGCCGCAACCGGCGGCGCCGGTGGCCGGAAAAGAGAGGGAAGAGTTCGGCCGAAACAGAGTAAAAACAGGGTCATTTTATTCATGAATTTTTCGGTGATCCCGAAGGCCGGCGGGAGTGCACGAAGCCATAGAAAGGATGGGAAAGAAGAGAGGAAAGAGGAGAAGGGCTTACCTCCGACTCCGGTGAGGTCTCCGGCAAGTATTTGAGATGAACACGATGAGGACATCCGCGGCTTCAACGAAAAAAATTCGAGAGAAATAAAAGAAAAATCCGGTGCTCACCTTAGAGGGAAGGAGAGGGGGTTTTATAGGGTGTAGGGGAGGTCGAATCCGCCTCAGATTCAACCTCTCCATCAGTGATTTGGGTGGAAGAAGACTCCCAGCGGGAGTCTTCTTCATTCTTTTTTTTTTTTTTTTTTTTTTTTTTTTACTTTGGGCTTTTTGTGCTGATTTGGGTCAGGATGTTACACTATATTTGTCCTGCCCATCATTCTACGACCCGTGTTATGCTAAACTAGCCTTCGCTCTTTTTTCTGCTCCATTCCTAGGTGATTTGGGGTCTTGACAAGAAATATCTTTTTATTTTTACAATATAAACATATACAATTTAAATAATAATATTATAATATTTTTTTCCCCTCCTGCAACCGTTGACAACTACACATGGCTTGGCTTGAGAGCAATTTGTTCATTCTTATTTGTTTGATAAAATATATATAGGATATAAGTGATCGGTGATTTGAAAATCATGAAACGCACGTTAGCACTGAAAGCTTACAACCACGTATAAGCGTAATTTATGTGTTAATTGTCCAGACGCATCAGAACCTCACTTGCCCCTTCATCCTTCCCGCAATTATCAGGAGGCTTTGTGAATGTGTTAGTATTTTCACCCTTTTCTATCTATTATATAATGCCTTTTCAGTGATTCACAGTTAGATTACTAAAATATAAATCCACCGTGGAAGCACAAGCCTTTCCAAATGGACTCAAAATATGCCTCCGTAGCTATGAATGCTTGAAACTTCAAATCATCACATTTAAAAAATAATGGGATCTACTTCGTCATCAACCATTAGATGGATGATGTGTCAAGGTGCGCATGGCATATTGATATTTTATTTTAAGATTGTGTCCTAGAAATCTAAAGTGAACTGTAAGCCAATATTTCTTTAAAAACATCCAAAGTAAACAACGTCCCCCTGTATGACATGCATAACAGAGGACAACCGCAATACCAATATCTGGTTGTTATAATTCAAAATCTCATTCAAAAAATAAATAAAATATATTATTTAGATTCATTGATTTTGTATAAATAAAATCCTCGCATACTCTCTTCATCAAAGTCCTAATATTTTTCCTAAGTTAAAGATCCAAATCCATGCATCATAGCTCGTGGTCAGTCCAATGAATCTATGCTGCAGCATCCTTTAATCTACATAGATTATAGGCTGGATCGACTTTAATACCATTTGTAATAACTAAAGATCTAATCTAAAAAAACTAATCAAAAAGTATTATATAAGTTCTTTTATTATATATAAATATTCAAGATCTTCTCAATGAATAATTGATGTAGGACTAAATACATGCTTTCTCTGTGTGTGTTATCTTATTGGATTTGCCAACGGAGAATGTGGCCTTTTTGCATTACTACAAAATACCAAGTGACTAATATGATATGGTTAGTTGTATTGATTAGAACACACATATAACAATTTTTTAGGACCTTATTTTTTCATGGAAGGGTGCACATATTTTTTTCATCTAAAAAATGAAATATCATTTATATATTATTTTTTTAAGGAAAAAATTTAATACACCTTATACACCAGATATAAATAGTAGCGTGCTTAGCTACAAAGCCAAAAATAATGCATGCAAGCATAAGTGTGAGCATTATCTTGATCATCTCTGTATACTTTTCACAGCCAATAAATATGGTAGGACTGATCCGATAGATTTTATTTTTTTAAAAAAATTATTGATAGAGGTGGCAATAAGTTGTGTTCGCATAAAAATAAAAATAATAATATACAAAATTTGGATCCATACAAATCTAGGATTAGGTCAAGACTTCTCGACCTATACCCACCTATGGAACATTTTAGATCATCCATCCGATCCTAGTCTGATTTATTTTGTAATACTTGATTTTTAAAAAACCCCGATGAGCCTATTAAATATACCATATAAATTCTTACCGATAAATTTTCAAAATGATTTAAACAATTAGTATCAACAAAGTCCAATTATCAAAAATATATATATATGCAAGATCTTAAGTCGGATCAAAGCCTTTATCTATAATTGATCCATTCAGAATTTTGGATTAGAAAATCTTGATCATTTCCAACTCTTAAAAAAAAAAAAAAAAACCAAGACCCGTCTCAAATAGGGTATGGTCAAGTTGGATTTTCTAGTTGGGTCAATTTTTGCCACACTATTTATTTGGCACATGTCGGGGTGACAGTTTTTATTTCCCTTTTTCATATAAAGGAGAATAATAATTGAATTGGCAAATAACATAGTTTTCTCTATTCATCGGCTACAAGAATGTACTATATATTTGTTTTATGTTAGTCTAAAATGGCTGGGGCCATCTATCTCATGTTGGTTTTTCCAGTCCCACAGCCATACGTTTGCTGGTCCTTCAGACCATGCACGTTGATTTCAATACAGGGCGGCAATGCTGCAAGCACCTTGTTCCTGCACGAAGTAATCTCCTCGTGACCTTCCTCTTGCCATAATGTCAACATCCTGCCCTTGGAGTCTTGGAGTGACAAGACAAGTGACGCTTCAAAAGAATCAAAATAATGATTGAGGATGCACAGGATCATGCCTTGGTTGGCATTTTGTACCTCTAGGTATCTTGTTTAGTAATTTCTCTTATCGTGGTTTATATTTCTCACTGATGATCATGCAATGAGTTAGGATTGGACCCTCGAAGCCGATGACAACTACGTATACTTAGATGATTATGATGTAGCTAGGCCCGAAATGGGAAAGTAACCTATCCTCAAAACCAGGACAACATCAAGCATGAGACTCCCATAAAACATTGTATAATTGAAAGCATGATGAGCGATGTGCAAGGTCACATGACCGACCACACCATTATCTTTTCGAAAAATGTCTGGCATGGAAGAGATCAAGCTGAACGATCAATCTCCAGATATCAAGAAGGAAGATTGATCGGTGCATTAGTGTTCCAGCTGGTGATAGCTTGCAAATCTCCTTCCAACCATACTCCTAAAGGCTATAGCTCGAAGATGAATGACAACAAATACTAATTCCTCCCATGCTGCTCCGAGCTCAATCACAAGCTTCACACTGTAGCAATTAGTTGCATGTTCCAACCGATGAAGCATCTCCTCCATGGCCTGGCTCCGATGCGCTGCCATCGAAGTTGATATTAAAGACGCCATTAGATGGGGTTTCCATGTAAACTCAATCACCGTAGAATCTGTGGGATAGTGAGAAACCCATATTTCCATTGACCCTTCGTTTATAAATGAACTAATTGCAGCAGTATATCCTTTTGCTTGAGTTAAATTTGTTATGAGGCAACAAAAGAACCTTAGAACCTGTTTATTTGTAGACTTCCAAATCTCGTAAGCAAAGTAAGTATAGATGTTTATCATGAGTATAGAAATTTTTTTTCCTGATAAAAATGAGTATAGAATTATTATAGTTCTCTTTTTTTGGTACGGTGCATAAGCAAAAGAAAATAAAATATCAACTAGATACAACAGATAAAACCATAGCTACAAGCAGATCAATAAAATATTATAGACTTGGGCAACATTTTCAGTTGAAGCCCACCCCTACCATATCATCGTTCCGAATCCGGGTGAATTCAGGAGAAAGCAATTCAGCTTGGCTAAATATGAGGTGGCCTTAAAGGGCCTTTTTGGAGAGCCGATCATCAGCCCTATCTTGTTTCTGAATGAAAGAATATGGTTACCCACCTTTTGTAGTGCGGAGAATCCGAACCCGATTTGTGATTACTGATTCATGAGCAAAATCACGAACGAAAATTGATCAATTCCATGGTCTAAATTCTTCTTGACATTTTGCAGATAGTTGAGTGATTTAGAGAGAGAGAGATGAGAGTATTTTTTTTTTATTTTTATATATATATTTTTAGTTGAAAAGTTATTTCTCTTTTGTAAACTGTACGTGAAAATACCATTGCTCGGAAGATTGCTTAAGACTATAAACTAGTCTTAAAAGTCTATGCACTTTGTGCTCTTGATCTTCACTTACGAAACCTACAGGTTGTTCTATGTTAATTTTTTCTTCCAGTTTCCCATTTAGAAAAGCAGTGGTTACATCCATTTGATGCAACTCTAAGTCTAAACTTGTCACTATGGCTAGAATTAGACGTATAGAGATAAATCTCACAACAGGAAAGAAAGTCTCTTCGTAGGTAATTCCCTCTTGTTGAGTATACCCCTTTGCTACAAGACGGACTTTATACCTTTCAATTATTCCATCCGCCTTACACTTGATTTTGAGAACCTATTTATCCCCAATCGCCTTACATTCCTTAAGAAGATTAACCAATTCCCAAATATTATTTGATCTCATTGACTCTATTTCTTCTTTCATTACTTTCAACCACTTATCTTTCATAAGACAAGAAAGAGTTTCATGAACTATTTTTGGCTCGTCTTCATCTTGTGGCATAACTATGAAAACTTCACCTTCAGTCTCAAAACGTCATCGAGGAATGTTTTCACTACTACTACACCTGATTTGTGATTTTGATAAACCAATTTCATCATCTTTAGTCTTGCTCCTACTTGGATGAGATACTGTTAGCTGATTTTCATATATGTGTATTAAGCAATTTACAACAATCAAATTATCTTGATCCTTAATCTCGTAAAGAGACGGAACCAAATTTATCTCAACCTTATTTGAAAATTTATTTTCGAAAAAAGTGGCATCCCAAGATTTGAATTCGGTTACACTCCCACTCACTTGTTCACCAATAAACATGTACCCTTTTGAATGATCGGAGTATCTTATAAATATACTCTTTTTACCTCTTGGATCTAATTTGCTATGTTGATTAGCTGGCTCACGAACATAGGCAGCACAACCGTAAGATTTGAGGTAATTAAGATTTGATTTTCTTATGATCCATAATTTATAGAGTCGATACAACCAATTTAGAAGGTACTCGATTAAGTATATATGTAACAGTTAACAAAACATCACCCTAAAAGGTGACAGGTAATTTGGCTTGAGCCATCATGGATATAACCATTTCCAAAATATTCTTATTTTTTCTTTCAGCAACTCCATTTTGTCGTGGAGTGCTTGGTATTATTAACTGTCTATCTATTCTTTTTTCATTACATAATTTTTTAAATTCATGAGATAAATACTCACATTTATGATCCGTTCTTAACACTTTAATTTTCTTGTCTAATTAATTTTCTACTAGGAACATGTATTTTCAAAAGCATTCTAAAGCTTCAGACTTATGAAAGATCAAATATATATAACTAAAATGTGTATAATTATTTATAAATGTAATGAAATAAACATCTTCATGTCGTGCCCTAACATTCATTGGGCCATAAATATCTGAATGTATCAATCGCAATGGAGTATCAGCTCTAGTTGCTTACCAAATGACTTTCTTGCCATTTTTCATGCTAGACAATTTTCACAAGTTGGTAGATTAACTTTTTTAATTGGGCCTAATAATCTCTCTTTAGCTAATCTATACATTCGATGTTGTCCTATATGGCCTAATCTAATATGCCATACATCCACATCAACATCATTAGAAGATGTAATAAAGGAAGAACAAATACTATATATATCACTACGTGGAACGTAGTTAACATTCAATACAATAAAATTATCCAATAGATAATAAAAATCATAATAACATGTATCCAAATACATATTTAAAATAGTACCATAGAAATTTCAAGTAAATCCTGACTTAAGAAGAACAATAATTGAAATAAGATTTTGTCGGATATCAGGAGTAAAAAAGATATCATGCAGGAGTAGAGTACGTCCATCTCGCATACATAATTTGCAGGTGCCAATGCCCTTGACTTCAACACGAGCATTGTTTCCCACGTAAAGCCATCTTGTTCCATGCTGAATCTAACGAAAGTCCACGAACACATCGCGATCTTTTACTACATGGTCGGTGGCCCTTGAGTCTACAGTTCACAAAGGATGAGATTCAGTTAAATAAGCAGAACTAGCAATTAATGCTATACTTGCAGTTACATATGAAATTGAAGTATTTCTATATACTTCCAAAGTTTCCATACTAACAATTATATGAGAATATAAAATATATGTAAACTCATTTAAGGTTAATATATCTTCTTTAGTTTGTTGCACTCACGAGCGTAATGATCTTTTTTGTTGCAGTTGTAATACTTAATCTTAGCATTGCTCTTCTTCTTGGGATGAACCATAGGACCTTTTTCCTTTCTTTGATGTTTTTCAAGATCATCTTTTTGCTTCTTCGACTTCTTGCCCTTATAACCATACCCACCATATTACTAGTGCTTATGTCCAGAAGCTCCGTGTGAGCTTGAGTCAGTTATATATACGTCAGTATTAAGCCTTGATGCCTCAATACGATCTTTCTCAAGTTCCAAATGACGTGCAAAATCAGTGAGAGTCTTTATACTCTCATTGTGGGTAAGGTGCACCTTCATGTGCTCCTAGTTATGAGGCAAAGACCGAATAACAGTCTGAATCTGTTGTTCATTGATAAGCATGTGGTCTGCATTCTTTAACTCACTAATCATATTGGACATCTTTCTTAGATGTTGCCTCATATTATGATTTGGATGTTTCTTATAGGTATCAAATTTAATAGTGAGTTGTCTAAGTTTGATAACAGAGGTCCCATCAAACTTCACTTTCAAAGAATCCAAAATCTCCTTAGCAGTATAAAACTTTCAAAATTCATGCATAACATCATCCTCTATACTGCTAAGTAAGGTAATGTGAGCTTTGAAATTCTTTTTCTTCCAGACCTCATAAGCCTCGGGTCCTTTCTATGCTGGGCCATATTCTCTTTTTCAGGTTCATCCAGGACATAGTTTAAAACATCAAGAGTCTCTTACTCTTTCAGGACATATTGGATTTTCATATGCCAAATTTCATAGTTTTCACCACTAAGTTTCATTCCACTATTCAATTCAATAACTATATTCTTTATTGCAGTAGCCATTTTCACAAATGGTTCTACATAGAAAGACATATATGCACTAATTAATGTCTAGCATAGCACACAATCATCTTTACATAATCTAATAAATTATCATAATTAATCATGTAATATGTAATTGAAAGATCACTAAGTTTCACAATCATCATCTATATTTACATGTTTCATTACATTAATTTATTTTCTTATGCAAAGACTCCCACTTAAGTAACAAATACTTAAATTGAATATGGTTAAACATATTGATGCAACAGAAGCAAATTAACATAACAGTAATTAAAATATATATATATATATATACATTAACCAGTTCATAAAACAAGCAAAGTAAGGAAAAGCATAATAAAAAATAATAAATCAACAAATTGTCCAACTATACAATTTAAAATAAATATTTATAAGATACATATGTTCTTTAGAAAAACACCAAGGGACTAAGTCTAAGGAAACACCCACTTAATAGGATCGAGTTTAGGAACCTATCATGCAGGTCCATAGGAAGTGTATAGCACAAGTTTGATAACCACAGGGTTCCTAAGTAGATACGCCTTCCACTACGAAGTATCTTCCTAGCAGATAGATAAACAGATCATCTAGCTCCCCTCCTCACATACTCGGCTATGAACTTCTGAATCACAACTTAATAGCACTTATATCCTAATTTGGTTTTCCAAATATAGGTGAGAAGCCTTTGCAGATTCGGGCTATGCAATCCATATCATTCTCACGAGTGTTGGGATCCATGACAACATCCATCAGAAATGCAAAATTTATCTGAAGCCTTTGTCTTTGTGTTGGAGTTCTAGCTACTATAGGTGTCCTCATCAAGATCATAATTTTTCTGTAACAAATACTAGGATAGTTAGCATATATAAAATATACAAACAATGATTAAAAATTTATTTTAATCAATCCAAAGTAGCATAGAATATAATAAAAATATTTTTTGATGTCCAAAAAACTAATTTTAGATTATCAAAATTTAGAAAATATTTTTTGGATTCCAACAGTGGCAGCAGTTTCAAAAAAACACCGTCGGATTTGATTTTACGCACGCAAGCACATCGTCCAATCGGTGTCCTTTAGCACTATCAATTTTTTGAATTGGGGTATTCTAAGGTTCCAAATTGTTTATGTGGGATACTAAGCCTATTATTCATGTTCTTCCCTAAAAGAAGAAAAATTTTAGAATTTGATTATCAAATGGCCTACTTTGAACACTTATATCTCATTGGTTTCTAGTCCAGATCGCGCAAAACATATATCGTTTTGAAGCTTTGCATGTCTACTTTACAAAGATATAAGTTTTATAGGCTAAAGCATGCATTATTATAACAAGTTTAAGCCTTAAAGATAGCAACTTAAAACTAGAAAACACTATTTCCAAAAATGGCAAATTTAACGAGTCAACTTTGGAGAGTCATGACTCTCTCAATCCTTAACAAAATTAAGCATATGATATACCAAATCGAAGCTTGACATGCCATCTTTAAAACGATATAAAATTCGTTACATATGCTAATATTTTTAGACCTAAAGTAGGCAACTCGTTGACCAAAAAAATATAGATTTCAATTTTTCAGAATTAAATATCTAACTTTGAGAGGCCATATTTTACTCAATATGCATCCAAATAATGCAAATAAGATGTCAAATTAAAGCTAATCATGCCAACTACAAGATTGAAACATAAAATCATGCATTAGAAAGCATACGAATAAAATAAAATAATCTTAAATTAGGCACTTCAATAAGCATTAAAAATTTCAAAAAAATAAATTTTCATGCCTCCAGTCACCGATCAATTCCAAATTGCCATCATAATCATGTTTAAATTAGAAACATAAGCCTTTTGATTTGGATATCAGAATATGGCTACTCACATCTTGTAGCGTAGAAAATCCAAACTCGGCTTGTGATTACTGGTTCACGAATGAAAATCGATCAATTTCACATCCTAAATCTTTCTTTGCGTCTTGCAGAGAGTTGAGTTATTGAGAGAGGGAGAGAGAGATGAGAGTAAATTTTTTTATTTTTATATATATATTTTTTAATTGAGAAGTTATTTTTTTTTTTTATAAACTGTATATGAAAATAACTGTTAGTGGTAGTTATTCTCTACGATCCCACTTCTTTTCTCTTTTTTTTATTTTAATATATTTATACTAAATGATAGAACGGGTCACCTATTATGGGTGGATCCGGATCCATAACCCAACACTGAAGAATGTGAGAAACCATACATGATGGGAACATCTAAGTTTAAATATCTTAAAACAATAGAAGATTAAAAGACATGCAAGAAGGATGGAAATCCATTTGACTGCTGTTATAGAATCATTTCGTAAAATAATTTTATAGCCCAGAAACCAGTTTGCAGTAGCATAAAATCCCAGCCAAACAGTCGTTAATTAACTCAGCTATAGATGCAGATGATAAAGAAAGAAATTTGCCGGCATCATCTGATAGGATATTTGATCCGTCTTGAATAACATATGCTGCTGCAGCAGATCATTAATTGACAGCATAAAATTTATCATCAACATCCCAAATCTTCAGCCAGGCCAGGTTCCAGACTTCTGGAGCAGCGAGGTATGAATAAGAAAATGACTAATATACTCAAGGAAGACCAGAAAGGTCTAATGCTATGCAACGTGGACGCTTGGAACCGGATAAATCACCGGATATAAAAATATTGACAGGATTGTTCATAACAAATGCTTATGTACATGTGTTGAGCTCGGCGCCGGACCATACCAGATAGCACACCAGTGCTTCAAAGAGAGGGATTTATCTGATACTTATACTAAGATACAGGTTTATGGTTAAATGTACGTATCAAAAAAAAGTTTCGTAAACCGGTAAAGTTTCCGTGGTGCCGGTATGTATCTCTGTAATGATAAAAATGGAGGAGGAGATGGTTGTAAAAATGTGAAAACGAGCCTCGTGCCGGTAAACCAGGCATATTTACATATAAGACCCTATACAATGCTAATATTAGCACGCACCGGCGACTGTGCTCCTTGCGGCCAGCGCACGCGTTAAAATCGCGAGAAAAGAAGAGAAAACCCCTAAGAAGAGGGGGGGCTTGGCGGTGTTTTCCGGGGAAAACGGCACCCAGCTATGTCTCGCCAGGCTGCGAAGTTGGTCGGATCCCTCGCCTCCAGGCTCGTTTCCGAGCCCAAGCCCTTCGTATCCTCTCCTCTCTCCTCCCAGTACCGCCGACACTTCGCGGCGGCGCCGCCCCCGCCGCCCGCCGTCTTTGTGGACAAGAACACCCGCGTCATATGCCAGGGGATTACCGGCAAGAACGGCACCTTCCACACCGAGCAGGCCATCGAGTATGGTACCAAGATGGTTCGGCCCTTCTCTCCCCCTATTTCCTCGTCCATGCGTGGAAATTATTATTTTACCTATAAATCTTCTTTTTTTGATGGTTCTTGCCTTTTTTTGATGGGTCGGATCGCGGGTTGGTTTCCAAGTTTCAGTGATTTGCTCTCCAATTTTATTTCCAAGATGGGTTGTTTTAATTGATTTGTTTAGAGGTGGGCGTCATAATATTTTGGTAATTTTCACTGTAGACCAACGCAGGAGCATTCCGACAGTGTAGCTGCTCGCCGTTGAATCTTTCTATCGATTTGTCTTGCATTTGATAACATGATGTTTGGCGGCGATTTTACTGTCTTTTGTCTATAGGAATTTAGGCTGTTAGTGAGAGCAAGAATATAATGTTAATTTTTTTGTGCTGGTCACAGATGGGATGGGTTGTTGCCATAGTCATAACAATCAAGCACTTTCCCGATGGTTTGGAGTTGTCTCAACCCTTCGTTCTTATATTCATTTGGATTAGGTTATATGATGCAATAGAATAGGCCAGCTTAACTTCACGCTTCCTCCCATATCATCTGGGCTTGGGACCTCCAGTGGCAGTGTCACATTTTCAGTTCCTCTTTATTAATGTTACGAAAATCTCAATTCAAACAGAACTGTTCTTCTCCATGCTTTATATTTAGATATCATAATTAAGGAATTTTTTTTTTTTAAAATGATATCAAAGAAGGTTTTTGGAAATAGGAGAGAGGTCCATTATCCTAGTCTCCATCTTTGGCCTCATTTGCTCCTCACAATATATCAAATTCTGCTTGCCTGTTTGGATGCTGGAAGAGCTTATCAGACCCATAAGATCTTCTGGCTGATACATAAATTAAGTTGAAGAAAATTTTACAGTTAAGAAAGAAAAAGACGAGACTGGCAACTGGAGAGGCCAGGCCTTCCAAAGGAATCATTTATTCAGATTTTTTATCCCAAGCAAACCATTTAAGAAGTGATTTATTTTATCAGAGAAAAATCAGGATTCAAGAATCGCCGGAAGATTCTTTGAGACTTTCTCTCTTTCGTGCCTCTTTTCAGGTGAAAAATTCCATCATTTGATGGGTAGTCTGTGGATATTCAGCCCTGGCATCCAAACAGCCCCTCAATGTTTACATTCTGCAGTAGGTTGAGCTCTTCCTCTCCACAAGAACTCCTTTAAAAATTCCCTAGTAACCCAGTCGCTGCATTACTTTTTTGACTGGTTAGAATTTGTGCACAGTAGCATGATTTTCAAGTCATAGTGCTAATGAATTATATGTTAATGTGCACTTAGCGAAAGATCCTGATGGATTAAAAGAGGTGAACTTTAAGATGATTGTTGAAATTGATTGTTGTACACTCCATCCTTGTTGTTCCTTTTTGGCACTAGTAGCTCAAGACCAACTATTTTTTGCTCTGTATATTTATTATAAAATTCTGAAACATTTGTACCATTGATAATAGTTTTTAAGTTCTTGTTTGATTGCTGGGATTGTCGTATAGTTCAATTTGAGATATTTTTCTATATACTTATAACAGGTTGGTGGAGTGACACCTAAGAAAGGTGGAACTGAACACTTAGGTCTTCCAGTGTTCAACACAGTAGCAGAAGCAAAGGCTGAGACAAAAGCTAATGCATCAGTTATTTATGTTCCTCCGCCTTTTGCTGCTGCTGCAATATTGGAGGCGATGGAAGCTGAATTAGATCTCGTTGTGTGCATCACTGAAGGAATTCCACAGCATGATATGGTAATGGCGCATTCTTCTTACCTTCTTTTTATTCATCTTGAATGTGGTCTTATCTCCCGTAGCTTTTATTATTTTCTATTTATATGGATTCTATATCTAGAAATGTTTTTGCTTCTTTTTTTTTTTTGGTCTAACAGAATGAGGAGGAATGTCTTTCATGTTTTCTATTTTATTATGGTTCATGACTTCATTCCTTTTTCTTTTCTTTTTTTTTTAAAGAAAAGAAAAGAGGAAGCATACATCGTACATGAAGTACATAAATCTGTACGAAGTGTTTACGTATATGGGAGGCATACATGGAAGAATTCATGTGCAATATCATGAAAATTTTTCATGCAACCTTTTGGAGTTATAAAATGAGCACTTGCTGACATCCTTTTAATTGGAATGGAAAAGGTCTCTCTAAACAATCCTTCTTATCTTTTCCTTCATTTGTCACACCACAATCAGCTCCAATCATGATGTGTTCTTTATTTTGACTTTCTTTGATGATAAGAGCTAGATCTTATCTGCATTCAAAGGATTATTGCATGATGTCCTATTTCATTTTCATAAATTATAAATGTGTTACAGCATTCCTTTAGTGTTCTAGATGAAAATAAATCTCTCTTGCTGATTCTTGTTTGTTATTGTTTGTGCTGACCACATGCCTTTTCTTAATTTCTACGAGCTTGATAAAATTTTATAATCACCTTCTTTCAAAACTTAAAACTCATAATCAAGGTTGGCTGCTCTAGTACTGGAGCCCAGATTGGTCGGCCGGCGGCACGGTTTGATATGCTCTCGTACTATTCCATACTTGGCTTGAACCGACAAGGAAAGATGGTGGGAGTGGGAAAGAGAGAGGGGGAGGGGGAGGAAAGGAGAGGGAGAGAGAGCCTCCATAGACTGCTGGAGGGCCATTGCACTCATTGGAGGGCCAATGAGGAAGGGGGAGAGAGAAAGAAAGAGAGAAAAAGAGAGGGGGGAGAGAGAAAGAGAACCTTCGGAGGCCTATCGAGCTCATTGGAGGGTTGGAGACAGTCGATCGAAAAAGAGGCAGAAGCCCCATGTTTCGTTTTCTTTTTTTTTGGGAGGATTAGATCACCTGATATCAGCAAAATTTTTTTAAAAACATCAGGATTAAGTGAAGTCGGCAACAGACTTCATTCGATATCCTTAGGAAAAAGCAAAACAAAATGGGGGTGAAAAGTTGCCGACTTCATTTGATATCCTCAGGAAAAAGAAAAATAAAATAGAGGTTTCCGCTCCTGTGTTAATCAGCCGCCTCTGGCCCTCCAATGGCCTTGTGGGCCTCTGGAGTCTCTCTCCCCTCTTCCTTCCTCCCCCCTCTCTCTCTTTTTCCTCTCTTTCCTTCTCCCTCTCCCTTCATTGTCTCCCCTCTTCCTTCCTCCCCCCTCTCTCTCTTTTTTCCTCTCTTTCCTTCTCCCTCTCCCTTCCTTGTCGGCCCTCCTCCAGCCCTCCAACGGGCATAACGGCCCTCAGGCAGCCTCAATGGGCCCCTGGAGGTTCTCTCTCTTGCTCTCCTACTCCTTCTCTACCCCCCTTCTCTCTTTTCCTCTCTTTCCTTCTCCCCCGCCCCTTGTCGCTGGTGTCTCATTTCGAATATCGGAAACCTCTTGGTCTATTGCTGGTATGGTTTGGCACATCCCGAATTGGGTGATTCGGGATGGTTCCATAGTCACCACTCATAATGCTTATGCCGTTATTAATGGTCTTTTCCGATGGTTGTGGTGTTAGCATTTTTACTTCTCTCCATGACTGGGATGGATAACAATATGGTCAAACTAGGACAGTACTTGAGTGGACATTTTAATTTTCTAGTGCATGTTTATGTTGTTTTTTTTCTCAGGCCATATAGTTCAGAAAGATATTATTGGGAAATAATCACTCATCTGATTGATCTGTTACAAGTGCTTGAAAGTAAACATCACATGTTGCAGATATTTAGTTTTACTGCATTGGTGTGCGCATATGTTGTATCAGTGCACTTGTGCACATGGTCTTTGTACCTGTCATTAACTCTATATAATTTTCACACCTTTTTTCCTTTTTTGTTACAAGATCTCTTCTCATATCTGTGGCCAATTTGAGGTATATATGATGACTCGGATCTCTTAATAATTTAATAAAATCCAACTGCATCACAGCTGCTGCACATTAAGATGTGCGAAACTTTCATGTATTGTGAATTTCTGTTTCTTGCAAGTAGCCTGTATGGTGACCTTTTGGATATCAGGTTCGGGTGAAGGCTGCTCTTAACAAGCAATCAAAAACACGACTTATCGGGCCAAACTGCCCTGGCATCATCAAGCCTGGAGAATGTAAAATTGGAATAATGCCTGGGTATATCCACAAGCCAGGGCATGTAGGGGTTGTATCTCGGTCTGGTACCCTAACCTATGAAGCAGTATGACCTTTCCTTATCTCAATATGTTAAACATCTGGATAGGTTTATACGAGCTCATTATTTATTTATATTTCAATGACAGGTTTTTCAAACAACTACTGTTGGTTTAGGACAGTCAACTTGTGTAGGTATTGGGGGCGACCCTTTCAATGGAACAAATTTTGTTGATTGCATAACTAGGTTCCTTGAAGATCCTCAAACCAAAGGTAATCTATTTGCAACTCTGAAGTTTATCCTGTATCCATCTATCTATGTTTTCAACCATCTGAGGACCATATTTTGTTAAGCTATCCATCATATTCACATTATTTCCCTTTGTGTGCATATTAAAATGATGTTTTTTTTATCACATTGAGGGGAAGATGCCTGCTTAAAATTAAATACATAAAAGGGTTATGTTCGTTTACAAGTTATAATTGAACTGGCTGATGAACTGGCTTCAAGCTGAAATGACAACTGAATAGTTCAATGCAGGTGAGAGTTGGCTGGGTCCTTAAAACCACTCGACCTACATCTGGGTCGAACAGGTAGTGCTGCCATGTCTGTATGGGTGGGTGTGAACAGGCAGTTTGGGACACATTTATCTTTAGCAGGGTGCACCATTGTGTCCATCAGTACCTCATGCTTCCTGAACAATATAGTGTACACTTGCTTTTCTAATCATAACATCTTCGGATGTACAACAAGATTAGCAGCACGTAACGTTAGAAATGGTTTTAGTGGCTCATCTGGAATTCTGGATTAAGGAGCTGGTCTTCTGCTTGATTTGGTTTGGAATAGACTGGTCATTGTTTTTGTTTTAGTTCTGGTGAGGTTCTAAATTGGTTAGTGAGGCATTGCATGTTTCAGTCTCCACCTTTGGATCTTGGTTGCATGCGGGGATAGCAAAAGGTTTTGATACAAGGTTTCTTGGGTTTTCTTTTTGCTGGACTGAAATTGATTTTTGTGATAATTGTCTAGGTAGATCCAATTTTTGATTTAAAGTGAGCAACAAAGTCACTATGTGGGGGTTCTCTGCAATTAGTGATGGTTTGAGGTATCATTTGATAATCTAGGTTTGATGGGCTTTAGCAAGGGCTGAAGCAAAGAACTCAAGGGGAGAATATCTAGATGCTAAGATAAAGAACACAAAAATGCATCAGAAATGAAAAGATTGCTAGATGGAATCGTCACCATCTAGTTATCACCATTTGGGGGACGATGTTATCTGATCATGGATCTTTTTTTTAAAAAAAAAAATTCTGCAGTTGATGTTATGTGACGGTTGACATTTTTATTCTGTCATTTTTGTATGATTGTGGACATCTTTATTTTGTAAATGATGTTGTTACATTTGGTAGATGGTGATTTATTAGTTTGTGGGATGTTGAAATGATGCTATAATGTCAGGTTGATGATGTTACATTAAATCATGCACCTGTATTTTCATTGTTCATTCCTGTCATGTTTCATAGCTTTGTCATTGACGGTTCTTTTTGTTATCTTTTTGCATGAAGATCATGTGAAATATTGACTATTAGGTATTTATTAGGAAAACAAATGTTAATGTCGTAGCCTGCCTTCGGTATGTGGTGCCCATCAACTTCATGCCATGAATACCCTGGTTGCTCCGTGTCTGCTGTCTTCCTTATAGAAGATTGGCCCTTGTGAGTTTAAAAACTATTGGAACTAAGGGAACTGCATGTCATTCAAATAGGTTCAAAAAAGAAAACCTGCATGAAGTTTTAAACAGAAGGACGTTTTCCTGTGTAGCCTAGAGAATCGATGTCTATAGCTAGTGGTTGTTCCAGTAAAAGAAGCTTCCATGGTGTTCGGGGCTTTCATATTAATGGTGGTGAAAGGGTTGCTTATTGTGTTGAGGTCCTTTTTTCTAAACCATTTAACTGCTCTTAGTTTGGTCTTATTTTTGCAAATGAGCTTTCTCCTTTTATCTTATTTAGTCCTTTCGAGGTATTGAGATGCTTATTCCATTATTTTAAGGGATACATCTGCTATTTAGAAGGTAGAGAAGTGGGGAGTAAGGTGGTTGTGAAGGTGCCACGTTTAAGTGGACATAGTTATTATTACTATTGCATATTTTTTCCAATTGTTTTATGATAGTTTAAGGCCCCATTTGGTTTCTGAATAATTTTAACTAGGATATTTGAATAGCTTTTTTTCCTCCAAAAAGGTACTCATTTCTCATTAACTAGGTAAAGCCAAATAAGTACTGAAAAGATGCATCTTAGTTTTTCTAAATCCAAAAATACTCCTCATCTAATATATTTATACACTAAAATGGATGCTCTGCATATGCAAAACTCTCCATCTGCCACATGTACATCCATATGGACCATATCAATAACATTATTAATAGAGCTCTTTATTTTGGATAATAAATAGAGCACTTATTTAATACAGTTCTTTGTCACAATATAACAATATAATATCATATTATACATTATTAAATAAAAATCATTAATATTATTAAATTAATATAGAAATTAATTATATTATTGACAACCATATTCGTTTAATGTACCCTACCCATATTGCATGCGGATCATGAGATTACACTAATATTTTATTAATTTCTATGGCATTTTTATGATCAGGAATTTAAGCAAAAGTGCAAACACTAATGACCCTGCTATATTGCATTTACATATCCTCTAGATGCAATATGTTTCTATTTCTTATTATACACATGTTGGATCATGATCTTATTATTTTATAATGCATATACTATCAGAGTTTTGTATAATAATGGCATATCATAATACTCATAGAAAAAAATTATTTTAGAAAATAAATTGGCTTTTTATCTATTATATTATATTATAGTTCTTTTATCTATTCATTATATCTATTCCATATTGCATTTCAAGAATAGTTGGAAGAAGAAGAAAAAAATTACATCCTAGACATCGTATGGGTTTATTTTACTATATTGATAGATATACATATACTATTAGAATTTTGTATAATGACAGCGTATCATAATACTAATATCAAAAATTTATTTTAGAGAATAACTTGACTTGTATATCTATTATATTCTATTGTATATTCTATATTTTCAGGGATAGTTGGAAAAGAAGAAAAAGCTGCATCTTGCACATTGCGTGGGTTGTATGCCAGTTGTTGAATAAAGCTTATTAAACTGTAAACTTTATTCTGGTTTACTTGGGAATCTAACATAGCCTGAGTCTTTTAACCCTGTCCAAGTTGACCTGGACTTGTGCCGAAACTGAACTAGTTGGCATGGGTTTGTATGTTTACTGATGTAGTTGAATCCAAATTGAATTCAGGGCTGATCGTTTTCTTAAACCACACCGACTAGAAATGACCTGCATGATTGCTCTACTTACTATAAGTTGCTTGACCAACTGATTTTTTTTTTTTGCTCTTACGTCATATATCCTTCCTAGATCATTTCCAACATCTGGCCTACCTACATGATTGGCAGGAGAGTCTTTGTTTATGCTTATGCCAAATGGTCATCCATCCAACTTCAACTGCATTTACTTTTTGTGATGTTTATTCGATTAAACCTATCCATCCAAGCACAATGCTTCACCGACTTGTTTTTACACTGCATGCTGGATTTAAATTTGCCCTTAGGCAGAATGTTTGTCATCATTGATTCATTTTTTGATGTTCTTGACCGATGATATTGCAAGTCTTGTTATTTCAAGGTGGATATGAAGTTTTATATGGCTTTCGCACTTCATGAAGTTTTGGAACTTGAATGTGTTCAGAGGCTTCTGCTAGTTTGATTTACTAAGCTGTAAACATAAGAACATGCTAGCTTCCCTTACAAAGAATGATAACGTCTCAATGTTGTCATCTTCTCTTCCTTTATGTTTTAAGCCTTCTCATGGTTAGGGGTGTGCATGGTTCGGTTCGGATTGGTCTGGGGTCCATTTTCAAACCAAACCAACTTGAATCGGTTTTCTAAAACCGAAACCGAAACCAAATCGACGACATAGAAAAACTGGTTCAAATTGAATCGGTTCGGTTTGATTCAGTTTATCGGGTTGTGAGCTAGCTTATGAATAGGCAGCTTATGGGATGGGCTAAATGGGCTGCTATCCATTTTAATTTTTTCTAATCATACTAAATGGGCAACTTCTGAGATGGGCTAAATATACAAGCAATGAACAGTTGGGGCTAGGGCAAAATATACGTGAACGATGGCGGTTCATATATTTATCTATCTGTCTATCTGTCTATATATATAGGGGCTGGTTCAGTTTAAATCGGGTTTTTCAAAAGTGAAACCAAACCGATTTTTTTGGTATCCAACATTTTTAAACCGAAACCAAACCGAATTAGAAAAAACCCGATCCAAACCAAAATGAAATTAGTGGTTTGAGTCAGTTTTGCGGTTTGATTGGCTTGCTTGCACACCCCTACCCATGATCAATATTTAATGCTATGGATTTCTTTATTCTTGTACTTGTAATGACTTTCTTAATTATGGACATGGACACAAAAACAAATGTTCATTTACATGTCTTTGCATTCTGGTGGTTTTAATCCTGCTCAATCATTGTGCTGCCATCATTTTATAAAAGATTGCTACAACATTATTGTTTCAATGAATATTCTACCCTATCTGCTAAGCCTTTTTCCTAGCATGTGCTTGACGATGTATTTCCAACATCTGAATGAATTTGCATAATTGTTGTGCTAATGTATAATCACTTTTTCTTGTTTCAATTGCTGCTTGCATCGTTTGGATTTCAGGTATTGTCCTTATAGGGGAGATTGGTGGAACTGCGGAAGAGGATGCTGCAGCCTTAATACGGGTATATAAAGCTGGAATTTCTTTAGACTAAACTTTTTATGAACTATGTATAATGGAGATATTCATTTTTTTCTTAATTTTTGGGTTAAAATATTTCTGCATAGTTATTACTTCATTTTTTAGTATTTACATGTTAAATAGCACAGATATGTGAAATACAGAGGCCATTGATAAAGAAAGGTAGACATGAAGTTATCATATATGCTTGTCATGGAAAATTATTGTCTGTTTTTCTATAAAAGCATGAGATAGAAGGCAATAATGTTGCCTGTTCTATTTGCAACTTTGCACATTTGTGCTCTTCTGTTAACATTGTTAGAAATTGCTTTTTGGTTATCACTGAAAATTTCTGTACTGTCTAGTCCGAACTTGTAAGCATCGTAATCAGTTTGCTTGGGGCACACTTAGTAGTAAGGACCTGTTCTTCTTGGACTCATGAGATTTTATTTTAATTTATCATACTTAGCTTTCTCTGTGATGCATGTTGGGCACAAATTATTTGTTCATTTGCTATTTCTTAAAGTTCCTCCCACAACATTATGCCAAAATCTGTTGTATGCTCAATGATATTGATGGGCATACCTTGGAAGTGAAAAAGTTGTGTGCATCTTCATATAACTGTAATGTAGCCATAATAATCAGGCCTTGTAAGACAGCTTCATGGAAAAATATGTTTTCATCGATCTCTGGAGTTCTAGAACTGAATTGAATGTTCACGAATTTACTCTGTTTGCTGGCATATTTTGTTGTAATTCTTTCTTATAGAATTTAAGTCTGAAACCGGAACCTTATAATTGCAAGTGTTATCTAGTTTGCATAGATTTATTTTTACCCATCACCAGCATGCATACACCACTTGTTTAATGTTTTAGACTAAAGTTCTTGTTGATCAACAAATGATAGTTTTGAAATGATCAGTTGGATAGGCATTACCTTTTCACATGCCATTATTGAAAAAGAAAGTGGATTAATTGGTAGTAGACTATCATTTGGAGATCATGAGTTAGTGAAATGCCAAACGTAGATTGTTCTTCTTTTTTGGTTTTGATTGTAAGAATAAAAGCAAATTGCTAGATTGAAGCATAAAATAATGTTGAAGACTAATGTATTGCTCTAGGAAGTCATGATAGAAGGTGGTAAGCATTATTCAAAGAAAAAGTGTGAGCAACCTTGTAGAACTGACTAGGCTTTATGTCTTCTTAACCTGGAGAAGTGATCTTATAGAGTCTATGTTGGCAATTTTGTGGGTAATGTGGAGGAAATCTGCAGCAAATGGGAATACTTATCTCGATAGAGATTTATGTGGCTGCTGCTATTGAATTCCTAAATGAAGATCAGTGTTCTTAAGCCTTTATATTTTAGAAATTACAACTGCTTGAGTGAACTAACTATATTCGGAAAGCAAATAATTTACATTCATTGATGATAGGGAATAAGGTGAATGTCTAATTGGAATTGCTGAGAAAGCTTTGCGCAAATCATGCAAATTAGTTTGAACTGAGTCAGAGGTTTTGAAATGCAGTTGTGATCAGAAAATAAGTGAATTACATCCTTGTTGTAGCTATGGCTAGAAATGCCCTAAGGTATTTCAGATCTGTCGCATAAAAGAATTGGAAACACCTTTTTTTGGGTTTTTTTTTTTTTTAATTGCATGGATAAATACCTTGGGTTAATACATTGGTTAAGGTGGTCTAAACATCTATGATTATAAAGTTGTAGACATGAGAAATAGATATATTTTGGTAAAATCAAGCACTGTAGTCCTAGAAATTATTAGATTCAGTATATGCCAGATTCATCAACCAAAAAAAAAAAAAAAGCGACTGGTGATCTAGCTACTGTTAAACATTCTGAGTTAATGTAAGCTCTGAATTCTTGTTTTTAAATGCTTATGAAATGATCAAAACTGAGAAATTAGTCAGATTATATCAGCAATCTGTGTTAGTCCTGGTTTTCTTTTACATCGGTGATAGAGATGGAGCTTAAAGCTTGCTGTTACTGTATTTTAACTTAATTGAATATTACAGTTGCACCAGGAGTTATCAGTTATTATATCATATTTTAACCGATTTCTTTGTTTGTGTTGCTAATGCTTTACCTTTTTCCTCCTCTTGGGAATGTTTCATGTTCCACATTTGTTTCTTTCTAAATTAAACAGGAAAGTCGAACTGAGAAGCCTGTTGTTGCATTTATAGCTGGACTCACAGCACCACCAGGTCGTCGCATGGGTCATGCTGGAGGTTTGTACAATATCACCTACATAATTTGTTGACATTTTTCCTGGTCTCCTCTCTGCACTGCAGCTTTCAAGTTATAGACAGGACCTCATTTTGCGCATAAAATAAAGAACCCAAAATATCATGTGCATTCTTGGACAGTCTGCTATCTTTGAAGGTTTCATAAATTGCTTCTCAGAATTGTAGAAAATATAGCAGAGACATGATTTTTTTTTTTTTTTAAATTAACTTTTTTTTTTTTTGGAGGGGGTGAGGTGTGGCTGGTAAATATTGGTTGGGATAAGTATTTTCTGGAGGCCTTCTCAAATCATGTAGGCATAACAAAGGAGGGATCAGGTTTGGAATAACTTTGTTATTATAACTGCAATTTGTTTGGCTAAATTTAGAAGAGCTTCTAAAGATATTAAAAAAGGTGAAATGAAGGACTTACAGCTTTTTGCAGATTAGAGTTGTTGAACAGGAATCTTTTTAGAGTGATTTATGTCATTAGTTTTCAGGATTGCTGGGTTTCAAACATCATGATTTAGCATTACCAAGGCTGATGATTTAGGATAAGAAAGGGCCTGAGCTACTAACATCCATAAACAATTAGCTCTGTCAAAAAACTAGTTTTCAGTCCAACTTCTAGACTTACAAAATATCAGATGAGCCCTATGTGCAGAAAGAATACATGTGGTAGGAGAAAATACTTGAGCATTCAGAAAGACTATCCATCTTAAACTTTCATGCCAACGACCTAGATAGCTCTGATTATTACATGTTCTATGCCGATCTTTGATGTATGGTTAGCCTGTTGAAATACTACAGTTGTCTCATGTGGTCTTTAAAGAAGATTCTTTGGAAACTACACTTTGAAGATGGGAAGAGCAAATTACTCATTGGAGGTGCTAATGGATTATAGGAATGGCTCAAGCATTGTAGGCATGTTGGTTTAAGGGTCTCTTTAGGCAGGTAAGATGCAGTGTTTTTTGTTTTTTAGCAACACGATGCTGATTTATGTCCAAGCTAGTTGTGGGCTTAGCAGGAATATCTTGCATTTGCTTATTCTAGTATCAGCATTGACTCTTTCTTATGACAGACCTCCCTGAAATTATGAGGCAATTCATCAGTCTTTGTAATTGTTAGTCTTGGAGCAGAGGGCATTGTTGCCTTTTTCAGATTAATAACAAACTTCGGTATGGTGACATCCTTATTACCATCCGCACTAGTTCAAGCTATACCCTGTGTGGTTTTGTTTGCTAATCTGTAAGGACAGCAATATTATACTTGTTTGAATTCCTGATTTTAACCTCTCCTAAAGCTTGATATAACCGGAGCAAGTCTCCTCATTGTTTCTCTGCTCAAAAAAATTCTCATTACTGTTTCTGCTCCAGAAGGATTTTCTTGCCTGGATCATGAATTACTAACAATGTTTGGCTCATGCTAGCTTTAATTGGTTTTCTAAGCTGTATGTGTAATTTTGGTTTTGTGCAGCAATTGTGTCAGGCGGGAAGGGTACTGCACAGGACAAAATAAAGACCCTTAGAGAAGCAGGAGTTACAGTGGTTGAGTCCCCAGCCAAGATTGGTGCTGCTATGCTTGACGTTTTCAAACAACGTGGACTTGTAGATTAGGAGGTATTCCCATTATTATACTCCTGGAAATGTCAGGAAGTGATCTTTTTGAACTTATGACTGCGTTGAATGGGCGGTAGCAGCTCGCATTTTCGACCCCCCTTATTTTCTTTGCAAAAGTTGTTTTTGTTTTTTTCTTGTTTTTCCCATCCAAGCTGAGGCTTTTTGTTTTTTGTCAAGTTTCAATAATTGAACGGAAACCTCTTAGTGGATGCATGGATTGTAGAAATCATTTTAGCTTGTCTTCCAAGAATTAGCTTACACGGGACATTGTCAAACATTAATGATGATGCCACGCATAAGTTGACGAAGCCTGAAGCAACGTTGAAGCTAGGTAGTCCACGTTAGGAGGGTGCCAGTATGGACGGCCTTGGGTTGCAGACTTTCTGGAAGGTTTCCCTAAAAATATATATAATTATAATTCTGCTCATTCCCGGCAAAACATAGGTAAATAAATGGGTTTATACTGGAATACAAGTGTTTCATTGTACATATAGTTGCAATTTTTTTGTGATTGTTTATCTTTCAGTTCAGCAATAATGAAAAACTTCGATAATGTTCATTATCCAATTACAACCACTGTCATGTCACGGGCACAACGACTTATATTGGCATTCTTGTTGTTCATCCGGTTAAAATGACATTTATCAGATTGAAGTTTCATGTAAAGTCACAGAAATTATGCTGTTATTTAACCATTTATCCGTTATTTCTCATTATAATAGCTATAATGACTATTATCAGAACTATTTTATTTCTAAAAAGTCCATCGGCAGGTTGAGCCGGGCACTTTTTTTTTTAATTTTTCTTTTGACCAGGAAAGGTGGCTTTGTTGCTAGTGGCTCAAACGTACACCAACCACGCAACCCCATCAACACCGCACCTGTTGGGCAGAGAAGACCTTCGACAGCATGGGGGAAGCGTGACCGTGCGCGACAACGCGGAGTAGCGGTGATCACTGAGAGAACACATTGGAAAATGGATGCATGACCGCCGTATAGAGACGCCCCGAAGGCCAAGACCACGCCAGGAAACCGCGGGCTGGCCCTCCGACGTCGCAAAGGCCTCCATTGGTTGCCCCGAAAGCAATGGAAAAGTGTCTTAATTGGACAGCAGCATCGGAGGAGGGTGAAGGGGAACCGGTAAAGTTCCGCCCCATTAGGGCCGTCCTCACCTCCGACATCCATTGCTGCATCATGCGTTGCTCATTGCTCCGTAGCCAAGAGATGACCTGGCGCTGATGGAGATGCCGAGGCCTTTGCAGTCGACCCTGGTGGACGTCAACCCGGACCTTGTTCTACCTTAACCTCGCGTCCCTGGGAAGCTTGGGCGGTTGGAGGCCTGGGTTCCCCACCAGCCCTACCGGAGGAGAAAGCTCCACGACCATCGCCAGGAGGCCGTCGCCGCTAGTGCCAGCCCCTCTGTGGGCGTCGGAGCCGAAGGGGAACACTTCCTATTTCCTTTGGTGAATAAAGGGAGCACTTCTTTATCGTATCCGGCTTGGCCTTTACTGTTGGATGCCGGTAGAAGAATTATAGAAAATAAGATGCAAGAAAAAAACTTTTAGTGGAAAGCGTACGTATTTTCACTCATAAATACTAAAATTGTACAAGCGATTTTCAATGACTTTATTTTACCAAATATTCTAGACCGCCTATTTATAAATATAAACGTGACCCTTGGACTACCCCTCATGATCAAGGAAGTGATTTTTTTGACCTTTATACGTCTCTCAGTTTATTTGAGATAACTCTTTGATCTCTACGTATCTCTTAGTTTACTTAAAATAACTCTTATTAACTTTTAATAACCTCTTAATTTGTAATTCCCACGATACCTCTTGCTTGCTGAAATTTTTTAATTGTAACTACTTTAATGAAGATATTGGTCAGCTGCTCGTTGGTATTGACAAACTCTAATTATATATCTCATTTCTCGATCAAATCTTGAATAAAATGATAATGCATGTCGATGCATTCTGTCCTATTATAAAATCTTAGATTCTTGGTTATAAAAATGACAAATATATTATCATATCAAATAATTTTAGGATCTTATTCATTATGCTGCAAATCAACAAGAATTTTTTTGAGCCAAACTGCTTCACATCACTTGCTGCTTTAGTTATTGAAATGTACTTAGCCTCTACAGATGAAAGTGCCACTATATTTTGCTTCTTTACTTATCAAGAAATGACTTTTATTTTCATACAAAATACATAATCTGAAGTGCTTTTGTAATCATCAAGAAAGTCTCCTTAATCATTATCTGAATATCTAATAAGTTTGTTAAAACCTTCCTTTTGATACATTAAGCTCAGTCTTTTAATACCTTGTAAGTAGCGAAGAATTCTCTTAGTTGCTTCGTAATGAAACATACTTGGTTGACTCATTAACCTGGATAAGTGACTAAAAGAAAATGCAACATCTGTTTTTCTATTTGATAGATAAATAAGTGAGCTAATTAGATTCTATAAATTGTAGCATCAACCTTTTGAGCACCATCACATAGCTGAAATTTTTTGCTCTTGGACATAAGAGGTCTACAGGATTGCAATTAGATATATGAAACATTTTCAATAAGTCTTCAATATATTTTTCTTATGATATACATATTTTTCCTTTTGATTGTTTGACTTGAATGCCAAGAAAATACTTCAAGACTAAGACTAAGATCAATCATTTCATACTTCATCATTATCTTTTTAAATTCTTCTATCATGATGATATTAGTGCCAGTGTAATTAAGATTATCAATATATAAACAAAGAATCAAGAAATTTTGCATACCTTTTTTCTTTTGACATATAGTGATGACTCACTTGGACGTCTCTCAAAATCATTTTGATGAAAATATTTATCAATCTTGTGGTTCTATGCACAAGATGTACGAGGAACTTGTTTAAAGCTATATAGTGCCTTTCGAAGTTGATAAATTTTATTCCATTTTTCTTTTATAATATAGCCTTTTGGTTGTTCAACATAGACTTTTTCTTCAAATTTTTCATTTAAAAATGATGATTTTATATCAAGTTGGTAGATTGATAATTATATCTAAGCTGACAATGTAAGAACATTCTTGACTATTTCCATATGAACCACTGATGCAAATATCTCAGTAAAATCTATGCATAGTTGCTGAGTATGTCCTTTTATGATCAAGCAAGAATTATGATTCTTGACTTTGTTTTATAGATTGATTTTAGTTTGATAACATCTTTTCTCTCAAGAAGATTTGCAAGCTCTTATGTACCATCTTTTTCAACAGAAGCTATATCCACTGTTCCAATATCAAATATCTTATGATTCTTGTTGCAATTACATGCAAAAATAAAATAATTGTTAACTATTATTCTTTTTAGAAAATTTATTTTCATCTTTTTTTTTTTAATCTTTGAATCAATAATCTCTTTCAGAATGATTTAGAATTTCACATTTATAACTGGAAGATTTCAACTCATCTCTAGATTTTTTGTGAATTAAGTATTAAAAATTGGTATTATTATTTTTTTAATTAGATTGAACTTTTTTTTTTTTTTTTACCTTGGACTTCCATAGAAGACTTCTTCCATTTTCTTTATTTTTTTCTATGAGATGAGCCTCTTTTTTCCCCTTCTTGTTTGTACTTGAATGTTTCTTTTCCTTCTTGCTCTATACTTAGGCAAGATGAGCCCGAGTGACTGTTATGGCCAGGGAGGACCTCTCTCAAAGGCTGAATGCCACATGTCCCTCTTGAGTTGAAAAGTAATCAGAATGGATCAGGAATTCGCTATGGATTAGATAGAAAAAACGCTGCATAGGCTATATGCTTTTCATATCTAGATTTTATATTTGGATCATAATTTTGTACTTAGATCCATCCGATTAGCTGTTCAAATCAAATTGGATAGGATATATGGAAAGAATTTTAGATGTGGTGGGGCTTTCGAGTTAGGCGGGGACCATGTATGGTATGGACTTAGTTTGAAATGTTTGAGTTTATGTATCGTGGAGATGACAATGGATTAAATAGGCCGTTATCTGCACCACCTCATATTCATCTCAATGGAAGGTGAGGTGGGTAGAATTAGATGCGATAGGTTGGATGAATTAAATCGGGTAAAGTTGTAAAAATAATTTTTTTTTCATACAAATCAAACAAATTAAAAAAATATAAAATAAATTTTTATATTTTATGTAATATTAAATAAAATAAGAATCCAAGAGATGGGAGATAACAAATCAAGAGTAATTAATATACATGAGAGTTTATTCAATGAATCGGAAAATAATTTTAGAGCAAACAAGACGGGATGTATATAGTTCAGATTTTTAGATCAGACTGGATTGTATGATTTAGATCAGATCTATTATTTTATCGACTCAAATGAGACCTGAATGATATACATACGAACCCGGTCAAATCGAATGGAACTGAAAAATACAAGATCCCAACTCGACCAAGAATTTAGAGCAGCTCCAATTTTTAAACCTGCTTCAAATACAGATAGCACCAGGTTTAATGGAGTTGAGACTGGCTTGGGTTCATGGGTCGGCTTGACCAATTTGTAGCCGTACATCGATCTGGATGTTGAGGCATCACCTCACTTGGGGGAAGCATGCCAAGTGACTTACCTGGCATGGCAACTCTTGCGAGGCTCGAGTCAAATTGCCTTGTGACTCGAAGGGCCGTGGTACTCCCTTCACTTGCCGATCTGGAACCATACACAACTAGTTAGGGCCCCCAAGCGAGTAGCGAAGGACTAGCTATAGCGACCCAAGTCCCTGAGAAGACGACAGGATGCTTCGATGTCGACTTTGCTCAAACGTTGTCCTCTTGGACATGATGTTGGTGTCTTTTTTTGAAAGGAAAAAAAAAGGGGCGTCTTTCTTGCGCACGAAGGATGCAATCCATGCCGGATATGGTGCTATCCATGCTGGATATGGTGCTGTCGGTGATTTTATCTTTGAACGCGAAAGGCTGATTGTGAACTGTTGGATGGTTCTCTGCACAACTCTCAAAAGTATTTCGAATTTTTTGAGCCATTCATCTGCATGGATCTCGATCTCAAGTAATCACTGTGCAATCCAAAATTATATATATATATATATATATATATATATATATATATATATATATATATATATATATATATATATATATATATTTGCACAGAAGATACAATCTCTGTCCACTATCAAGAGCCACCATATTGTTGGTCCAACCTGTCACGCTGTGGGATATAATTAAGCCACTTAGTCGTTGTTCGTGTGGTGCAACCAAAACAAAACACCCCCATACTCTTGTACATGAACCGTTGCCACAACCCAACCGCCAGCGACTGATGCCGGCAACGAAAGGATTTGGTAAGGACAAGAAGTGCAGCCATGCGAGCTAGATCGACTGGCATGCTCGACTCCGATGACACAGATGGTGCAGATCGAGTTCCACCATGTAATGTTGTTTCGGCATCCGTGGCAATGTTCATCTCCATGTCCTCCCAGAGCAAGTCCAGCAGGCTCCTCCCCATTACATCCCCGGTGTTGGAAGAAAATCTCACACTCAACCGGCAATTAACCATGGTCACCAAGCATGTCCTTCTCGGACGATCTCACCTGGTGCCCGCAGCAGTTGGAATTAATCCATCGTATATGGAGATCCCACTTCGTTGTAAACTCATGAACTGCAACCTCAGTTGGAATCCGTTATTAGACTTCGCTCGCTCTACTTCGTTTTCACGTGTCACCATTTGCATCTTATCTCGTTTTTTAGCCATCACTTGAATCAAGATCTGTCCCACTGTGAGTTAATAATTTGCTCCTACGTAGCTAAATTTTATCCTTATACTAGATATATATTTTTATAGAACTTGCGTTGCCTTTTGTTGCCTGGATGGCTGGATTAGAAGAGATTTCATCTGGGTGTATAAATGGTGTATTACTTACCGACCATCGTGCGAGCCGAGGGGACTCTTGAGCCTACTTATAACTATTGTTGTTTTCAAAGAAGTGGAGGGAGTTCCAACGGTACTGTAATTACGGGAACTTGCGTTGCCTTTTGTTGCCTGGATGGCTGGATTAGAAGAGATTTCATCTGGGTGTATAAATGGTGCATTACTTACCGACCATCGTGCGAGCCGAGGGGACTCTTGAGACTAATTATAACTATTGTTGTTTTGAAGGAAGTGGAGGGAGTTCCAACGGTACTGTAATTACGGCGGTGTAAATTCTTACGTACCCAAGATTTAAATTCAGACAGCATTACTATTGCAACTAGATATTAAAATCCGAATGATGTACAGAGTAAAAATATACGAAAAAATTTTATATATTTTATTAAAATTAAACAAAATAATAATTAAAATTAATTAATTGATATAATATTAAAAATAATTAATAAATAATTTTTTAAATAATTAATATAAATTTTTTATTAAATTATAATAAATAGTGATAAACATTCGGAATGTAACTTTTCAAAAACTCAGGATGCCATTTGCCAAAAGATCATCAATCTAATTTTTTTATTAAATAATAATAAATTATATTAAATATTTAAAATGTCATCTGTCAAATATTTAGAATGTTACTTGTCAATAGATCACTAATTTGATCTTTTTTTATATATTATATTAGATGTATCCTAACAGTTACTGTATTGAATTATCATAAAAGATATATCTAAATTCATACAAACAACAAAAAATGTATAGCTTTACTATTTTAAAGAACTATGCTGATAACCATCAAGAGAGTGACTTGACAGAATGGATCTTGACTTTCATTCAAGTGATTGAGTTCGAATCACGATGAATATTGGAACTTCGATTAAATATTAGATCGCTCTTTTTCAACCCTTTTTATCTATATATATATATAAAAATTATACTAATGAATATATCAAGCCAATTATATAACCATCCTTTTATTACTCTACATGTCTTTCGAGCTGTTGACTCCAGCAATTCGAAAGGTCAAAAATATATTTGCATATACTTGATTTACATATACTTGGACAAAATACTGTGTCTTACCAGCTATTGACTCCAGCAATCCGAAAAATCAAGAGTACATTTGCATATACTTGATTTGCATTTACTCGGACAAAATATTCACTGCAACCATGATATTACATTATCATTGTAGCAAACCAATCGTGAATCAGAAATGAATGGAATATACAAAATAATATAAAATATAATTTATAAAAATTAATAAAATATATAATAATCGATAAAATATAAAAATTATTATTAATTTATTATAAATTTGATATAATATTATTATTGTAACGAATGTTTTTTCATATAGTTGATTCCAATCCCTTCCCCCACGGCGCAACCAAATTTCCAAGGCGTCTCCGCCTTTGCTTCTCCAACAGTTCTCGCCTTTCAAAATTCTAATGTCCTTGGCAGCCAAGTCCCAATGCTTCAATCATCTGCCGCCGTCGCTATTAATGAACTCTTCCAGAATTGATATTTGACGTCATGTGTATATATAATCACCATCTGTTAGTTATCTGATCAAGCCTCCAATTGAATTTTCTGAGAACTTTCGATATCGTAATGGAAACAATAAATAGTTTGATTATTTCATGTTTATATAAGAAGAAAAATATGATTTAGATACGCAAAAACTCTGAGTTAAAAAAATGATGTTTAATTAAACATGTAACAAAGTGAACCAGAAAAACATATAAAAGAAATTATGTTTATGTTGCCGTTGCGTTGGAATGATGACTAGTAGATAGCTAATATTAATTTTTTTTTTTTTTTGTACAAAGATCTGTTACTTCAACAGAGCCCCCAGTGCAATGATCAAGAGAACGATGTTTGAATATCTCATTTTTATAAGGATACTTGCATAAACATAAAGGTACTTTGAGTTTAAAAAAAAATAAAAAAGCTTTGATAATCATGGTGGTTTAAATTTTCCTTTGGTTTAATAGAAAAATAATACAATATACTGCTAAAAATAGAGTCTATTTACCGAATTATATGAATAATAGAAATATTAATTTTCCTAAATGGCTGTACAGTAAATATACTCTAATAGGTACAGCCATCCATTATGCCGCGTTTTTTTTTTTTTTGGTACATATCATGCTGCTGCTTTTTTTTTCTTTTTTTTGGTACACGTTATGCTGCATTTTTTTTTTTTCTTTCTTCCTTTCTTTTTTTGTTTTTGATAGAAATGCTGCGTCTTTTCAAGAGCATCACAAATGCAGGTGGTCAATGAAATGTAATCTATTATTTTACCAAAAAAAAAAAGAAATCTATCTATTATAATTTAAAAGTTTGAATGATATAGGGCCCGATAATATCCAATTTCTATGGGGGCCTAAAAGCAAAAGTCCAATCTATAGGAGTGCACGTGACAGTATTTTAGTGCCAATGTGCCATGTGCCCTTCTAAACTTAATCGAAGGTACACCAACCGGACAGCGGAGATGTACATTCCACACAGATCCAACGGCTGTACTAAGCGGATCGATGTCCCTTCGTCGACCCTATAATCCGGGCCGATCGCTGGTTCGATCGATGACGTCAGCCCGAGCTCTCCCGAATTACCCCTCCTGCTCTCTCCTAATTCTATTTTTTTAGGGTTCCCATAATAAATATAAAGATGGAAAATAAAAGAGGAATTCGCGTTGGAGTAGAAAAAGGCGAACCTCCAACTCAAAAGATATTTTCTTAAGTCTTGTCCTCGCCGGATTCGGTCTCCACCTCTCTCGCTCTCTCTCTCTGCTTCTAGGGTTTCTTCCCGTCGCTCCTACTCATCGTTTCAGGGGTTTCTGCCCTACCTGTTCAGGTCTTTTTCTCATCTTTGACCCTTTTTTTTTTTTTTTGCGTTTTTTCGTCTCCTTTTCTTTGCCAACCTGTGCTTTGATTTAGATCAAGCTTTTCTCTTTCATCTGGTTTTTCGTCTTTGGGTTTTGTGGATTTGTTGCGTTTCTTTTTGTGATTTTCTAGCGTTTTGACACCCCATCGGAGGAAAAGTTTTGATTTTGATTTTTTATTTTTTGGCAGAAAGGGGAAAGTTTAGGGTTGATGGTCCGTTGCTCACATTTCTTAGATCTGTTGTGATTTTGCTGGATCGAGGTTGTGGAGTTAGGGTTTAGATTGATTTTCCTTGAATTATGCGAACCTCATGGGCTGATTCGGTCGCGAACGCCGAGAGCTCGGCGGCCGCCACCGGTTCTTCTGCTAGCAACGCCACCGCTGCTGCTCCTCGTCACGCTCGCAGTACCTACGTCCCGCCTCATCTCCGCAGCCGCCCGTCGTCGTCCGAGCCCCCGGCCCCAGCTCCTGTCGATGCCCCCTCTGCTGCGTCGCGGCCGTCCGGGTATGGTGGGTCTGCCGGTGGGAACCGCTGGGGTGGAGGACCCGTTCGTGATTTGGGCCGCCCTGGGTTTGGTGGAAGCCGCGGAGGGGGTGGTTGGAATTCGAGAACTGGTGGATGGGATCGAAGGGAGCGGGAGGTGAATCCCTTCGCTAATGATGACGAAACAACCGAGGCTGCATTTGATGATCAGGAGAATACTGGCATCAATTTTGATGCATACGAGGACATCCCTGTTGAAACGAGTGGTGAGAATGTACCACCACCCGTGAACACATTTGCTGAGATTGATCTAGGGAATGCACTGAATGAGAACATAAGGAGGTGCAAGTACGTGAAGCCGACACCAGTCCAGCGCCATGCAATCCCAATCTCCATTGGGGGGCGGGACCTGATGGCCTGTGCTCAGACAGGGTCAGGAAAGACAGCAGCTTTCTGCTTCCCAATAATTAGTGGGATCATGAGGGGGCCACCTGCGCAGAGGCCACGGGGTGCAAGGATGGTTTACCCGCTTGCACTGATTTTGTCACCCACAAGGGAGCTCTCTGTCCAAGTATGTTTTTGTATTTAGATGTTCCATTTCAGATTCCCTTTTTCATCTGCTGGTCTTGATGATTCATTTTTCTATTTCCATTTGTTTTGTTGTTTATATTTGTTGAGCTTTGTGTTGTAGATAAATGAGGAGGCTAGAAAGTTTGCCTACCAGACTGGAGTTAGGGTCGTTGTTGCTTATGGAGGAGCACCAATCAATCAACAGGTTTTTCACTTTTTATTTGATTTTTGCCGAAGTTTCAAATGCCGGTACGGATATCGTACAATTTTTTTTTTGCCAGAATGGTAGTACCAGGAACTGACACAATGTAGGATAGCATCCTATACTGACACACAGTGTACAGATGCCACAAACCTTGGATAGTACGGTACTGTTCATACAAACCTTGATTTTGTTCTGGCATTTGAAACCTTTTTAGGTTTTTATTTTGTTGTTGAGCCTGTAGAAAATTTCGTTTACAGCATATTGTTCTGATATGCGCTGATTCTGTGTGGAGTTTGACTTATGATGGATGGTTGTCACAAGCTTGCTTTTTGCCCATCTGCACTGTACTAAATCCCTCTCCATGGGGTAAACCATAGACACAGGCCATGGTCAATAGATACATGCACACGTGCATGCACCTCTGCACCTGCATGTGCATATATGACGATAGAGATAATTTAAGTTCTCGTCTAGTTTCTACTACTGTCTGTGGCTTGCAGAGTTGCAGTTAGCATTTTCTGTCGTCTTCATGTATGTATCATGGGTATTTGTTTGAAGCTGAACCATTATGGGATCAAAAATGCACCCTCTGCTATAAAATCATTTAAAATTGGACATGCATGCTACCAAGGCTGCTTATAAATATCTTGTGATTTTACGCGATGTTAAAATATGTAATTGCAAGATATCATGAAGTTGTGTTATTATGAGCTGGATCATGATCACCAGACCTTTTGTTGGAGTCTCATTTATGTTTTTTAGGATGAGTTTTCATGTTTGGCTTAAAATTTACAGAGTTCAGACTTTGATATGAAACATTGCATTATTATATGCAAATTATAAATTAACAATAAAGCTAAGAGCTATCAGTGACTAATTATTAGTAACTAGAATTAGTGGCATTTTCTATCCAAGAAAGTGGATTTTACTTTTGGAACCTCATTTTTATGGAATTCCTTATCGTTATAAAACATGCATGCTTTCATCATGCGGAAGACTATTAATGGGGCCAAGTGGCCCAGACAGCATGAAACCCTCGGCTTCTATAATGGACTGGATGGCAACACAGATTCTTTTTTCTTTTGGATCAAATTAGGGAAGGAAGGAGGAGAAGAAAGGGTTGAAGAAAAGGGAGGGAGAATGTGGAAAATGGAAAAATGCAAAGTGAAAAGAAATAACAAAGGGAAGAGGGATCAAATATAATTACGTCAAAAATTTAAAAGGATAATTATATCTTGACTAGGATAAAGATGATTGAAGGGGTTGAGGAAGAAGAGACACTTCTCCTCCTATGTTAGACAAATTAGTGAGCAAGGGTATGTCCTTTTTGCTTGTATAATAGCTTGCATAATATCATGTATGGTCTGCTTCTTGGGTGGTTGATTTGCAAGTTATAACTGTCATTTGTTATTTAGATAATATATCTGTGTGTGATGGGTGTGTGTGTTAGACAAATTAGTGAGCAAGGACATGTCCTTTTGCTTGTATGATATCATTTATGGTCTGCATCTTGGGTGGTTGATTTGCAAGTTATAACTGTCATTTGTTATTTCGTTAATATAGCTGTGTGTGTGGGTGTGTTGTGGTGTGTGTGCATGTGTGAGAGTGCGTGTACGCTTGTGGTGCGTGCGTGATGCATGTGTGGTGCATGTGTGTGATGCATGCATGTGGTGCATGTGTGGTGCGTGTGTGTGATGCATGCTTGTGGGGGGTGTGTGTGTATGCAACATACGTACGTACGTAGTACTCGTTGCAAGTGGTGAATAGCTAATAAGTAGCTTAATTTGTGGGTTAGTGTGACAGATTCTTACTGTTTATACAGCTCAATTTATGTTCATTGTTAATATTTAGTGATATGAGTCCATCTAAGACCAGTGAGTGGTGCAACCTTGTAAAGATTTGACATTTAGTGACATGTGAGCTGCTGTCTAGTCTTTAGACCGGTGACTAATGCAAACATATGTTAGTTTGTTTTCTAAAAAATTTGAGGTTGTTACTTTGCCTTCCTAAAGAGGAGGCAGCCACTACCTAGATACTTGTCCTGGCTTAGGTGCCTTAGTAACAGCCTAAATGGTTACTTTCTACAGCAATCATGCATCCATTGATGTATAAGTGACTTTTATATTTCATCTTAGATGCATGCAACTTCTGCATATATTTGTGTCTAGCGTGTGTGATAGTCTTTGTGCTATGGCAAAAGTGGTCTATATTTATGAAGAACATGTGTTACACTTATTCAGAACTTGCCATTATTTTAGTAGAACTCCTAACCTTCATTCCTAGTGCAAAATTATATTGGATTCTTTGATTCCCTTCAGTGAGGCTACTTTCACCCATACCATCACTATTACTGGATGCCATGAAGCTTCTTAGATGGCATGACCTTGGCATAGAATTGGTGGATTTAATGGGACTTTTTGTAGAGTGAGGAGTGATAAAGAGATTTTTTTTATAGAGAGCTGAGTAATGAGAGTTGAAGAGGGAAACAACCCATAGGATATGAGAATTTTATGGGGTTGGACTGGAGCCTTTGAGTCTTTTTTGGTTGACATTGATATAGTGTAGTTATTACATCGACAAAGGAATGCTAATAATGAGATATGAAAGATGAGAGAGAGCTGAATGGTGGATCATGAGCTGAATGTGTAGAAGTGGTATCATATTAAATTCCTTTGAAGCATAGTCGAGAGATGCTTGAATTTGACACTACAATAAATGATGGATTATATATAAGTTCTGAGTAGCAATTGGGACTAGCCGCATGAGATTTAGATTGAGATTCCTATATATTAAATGAATGTATGCATTACAGGGATTTGATAATGAGAGCTTGATGTTAGTGCTAATGCTTAAAAAAAGGAAGTTTGATACAGTATGAGGCTATTTTATAGGAAGTCTGAGTGAGCCTATTTTACATGAAGTCTGGGTGCTTGAATTTGAAGTATGATATAAGCTAGGGGTAACATGGATTTGATGTCACTTAGGTTCGTACTTTATGCAGGTAGTTCTTGTTATTGCCAAAGTTCCAAAAGACAAGGTGGTGTCATGGCTTCACATTTTTTTAATAACTTTTTGTTAGCATTGTAAGCATGGTATCATAAGCTTTAAACTATACTACTACTAGTTGTTTGGTATATATGATAATGAGAGGTTGATGTTAGTGCTAATGCTTGTTACATGCTCTTTCAACCAAATCTCTTGGGTGATGGTTCAAGTACTATTTTATATGAATTGATTTCTTCCAATGACTTAAAAAATGTTATGCATATTGTTGCATAGTGCCTGCATATGCATATGCAGTCTCCTGATTGCACCGCATCTCCTATATACATTACTGTATGCGGTCATACCACATAAGGACCAAAAAGGAAGTCCACTTAGCATTGTGCATGTATGTGGCTTCCTTAGTATTGTGAGGCTTTATATGTAAGCCCACTTGGCAAACTAGAGCTACATATATAGCCTACTTTTATGTGGGCCTATGTAGGTGAAGCAGGTTTAAGTTGATGGTTGGGTGTGATATGGTTTCAAGTGGGCCCGATACAGTATTAATAGTGCTAAGATGTTATGTGAAAATTCTTGCTATTGGATTAGTTATTATTGTTATTAACATTATTATATTGATCCATGAAGTTCCTATCATTGTCATTATTTTTTATTATACTTAATATATTATATTATTTCTAAATGCTTAAAAATAGTAACTGCTTATGAACCTGCATATGCTGCTCCTACCTCATATGCACTATATGGTTCCTTGTCCGCTTGTAAACCGCAGCTGCTGATTTCTTCAAACTCAAAAATTAGGATTTGGTGAATGGAATTTGAAAGTGTTTCTTGAGTTTCATGTTAGCAATTTGAAAGTGAATGGAATTTAGTTTTGCCAAGTTCTCTATTATATATGTGAATCTTGGGTATATTTGATGGCTAGCAGGTAAGCCTCAATGAGTATACTTTCATCTTGTGTATATCCTTAGTTTTATTGGTGCTAGAGAGCTAAAAAAACAAGAGAAACAACTCTGTAAAAAATGGTCATGTATTTATCTTTTATCAGTTTACATAACCAAATAATTTTGATGGTAAAATCTGGATTTAAAATATTTCATCAACTGATGGAATCTCCAACCGTCCATTAGATGTGCCGTATAGATGATTTACATCATAAATTAATGAAACATTTGTCTATGATCATGTCCCAAGTGACATGGTCAGTTTGTAAAGGAAATATATCCAGTTGTTGCAATAATCCTTGGAAATTTGATTGTTATGAATCAAATCATTTAATCTATATATGATAACCATGTTGCAAGCATTTTTGTTGTACGCCGTGTTTCAAATCTTGGGCAAATGGGGATGTCCATCTTGTCCTGTACATCTGGTTCCTTTCCTGTGACTCTGTGAGAAAATATGACTAGGACGGGAACCATCCACATGGGGAAGGACGAAGAAAGAGGAAATAAAGGAAGGATAGGAGAAGAAAAGGAGAGAAAGAAAAGAAGAAAAGAACAAGACAGGAAGGAAAGAAAAAAAGGAAAGGAAGAAAGGAAGGAAAGAAGAAGAAGAGGAGAGAGAAGGAAAGAAGAAGAAAAAGGAAAGAAAAAGGGGAAGAAAGGAAAAGGAAGGATGGAGGAAAGGAAGGGAGAAGAACAAGAAAGGAAGGAATAAAGGAAGGAAAGAGGAAGAAAAGGAAAGACTGGGAGAAGAAAAAGAAAGGAAAGAAAGAAGATGGAAAGAAAGAAGAAGAAAAAGAAAAGAAAGAATGGAAGGAAGAATAGAAAAAAATGAAAGGAAGGAAAGAAGGAAGAAAAGATGGAGGGTAGCTATAGGGATGCTTGAATGTGACATCCCTACTGATAAGGCAGGACGTCAAGGTGTTTTGTTCCCTAGAGAAACTGAGAAAGCTCTCCCCACATGATTTAAAACCTTGGATGTATGTTTTATTTTCTTACATATATGAGTAATAAAATGGGTTAGAGATTGCCAAGAATGTGAATGCATATTATAATTCTGTGGAATTGGTTTTTGGATGGATCTGTCACTAGTTCAGAAATTTGTTGAAGGCTTTAAAGGCAAAAGAACATTGATAGTTCAGCTCACTGCTTTTTTTGCTATTCCTTTTCTATCTTCTTTCCATCACTGGATTGAAGATCTTTTGAAGGTAAATGGAAGAAATGCATATTATTAGGATGAATTTTAAATTTTAATCATGACATACTAAGCTGAAGGTAGCTTTAAGTTGGAAAATGCCTTCATGGTGGTCTAGGTTGAGTGTAGGTTGGAGTATTGATATGTGGACGTTTCCTTCCACTATAACCTTGTGCCAAAAAAACTCAGCTACCCAAGGCGAGGTGTGGATATCCCACTTTTGGAAATAGCCAGTCAAAGAAAGATTACTTAAAAATAACAGAAGTCATCATTTGCAATGACTAAGAATTGATAAATTGTAAAAGATAATTTGAAGTTTAGTTTTATGCCTAAAAGTTCTTTGGAGGATGTCCAAATTGGCATTTGATATGTGCAAAATTTACTTTAACAGATCAGTTGGTTATTTTTTCCTGATATAGTGATAGTGATTTATGGGAAACCTGTTTCGCTTATGAAACCATTTGGTTGTTGATCAGATTTGTTTATAGATCTATGAATGTGTAAATTATGTTCTGGCATACATAATTACATATACATGATGCATGCAAGTTAAACCCCAAAAAAAAAACGTATTTTGCATTGTTCTGTAGATTCCCAAGCAAACTTATTTATTGTTGTAGTGCTATGCTTTGGTGGGAAATACATGCATAGGGACTACTGCTTTTTCAAATTTACTGCCCGTGTAAATGTACTGTTGTACATTACTATATTTTTTTTACTATAGCCTTTTGTAATTGCAACTATACCTTTGATTATCAATGCCAAAAAAAATATGCACATAGAGAGTTGCACATCTGATGCAGTGCCATACACTTGAATGCGTTGCAAGTCAGCATGTGATAATATTACTCAGGCATGTGCAAAATCACACCTATGGATCTTTTAGAAGCTGATCTGTTCGTCATGTTTTCTAGATTAGTATGTCCCATTATTGTAGAATTTGTTATAGAGAGTTGCTCATTTCTCTCTGCACTCATTTGAAAGGTTATGCTGTCTTTCAAGTTGCAAAGCGTAGCTGTATCTTGGGCACATTATTTAGGACAGGTTGTTCATGTATCATTTTTTCTTCTTAGTTGGTATATGTAACGTAAGCTTAGCTTGCAGTATGTTACTAGGTGATAACAAAAGCATGTTAGCTAATTTGTTCCAAACAAAATGAACCCAACCCTGTTGATACTGAAAGATCTAGGAAATTCCTCTTTGTTTTGACAGATAATTCTCAGTTGTTTATTTATGTATAATTATCTTGCCTCAGATCTCATAGATTTAGGGATACAGTAAGATTGGCAAAATTTCAGGCCAATGGCTGCTAGAGTTGGCCAAATGGATGTATATCACAGATCTGAACTCAACTAGCAAGAAATTAGCTAGCTTCATGATGGGGTTATTATTGCACAGACTTAAACTAAGTTCATGTCTGGAAGGAATTGATGTGCTGTACGCCAGAGTGGAGGAGGATGGATGGCTGGTGGTTGGAAAGAGTTTAATGCTTTAATGGAATGAGAATGTTGGAAGTTAAATGGTTCTTGTTCAGTAAGGTGGACAATTTTAGTTTAGTATCAAATTTTACAACAGGTCGTGCTTAAATGCTGAACATGGAATATTTAATTATTATGGTCCAGCAAGTAATTTAGCTTAGAGATGTGGTTTCAATTTTCTACTTACATGTTCAATCTTAGGTCAATGTTATGGTCTGGTTTCTGGTTTTGATTGTCTGCTTGACAAATATGACTAGTATGACTAGGTAGTACCCTGACCCTGGATGTGATATTCTTTCTTGTTGAAGTATAGCGAGAGGTGGCAGAAATGCAGAGATTAGGAGGAAATACTAGGTACTGCATAAGGAGCATGCACTGAGCTTGAATCGTACTCCCTGAGAGCATACAATGCAAAACAAGTTTCAGATGTAGAAGAAGGGGAAGACAACTAAAGGTATAACTAAGAACTTTGACAATTTAAGGGAACAAGCAATCATGGAAATTTACAAGTACTAACTGAAAGCCAAATGCAAAAATATGCTTGAGAGCTAAACGGAGCTTCTTGAAATGCTCTTATTTTGTGGATGTATTCAATTGATAATCTGTCAGTAGGTTTTTTGTCAAAATATAAATTTATGATCCTAGCAAGGTTGGCACTGAAAGTAGATGAGCAGAGCATTTTTAAGACAAGTGGTTTTATGAGTTGTGGCAGTCAGTTGCTGTCATTGAAGCTATTTGGTTTTCTGCTAAATAAAAGAGATTAGCGGAATTGGTCCAAGTATAGATTTCATTTGGGTTTTTGTGGCTTGTGCTTGAAGGTTTGGGTTCCAACTTGTTGATGCTTTACACTTCGTATTTCCTCAAATACATTTGCTATGCTGTTGATGCGGTTTAGCACCCTTCTGATTAAGCAGCAGTTATTTGTTAAAACAGTTAAACTTGGGATCGAGCATTTAGTATGCTTCCATCATACTTCTCTTGTGCTTTCTTCCTGTGACAGGCTTTCTACCCAATTACTTGCTAAGGAAATCTTTGAAAGATCTCTATTTAATCCTACAGTTTTGTTCCCTTTTTATTTAGGTGAATTCTGTTCATGAAATTATTAGTGCATTATGATGTTTATTTTATTGGGCTCTACATCTTAAATACTTTTTTAAAAAATATATATATATTTGATCAATTAGCATGTTTGAAGATAAAGTCCTGTGGGAATCTTCATTTACTGTTTGAAATGTCTTAATTTCTTATGTCTTTGGTGTCTTGTCCAAGACTGGTCATGGATCATGGTGGTACAGATGCATAACCTTTCTGCCAAAACAGAATCTGCATAACCAATATTGTTTTTTTTTTTTTAACGTTCAATTAGGCCTGATTAAATAAAGAAAAGTGTCCTTGAAATCCCGATACATAGTGTACTGTTTCTTTTTTAAATATTATTATGCATTGTTACTGATTACAGTTCATGCATTTTGGCAGTTGCGGGATCTGGAGAGGGGTGTCGATATTCTTGTGGCCACTCCTGGTCGTTTGGTAGATTTGTTGGAGAGGGCTAGAGTTTCATTACAGATGATCAGATATTTGGCCTTAGATGAGGCTGATAGAATGCTTGACATGGGTTTTGAGCCACAGATTCGGAAGATTGTTGAACAAATGGACATGTCCCCACGAGGTGTAAGACAGACCATGCTGTTCAGTGCCACATTTCCCAAAGAGATACAGGTTTGTTTCATTACGTGTTGAGGATTCTTATATTATGTATGTACTAGAATCTTTGTAAATTGTTTACAATTTGTGGTGTCAACATTTTTGTGCTGGTTGGTCCTTGTTTAATTTTGGATATAACATAACATATGAAGTGCCTATGTATCTCTTGATTATGTTATGCTCCAGATTTCAGATGGTAAGCATGACAGTTTTGAGGAATCTGTGTATGAGTCATCCTAAAGCCTTTATAACAGAGCTGTATATCTGTAATTGGTGCATATGAATTGGTGCTTGCTATCATGAACCGTGCGATGAGACATATGTTAGTTATGAATGAATCTGTTATAACTTTGGTGCTATAAATGCTTGATCTAGAAATGGCATTATAAATTGATGCAATCCAATCACAATGATTGATATGTACTTTTTATTTATTTTTTTAATTTGTTTTTCTATTGATATTTTTGTTGCTAACACCTCATAGTCACTGGTATGCATTAAATTACGTTGTTCAATCTTTCTTGGGTCAAGAGTGAGAAGTGGCGGACGAATGTCAAAAAGTTGAATAAGAAATGGGACTACTAGAAAATGTAGACATGTAGGCAAAATTATTTCAAGCTAATATTTCTGATGTTTATTTCGTTAGAAATGTTAAGGATTTAAGTTCAACGGGGAAAAACTGTTTATAATATAGAAATATTTAAGTATTGTTTCTCTAGGCTTTTGATATTTTGATGCTTGATGGGAAAAAAGGAAATACCTGAAGTCTGCATCACATCTCCAAACATGGGTTCGACATGACAAGACATGGGTATGGGTATGGGATTGTGTCTGGCAGGATCATCATGTTTGGACACATCTTCAGTGAATCTGAACCATGGATAGCTATGGAATCTATCCACTTTTTTTGAGAGGGGACGGAAGGCGTAGAGAGCACTGATGGAAAGTGGGGCACCTTCATGGCATGAGGCTGGTTCATGGACCGGATCAGGTGGAGCACACCAACAGCGGATAAAGCATGCTTTGGGAGGGGGGTGGTGGTAATTGAGGCCAAGGTAGGTGCAATATTGGGAAAGGAGAAGGATTAAGTTACAGTTGGTCCAGATCAGGCTGTTGGCATGGGAGATGCACATGGCATAAGGGGAAGAGCATTTGATGGAAGGTTCTGATCCGATCAGGAATTATTTGAGTTTGATAAGCAAATTAAATTCTTTTCTTTAACTTGCACCCTATCTTATGAGCAGGACTTGTTCAATAAAAATAATTTATCCAGTCTCTTATTTTGATGGCCATTTAATATCCAGTCCATGGCCTGTCTTAGAAACAAGACATAGGTGTATTCAAAAATCAGGAATTGGCATGTGTAAATTTGTATAAGACAAAGCAGAGGTGCATATTAAGTAGACTATAATGATGAAAAGTCAAATGAAATAGCGCAAGGCCTTACAGAATCTGGTTATGTACCGCATTTCTATGCACCTGCACCTAATTTTTGGAGCCTTTTTTTTGTTGGCTGAGTCCTTGTATTCTAAGATTGGAGGATAACAAGGATTGAAGTCCCCAACACCTGTTCTCTTACCTGACACCTGTGCCAAATCCCATTGGAATAAAGAGGTTATGGCATTGCATTGTTGGATATAGCTTATGTGGTTACAACGGTTTGAAAAAAAATATTTAGGCCGATAGATATGCTCTATACATGTTTCAGGGCGATTGGTTTGCTTGGTTATATGTAATTTGGTTACCATATGTGTCTGGCGAATCTATCTTTTCATTTTCCTTGCATGTTGTTCTAGGTATGCCATTGAATTTTTTCTAATACCTATCCTGGCACTAACAAAATTGCAATTTTTTTATGCAGACATTGGCTTCTGACTTCCTTTCCAACTACATCTTTCTTGCTGTTGGAAGGGTTGGTTCCAGTACTGATTTGATTATACAGAGAGTTGAATTTGTTCTTGAATCAGACAAAAGAAGCCACCTTATGGACCTTCTTCATGCCCAAAAAGCTAATGGTGTTCATGGAAAGGTCATATCCACTTCAAAACTGAACTTTCTTGTGCTTTTTTTCTTCACACCCGAGGGTGGCTCCATTGGGTTTCATTTTATTGGATTTTTGCAACATTTTCTTGCTGACTCATTTATATGGTAATATTATTTTGATTGGGTAATTTCTGTGGTTGATGATACCATTACTTTGATCCCTGCAGCAAGCTTTGACTTTGGTCTTTGTGGAGACGAAGAAAGGAGCTGATTCACTGGAACACTGGTTGTGTATGAATGGATTCCCTGCAACCACTATTCACGGGGATAGAACACAGCAGGTAGGCAAATGGGTGATTTGTCGAATTATTGTTCTGATGATATTTGAAAATTGTCTTATTTGTTTCCCCTTTTTTTCACCAATCTTATTTGTTGTATATCTATTGTTAAGGAAGTTGCCTATTATGCCCATGATACCTGTATTTGTGCTTCATTCTGGATGGTGTAAAGTATTGTGTTCAACATTACAATGAACATACTTTTTTATTTTTTTATTTTCTTGATTAATCATTATCTTTATTGAGTAGATGAGAAATTCCCTAGACAAAGATGGTTGTTAGATAACTTATTGATTTTTGATTATTACCGTGAATCTATTTGTATTTTTTTCTTAGAGATTGCAAAGCTGATGCAGCAGTAGAATTTAGGACTGCTTATTGAGGGTTCTGGATTTTTGTTGAAGAGGATTTCCACCCGAAAAAAGCAAGAGGATCGAATAAATTTTATGCAAAATCTGAGTGCTGTTCTGATGTCTCTGCAAGTAAGAGTTTAAATTCAAGTATGAAAATCTATAGTTGTAGGCTTTTGAGTGCTTTCTGAGGCATGTAGATGGGTTTAAATAAACACTAGATTGCTGTCAAGTAATTTCTGGGCGCAAAATGCCAATATTTTTGTGCACAAAATGATAGACCATAGCAAAATTAGGGTGTAAACTCACATTGGACATCTTGGAAGTGGATGATTATTATGCACTGAAAAGAGCAAAGCAGTGGAAAGATTATATATGCCCCTGCAAGTATTACTACAAAATCATTTCCGGATAGAAGAAGAGGAAAGGAAGAAGTTTATGGAGAGAGAGGAAAAAGGTGCAGGGAAGACTCTGAAATGGCCTGCAGTATAATGCCTCTTTTTTGCTTCCAACTTTCAAAATCAAATTACTTTCTGACCAAAAAAATAAAATTACCTTGCATCAGTCAACCCATCAAAATAAAAAGCAATAAAGCTTTAACTTTTTTCATAAAATACCCTCATAAGATGGCTTGCGACATATAGTAGGAAAGAGGAGGTTGTCCAGTATGTCCTTATGAAATGATCAGTATAAGAGTTACTGATTTTTTTTGGCATTGATACTAAAGAATGAAAACATTGAGGAGTTTTTATCACATTCCTGAGGAACATATGGTTTTGTTGTGGACCAAATTTGGAGTAGTTTAGTGAATCTCATTGGAGTCTGTAATTACTATTTTCAATTATCTTTTATGTAAAAGATATTGTATAATGCAAGAAGGTAAAGCTTTTCGTTTTTCTCTAGTAACTAGGTAATGCTATTCATGAGAAATGGTTGTGGACTTTGCTTGTCGGGAAGCTGACAGTTAAGCATGCAGGATTTCTGAATTTCCCACGTTACTAAGTATATTTGTAGTTAAATAGGTGGATGTAGCTTATCTTGGGCTGAAGAGATGTAGTCTCTATTTTGTCATTTATGGGAGAATTTATAAGTATAAGATATGACAGGGTTAAGAAGCTGTGATTACAAGCACTCGAAGAAAGGTTTGGACTTCTGCCTTTTGGTTTCTGAGACATTGAAGTCCACTTCATGTATAGTGGCTTCACGTATGGCAGTCCACTTCTTACATTTGACTGGTTGCGTCTATGACTGAGCTCTAAACTGAAAAATTCGTCAGATGCCTGGCTCCTTTGCAAGGCTATACCCCAAGACTAGTCATTGGAACAAGTGTTCATTGGTCTTCTATGCCAAGGGTTTGGTTGCAAATCAGATTGTTTTTCTTGTTATTTTGCTAATAGTGTTAAAATTGATTGTGTTAGCATTGCATAGTGGATAAAAGAGGATAAATGTCTTAGTAAAAAGCATATTTCGTCATTGATGGCATTAGAATCATTGGATTTGTTATACTTTTTATGATGAGCCAATACTTTTTTTAAAATGTTGGATGATGAGGACAGAGGACTAACAGTTTGCTCTTCGCCAGGAAATCCTTGATGTTTATTTTGTTTTTCTGTGTTTGCTTTTTTGACTGAACTACTCTTTAAGCTTGTTGGAGCCTGTCATTTTTAAGCTTATGTATTCATAAAGAGGTTTTTAGAAAATGTTGCTTTTCCAGTACTAGTTTGAGTTGACACCGTGCTCTTAATACAAAATAATGAGCTTTTTACTGCCTCAATTACTGTTTTTTGTTTTCCTCTTTTTGGAAATCTCTTGCTAGAAAGTTTTAAGTGGAAATTATCTGCTTAATTTAATTTCTGACATAATATTAATTAGCCATTGACTGACTACCAACGCCCCCTTGAAGCATCAACTAGTGATTGCCCAGTCATTGACATCAAAGTTGCAGTATTCAACAACCAGATGATTGTTACTATCTTATTGATGAGTTAATTGTAGTTTTATGGGATTTACTTGATCCCTGAGCTTGTCTTATTATTCCTCTCCTCTTCAAAAATAAGTTTAAAAGTTCTGCTGCTCTTGTGAAAGTAATTTGTTTTGTTTCTTGATTACGGGTTTTGAATTGGATGTTGCTGCTGGTGCTCTATTGGCACGTCATTTATGTTTTCTTACAGGAAAGAGAATATGCATTGAGATCCTTTAAGAGCGGTGCAACTCCAATCTTAGTGGCAACAGATGTTGCAGCACGTGGGCTTGACATCCCCCATGTGGCACATGTTGTCAATTTTGACCTTCCAAATGACATTGATGACTATGTGCACCGTATTGGAAGGACAGGGAGAGCTGGAAAGACTGGTCTGGCCACTGCCTTCTTCAATGATGGCAACTTAAACCTCGCAAGACCGCTGGCTGAGCTTATGCAGGAATCTAACCAGGAGGTTCCTGCATGGCTCTCCCGCTATGCTGCTCGTTCTTCCTATGGTGGTGGTGGTGGTAGGAACCGTCGATCTGGTGGTGGAGGTGCTCGCTTTGGCGGTCGGGACTTCCGACGGGATTCCACCTTCAGTAGGGGTGGAGGTGGTGACTACTATGGTGGAGGTGGTGGGTATGGTGGTGGGGGATATGGAACTGCATCTCCGGGGTACGGGGGTGGCTATGGTGGTCCGGGGGTGACTAGTGCTTGGGACTAACATTATCCCCATTGTCTCAAACAACTAAAGTTCTATTGCCCCTTGTTTTCTAGAATATAATTTTGATAGGGTTGCACACTCGCAGGGTTAAACAGTGGGTAATTGTCCCTTTTTTGGTCTTCTGTTCGTTCAGTAGTCTCTCTTCTTATTGGTTCCCCATCATTGGATGTGTTATCTGGCATTCTGGATGGTTAATATGTGATGGTGAATTGATGGTGGTGGCTAACTTCTAGGTGTTGATGGGATCTGTTTATTTTTTTCTCTTTTTTTTACTTGTCTTTTTCGTCATGGGTTGGGTGTAATTTTGGTGGGGGGTTGTAGAATGTGTTTAGGGTGGGAGGGGCTTTTTTTTTGGGGCTCTTTGTTTCATCTCATAGCATGTTCTTTTAGACCTGAATTAATGGTGGGGGAGTAGACAAGAGCTAGGCTTTTGCTTTCCATGTTTTTATTTCGTGTTCTTGTTGTAAATTTCTGAGAGATTTACTGAAATAAATATGACGGGAAGGGAGAAAAGGGGATAGGATGTCAAATCTTAATGGAAACAGAGTAGCGTGCTTTACGGTAATCTGATATTGTTATTCGAACATACTGAAATATATTTTGTTTTGTCTTTCATTCTCTTTTACTTGCACATGCAGAAAAATATTGTCGAATCTGTTATGGTTAGGAAAAAAAATGGTGTCTTTATGTATTAGTGGATATGCTGTCCATGTGGCGTAATTGAGCAAGCATGTTTATGGCAATCTCCCTCTTGTCAGACCTACATTGGCGCAACGAGAGAAACATGGGGGATGCTGATTCTATTTTGTTCAGCTTTCCTCAAAAGGAAAAAAAAGAAAGATTATATTTGTTCAGCTATTTGGTCAATTGCTATGCTATTGGGATATGGGACAGTCTCCAACGTGTCTGAATGCTCTGCCCTGTGGTTGCCCCTACTTTTTGCTTGATTTATGATGAGCTGATGAAAAGATTGTGGCTTCTAGTTATGAAAATCGTGCGGATCATTGAATTTGTGTTGGTATCTTAGTTGCTTGAAAGGGCAATGGGGTCACTGTAAATGGGATTTGGCAGCACAAATTTTGTTATTGTTGTTGCCTGAAGATACGTGAGCCTTTTGGATTCAGTAGCGTATTGCTTTGATTTTGTTTGGATGTTTATTCGTTTCTTCAAGGCCTTTCATTCATTGCTTGCGTGCGGTGCTGGAGTCGGCTTGGAGTTGATTGCTGGGAACTCTGTTCGTAGGGTTGTTCTATGGTGATTCGAGAGGTCAGTTGCGTCATGTAATTTTTTTCTTGGGCTGTTTTATTGTGTTATTGTCGTTTATTTCTCCCTTTGGTTCGCCATCAAACTAAACTAGTGGAATAAATAGAAGCAGAGATAATTATGCTATGTAACTTACCTGATCTAAGATCTAAAATTCTAACAGCACATGAAGTTAGGGATAAACTTGGTAGTTTTGTAAAATACTTAAAAGGAACCGACGATATGATCTTTTCCAATGCTTGCATTGAGGTGGCCATGCGGTTGGTAGTGCTCAGCCGAAGTCTTGCACCAGTGATGATGACTGCGCGTTACAAAACGAATTGAGGAATGCATGATTAGTGGGAGAAAGTGTGATTTGATTCCGGATGTTTGGTGTTAATCGGCAGGGGAATTTTGTCGGTAGGCACGAAGGAGCTTTCAGAATCTCTCGAGACGTCTGAGGGGCAGGGTACAAGGCAGTCCCGCTCTTCAAGGTACAGGGCAGGCATACTCCTTCAGGAAGGCTGGAGGCAGGTGTCAACGAGGCAGGGTTCTGTACCAGACGACGTTGACTCTAAGAAGAAGATTATTAGAATGATATAGCGTTTGATGAAATGTTGAAGCAACTCTGTGGTAGCATTTGTTAAAAGCTTGATAATATTTGGTGCAGATATTCAATAGAGGTATACCTTGTAGAAGTGTTATCTCTAAGGAGAGGGAGTGATAGAATGAGAGTGTGAAGATGGAGGAGGATAAAGCTAATCGGAAGTACTGACTTTGGGTTTGGATTTGTCCAGGCTCGAATAATAGAGGTTTGTTATAATTTGGACCAGAATTGGAGCTAGGTTGTAAAGTGTAGTAGCTGTCTCTCAGAGGTGCCTAAGGATGTAGAGAGAGGGGGAGGAATGATTTCGTAGACTCATTTCACATTATTTTTCTACACGCGGAGACCATATTTTTGGATGATTTAAAGTGTCACATTGGAACTAGAAACAATAATGCAAACATTATTGGTCTGATCATTGAAAAGGACAATAACAAAGTGGATGGCACCGACATTCATACTGCACTTGACCCTAGCACCACCCTCTAGCTGTGGTGCTAGCTATCCATGCCGATGCCAAGTATTAAACATGACTAGTTTAAAAAAGGGTTTTGTTGCAGTGCTTCCTAAATCCATGTATGAAATAAATTTTTTCTTAAATTTTTTGTCTGCTGTTCGCTGTATGATGAATGGTCCAAATTTTTTGACAGGGAAATCTATTATAACAGGTGGAAAGTTAGAGTACAGATGGCAAGTACTCTAATTTGAACAAAATTCGAGAGCCAAAATTCATATCATATAATAAAATGGCCAAGAGAACATTTGCTGATAATTTTATAATTTAGGTAGCTTTCAAGGCAGATTATAAGCGATCAACCTTTCTTTTTCCTTGTTTAGATAAAAATCCTCTTCCAAGGATCATAGTTGTATCCTTGGCTTGATAAAAAGATTCACCTTCCTTCACCCATCCACTATAGCTTTGAGATCCATGCAAACAGGCGAATGATGGGTCTAGAGCACTTCGAGATATGTGCAATAGATGATCCAGTGGTGGATGGGCATGATGCAAGGTGAAAAAAGAGATGGGGACGGGGGAGGGATGGAGAGGAAGAGGAGGGAGAGAGGACATCGGGTGAGAAGTTGGAGAGAGGAGGGGGATGAGATTATGGCAGGGAAGAAAAGGCGCCGGGGGAACAAATTGGGAGAGGGAGAGGTCATTGGGGGAGGAAGCAGAGAGAGGTAATTGGAGGGTCATCTAATTATAATTATAGATCATCAATGGTCTGTTGGTGCAAAAATCTGCTTGCACCGGAGAAACTGGAGTCGGGGAAGCCGCGGTCGCCTCCGGAACCTGCAAGGGAAGTCTAAACCGGAGGTGGGGTTGCTCCGGTAAGACCCTCCGACGCTCAAGTCAGTTCTCTGCCTCAACAAGAATGGAGTGCTCGAACGGAGAATTTAGCAGAGTTTTGAGATAAGAAATGAGCTTAGAGAATAACGTATCTGGGTCCCCCTTTTATAGGCGGAGGAGGCAACGGATTGATGGCGACGTTTGTAACCGTCTGGTAGTGGGCCGCCCATGGTCAGGGAAATTTATTGCGAAGGGTAGTGGGGTAGACTCGTGGCTATTGTCATAGCCTGCCATGTAGGGCCTGTTGCAGGTAGTGGAGCGGCGTCCGTTGCTGCTAGTTGTCAGCGAGTAGTGGAATCGTGCAGCACCTGCCGCAGGGAGCGGAGCAGAATCGTGGCCGTTGACACAGCCTGTCAGAGAGTAATGGGCCCGCCGCAGGGGGTGATGGAGCCGCGCGGGATCCGCTACAGGAAGTGGAACAGGATCATGGTTGTTATTGTGATCTGCCAGGGGTCGCGGATCTGTTGGTCGAGGCTCGACAGCGGTCGGAGTCCGGCCTCTGTAGAAGTCCGGGAGGGGTCCTCCTTTCGGTTGGGGTCGTGGGTGGAGTCCGGCTCCCGTAGGAGTCCGGACGGAGCTTACCTGCAGTGGATACTGAAAGCGGAACCCGGCTCCCGTAGGAGTTCGGGCGGAGCCCTCTGCAATCAAAGTTAAAGATGAAGTCCGGCTCCCGTAGGAGTCCGGACGGAGCTTACCAGCAGCTGATACTGAAGGCGGAGCCCGGCTCCCGTAGGAGTCCGGGGGGAGCTGAGCTGCCGTCGAAGTCGAAGGCGGAGCCCGGCTCCCGTAGGAGTCCGGGCGGAACCGAGCTGCTGCTGATGTCGAAGGCGGAGCCCGGCTCCCGTAGGAGCCCGGGCGGAGCCGTGCTGAAGTCGACGGCGGAGCCCGGCTCCCGTAGGAGTCCGGGCGGAGCTGAGCTGCTACTGATGTCGAAGGCGGAGCCCGGCTCCCATAGGAGCCCGGGCGGAGCCGTGCTGAAGTCGGCGGCGGAGCCCGGCTCCCGTAGGAGTCCGGGCGGAGCTGTGCTGAAGTCGGCGGCGGAGCCCGGCTCCTGTAGGAGTCCGGGCGGAGCTGAGCCATTGTCGTTGCCGGTGGTGGAGCCCGGCTCCTGTAGGAGCCCGGGCGGAGCTGTTCTGCAGCTGATGTTGGAGGCGGAGCCCGGCTCCCGTAGGAGTCCGGGCGGAGCCGTTCTGTTTCGTCGTCGATTCTGCTGGTTTCGGCTGTGGGTATTCTATACCCAACAGTTGTTATTGTGATCTGCCAGGGGGCGCGGATCTGTTGGTCGAGGCTCGGCAGCGGTCGGAGTCCGGCCTCTGTAGAAGTCCGGGAGGGGTCCTCCTTTCGGTTGGGGTCGTGGGTGGAGTCCGGCTCCCGTAGGAGTCCGGACGGAGCTTACCTGCAGTGGATACTGAAAGCGGAACCCGACTCCCGTAGGAGTTCGGGCGGAGCCCTCTGCAATCAAAGTTAAAGATGAAGTCCGGCTCCCGTAGGAGTCCGGACGGAGCTTACCAGCAGCTGATACTGAAGGTGGAGCCCGGCTCCCGTAGGAGTCCGGGCGGAGCTGAGCTGCTGTCGAAGTCGAAGGCGGAGCCCGGTTCCCGTAGGAGCCCGGGCGGAACCGAGCTGCTGCTGATGTCGAAGGCGGAGCCCGGCTCCCGTAGGAGCCCGGGCGGAGCCGTGCTGAAGTCGGCGGCGGAGCCCGGCTCCCGTAGGAGTCCGGGAGGAGCTGAGCTGCTGCTGATGTCGAAGGCGGAGCCCGGCTCCCGTAGGAGCCCGGGCGGAGCCGTGCTGAAGTCGGCGGCGGAGCCCGGCTCTCGTAGGAGTCCGGGCGGAGCTGTGCTGAAGTCGGCGGCGGAGCCTGGCTCCTATAGGAGTCCGGGCGGAGCTGAGCCGTTGTCGTTGCCGGTGGTGGAGCCCGGCTCCTGTAGGAGCCCGAGCGGAGCTGTTCTGCAGCTGATGTTGGAGGCGGAGCCCGGCTCCCGTAGGAGTCCGGGTGGAGCCGTTCTGTTCCGTCGTCGATTCCGCTGGTTTCGTCTGTGGGTATTCTATACCCAACACTAGTCCCCCTACTTCCGAGTTTGAATTTCAAACGAAGGAAGTACAGAGAGAGAGATGGGTACAGCCGGAACCGTCACTTCGAATCCTGCGCACGGCCGCCTCCAGATATTTTGGTATTTAATGTGTGTACGCCAGAGCCCGCTTTTCGGTGAAGGTGACCTGAAGAGTTTTTTCGGAACCCCCGTTGAAACGCGATCCCAAGCGCCGTGCCACGAGAATTTGCGAGCGGTCAACCCTCGATAGCAATGAAGGGGATAAGCGCGACACGTGGCACACACCAGCTGGCCCAGGAACGCTCGCCGCCATAACTGCGCTAGGATCCGTCGGCTATTTAAACCCCTCAGTCCTTTCACGGCTTCATCTTGGTGCTTTTCTTTCGCCTGAGAGTCTTGCCTCTCTCGCACCAGTCCTTGCCCCCTTCAGCCCCCCCCCCAATTCTTCTCTGAGGGTTTCCACACCATGTCCTCTACTCTGGAGGCTGTTCTTGAGGGGATTTTTAGGGCTTGGAGGAAGGTGAGGAGGAGAATGGCGGCCGGTGAGAATCTCCGTCGTTTTAAAGGGGGCTCGAGGAAGAATTCCTTCAACAACGGGGGTTTAGAAATGGGGGCTGTCGGTGAAGTTATTCTGCCCGCGAATTTCGGAGTAGCAAGGCGGGGTGATACCGGTCAAGAGGGCAGAGCTGCCGTCATAAGCCATGACGGGATCCTTGACGCCGTCGGGGCCGAGGGACCGGAGGCGGTCGGCATCGATGGCGAGGCAGTGGAACTTGTTGCGGGGACGGTGGAAGTAGCGCATGCCGACCTTGCCGGAGCAATTTAGGTGGCGGTTGTTGTGGGGTGCTCGGAGATGAGGCACATCTCTGGTGTCGCTACCGCTTCTGAGGTGACTCTGGTTCTTCTTGAAACAGGTCTTCGCTACTGCCGCCGTTGCCCTTACCGCCTCCGGAGATCTATCCCACCCCTTTCCCGTTAGGGTTGGGACTTCAGAAACAGAATGAGGCGAGATGGGGCGAGAGCTGTTACACGCACTGGAGAACGCGACTGAGAAGGATAGAGACGGAGAGAGGAGTTCGTAGCTCGAAGCGGCCTCCGGTTCGTCCTGCCCGAACCGTGCTTGCGAGACTCGTAATGACGTGTATCTTCTTTTTCTTTCTTTTTTTTTCTGACCCACCGGGTCCTGTAACGTATACTCTTGTTAAATGAAAAAGAGATTTTGTTACCTCGTCTGCATCTCACATTAAATAGTTGCCCGTCGAATTTCTTCATTTTCCTTTCCTTCTCTTCGTCTGTATAACGTCGTCCCAAGGTCGTCGACGACCTCTTCAGTTCATGTGGGGTTGTCGTTTGCCGAGCTACTTTTTCGGTTCTCACGTCGTTCGAAGATACCCGATTGTCATTCCGTCGATGGCTGCAGGTTCGCTTGGGGCCCTTCAGGCCCGAAGTCCCTCCTAGGGCTTGAATTTGGGGATTCAAGCTTCCGTTGCCTTTGGGCGCTGTTTGCTTTCCTTTTTGCTTGGGATTTTTCTCTGTTGAAGTCGGAGCTGAGTCCGGCTCCCTTGGGAGTCCGAGTGGAGAAGTCCTCCTGAAGTTGGAGTAGCTTGGTTCTCGTAGGGGCCAGGGCAAAGCTTTCGTTTTCCTGCAATCAAAGTCCTAGGCAAAGTCCGGCTTCCGTAGAAGTCCGGGCGGGGTTGTCCTGTAGCTGATGTCGGCGATGGAGCCTGGCTCCTGTAGGAGCCCGGGTGAAATCTTTTTTGTCGTTGGAACCCGGCTCCCGTAGGAGCCCGGGTGAAGTTTTCTTTGTCGCTGGAACCTGGCTCTCGTAGGAGTCCGGGTGGAGCCTTCTTTGTCGTTGGGACCCGGCTCCCGTAGGAGTCCGGGTGGAGCCTTCTTTGTCGCTGGAACCCGGCTCTCGTAGGAGTCCGGGTGGAGCCTTCTTTGTCGTTAGGACCCGGCTCCCGTAGGAGTCCGGACCTTTCGTTTCCCTCGGAGCTGTTCTGCAGCTGATGTTGGAGGCATTCCCCGGCTCCCGTAGGAGTCCGGGCGGGGTCCTCTGCGATCAAAGTTAAAGATGAAGTTCGGCTCCCGTAGGAGTCCGGATGGAGCTTACCAGCGGCTGATACTGAGAGCGAAACCCGGCTCCCGTAGGAGTCCGGGTGAAGTCTTCTTTGTCGTTGGGACCCGGCTCCCGTAGGAGTTCGGACCTTTCGTTTTGCTCGGGCCGGCGTGAGGTCCTCCTCGCGTTATCGGCCTGGCTTGCGGGGGCGCTTTAGGGCGCTGTGGGGTCTCTCCCTCATCCGGTCTAGAAGAACCGGGTCTCCGAGTTTGCTCAAGTTGGGGCGAGGTTCTCCTCCTGTCCCTAACAGGGCTGCGGGGGCACATTAGGGCGTTGTAAGGCCTCTCCCCCCATCCGGTCTAAAAGAACCGGGCCTTCAACTTTGCTCAAGTTAGGGCGAGGTTCTCCTCCTGTCCCTAACAAGGCTGCGGGGGCACATTAGGGCGTTGTAAGGCCTCTCCCTCCATCCGGTCTAAAAGAATCGGGCCTTCGACTTTGCTCAAGTTAGGGCGAGGTTCTCCTCCTGTCCCTAACAGGGCTGTGGGGGCACATATGGGCGTTGCGAGGCCTCTCCCCCCATTCGGTCTAAAAGAACCGGGCCTTCGACTTTGCTCAAGTTAGGGCGAGGTTCTCCTCCTGTCCCTAACAGGGTTGTGGGGGCACATATGGGCGTTGCGAGGCCTCTCCCCCCATCCGGTCTAAAAGAACCGGGCCTTCGACTTTAAGAGGTTGCCCTCTTGTTTTTGATACAGTTTGCTTGAATTGTCCCAAGACATATGGGCACGCATTTTTTGATTAGGACGAAATTACTGGTAGTACATCCGTAAGTTTTCTGAGTTCCATGGTCGCGGGAGGTCGGCTCCTCCGAGCTCCTTAAGATAATAAGTTCCAGACCGGACTACTTCCTTGACCTCGTAAGGTCCCTCCCAGTTTGGGGCAAGTTTCTCCTGGCCCTGTGGTTGCGAGACAGCAGCTCGTCGGAGCACTAGATCTCCTACTTTAAATACCTTGTTCTTGACCCGGGCGTTGTAATATCGGGCAACTTTCTGTCTGTAGGCTGCCATTCGAACCTGAGCAATCTCCCGCCTTTCTTCCAGCAGGTCGAGGTTGGCTCTGAGACTTTGTGCGTTTTGGGGTTCGTCGAATGCCACGACTCGTGCCGACGGGAGTTTAAGCTCGATCGGGATGACTGCTTCCGTACCAAAGGCTAAAGCAAAGGGAGTCTCCCCTGTAGGCAATCTCTGGGTAGTTCGGTACGCCCATAGCACATGATAAAGCTCGTCCGCCCAAGTTCCTTTCGCTCTTTCAAGCCTTGTCTTAATTCCCTGCAAAAGGGTTCTGTTAGTTACCTCAGCTTCGCCGTTTGCCTGAGGATGGGCCACTGATGTGAAGTTGTGGAAGATGTTTAGATCTTCACAGAATTCAGCGAATCTGGCTCCTGCGAATTGCCGTCCATTATCAGTGATTAGGGTTCTAGGCAAACCGAATCTGCATACGATTGATTTTCAGATGAAATCCTGCACTTTCGCTTCTGTAATTTTTGCTAGTGGCTCGGCCTCGACCCATTTGGTGAAGTAGTCGATCGCTACAAGGAGAAACTTCCTTTGACCGGACGCCATGGGAAAGGGGTCTAGAATATCCATCCCCCACTGTGCAAAAGGCCATGGGGCACTCAAGGGCGTGAGCCCGGTAGCGGGTTGTCTCTGGATGTTGGCGTATCTCTGGCATCGATCACATTTCTTGACATATTCGATCGAATCACGATGCATTGTTGGCCAGTAGTATCCTTGGCGGAGTAACTTGTGGGATAAAGATCTGGCTCCCAGATGGTTTCCGCAAGCTCCCTCGTGTACTTCCCATAAAGCGTAGTCAGCTTCTGAGGGCCGGAGACACCTTAAAGGGGCAAGGAGTATGATCTTCTGTACAACTTGCCCTCATAAAGGATGTACCGGGAGGCTTGATTTCGGAGCTTCCGGACCTCTTTCGCGTCCTGGGGGAGGACCCCATCTTTAAGATAGATTGTCAGTGGGTCGACCCAGCTGGGCTCGTGGTCGATCTCCATTACGGGCCGCGGTTCTTCCGTACTCGAATGTTTTAGAACTTCAAAGAGGACGCCTTTGGGCAATTCGGCCGGAGCCGATATCGCCAGCTTGGAGAGAAGATCGGCTCTGGTATTTTCTGACCTTGGAATTTGCCTGATGTCGAAACTGCTAAAGGTAGGGGTGAACTCTTTCACTTTCTCAAGATATTTGGCCATGCTGTCCTCCCGTGCTTCATAGCTCCCGCTGACTTGCCCCACCACAAGTTGGGAGTCGCTGTGCACCCGGAGTCGACCTATTCCAAGCTCTTTGGCGACCCTTAATCCTGCAATCAGAGCTTCATATTCCGCTCCATTGTTTGTTGCGGGAAACTCGAAACGCAGAGCGTACTCCGCGACGACTCCCTCCGGACTAACCAAGATTAGTCCTGCACCTGCACCTGCCATGTTGGAAGATCCGTCCACATAGAGGGTCCAAAAGCAATCGGAGGGGCTGGTTTCTTTGTTGGGGGAGTTCGGTCGAGCCTTCAGGTCGTCAACTTTGCTTCGCTCAGGTTCGGCCTCCTCGGGGATGGTGCACTCTATTATGAAATATGCTAATATTTGGGCCTTTATTGCTGGTCTAGGTTTGTAGTTGATGTCGAATTCTGTGAGCTCGATTGCCCATTTTGCCATTCTCCCAGAGGTATCAGCTCGGTGCAAAACCGTCTTGATCGGTTGATCGGTGAGTAGTGTCACCGTGTGCCCTTGAAAGTAAGGTCGGAGTCTCCGAGCTGCAATCAACAAGGCGTAGGTCAGTTTTTCTAATTTAGTATACCTGGTCTCGGCGTCCCTCAGCGCACGGCTAATGTAGTAGACCGGCCGCTGGACTTTCATTTCTTCTTTGACAAGGACCGCTGCGAGGGCTGTGGGAGAGACTGCCAGGTACAGAAATAATTTCTCCCCAGGTTCGGGCTTCGCCAGCAGTGGAGGTGAGCTAAGGTAGCCTTTTAATTCTTCGAATGCCTGTTGGCATTCAGGGGTCCAACAGAAGTTCTTCGGCTGCTTGAGGATTTGGAAGAAGGGCAAACATCGTTCGGCCGACCTCGCGACAAAGCGATTAAGAGCTGCAATCCTTCCCGTGAGGCACTGAACCTCCTTGATCGACCTTGGGGCGGTCATCTCTTGGATGGCGCGAATTTTCTCTGGATTGGCCTCAATCCCGCGCCCCGATACCATGAAGCCCAGGAACTTTCCTGAGGTCACCCCAAAGGCGCATTTGGTCGGGTTCAGCTTCATTCTGTACTTTCGAAGAGCGCCAAAAGTTTCCTCAAGGTCGGCGACATGATCTCCGGAAGACCTGCTTTTTACAAGCATATCGTCTACGTAAACCTCCATATTTCGGCCGATCTGCTCTTTGAAGATTTTGTTCACCAGTCGTTGATAGGTGGCACCCGCGTTCTTGAGGCCGAACGGCATGACCCTGTAGCAGTAAAGGCCGCGATTAGTGATGAAAGCTGTCTTTTCTTCATCTTCCGATGCCATTCTAATCTGGTTATAGCCGGAGAACGCGTCCATAAAAGTGAGGAGCTCATGGCCCGAGGTGGCGTCCACCAGTTGGTCGATCCTGGGAAGGGGGTAGCTGTCTTTTGGGCAAGCCTTATTCAGCTTTTTGAAGTCGATACACATCCTCCACTTGCCGTTTGCTTTCTTGACCAGAACAACATTGGAGATCCACTCAGGATAATTGACTTCTTTGATAAATCCGGCCTTGAGAAGCTTATCCACTTTCTCGACTATTGCCTTCTGCCTCTCCGGGGCATGACTCCGGATTTTTTCTTTCGTCGGCCGATGTTTAGGGTCGATCGCCAGATGATGTTCCATGACTTCTGTGTCGATCTCCGACATATCCGTCGGGACCCATGCGAAAACGTCCGCATTCCTTCGGAGGAAATCCACAAGACGCGTCCGCACCTCCTCCTCCAGGTTGGAGCCAATTAACACCACATGCTCTGCATTCCCATCATTCAAAGGAATTGGTATTAGGTCTTCGATTGGACTGCCTCTCTCTTCAGTGAGGTCATCGCGCGCATCCAATCCGTCGACCGGACAGAGGTCCGCTTGATCGTTTCTTTGCAAGGCAATGTTGTAGCAATGTCTGGCCAGTGCTTGGTCTCCCCGGACTTCTCCGATCCCCTGGCTGGTGGGGAACTTCAATTTCAAATGGTAGGTTGAAACAACAGCTCTGAGGACATTGAGGCCGGGTCGGCCAAGAATTGCATTGTAGGCAGATGGCGCCTTTACCACCAGGAAATTTACTAGAGCTCTGGACTGCTTTGGATGCTGACCCGCGGTTACAGTTAGAGCTATCATTCCTTCAGTCGGAACGGCGTCACCGGTAAACCCTATTAAGGGGGAGCAAATCGGCCTTAGATGACCGCCAAGAGTGGCCATTCTTGAAAAGGCATTGTAGAACAAGATGTCGGCCGAACTCCCGTTGTCGACGAGAATACGACGGATGTCGTAATTTGCTATGTTCAAGGAAACCACGACCGCGTCGTTATGAGGGAATTGGACTCTCTGGGCGTCTTCTTCAGTGAAGGCTATGGGCTCTTCAACTTTTTGCCGCTTGAGGGACGCGGCTGGTGTGATGACTGCCTCCCGCCGGGATTCCCCCGAGATGACGTTGACGGAATCCGACGGAGACCGATCATCCGGCCACCCTTTATCGGCGACCATAGCCGGAGGTAGCTGTGCAGAGACCTCGCGAGAGGGCATCAGATGGGGGAAGGAAGATTGGGCACCGGAAAAGACGGCCGGAAGCGGGTCCGTTGAGCGCTCCTTCAAGAACAAGGGTGCTGCGAAGGTTCAGGCCCTCCTTCTAGCGCCAATCCTGTTGGTGCAAAAATCTGCTTGCGCCAGAGAAGCTGGAGTCGGGGAAGCCGCGGTCGCCGTCGGGACCTGCAAGGGAAGTCTAAACCAGAGGTGGGGTTGCTCCGGCAAGATCCTCCGACGCTCAAGTCAGTTCTCTGCCTCAACAAGAATGGAGTGCTCGAACGGAGAATTTAGCAGAGTTTTGAGATAAGAAATGAGCTTAGAGAATAACGTATCTGGATCCCCCTTTTATAGGCGGAGGAGGCAACGGATTGATGGCGACGTTTGTAACCGTCTGGTAGTGGGCCGCCCATGGTCAGGAGAATTTATTGCGAAGGGTAGTGGGGTAGACTCGTGGCTATTGTCATAGCCTACCATGTAGGGCCTGTTGCAGGTAGTGGAGCGGCGTCCGTTGCTGCTAGTTGTCAGCGAGTAGTGGAATCGTGCAGCACCTGCCGCAGGGAGCGAAGCAGAATCGTGGCCGTTGACACAGCCTGTCAGAGAGTAATGGGCCCGCCGCAGGGGGTGATGGAGCCGCGCGGGATCCGCTACAGGAAGTGGAACAGGATCATGGTTGTTATTGTGATCTGCCAGGGGGCGCGGATCTGTTGGTCGAGGCTCGGCAGCGGTCAGAGTCCGGCCTCTGTAGAAGTCCGGGAGGGGTCCTCCTTTCGGTTGGGGTCGTGGGTGGAGTCCGGCTCTCGTAGGAGTCCGGACGGAGCTTACCTGCAGTGGATACTGAAAGCGGAATCCGGCTCCCGTAGGAGTTCGGGCGGAGCCCTCTGCAATCAAAGTTAAAGATGAAGTCCGGCTCCCGTAGGAGTCCGGACGGAGCTTACCAGCAGCTGATACTGAAGGCGGAGCCCGGCTCCCGTAGGAGTCCGGGGGGAGCTGAGCTGCCGTCGAAGTCGAAGGCGGAGCCCGGCTCCCATAGGAGCCCGGGCGGAACCGAGCTGCTGCTGATGTCGAAGGCGGAGCCCGGCTCCCGTAGGAGCCCGGGCGGAGCCGTGCTGAAGTCGACGGCGGAGCCCGGCTCCCGTAGGAGTCCGGGCGGAGCTGAGCTGCTGCTGATGTCGAAGGCGGAGCCCGGCTCCCATAGGAGCCCGGGCGGAGCCGTACTGAAGTCGGCGGCGGAGCCCGGCTCCCGTAGGAGTCTGGGCGGAGCTGTGCTGAAGTCGGCGGCGGAGCCCGGCTCCTGTAGGAGTCCGGGCGGAGCTAAGCCGTTGTCGTTGCCGGTGGTGGAGCCCGGCTCCTGTAGGAGCCCGGGCGGAGCTGTTCTGCAGCTGATGTTGGAGGCGGAGCCCGGCTCCCGTAGGAGTCCGGGCGGAGCCGTTCTGTTCCGTCATCGATTCTGCTGGTTTCGGCTGTGGGTATTCTATACCCAACAGTTGTTATTGTGATCTGCCAGGGGGCGCGGATCTGTTGGTCGAGGCTCGGCAGCGGTCGGAGTCCGGCCTCTGTAGAAGTCCGAGAGGGGTCCTCCTTTCGGTTGGGGTCGTGGGTGGAGTCCGGCTCCCGTAGGAGTCCGGACGGAGCTTACCTGCAGTGGATACTGAAAGCGGAACCCGGCTCCCGTAGGAGTTCGGGCGGAGCCCTCTGCAATCAAAGTTAAAGATGAAGTCCGGCTCCCGTAGGAGTCCGGACGGAGCTTACCAGCAGCTGATACTGAAGGCGGAGCCCGGCTCCCGTAGGAGTCCGGGCGGAGCTGAGCTGCTGTCGAAGTCGAAGGCGGAGCCCGGCTCCCGTAGGAGCCCGGGCGGAACCGAGCTGCTGCTGATGTCGAAGGCGGAGCCCGGCTCCCGTAGGAGCCCGGGCGGAGCCGTGCTGAAGTCGGCGGCGGAGCCCGGCTCCCTTAGGAGTCCGGGCGGAGCTGAGCTGCTGCTGATGTCGAAGGCGGAGCCCGACTCCCGTAGGAGCCCGGGCGGAGCCGTGCTGAAGTCGGCGGCGGAGCCCGGCTCCCGTAGAGTCCGGGCGGAGCTGTGCTGAAGTCGGCGGCGGAGCCCGGCTCCTGTAGGAGTCCGGGCGGAGCTGAGCCGTTGTCGTTGCCGGTGGTGGAGCCCGGCTCCTGTAGGAGCCCGGGCGGAGCTGTTCTGCAGCTGATGTTGGAGGCGGAGCCCGGCTCCCGTAGGAGTCCGGGCGGAGCCGTTCTGTTCCGTCGTCGATTCCGCTGGTTTCGGCTGTGGGTATTCTATACCCAACAGTTACGATTCATCTTATTTTTTGAATAAAAAAAGAAAAAAAAAACTATAGCAAACCCCATTTAAAAAAAAAAAAAATTCATATTTAAAGGGTTGATAGTTTTTCCATATATATGAA